>NC_089979.1:142665429-143290429 GCF_036417845.1 Apteryx mantelli | reverse complement strand
CTGTGTTTGCTCTGTAATCTCAGGAAAAAGCATTCTTTTATTTGCAGAGCTAGTTCCACTGTCATAGTTAGAAGAATGCTTTAAGCCAAACACTGAGCTTTTCTTCTTTCTATAGCAAAATGTTTTTCCCTTCCATTTTGTTGCTTTTTTTTTGGTCAGTAAATTTTGCTTGTAAATGGGAAGTAGGAACGTGGCTGCAATGACCTGCATACAGAATCATTCACATTTTTTCCCGGAGGTTGTAGCAAGGCGCAGAGAGGAAATGAGGGGGCAGTGGTGGAGCCCTGGGGCAGAGCGAGACTGAGTGTGCTCTGCTGCTGGGCTGCGAGTTGTGCGGGACAAGGCCAGGCAAAGGGCTTTTAGCTGACCATAGCACCAGGCAGATTTTTGTTCCTTATTTATAAAACTAATGATATATGCCCTTTCCAGTCAAAATGCATATCCATACACAAACCCACAGAACTATTAGAAATTATAAGCTGCGTATTTGAAATCATTTTATTAAAAAATTGTACAGGTATTTATACAGAAATTTAAGAGACTGTTAGGGTGGACTTTTACTTCAGTTTGCTATAGACATCCCACATTATTGACAGATGGCTTAATTTAAAGTAGTGTGCAGATCTATAATGAAAGAACATAAGAGTATATATTCTGAAATCAAGTGTTTTGGGAGCCTTGCAACACACTTAGATATGGGCCAAATGTGCTTGAAGTCAGCTTACAAGAATGAAGAATGGAACTGATATTGAACTGGTTTATTTTTGTTTGTCAGGAAAGTAGCTTGAACAATTTACACTACTGGCAGTTTAAATACAGAGGCTCCAGAACTGATGAAACAGTTTGGCTATTTCTTTAAAATCATTTGCATTTTTTGCCCTGTGGTCCTGCAGTGATTTCAAAAGGTGGGTGGCAAGATGTAATGGTGACGAGCACTTCAGAAATCTCTATGATGATTTTAAGGCAATTAAAATATTCCATCCACTCCAGCAAGAAAAGGAAGAGAAAAGAGAGGGGGAAATTCAAAGAGTCTGCACATTGCAAAGGTCTGTCCCAATTTGAAACACACAGATGAAGTCAGCTTTGAATGAAAGGTGGAGGCATTTGTGGGGGTGGCCTGCTTGGCTTCCTGACCCTTCAGACAACCTCAGGACTTCAAAGAGCTCCGTACAAATGTTTCTACTTTTCACCCTCTGCCTGACACCTTCATGTCAGAGGGTTATTTCTGAGGCAACGAATCTGGAGACCACATTATCTCTGAGATGCCCTCAGTGCTTCTCTTGAGTCTGGGAAGCACCAGCTATCACTGCTTTAAATGGCAAGGTGAAGCTGTCCTTTTCCCTTCCTTTCAAGATCAAGAGATCAGAATATTTACAGAAAGGAGTGTTATTTTTCCTCTTCTTCGAAGAATGGGAAGAATGTTTAGTAAACACAGATCAGGGAGGTACTTTAAATAAGTGGAAATTATTTCTTCATAATTTAGAATGCTTTAAACAATCCATACTGGCTGTCATAAAGAGCAGACATACTGTGTGCTTTCGCATCGCTTGCTGCTCAGTCCCACTAGCGACACATGTATCTCAGCCTAATGATCTCCCACACAATTAGCTTTTACTAAAGTAGCCTTTTTTCTTTAGAGTGCTCTAACTCAGCTCGAAATTCTCTTTTTTCCTGGTTGAAGCTAACTGAAACCATCTAATAGCTGACTCTGCGGAAATAATACTGCATTTTTCTGCAGGATTCAGGTACTCGCCAACAGCACATCCTGGAAGAGGATTACTGTATTTGTGAAGGCACTTGTAGGGTACCATCTGTTTAAAGAGAGTAAGATTGGTTTCATTTACATTGGAGAATTATGATCTTAACTGTATAGATAACCTAAACATTCTGTAGCTTGCAGAAATTATCCATATATTATTTGTTCTTTTAGTCAATGAAAAACAGGCTTATGGGCAACAAACAGAAAAGCAGTTCAAATGGAAAGGAAACAGAATTTAATAAAAATGTTTTGAATAATATACATATGTACATTTTTAAACTGTAACTGCCTGACAGATTAGTTTATGAATTGGTAAAAGTAGAAGTAATGTTACTTTAAAAAAGTTAAAATATTGATTTTACTTTAAACCTCAAATGTGTTTTGCCATCTAACATATTGCATTTATTACTTTTCTTGCCAACATGGAGAGCATCTCGTGTAAAAATCTCATGCGCATTTTTTTAAAAACACAAGCATGGGAGGCATCTTGGGCCTGATTTCTTCATATTTCTCTCACCCATCATTATAATAAAAATACAGGTGTTATACTGTCATTTTTAAGGTGTTTTTTATACCCAGGAATAGGGGAAAGATATAAGGAATGAAAAAGATACATTTTTCATGAAAATATTAATTAAACAGAAGCAAAAAAAAAGGACAGGCAATTGGGAACAACTGAAGGAAAGGGACCATCAGACTGAAGATAAGTTGCTATTTCAAAAATGCTGGAATAAGCCTTTGCCATTTGTAGAGTTGTTGGCATTTCCTTTCAATATATAATAGAGAAAAAGAAATCAAATTTTGGATTTTCAGATGCTGTGATTTCCTGTTTCTGTGTCTTCATATACATCTAGGAAAGAACAGAATTGATAACTGTTGTCTGCAATGCTGCATTAAAAGCAAATATATGAATAAAAAAGAAGTTCTAAAAAGAAAAGTAAAACAGTTTTTTAGCATGAATGAAAGCTCTGGGAGTATATTTACAATACACTGATATTTGTATGAATTTTTATTAAACATAAGATCTCTTGTTTTGAAAATATATGAATAGTGGCAAGAGAGGTCTGAGCCATAATTAAATTATGCCATCCTGGCTAATATAGCACACCACATTTCTGTTTTTTTTTCCCCACTACAAATATTTCAAGCTATTGATACATTATCAGCAATACTGTACTTGAGCACCTGGTAATGCGTACTAGCAATGCTAGCCTGAGTCAGGGTAGTACATGGTACAAAGCCAGTGCTGAAATGCCTGGGAAGGCATGAATCCTCACTGCACTTCAGCATTTGGCAGAACAGAAATTTGTGAAATGGTAATGCTTGATCTGAGAGAAAGAGTATGTATGAAAGGAGAGGGAGATACTATAAATTTATCTTCATTTGAAGCAAAAATGATCTTGAAGTTATAAACAATTTCTGCTCTCAGAAGAGTTATGAACTGTCAGTGGCTATAAAGACTGTTTAAACTTCTTCCTCGTTAGCTTTTGCTGCCATTTTCCAATTTCCTTTATATGTGAAAGAAATCTGTGACAGTATGTCACAAAATTTTTATTTAGTTTAAAAAATGTGCAAGGGTCTTGAAAATTTTGCTTAAAAGATAATAATAATAAAGTAGTTGAATATCATATAGTAATGTAACATCCTATGACTGTCTAGCTCAGAGATGGAACAGAACAATTTCCTCAAAAACTGGTTTCACGTTTTCCCTTTGATTCTTGGAGGAGCAGGGGAGGTGAATCTGCAAAAAAATGCCATAAATAGTGAGTAATATCACCAGGAGAATGTAAATGTGCAAACCCAGCTATCATCTCACCTCATTTATTGTCTGTAATTAGATTATGATACTTTCAGTCCAAATGCAAGAGAGTTAGAGTTTAATTACTTTCCAGCAGTATTCAAACCCTTTGCTTTTCAGAGCTGGGGCACACCCTAAACTTTTTGTAATCATTTAGGGTATCAGAGATACATATGTATGTGTGTGTGTGTGTGTGTGTATGAAAATGCTGATAAGAGCATAAGGAAAAGTTATTTCCGTAGGTGAATTATTCCCAGGGTGAACTTTGAAACTGATATATGCATATTTCATAGCCAGAGTGTTAGGCACCAGCTAATCAGAGAATTTGCCAGTACTGTCATGGGGATTTCTAATAGCAAGGAACAGAACATCAGCTAATACTGTAGAAGTTAAATTCAAAGAGAGGATTTGAAAAGTTCTCAGCCTCTAAATCTGGGCATTAAACTATGCAACAATTATTTGACATATTTTTGCTTGTATATTAGTTGTAATAGATTTATGAAACCACAGCAGTTCCAGTCAGAACCACTAGGAATATGAGCAAAATGATCACTTTACCAACAAACCTGTTTGGCTGCTACAACATCTGTTTGTTTGTTTGTCACAAAGAGAAATTCGTATCTTAAGCAGAGTGCTGGCAATTTCTGTGTCATTTGTCCCAGGAACATCACTGACTCTACACATAGCTCCATACCATGCCCGTGGCATTCATTTATAAACGATCATTACTTTGCACTACAGGAGTCTGGAAGTACTTTCTCAGCTACGTTCCCTGTTTTGTGATATTTTGCTCTTTCCTTATACTGAATGCGGAAGTGTCCAGCTGCAAGTACAAATACTGATTTAATTGTCCTTGTTTATTCACTACAGATGTTCCTTTGCTGCAGGTCAGGAATTGGAAAAATCATGAAAGCAGTATTTCTGATCTGACTAGTTTACCCATTACAGTGTTTAGGAGAACTCATCCTAGTTTTGTCAGTGAAAATGTTGTTTCTACATTTCTTTGTTTAAATCTTGTTATATGAACAGAGTATCAAAATGTGGTTATGCAAACCAATCTTTACAACTACAGAAAAAATATGTTTGTGAAGTTTGAGCTGAAATCTGAACTTCCACAAAGTTCATGCTACCTTTACTTTGAACTTACTCTTTTCTTAGTAGGGTCATGTGTCAGTGGGAAAGTTGAAATGGGAGACATATAAGAAGACGAATAATAAGAAAATGCACCTTATGAATGTTATTTTTTACATCTGGTTTAAAAATTCATGTTTAGGTACAAAGCCAGTAACTCCAAGCAGAACAAAAATGTCATTAGGAATTCATTATTATTTTCCACTATTCAGTTTGCTTTTACAAGCGTGCTTGCACATTTGCATACATAATTTGGACACACAGTTGAAGATGCAATATACACAAAATTTTTAGTAGTAATAGGTACTGCATGCTAATTCAGTCACATAAACATTGTGATTACTCAGCCAATTGATTAGTATATTTGTACAAGTGCATATTTTCCTTTTCAACCATAAAAGAAACAGCACACGTAATAAAAACATGAAAAATGTGATATAATAGGTTTATTACCAAATGAAGTCTTATGTGCTGTTCTTAATTTGTAAGAAAGACTATTGATATTCAGAACAGATTTATGGCAGCTATACAGCAACTACAATAAGTTTACAAGGTATTCACTTTGTTTTGCCAAGAGGTGCTAGGAAGTAGGTGATTTGAATACAAACATGACTGACTACCAAACACTAACTGTATAAGCAAAACATTGCTGTCTGTCTGGTATTTAACTCAGCAAAAGTGTTTTCATGGAGTTCCAATCCAGGGTATTGCAGAGTTCTAACTAATGAAACAAAGACCCTTTAACTCCAAATCAGTAGTTAAGATCCAGCTTAATACATTGGTTACTAAGATAACTAAGCATTGTCTGCTAATGGTTCACTGATCACTGAATACAACCACTGGTTATTGATCAGCTGACCAGTTTCAACACTGCAAAAAAAAAAGAAAACAACCCCTAACTTTACTTGGCACATGGCTAACAGGTTTGGATTGAATATTTAATCTACTCGGTGGGAAGTGCTGAGGTATCATTGCTTATGAAACTGTAGTCACTCTGTTAAAGAATTTGGGGATTTTCATTTGAAATCCTATGTTTGAAGATCTTAGCTTTTTTTTTTTTCAGTCAGGCAAAACTGGCACGATGAAACAGCAGATTGGAGTCTTGATGAAAAGTGAGGGATTGTATAGGAAACCACAGGGGATCAGATGGGGCTTACATCTTTTCTCTTGCCCTTCTCCCCTGAATCAGACATCAGCTAACAAAATGTAACTTGTTCTGTCATACCCAGAAGGATTTGTCTTTGAGTTACCATATGAGTTTACACAGGCTTTAACTTACTGTTGGTGGTCTTGTTGCTGCTGCTCAGGAATATGCTGAATAACTTCATAAACTGTACTAAGCATATCCTGGCCTGGGATGAAGTCAGAGCCAGGAACAGATTGACTCGAAACCTAAAAGTAGCAAACAGTATTTCTGCTGTAATTATAAACAGGAAAAGATTCTACAGAAACAAAACTGATAGTGTAACTTCTCATTTTTTTAACCACAGATTCTCTTTTCTCCATCAACATTTTTTGTATGTGGATTTAACAGTTCATCTCTATTGGTTTACATTTCATTTTGGGGAAGAAGTTTTTATCACATTTACAGTAAGGTGAGCAATAGACTTAAATTCAATTAGGATCCTAAAAGATTTAGGATGAAGCTCTTGCATTTAATATAGCAAGTAATTTATATTAACATACCACAAGACAAGGAAGGAATATTTAATAAAGTGTGAGAGAAGCAGGAGAACAGATAGTGAAAAAGGAGAAAATATTCAGGGGAAGATTTCAGCATAACCCCCCCTCCAGCATGTCAAAGCTAGAGAACCATCAGAAGAACATGCAGGACATGAAGAACTGCAAGGAACTTCCATAAATGTGGTAATAATGATATTGGTGAATAAGTTATATACACAACTTTGTTTTTATGTCAACACAACATACAGACTCCCCATCCATATGGAATTTTCTCATTCTTTCTGCCTGTACCCAACCTCCAGTTCTTCATTATCTCCTCTCATATTTTTTTCCTTTTTCTGCTAAAATGAATCAGTGGGTCAACTACTGACTTTATCTGCAATGCCATAAATCTGAGTGACTGAACATAAACCAGTGAAATTTCTCCTGTTTCTTGAAATGTCACTGGAAATTAGAATGGATTTCATTGATTTTACATCCATTCTGTTGTTCTGGTCAACAATCTGTACTTCTCCTCTACTCACTAAGGTCCTGATTGTGCAAGATATTTAAATAAGGATGTGACTTTGTGATATTCTCAGCCCTAGGGATGTCACAGTGTACTTAAGGCCATGATGATTTAGAGCCTGAACTCTGTATTTAAACCTCCTATGGTCATGAACATTCACAGAGACAGTTTGGCTCATCTGTTTTCTGAAAGCCTTCTGTATCTGGTGCTGTAAAATTCCATCCTCTCCATTAACCTTTATTATAACACTCTAGCCCTATATACATCTGTTTCAATCACCTAACCCCTCCAGAGAGAATTATATTAATTATATTAATCTATGACTGTTTTTGGCTAATAAATATCATGTATTCTGACAGATAATAATAACAAAATAGGTATGACTATTGATGTGACCCTGTGTGATCCTGTTTAAGAGCCATCCCTTCCCTGACTACACTAATGCTCTCCAGATGTACAACATTGTATTCCCAGAAATTTTCCCTGAAAACACTTAGTTCTTCTTCCTTTCAGTTTCAGTCAGTTGTCCCTAAATTCAGTGGGCATAGTTCTCATTTTTCCTTTGTCATTTTATATCACACCAGAAGAATCACCAAGTGCTTACAGGGTAATGGCAGCAGAGCCACAATGCAGAGGAAGTGGTGTATGTAGCAGGATTTTTTTCTGCTAGCAGAATGCTTATACCTATTTCTTCTCCCACAATACAGGAAACTAACTGTCAAATATAACTGAGATTTAGCTGGCATATTTTTACAGACAAAAATTTAAATACCCCCTTGAGACTTTTCTGCACTGTCAAAGATGGAGAGCATGTTGAGTAAGCAAAAATATTAGGGCCAAGGGGGAAAATAGCATCCCAGTAATTAATTTGCTTGTCTGACATGAGTGGTTCAGTGTTAGCTATCTAACCAACACTAGCAATGTTCTTTTAATACAGGGGGACTGAACTGAGATTGCTCCCTTTAGAGCTTGGGTAGTTCCCTGCTGCACCATGTTGACACAAGTACCAAATTAGTAACATAATTAAGGAAGAGTAAGTATTGGGTAAACACTAGTGATGAATATGGTGCCATATAAATATCTGTAAAGAGCAACAAGAGCAAACTGACAAAAGGATTCTAGTACAGATATTAATTACTCTTTAAGGAATAAAAAAGAAACTAAGTATCAGCTTATGGTGTAAAATCACATACCCTAGAACTACCAGCAAGATCAGGAATAGCAACAAATTCATATATTCCAAAGTCATCCAAAGCACTTTCATGTCCTAAAGTTAAAACAAACAAAACATTAAAAGAATGTATCAATGTGTAATATGAATCTGGAAAAGACAGCTTAAATATGGATGGGCAAACTCATTTGGCCTAATTTTTAAAACGTCTGAATATTGTTTTTCTGATCTGTTTTAAACCATTCCATTGCCAAGATCCTAAACTGTCTCTGCCTTGGAACAACGCAGGGCAGCTGCACAGCCAGTTTGCACAGTGCTTGGCTGTATTCAACACCTCAGACTAAGAGCAGCAAGGCCTCTCACTAACTTCATTAACAGTTTTGGTAGAGCCATTGGACTCTCTTTGCTGGAGAACTAAACATGCAGCTAACCAAGGCCTGTTCCATGACCATGAGACTGAACTACTTTCATTCCTCATAGACAAGGGACCTAGTCCATAAGCTCAAGGTAGGTCTACACATTAGTGTGGGGCGATATCACCTGACTCTTTTATAATGCTGATATGAAAAAGGGATCATGTTACAGGTGTCACAGTATTAAACCAGTCAACAACTTGTACTTGGGACTTCGGAACAATCTGTGGTTTGGGTAGGGGTCTCTTTCTCTACCCTCATTAACTTGTCACTGTCCAGGAGATCTGAGATTCTTGGTAGTCTCTTGGGACTTCTCTCCATGGTACAGCCTGCAGCATTAAAGACAGCACTGGGATTCTCTCATCTTGTAACACTTGCTGGTGTGAAGGACCCTCCATGCTACAGTAAATTTTTCTTACCTTCCTCAGCTCCATAAACTTCCCTATCTTCTCACATGTAGCAGCTATGGTGTGTTCTTATGCTTTGTCAGGAAAGGGATGGGAAGAAAAGTGCCACTCCTGCGCAGGATGGGCAGGATGACCTGTCTCCAGCCTCTCCTTCCCAGGATTATGTGGGAAGGGTTATGAAGGGAAAGGAAGCAGTGACAAAAATACACTGGGACCAGATGACTCAGAGAGGGGTAGCACAGAATGAGGTAGAGCCTAAAGTATATATAGTGCGATATCATATTATCATTTCATAATTTTAGCATTGCATGGTGCCATGAACATTTGGAAGTGTGATCCTCCCATGGTATATTGTCTCTCACTGTTATACCATAATAATAATAATTTATTTAATCTTGGTCAGAACAGCGGGAATACAGGCAAATAGGGTTTTAACTTGCATTAACAGCTTGAATTCAAGCCAACAGGCTATGTACATACTGCTGCAAACTCCAGACATGAGCTACACCCATGCTGACCTGTCATCATTTTGGTTTTATCTTAAGTCAGCTAACACAGGGGTTTACAGCCTGAGTTCAAAACACACCTCCCTTCCTTTCCTTCTTTCTTTTTGTATCCAGAGATGCTCATTTTTGCAGAAATGGAATTTGACCTTATGCTCACATTTCTTTCATTCACATTACCTGCAAATGTCTGTGCCTTTCTGTAATCAGTCTCTGGCCTAGAAAACATAAACATGATTTTCAGATTGATGTCACTGGCTAAGGAAAGAAAATTAATTTGAAAAAATGCAATTCTCTTGGTGGAAAGGACTTCAAGACCTACAAATAATTTATTTTCATACCTGCTCTGCAGCTTCTGTTGTATCACTGAAAAGAAGAGATAAAGAAAAATCATTCTTTTTGTTCTAATGTTCCAAAAGGATAACTGGAGGGTGCTTAACCTTTACATACCTTTATAGGGCTGATATCTTTTCCATAAGAATAGAAAGGCCATAACTAGGATCAAAAGTAATGAAATTCCAGTTATTACTGCAAGGGATGACAAAGATTTTCCTTTCTGGGCCAGCTTCTCCAGTCCTGTGTCAAAGAAGATGAGCACTGCATTTAGTCTCCTGCTCTGTATAATGTGCTATTATGACACAAAAAAATGCATCTTGAAATTCATTTGAAGCTAGTAAAACTGTATGTATACATACATATATACACACTATATATACTATATATTTATAAAAAATAGATATAAAATTTTGGTTATTTTGAATTGGTAATGACTTAAATTGGAAAAATAACGATATATATTTCAGAAATGAGTCCAAAAGAGATTGGTACCTGAAGCTAAATGAAGGTCAGTACACATAACCCAAGAGTTACTGAACTTAACCTTACAGCATCAGAAAAAGTAGATGAATATTCTAGTCTTAGGCATAGAAACTTTATTTTACCAAGAAAGTAGGTGATGAAGCCTATAGTTACTCAGTAGAGTTGGGATTAGAGTTCAGGTCTCCTTGATCCCATTACTGTGGATTAACTACAAATCCTTTCCTGTGTAGGTTATCATTAGAGTATATGGAGTTCCATTGTGCCAATCTTCTTGAGATCAAGAGACATGTCAAGCAACTCATGAGGTGAAACAAATTTTTCCTCTTCTAATGTTACAACTAAGTTCTAACCTCCCCCCCCCCCGCTTTAATTAAAACAAAAATATAATTGGCTTTCAAAGCACTATATTTGCAAGCCAAGGTTAGAATTTGATAGCTGCTAGAACTGGCTACCCAAAATGTTGTAAATGACATCCTGCCTCTTACTGAAGTCCTCTAGGAGCAGAGAAGTCATGGTTTCTCTCATGTTATGGTTTCCCTTAATGATTGTCAATAATGGCCACCTTATAGCAGTGTGAGACTCACTCCTGATAGCTCCTTTTCTGCATAAGCCTTACGGGCCTAAATGGGGCAGCACGTCCAATGCAGTCCTTTAAATGAATGCTTCTAAAGGCAGTCAGGAGGTATTCAGTCTCAGGTGAATACCAGTGTTATCCAGACAAACCTCCAGCACAGCCTTTGGCATTGACTTTATCATTTGGGATGTCTGTAGCAGGTTTGTGATTGGTGATGTAAATAACAATCTATTATATAAGATTATACAAAAAGTCAAATTGTTTTGGTCATAACATGGTATATGAAAAAAGCTGTTTAAAATTGTTTCAAATTAGTGGCCTGAACATATGCTTCTGTTATCTAAATGGTAACTGGTGAGTTAGTTTAAGGATAAAAACTTGTATGCCTGTGGCCCAAGTTCAGTAAGTACAGTGGTGGTTTCTTTATTTCAGTTACTGATGCCTAGATGCTGGGGGAACTACATCCATTGATTCTTGATGTAGATGAAATATAGTGTTTTGTTTAGCAGCTGCAATTTTTCTATTTTACAAAATGTTTCTCAAGATCTGAACATCAGAAGATTCAGTGAACAGAAGAACAGGGCCTTCTCATTTCAGCCATATTACCAAAACCACAACCACTTCTAAACTTCTAAACCTAACTTTGTTTTCAGTAGAACTTTGGTCTTGTATGTGTCAGTGTAAGATGGCTTTTTGTCTGATTTACTCTGCCATTAATTTCTCAATAGAAAATTGGGCAGTGATTTTGTTTTCAGCTTGCATCTAGCTGGGAAGGAGTTGTTGAGATAGGGTAACCCAGAAAAGATCAGCATGGTTTCAGTATGGCCTTGGAAATGTTGCACACTATTGTATGTCTCTCTGGTGTTCTATGTTTTCCTCCTTGATATTCAGCTGATCTTCAGTTCAGATCCTCAGTTAGCAGATCCTTCCTTCTCACTCTGGAGCTCCCTTTGACCTACTGGGGACACAAGGCAACAGGCTTTCTGATTTCTAGAGCTAAGGGGCTAGGGTTCTGCCTGAGCATGGCTCATAGGCAGTGAGTCATGTCGTACAATTTTTCCAAATTTAGAAATATGTAAGCTTAATGTGGATTATATAACAGTAGGACTAACGCTTGGGGTATGTATTAGGGCCACCTCAACAATATACAGTGCATGCACACATGCATTCTGCATTCGTATCAGATGCACTGCAGCTCCTCACAGGGATTATAAATGAATATCCTCCTCGCTGTTTCAGTGTTTGGCTTTCAGCATAGGTCCCTGTTCATAGCAAACTACATGTAAACGAAGTAGTTCTTCCTCTCCCTATGGGTTGTTAGGTCTTCTGAATGGTTGGAGCTAGTCCCTTGCATCTAACTAGCGGTCCCTGTGTTGTATACATTTTCCACTCCATGCATGAAAAGGTAGTTTGTTGATCACCGGTACAAATGCTATTTGTCTCTCAGATTGTCTGCCCTTGCTTAACAAATAAAATGAAATACCTCATCAAGTGCAAATATCACAAAGACAGTGGTATACAGGCTATAACACAGCAGCAAATGTGATTGATTATAGTCTCTAATATTATAACCGTATGCCTAAGCTTGTGAAGTACAGTGTTTTTATCCTGGCTTTGCCAATAGAATAATTATAATCACAGTGATCAAGCAAATAATTTTTAGGCTGAGAACCATCAGTTGAAAGCAGAGAATGCTTTTTTTTGGGGGGGGGGAAAGAAACCAGTGCAGATTACAGTTGGAATAGCCCAGATCCAATGCTTTATGATGTTCATAGCGCGATCCATTCCACCTTTAAGGTTGTTCAATGTACAGACAGACTGCAGGACCCTTTCTGTTAACATGGCATTACTAGCTAATTGAGGGCTGCAGACAGCACACTCCAGTGGCTGGTCACAGGAGCAGAGGTTAAGACAACAGTATTTGTAACCCCTAAAACTACCACGGCCCTATTGTATGTATGGCTGTTTGCAGGTCTCCTTCCCTCTGGGTTTATTCCTTGTCTGAAACACACTGATATTCATACTTCTTTCAAGCAGTTTGTGCTAGATGGGAGAGAAATCCTCCTAGCTGTAAGAACTGTATAGTAGGAAGAGATAATAGAACTATTGTATTTTTTTCTAAAGATTTTCATATCACTGAAAGTCTGGTTGTTGCTCAGATCCCATCAGAAGCTAATAAATTATGTTCATGTGTATTCGGGTCCAAATATATTGATAGTATTTCTTTCCTTTGCTCAGATTTTTTGCTGAGATACCCATGAACAGCAGTTTTGTAGCAGGACTTACGGATTTTTTTGCTTAAAATACACAGAATAAAATGTTTTTAAAAAGCTTTATTTAGGTGAAATATTTTGAATTAGGAAATGTATATTTTTAAGTGCAATTGAACATACAAACCATGGATTTTGCTTTCTTTAGGGCTTTGAAAGGAAATCTCACATTCATCAATACCATCAAAGCAATAAATTAATATCCACATTCAAATCATAACTTATGTTAACTATCAGGAGAAATGTCATTTTCATTTCTAATGGCATGTCGCAGCTCTGTTTGTGTTTTCTTTCTCCACTGACTGCCGTGTTTAGTTTTAAAGTGCAGTATTCTCACTGTAAAATTGTAACCTTTCTTCCTTCCAGTGTATTTAAGGCCGTGGATCTATGATGGTTACGTAAGTCGGCCTGAACAATGGCCATCTGCTTTCTTTGTTTATCTCACTAACAAATGGCTGAGCTCTTTGTTCCGAGTACGCAAGACTGCTCGGTTTAATTTTCTAAAAGGCAATGGATTAGATCTTGTTGAGCATGCATTCCCTATCTGAAAATACTTCTATTGATCCTTAACAATAAGAGACACTAGACTTCCTCAACATCTTATTCTTTACTGTGTGCTTTTCTTGGAGATTTTCCAAAAAAATTGCTTTGTTGCTATTTAACACAGGCACAATCTGATGCAGGAACTGAACTTATATGGGAAATAAAGGAGACATGGATTCAGCAGGACTTAGCAGTAAACTCATAGATTCTAAAAAATGAAAGAAAGATAGTTTACAAGCAGATCGTAATAAAACCATTCAGCAGCACTGCAAATACAGCTTGTATTATTATCATCCACTAAACTAAGATTCTTATCATTGCTAATCACACTAGAAAAGTATTAAAGGACCCTCATTGCTGTTAGTCTCTGCCTGGTTACTTTGGTCAGTGATGTGTGCTTGAAGCTATCCCATGTATTGATCACCTAGCAGCCCTAGGACTCACAGTTCCCAAGAATGAGACAGTGAGCTTTGGACAAAATCTGTTCATGGTAGAAAAGGCCTAACCTGGCATTCAACAGATTTCTGCATCATTTTCTCCATTTATCTGTATCATTTTTAAAGGCACAGAGTAACAAAATAGACTAAGAAATATATAATCTGCTATGTTAATTGGTCCTGATGAGGTTTGCCTATTGAGAAAATATTTCTACTCAAGGGATAAAGCTCCAAACGGCCAAACGTGTTTTAGTGCCAAACTCCCCCAAAACTCTAACATCTTAGCCATGACACACAAGGGTAAGCCATCCCAAGCCATGACACACACAGGGTAAAACCCCGACCCCCCTGAATGGCCCAAATCCTTTTAACTTCGTTGTTTTCAGGAATCAATTCTTATATATATGTATATATATATATATATATTCTCTAAGAATTACTTCCTGCTTCTGAGGTTGACACTATGCTCAAATGCTGCATTTGCTTAGCAATGAATTAATGTTCTTACCTACGGAAGTGACAATCACTGTGAAGTGAGTTTCGTCTCGTTTTCCCGTCACATTGTTGAAAGCACGGCAAATGTAATCTATTGTCTTCTGGGCCACTTTCTCAGATATAACTTCCAGATGGGGTCCATATTTGATTACATGAGTGGTATTGTCAGCCCTCTGAATCCATGAATAAGTATTTGGTGGATTTGAATCTGCTGAGCAATCAAACAGTATAGCTTCTCCTATGTCAACTGTAAACACTGCCCCTACCTTCAGACCTTTATCTGATTTAACTCTAAGTCCGTAAGGTCCATCTGCATTGAAGAAAAAAAAAATCATAGTGGAGAAATTAAAAACAAAGTAAATATTTAAAGTATGTAGTTTAACTTAGAATTTTTAAATTAGGCTAGCCTTTAAAATGGCTGTCATTAGATTCAATTATTTCAGTTAAAAGGTTTTTAGTACAATAACGTGATCTGTACTAAGTTTATCTCAGACTACACCCACTTAATAGTGATCTAATTGCTGTTTAGGGAAACAGCACAGGTCTATGTATTGTTTAGTATGATAAAAATAAAGAAAACTGAATAGCATTGGAAGAGTCATGAAGTAAAGGAGCAATTATTTTCCACGGGCATATTTGACCCTTTATATTTAAATGCCAAACTTATTGGCATAATTCATTTCTCTGAACATTTAAAAGTGAGTAAATTAACCTTGAAATATATAAACATCTACTGTAACACTTTGCAGTATAATAATTACTTGTGGAATTACACTACAGGTGTAAGACAGAGTGGGGCATGCCATAGATAACTTCAGATACTGTTTTCCATAAATGACCACAGATAACTTCAGAAATTGTTTTCCATAAATGACTATTAAAATAAAATTTAACCTTTCCCCCATTTAGTAGGCTTCTATTATTTCAACATTTCAGTTTCTTTCAAGAGTAAGCCTTTGTACCTAAAGAAAGCTAGGTTTCTGCAGATAATATAATTAGAAGAGGCATATATTGTCCAATAGCCATGTGTTTGTCACTAGGAAATTTGAGCAAGGTATCTTCATAGGAAAATGGGAATGGAAATAATATATTTAAGTATGATAATATTTCCTATACTGTTTTTAATAGATCATTTAGGATCCTGTTTTTTACATCTTTACATTTTAAAATCTACTTTTACAAGGATTTGAGTATAGAAAATTATGTAGAGACTATAATAATTGAAATGTACTCTATTAAATTATCTTTTTCAGTCCAAAGAACTGATCACTTTAATGTTGCTAATCCCCTAAGGGCTTACATGCATAATTAAAAATGCACAAACCTAATATTAACAGATGCCGCAAGAAGCCAGAAGAAAATATGCAGAGTGAACAGGAGTCATCTTTGTGGTAAAGCTGCTGCCAAGGGACTCGCACAGAATGATATAGCAAAAAGACTATTAATGCAATAGTATGTGTATTTTAGATGGTGTTATCAAGTAATACTCCACCTTCCTATGATTGGCTGGAAGCATTAAAATAATATAGCTGGTTTTGAATGTGAAATTTCCTGCTGTATTAACTGAAATACTGGCATGTTTCAGACTCCATTTCTTATCAGGAAATTCAGGCTGACGTTAGCCTCTAAAACACACACATTGTATTTATTTCGTGTTTGTCTTATTTTTGAGATTGATTTATTTTTCAACAACACAGAGGCAAACACCACACAGGCTATTTTCTGTGTGTGTTTTTTTCTTCTCTATTTATGAAGGTTTAGAAAAGAGAATGTAGGCTATCAGACCACAAGTTCATTTTAGTTCCTTTTTAAATAAATGCTTATATTTCACAGTCTAAACTTTTCAGACTTTCTATTTTCTCTACTTATTTCTTAGTGGTAAGCTTCTTCCAGTCTCATTTTAAGGAAGGCCTAACATCATGCCTAATATTTAGCTGGAAAATGCAAAACAGATTCACTACTTCATGAATCAGAACTGCTCCAAACTATATTGCAGGAGGCACTGGAAAGAATCAAGGCATTTTTTAAATCTAGGTGCTGAGATGCAGGGCTCCCCCTTGTTCACAGGCTCTGTAGTTCCTGAGTCATTAGCTCTACTGTAGCCAAGGGTCGGTTCAGCATACAGTAATAAATCCTTTGGGAAACTGCAAAGCTATGGCTACCAAACCTTGCACCTGGCTGATTTCACTCCGACTGAACTTTTCTCTGCACGGGGAGGCCTTTCCATACACCAGCCTCTCACTGGGGCTTACAGGTAATAGAGAGAGATTTTGCTCATTTTGGATGGGAAGGGAGGGGGCCATACCGAACAGTGGCTTTTTCATAAATGAAAGCAAAACCACTCATGCATCATTTATAGGAAGGAACACACTTTTGTACTTTTTGGGTTCCTCCTATCCAACTGCTCTTTCTGCTGTTAGCTTTTATTTTCACTGATAATATAAGCATTGGTATCTGTGAACAGAAATTAACTGTAGGAATATCTGACTGGTCTCCCATGCTCCCTCACTGCAAAAGAATCAGAATTGACTTCTGCTTTTATATTAATATCATGACAGTGCAGCATAAATAAACAACACTAACAGCATAATTACACTTCTGTATGAAAGCCGCAAATCAAAAGAAACCATTATAAAAACATTGTGCCACACACTGGCTGGGGAAGTATGTTTGAAAAAGCAAAAAAAGAAATAGTGAAATCTTGGCAAGGTCTGAAAAGTAGCATTCCTTGATGAAATTAGGACAAGCATCAAGAAACCCTCCTGCTGTGCTTGGATCAGACTTTTGCTTCCTCCTAGACATCTGTACATCACTGTAATACCTGAACATTAGGGAGCTGAGGGGCATCCCTCGTTTCATTAAAGGATATTGTCATTCCCGATCTGAGGATGGTTCTGAAAAGCAGATGATTGACAGTTTCCTCTCTAGGACTAAATGTATTCTGATTTTTGGAAGTCCAAAGGAAGGAAATCCCACTTAATCTATTAAATTCAACTCCATCACTGCAATACAGCAGTTTCTGTTACAGCCTCTATGACAGCAGCTTCTTCCAGTCTTGAAATAATTTATTTCTGGATCAAGCTACTGGAATAATAATGTTCTTTGGTACACTATCATTATAGTAAATGGAGAAGTGGAATAATATTAAGGAGAAATGAAGAACAAAACACTTTTGATTCTCAGTGAAAAAGCTGAATAACTGCCTTCATGGATCATGCTGTTCTACTTCTCCTTTGCAGTATCATTCTCAACAGAAACAAGTCTCTTGTCTCAGTAAAGCCAGTTAACTAAATGACTTGTAAAGTAATAAATCACCTGTTCTGAGTAACAATTTACTGCTCTGGGGGAATATTTCCAATTGCTCCTATCACCATGAGACTGTTATAGTTTCCAAGCAGATGGCAGGTATTTACTGTGAGTGACCTTTTTTACCACTTACAGTAACTCCCCAGCAGCAATGGCATATGGTACATAGAGATCCCGGGGCCTGTTCTGGATTGTTATTGACAACTGGTTGATTGAAGACAAACTGCCTCTGCTGGCAGAGGTGGACCTGAATTATGGGACTTCATATGGCTCAGGAAGCAAGAGCCTCGCTGCCATTACTGATTTGAACATGGGCAGTACTACAAGTATTGCAGTCTTTCAGTTTTGCATTGTTTTCTCTTAATATTTTCTTCATATTTTAAATTATGCACAAAGCAAACCCTCAGTTCTGATGAAATAAAAAACACATTCTGGAAATGTAAATACTTTTAACAATATTTCCATATGTGGAGAAAAACTGAATCTCAAAATATTTTAGTATATCAAAATCACTCAGAGAAAAGTTCCAGAAATTTGAATATTGAAATAACTTTGGAATTTTAAAGTTCTGCAAAACAATATGTTGAAAATAGGTTTTCATTTCAGAACTTGGAATGATTTTTCAAATCCATAGGAAAATACATGTAGTTCAGTGAGGGAGAAGAGAGGAAGCAGTACAAGAACTGAGACTAAAGGGCACACAGCTTGTGAAAGCAAGCGTCTGAGACACCCATCAGTGCAAAAAGCTCTCTGGAGCCAACTGTGTATGCAACAAATCAGAAATCTGAATGCTGAACAGACTGTGCCACAAATTAACAGAAAAGTCAGAATGGTTCCAACAATGAAAGATATTTTTCTAGCCTGATCTCATTTTATTGCATTGTAAGAGACTGTCACGTTGTGCTAGATATAGTGTCCCAATATTTTTTGTAGCTATTTTTTGAAGAGAGAGGCATACAAGGCCCATTCATATTTCATTAAAGGGAGAAAAAGCAGTACAGGCAGCACATTCATACATACTCAGCTCTCATTCATAGCACCTTAAGCACTTAGGTGAGTTGAGATTGTGATTGTACAACAGCAGACATTTTAAAATGTGCTCCTTGGAGGAAAGAATTAATTTTTTTTCTATTATTAAAGGCAAGTTACTCCATCACTACTGGTTATTTCCTTGTAGAGCATTTTATCATGAGTCCTCTGTCTAATGTGAATGGAAGCTCAGTTGACATCTATTTAGACTCTTTTCTGCAGTTCCTTCATTTTCATGTTTGCACTGCTGTCATTTGTATAAGTTGCATCTAAGGGATCAGCTTTCTTCTAACAAAGTCCTTCTTAGTTTTCATAATTTGGACAGAACTTTTTTCTCCTTTCCTGGGGCAATGTATAGACCCCGCCTCTAGATGCCGGACACCCCCCATTAGATTCTTCCAAGTTATAATTAAAAATAAATAAATAGCAGAATGGGTAATCAGAGAAAAAGGAGAAGGAAAATATGACTTAGTGAGAGCTGTAGCTACCTCATACCAAGTGTAAGGCATGAGCTGTCTATCAGCTGCCATATTACAGAGCTGGGCAAAAGCAGGAACAAGCACCAGCACATCCCATTCCATTCCTTGCACTGTGCCATCCATGCTATGCCAGTAGGTAAAATGGTTATATCTGAACAAGGCTGATATGATGGCAAAGTAAGTCCTGACCTGCCCACTTTCAGCTCTCCTCCACTGAAAAGGACACTTTGAACCCTAAGGACATGAGGATTATAGCCTGGCAAGGTCACATACATAGCATGTGTTACTTGCGAATCATGGAGGCACTGAGAGTTGACATTACAGGAGGGATAAGGAACAAAGTGAGAGTGCCCTTTCTAAGATTTAAAGTATAATTGTTGATGTTTTGTCTGAGATTAAGCCAATCTTTTGTCTCCTCTAACTCATTCCATCCATGAGCTCAATCTACATTCATAGTTAGAGTTTCTCAGGTGCTTTTTATTTGCTTTCAAGACCTTAAAAATCAACAATGGTCTTTTTAGCTAAATAAAAACTTATCAGTTTGCTTAGAACTCATTTAAGCAAACATCTTAAAAGAACACCAACAAAAAACTCAGAATATGTCACACCATTGTCCTGTAGGCAATGATACTAGCACTACTTCAGGCTATCATAGTCTGCTCATCATGGCCTATTACAACTTTTTTTGTGTGATGCTACTGGTCTAATCTTCATCCTGATGCTATTTATAGGCACAGACACTTGAATGACACCTTTTGACTGCTGGGATTACTCACATGCCTATGTGAGCATGTGAGTACTGGCAGGAGCATGAAATTGGGTTGTTAGATCTGCATAACAGGAATCTCCAGTCTGATTCTTCTTATCCTCACCCTTAAATGTCTGTAAGTAGGTTGTCCAAAGAGTTACCTTGTCATACAGAGAAAATTAAATCTGAACTGAGAATCTTCTTTTTAAGTGTGTTGAAGAACAAGGTACTTTTGCAGAGAGAGTTATTTCTTTCATTAGACTAATATAGCTGAAGGAAAAGGGTTTTGGGGCACACAAATCTCTCATCATGTGTGAAACAGAAACAGCCAATTCCAAGCAATGTAGAGGTTGGGCACTCTTTCTTGGATTTTACCTAAACTATAAAATTTGTTTCTCTTATATTATTAAACCATTACAGTTTCCACAGTGCTATCTCTTTAGGGACCCATGCAAATAGACAGTGAACAACAACAACAGTAAAATAATGAATAGTTCTGAACTAAAACCATGAGCATCTCTGAATTTTGTAGGGATCAGCATCTAACCTTAAAATGGAGGTAAGGGAAACCTTAGGAACACAGCAATGGACTTTTTGTACCACTAAATTCAATCTTCCACTACAGTAAACAATCATATCATAGAATCCCATTCATGAATTTGTCAAGTCCATTGTAAAAGCAATTTGCAGAGCTTTTGCAGAACCTCATTACTACAATAGTTAGAAAACATCTAGTTTCTGGTCAAAATGCATTCATGGCTAGTTGAGGGTTTATTCTTCTGTCAACATTCTTTATGTGACTCCCTCATGTTTCCCACTTGATGTGGAAAGCAAATGCTTCTCCTTTCAGCTTTTATTTTGCTAAACCAAACTGAGTTCTTTTGGTCTCTTCTTGTAAGATAGGGTCTTGGTTCCATTCTGTTCCATTTCTTTTTGTTTTGAGTTCATTGTTCTTAAATATGGATCATTGCAACTGTATACAGTATTATACACGAGGTCTCATCTTTTATGTGGCATTAGTATTCCCCTTATTTATTGGAAATACTTTGCCAACACACCCTACAATTACATGCGCCGTTTTCATGGCTGAATCCCACTGCCACTTCACAAACATCTTGTGATCAGCTTAATCCCTCAAGTTCTCTGCCTCAGTTATTTCCAGACAAATCTCCATCTTATCAGAAGAAATTCACGCTTTTATTCTCCAGCTGCATAACCTTGTATTTTTCACTAGTGAATTTCATAACAGTTCTATTACTGTTTTTTAAATTCATTCAGTCCTCCTGGTTTTACGTCATGGGTGAACCTCATTGACATACTCCCAGTCTTTATGCTGATATCATCAATGAAAGTATTAAACAGGTCTTGACTCAAAATGATTGTGAGGAATACCACCAGTAACAATCCTTCAAAAATCCACCTTCTTAACAACTACATAACACTGAGTAATTTTTATTACACTATCATAAGAAGTTATAGCTGTTACAAACAAAATTATTTTGAATACAAACCCACATATAATGTTGACTCAACTGCCTGTTTGCCATAGTTAGAGGCACTCTCTCCAGCCAAAGCATTTATACAAAGGTAGTTAGAAATATTTAAGATACTTACAATATATGGTTGGTGCAATTATCTCACTTTCCATTGCACTGACAGGGTTGGATACCAAGCAGCTGTAATTCCCAATGTCTTCTTTTACAACAGGAAGAATGAGAAGTGTAGCATTGTTTGATGAGAAGGTGTAATTAGGGCCAGCATGGAGACGCTTGCCATTTTTCATCCACTGGTAGACTACCCTTGTACCTTTTCCCACAGTACATTTTAATGTCATATTCCCTACATACTCCACTACCCCTGAAGATGGTTCAGTATGTACAACTGGCTTTGTGACAGGAACTGTAAAGTAAACAGATATGAAGAGTTATAAAAGTGACTAGCCAGTATATTATAGTCTTCACTGCCAAGATGATACAAATAGCAGTCATCGTCTTCTCTGGAAGGTACTCATATTTCAATTTTTGTTTGTGAAATATGGTTAAAGGTTGAAAAAAGAGGGCCAAATTCTCAGCTGGTGACTGCAAGAATTGTTCCAGGTACTTAACTAAAACTAGAGTTTCTTTTACTGGTAATATAACAAAGGCTGGAATCAGGTATACCGTTGCCTCCACCTTCTGTCTCATGAGCAAAAGACATTACCTGCAGCCACAAGAATGAAAGAGTGCAAGGCAGGACAGTGCCCACAGTATCTGACTCCCTCAGTGTTATTGCCCCTGACTTGCTCAAGACTGACTGAAATACATTGTTCATCAGGTCATGACAATGACTGCACGCTGGCAAAGGAATGGGAGTTTAGTGGCAGCTACAATTTTATCATGCTAACAAGTCATTCATTTAGTTATTTCTCGCCCAACAGTTACAGCACTCCATCCATATAATCCATAAATTATAATAGTGTCTTATCATTCTTTTAGATGATTCTTTTCTATTTTCCTTTCTTATCCCCACTGGAAAGAGCAGAGTACAAAGAAGGGACTTCAGTATTTTAAGAATTCAGATCTGGCATTTTTTTTTAACAGACACAAGGTCACCAGCAACAGTCAGTGACTCCCCTTTGATAACTACAGAAGGTAAGAGACATTGTAGGCCCAAGTAAAGATCTAAACTAATAAAAGAGAGAATGAAGGGCCAATCAGCTCTTTTTTATCTGACTCTGGTTGTCTAGCATAGGGAGTGTGAAGTGCAATCAAATCTTTCAATAAAAAGACTGAAGACAGTGATCTACAAGAACCTACAGGTGGGGTCAAATTTTGACTCCTCAAATTCCCTCGTGTTCTTCCCTTACTTAGAGACACCTTGCCACGATCCTCTAACCTGCAGTCATAAAAAAATCCTGAGTTGGCAAATGGCTACAGAATTTCCTCAGGGAACAGCTGTTCAGGAAAAAAGACTATTCGAACATTAATGCATCCTCATGACTGATATCACAGTACAGCTTTTTGAAACATTATTTGTTATCAGTCTGTCTAATTTCATATTAATTATTGATTTCTATACTCCTTCAGTTTTTTACTTATGACAAACATTAGTCAATGTACTAATTTTGTTTAAAGATGAAATATTGTACCATTCCCACAGCAGCTGTAGAAAATAACATAACTTAATTGTTAGTATTTACTCATGCACAGTTGGATTAAACTATATACTACTGTAGCTGGATTCTAAGAACTGGTACTTCAGAACTATTGCAATTTTATTTGCAAAATGAAGATACTATATTTTACTAACTTACCATCAACAGCTACTTGAATCTTTTGACTGGCAGCTATTGTCCTATTTCCACGGACATTGACTTTAACAATATAATTGCCCTCATCACTGATATGTAATGGATTGATCATCAACGATGCATTCGGAGGTATGAGGGTAAATTTGTGCTGATATTCCAAGTCTGGAACTACTGTCTGATTTACAGAGCCAAGCAAGTATTTTGAATTAGTTTGAGGCCTCTCAAACAGCCAAATAATCTGGACTTCAGAAGCTGTAGTGTTGAAATTATAGTTAACAGTAAGATGGAGTGGTTGCCCCTCAATACCATGGATAGTATGAGATGGTACCGTCAACTTTAAGGCAGAACAAACACCTGCATAAAAAAGAAACAACAAAAAAATAAACAAAGCCAAACCACAAATGGGAACAGTGGAAAATTCAAATGAGAAATTCTCATAGAAAAAAAGAATTAAAGCTTATGCTTTTTTAAATGGCTATGACTCAGATCTCAGGGAAGAAAGGGGAAAACTCTCATTGACTTCAGTGGAGTTTGATCTAGCTATATAGCTCCAGCTTTAAAATTTTTGGAAAGCCAAAGTTGGAAAGGATATTTGTGGTCCCTGGGCAGAGGACTTTCTGTTGTTAAAAGTTTGACAAAAATGAGAAAAGATGCATTTACCTTATAGTTTTAAATATTTTCCCTTTAAATTTGTCCCAGTTTCTAGAGCTTACATTGTCTGTCTGTCTTGGACTGCAGACACAATTTTATTTTTGTTTTGTAGGTTTAGCTATTTCTTACTATTATTTTGCCATCTGCACTGAGAAGCTGACTGAAGAGTCTAACAAGTAGCAGTTTCATGAATTTGTTCAAATAAAATGATATGTAGTTACTATTGTTGCATGCACTGTACACTTAAGACTGTATTCCAGAAACATTACTAGATCACAAAGGTCAATTATTCCAGTTGTAGGAAACAGCAGAATTAAAGTTTGCTGTTGATATGCACAAAGGCAAAATTTTGTATTTTATAATTAATCCTATTCTCCAAGAATCCTGCCTCCTTTAGAGTGCAAAATGGCCACTGATTCAGTTCCTTGTCAGCTTTCCCATGTTTTATTTTATAATCAGTTTTCATTGTGTCAACCTTATATTTATAGCACGTTATTAAAATTTTGCTCTTAAGACTCAGTGATCAATTTCTATGTGAACTTTTCTACAGCACTCTTAAGTATAGCAATGGTGTGAAGCACTGACATTAATGAATTGATTTCACAACATCAGTATAATTGATAAGACTTTGCAGACAAGGAATTGAAGCATAAAGAAAATTAACAGCAAAGGTATCCACTGATTTTGGATTACCAGTTTGAGATATTATAGGCCTGGATTTTTCAAAACACATACAATTATAAATAGCATTTACTATGTTCAAGAAACAACTCCTAGTGACTTCAGTTATTGCTTTGAGCACTCAGCATTTCTGCAAAGCACACTGCAAGTGCTAAGTCAAAACTCCAGAAACAGGCAACCTCTTACTAGTAACTAAATGTAAAAAGCTTGATTTGAGTAATCTGTCCAGCACTGCACAGGAATTCACTGGAGACTGAGAGGAAGCATGTATCTGACACGGCAACATTCAGCTGCTTTCATCATGTACCATCCATTCTCCTCCTGCTACTGAATGTCTTATTCTTCACACACTTCCCAATATCTGCAATAAAGTAACTCTCCTGCTAAAGTACATATACACTCTTGGAGAAAAGGGGAGCGGGGGCAACTATGTGAGAAAAATGGTATGTAACTGTGCTATTAAAGATTAATATAATTCATAATGATTTTGTTTCTTGCATTTCCTAGCTTCATAGTATTTGTCTCTATGACAAAAAGATGTTTGTTAAAGGTTCATGTGTGTCTAATTTCTTAGGTTGTTTAACAGTAAAGGATATAAAAAATCAATTTGGTAGCATAATATGGCATCTGTATGTCATATCTTTTGGGTTAGAATCTTCAGATTTCAGTGCACAGCTGTTTAGCACTTGAGCTAATAGAGCTAATGGCAAATAAAGAGTGCTATGCAACTGTGGATTAGGGTAGGGTCATATGAAGGGTTTGGGAATAACAGATGCAGCATGGAAATCTGTAATGCCAGCAATTAATGTCAGAGATACTCTTGGTGGGCATGAAAAGAAGCACAGTAGAGAATATATCAAAAAGTTATGGTGGGGTGTGGGAGAGGCCCAGTCCTGGGTGGCTAACAATGTTTGAAGGTTCTGCACAAAAAAAAATCTCTGGGATACTAACTCTATTTCAGGGAGAACACATATTTGCTAAGAAATCTCTGGTCATATTCTGTCAGTTCAGCAGCTAGTAAGATTTATAGTTAGTACAAAGTCAGCTACAAGCCTATAAAAAAGTCACTTTGTGGCTGGCTCCTAATTCTTGCCTCCTAACTGAACGCATTTCATGAAGCTGAGCAATATTATATCAACTACAAAAGATAGTTCCCAGCATGGAAACCAAAGGGAAACAGCTTGGGGCAGCTACTTGGTAGAACACTCTAGGAGTGATGCATATAAAGCCAGTGAAATCCCCTGACCAAAAGACTGGCAAACCCACTTTCTCCAGGAATAAAGAAGAAGAGGGCAGATGATTTCAGACTGCATGGACACTGGTGGGGAAAGAAAGGTGTGGGACCAGCTCAGGTGGGAGAAAAATAGCACAGGGGAGAAAGAGTGTCAGAAAAGAGATGGAGAGACTTAAGTGGAGGATGTACAGGAGAGATATATTGACATATTCACTTTCTCTAGATCAAAAAAATGAAGCATCTGAAGCACATCAGATTAAAGCCTTCCTCCTACCCTTTTTTAAAAGTACTTGTGGCCTCTTGTTCTTACACTATTTTCTAACAGTGCATGGCTCTTAGGGACCTGCTAAACTCTGGTTAACAGGAGATCAGTTTTGTTGGGTTTTGTAACATTTGCCAGAAGTGAATTCTCCCCTTGCAAACCTTATATTACAAATCAGATTTAAACTGTTGTTGCCTATTTGAAAAAAATAGAAAAAGAGCACAATTCCTCAGTAAAATCCTTCACAAAATATTTGATGTTGAAAATATATTTCATCTAGCCCACCTAATACATTTGAACTTTTAAATCTCTTTAAATCAAGTCAAATGCCTGTAAGTCACAAATACTGGGAAATCTTTAGGTGATCAACTGAAAGATCTGGCCACATCCTTTCTCACTCTTTATGCATGAAATTGCTCGATTTTGGGGTTTATGTAGCTGCCAATAACTGATTGTACTGTGCACAAGAAGCTAGTGATAGCTGCCGTAGTAATCAAAAAATATGTATAACATAATATTTCTCACAGATTTGTGTGCACAGAAAATTGGCAAAAAACAAGCAGGTCTAGTAAGCACAGGGATAATGGGGACCACCAGTATAAGACCTATCACCATACTTGAATCTCTAACCTTTTCGTATAGAATAAGATAAAGAGAATTATGGCTGGGAAATTTCACTTCTTTCCAGTTAAAAAATGTAGGAATAGAAACAGTAAATAAACTTTAACTTGGTTCCTGGTGATTCGTGGAGAAAAGTGGCTCCATTTAACAGCTTAAGAAAACATTTTGAATTGCAGTTAAGGAAATTGTGTTAGGAAAGACCAGAAAAGAAGGGCTGCTTTCCCCTTTTCCAGCCAGTGGGCTGTAGCCCGTTAGGGAGTGGCTTGGGAGCGACTGGGGGCTTTACTGTTCACGCAGAGCCTGCTAAGGCGATTTCATGAAGTGCAGTCAGCACATGGGAACTCCCCCACGGCTGGGAAGGGTGAGGGGAAGCAGAGACTGAAGTTTGGAGAAGTCGTTATCAGATAATGCTGTTCTGTAAAAGGCTCGTGTTTTATAGCAGAAACACCAGGTGACTTCTGGCTTTAATAGAGATCAAATCTTCTGCAGTCTGGAACATCAGACTAATTTCATACATTTTGACTTTTAATTAAATTAAAACCGAAGAATCTTATGCCTAATCCTTGAATTAATGTAATAGTGAAATCAAGTCAATGGGGCTAAACTCAGTGAAAACAGTAATGTTCCAGTAGGCACATATCCCTTATTCTTTAAACCTATCTCTATAGCATTCTAATAATACACATTTTTTCCATCAGGATGGAATTCCTAAAACTAGTTTTTATACAATGACTATAAGCAAAGTGGGTTGTGCCAAAATGACCTCCATTTGGAACTCAGTGATCTGTGTTTTGCTATCACCAGTATTAGCAAGCACAACAGAACCGTTGACATAAAACAAGGGCTGCAGCTTTAGTTTAAATAAGAACTATGACATAACTTTTGAGTTTACTGCATAAACCGAAACCTGCTTAGTGAGGTTTTATCATTCTCTGAATTTAACACACACGTCTCCTTACCAGAGTGAGTTTGGATTCTCAACTGCTTTGCACATGAGCGTTCATTTAGCTCTTTCCAAGAACACTGCACTTGGTGTAAATTGCCATTAAATCAGTGGCAACACTTTTTACAATTTTTGCAAATATGTTCATTTATAAAAAAAAAAGAGATATCATGGAGCAGGAAATCTGCTATTCTTCCACCTCCATTTATAGAGGAGGAACTGATGCATAATCTTTATGATTTGGAATTTTTACCCAACAGAAGGTTTTGTTGAGCTTGGTTATTTGACCTAATTCTAGCCACTGAAACCAATGTCTTCAGTGGGCTTTGCATCATGCCTGCAATGAGTCTGATTCCTACCATGACAAAAACACATTTCCCATGCTAAAAAACTTGTATTTCTGAGTGAGAGTACAAGATGAGACTTCCTGGTGAACACACCAATATTGATCGTAGGATTTTAATCAAAAAGGTCCAGTGAAGATGTAATGCAAATAAAGAAGTGAATATTCACTGTATTTTTATCAAATAGAGTTTTCATTTTTAAAGAAGAAATCCGATAATCTTCATATAAGACTGTAGTTGTTTTGAAACCAAAAGTCTTTACAAAGTATTTAACTCAAAATCAAGGAATATAGGTTACTGTATATGAAGTTCACAGAAAGGATAAAAGAAAAATTATCCTTACACATGAACTAGTAGAGGATGTAGTAAATTTGTAAAATTATATGTTCCTTCTGCTGATATTTACAAAACAATTAAGTACAGCAAAAGTAAATTACAGGAGTTTGTAGAAATATAACTTTATCTAACATTTAATCACAGGAAATTGCTATAAAAATGCAAAAACATCTATTTTTTCATCAAATGCGAGGATAACATGTATACTTATGAAAACTGCACCCAAATACTGAACAAAAGTACTATTAAGAGTGGAAGACATTTTCAGTTGAGCAAAAGGTTAAATTAGTTTTAATACCAAATACATTTAAATATTGAATATAAATTTTACATATTAAGTATAAGGCATCATAATAAGAACTGAAAAATAAGTCAGCACCACTACAACATGATGCATTTTTAGAGAGATGAGTGACATCTATAATAAACTTTGGTTCTGAATCTGTCAAGCCTTACTTGTTAAAAAGAATGCACCATGTATATATTAGTAAAACATGGTGCTATATATGTACAGTCAACATCAATGTTTTATTTACAGATATGTACAGTGCTAAGTTTTGACATTTATAAAAGTTTCTAGTTCCACTCACAAAATGGTGGCACTTTCTGATTAAAACCTTTTAGACTACCTTCTTAAAATAAAACATCTGACAATATAATAGAAATGTCTTTAAGTTTAGCAGTATAAAAGTAAGTCACATTTCCAAAATGACAATCAAATATAATTCATACTGTTTCTTACCTACAAGTAGAAAATAGATTTTGCACTGTAAGTCACAAAATAAGTTGCTAAAGGGCTCCATGAAAGCATCCTGTCCCATACAAATACCACCTCTTTCTCAGCGTTAAGTCAGAGCTTGGACCAGCAGCTGCTGGTTTATTTGCTAGGAAAATCAGCAATGAGTTAACAGGCCCTATCCTGTCCCCTGCCTTGTGTGATTTGAATATGTGTATACAAAGAACAAAGGGAGTGGAGCACCTGTTAGATTAGTACCCATCTTCATTGCCTGTGACTTTATCATAACCCTTCCCCAGTACAGTCACAGCAAATATGACGTAGAATATAATAAATGAGGTGCAGAATATGAAGCAGTCTGAATTAATAAAAATAAGTGAATGTTCACAATGTACAAGCTATATAGGTATTAATGTCACATAGTTACATAGTGACATAAAAAACCACTGTGCTGTTAGATGATTCTACTTATTTTAAATTAGATCTCAGTATTCGTACGACTTTTTTTCAGATGTCTTTTCCAGTGACAGGCTCTCATTTTCTGTTATAAAAAATATTAAGCAGCTATTACAGAGCCTTGCCTAAAACCAAAAAAAAAAAAAAAAAACCATAGTAGGTAGGAAAAGGATAAATTTTCCTTCTTTCTAGTGCTTTTTTCCTGTAACTTTTTCAAGGTTTTTCCTTAACAAGCTTACTCAGAGATGATTTTGTTCCCTTTCTCTGAACAGCATGCATGTAACGTGAAGGGTATATCAGGAATCTTCTAACAAAGAATCCTCTGGATAAAGTGGACAACTTACTAAAGCTGTTGAGTTAGCTGCTTATTATTGTTTATTCTGCAGTAACTTACATCAGTTTAAATTAATATTAAAATTAATGTATGCTTTGGATTTTGTCCAAGGCTGTCATTCACTGTACAAATCTAATCAGCAGTAAACCAGGCAACCCTTCCAGAGTTGTGGGTGCAATAATAGTTTGCGACAGCAAATATTTGCATCGACAGAGATGGTTTATCCATAGAAAAACACACTTTAAGTTTTCACTATACAGCACTTAGGCTGTATTATAGATTAACAAATATTAGGCTATACTGTATCCTGCCTTGTGTAGGAGGGATTGGTTGCAAGGAACCGTCTCCCTCTCACTGTGTGCCTGTGCTGGTGTTAAGAGCAGGGGTCCTGCAAGGTGCTAAGCAACCACTGGAAGGAGTGAACACTCAATTTTTACTGAAGTTAAAAGGAGCTGAAAATTTCCAGAACCTTCCAGAATTTTTAGCAACTTTATATAAACAAATGTAAGAAACATGAGGATTATTTCATATTAACAAAAGCATATGTAACAGTGATCCCAGGAGAAATAATGTCATTGCCCACGTGAGCCAGCAGAGGAAGAGGACATTTTACATAGTCCCAAGGGCTTCAAGGGTCTACTCTCCTGCTCCTCCTGAATGCTGTTGATCATACTCTTTGTTTAATCCACTTAACTGTAGGCTAGGCATGTCATATTTTAACTTTTTATAAAACCTGAGTTAGAAATGATTATCTACGTGGTTTCAAAATGTAATAAAACATTGGTCATAGGTTCCAACTAATGTCTGACTGAAATGAATGGGAACTTTCACACTTGGATAAAGTCAATTTGCGTGTTTTAAAAGTACTATGTGGGCAAAGAAAATTTGGAAAAGTAGAACAGAGTAGCATAGTTATATTTTTAAATAAATGTGTCTCCGTATTTCCAGCAATTGGATATGCTCCTGATGTAATTAATATGTTAGGTTGCTATTTTTTACACTGAATAACTCACACAAATAAAATTTAAATAAAAATGTACAATTATTTTATCTATAGAATTCCAGTTTGTGCTGATTGTTAAATAGCATTTAGACAATGCAAATCAAACCTCACAAATTTCTTCTTAACAGAAGCAACTGCATTAAAGTTGCATTAAAGCAACTTTATTTGTGGTAATAATGTTCTGAATAATTTGATATTTCAGCTAATTTTAGTTATTTTGTTAATAATAACTTTATGTGCTCAACTCATTAGAGGTTTTGTGCAGAAATAACTAGGAATGTTATTTTCAATGGTTGCCAGAACAAATAAGTTCTTGTTAAAGAATAATAAAAGAGAACCACTGGTTTTGAAGTTCACTTCATCATTCTGCCTTCTAATACAGACAGAAATACACCCATTTTCATCAAACATGTTCTGCAACAGGTACTTGGGCAGCTGTGCAGCTAAATAATGGTATTAAAAAATATGTGCTGGGCTGATCTGTGTGCAGACCCTAGCATTCCCAAAGGGGAAGACAATCTTCTCTGGAGTTATGCTGCGCTGGATACACTGGTAGCCTTTCGCTTGAATGTCATCTCTAGCAAAGCAAAGAGAGAGAGCTGCCCGCCCGCCCTTCCCGCCTCCGCGCGGAGCGCGGAGGGACCAACGGCCGCAACCGCCTCCGCGGCCTCGCCCCCTCGCGCCGCGGCGCCGGCCCCATCCACACAGCTCGGAGACGCCGGTTCCTGCCCCGGGCGGGCCGCTCTCTGCCGGCCGGGAGCGGTGAGGTGGCGCCGCCGCCCCGCGGGGTAGGCCCGGTCCCTGCGCGGCCGCGGAAGGAGTCACCGCGGGCGCTGTCACTCCTCCCCGCCCGGCGCGCCAGCAGGGGGCGGCTGCGCCTCCAGGCCGCCTTCCCGCGCAGCGCGCTCTGCCCTCTCCTACCGCGCCCTGCCGGCCCCCTCGGCGGGGCGGCCGGAGGCAGTGACGGGGATTGTAGTTCTCGGCGTCGCGCTCGCCCGCTGCGCGAAGGCTGCTGCCCCTGCCCGAGGACTACCCGTCCCAGGGTGCAGCGGGCGGGCCGTGTCACGTGCCGTGCAACATGGCTTCCCCGTGCCAGAGGGAGAGGGAGGCTGCGGCCGCGCGGAGCTGCTGAGCGCCCGCGGCGTGGCGGCCGGCCCTGAGCGGCGGCATCATGCAGAAGATCAAGTCGCTCATGACCCGGCAGGTGAGCGGCTGGGGTCGGGAGGCGCCCGGCTGGGAGCGGTGCCGGCGGTCCCGGGCGCCTTGTGGGGGGCTGCGGCGGCGGGAGGGACTCCCGGCTCGGCCCGACCCGGCCCCGCCCAGCGGCGGCGGCGGTGGGGCTGCGCTCCGCCGGCCGCCGGAGCGGAGTTTTGGTGTGTAATAGCACCCCTCTGGTGTCCACGCATCCCTTTCTTCCTCTATTTGCCTGTTTTTAATTAACAGTTGGAACCATCCACAGGTGTGAACACGTAATTTATGCAGCCACAGAATACACATATTATATATATTTATTGCATTAAATATCATGCAAGTCTTCTGTATCAGTTTCCTTCCCTGCATATAATTTTGGAGCAGACCGTGGTACGGTTACTTGGCTTTATCTGTCAGTAAATGTTTATGGTCAAAAGGCAGACCAGGTTTTGAAGGTGCTGGGGGAATATTTATATGCTCACAAGTGGACTGTGTGCTAGAAGACTTAGTGGGTGTAATTTATGCTTGGGTCTGTATTTCTGAAGTGCTGACTGCTTGAAAGGATGTTCTAGAAGAGCATATGAGTCATTCAGACATGCCAAGTATGTCTAAAATGAAGCATGTTTACCCATGTGTCTAAATTCGAAACCTTGAAAAAACTGCTTAAAAATCACCCCACCCTCCAGCCACATCAAATATTCTAGGTAGGTATAGAAAATGGTGGGAGAGTCGGTAACTGAACTTCATTTGTTTCTAAACTACGTCTTCGGAGGTGTAATGCGTATACCGGAGTCAGGGTTTAAAAACGGAGATCAGCTTGGAAACCTGATTTTCTCCTGCTCCCCTCACTATTATACTGGAACAGATAATGAGGTTTCTGTTAGGGTGTTATAAGCCTGTGCTTGAGGACTCCTTATCAGTTCACTCCTTGGTTAAGAGGCAGCTGATCGCTTTGAAGTCTGTTTCCTGCTGAAAGGATTTCCTATATCATCCCTTTGAATGTGGTTTGCTCATTTCTAGCTCCAGGCTTCACTGAGTTTAGACGCTTCTCCTCTGAATTTTTTATCCTGCCACCTTTTAGAGTTTTCCTTTATATCTCGATCCTTTGCTGTGCCTGTAGTTCTTAATACCAGTGGAATGAAATACATGCACAAAAGTATGGTCAGTACAGTGGTAAATGATCAGTTCTCAGCCTGCTTAAAAGGAATTGGGGGCATTTGTGGAATAATTTGAGCGTTAACTGCAGAAGCAACTCTTGCTCAATGAATTAGCAATGGGAACACGAATCATTATCTCCTACCCTAATGGCTACGAATCCAATTCTCCCTTTCTGTGCCCCAGCAGTTTAGATTCTGGGAAATGAGTTTACATCAAACAAAAAATATTTTTTGAATATAAAAACATAATATTTATTTAAAATATACTTTTAAATATGTGTGTTTATGTGGATATGTTAATATTTTGTAAAGGATATTTGGGAAGCCTGCCTTGTATGAGAAGGTTTGGTGGAGGAATAACTGAAATTTGTGGTCTGAAAATTATAATAACTTATGTCATTTTTCAGCCTTTGGGAAGACTTAAGTTCCACTTAGCATTCAATGAGTGGACCTTTTTAATGGTTTTGAAAATAATCCATAAATATTGCACATTTTTGAGGGGAATATATGTGAAATATGAGAAGTGCAGCAGTTGTTTTGGGTTGTTTGATAGCTTGAATTTCTGATTCATAGAGGTCAGTTGTCTTTGGTGGTAACTGAAAAGGGAGATTGTTTTTAAATGATGTGCAAGAAAATCTGAGAATCCAAAACCAAAAAGAAGAGCTTTTTGCATAGTAGGAAGGTAAAACAATTTTGAAGTTGTAGTAGTTACCGCAGAAGTGATGAACTTATAAAGCACTTTATCACATTTAACAGATAAAAAAACATTGTTTTACCTCCTTCAATTTAAAATGAAACTTCTCTCATTGTAAGCTGATTTTTAATAAGCTGGTGTTTGTTTGAAGGTTAACTAATAATTGCATAGCTCCCTTCATTTCAAAGAAAGTATAGGTACCTGAGACCTGATTTTCTGAAACTTTTGAAAGGGCTTAGAAACAGTATCATTGGTATCAGCTGGGGAAGATAGGAGGTAAGTCTGCCTAAAAGTCAGGGCTCATGTGATTTGCCTGAAGTCTCAAGGAAAGCTGGAGTCAGAACAGTATTTGAATCCTGAATGTTTAAGTTCACCTCTTCCTTCTTGTTTCTGATTGTAGTAAAAACTTACTTATTTTTTTCTAGAAAGCTAGCAGGAAACATGTTAAGAAGCATGTTTTGTGGTACTACTTTATAAAATTGTGTTGAACAGTCAGTAAACACATGCTCTAGTTAATTGATGTTTCCTGTAGAAAACTTCAGTGTTACTAGAACATATTCTATTTATGTGACTTTATGTATTTTAAAGAGTAATTATTACATGAAGCAGGTGATGTGGATTATACATCTTTTGCAATTTTGTTATGGATAAGGAAAACCAGTCCTAACAATTTATACAAAAGAGAACTCTTCCATCATACAGGTATAATATAATTATGCTATAGAGTAGGTGGCACTTAACTTGAATGAAGCTTTATATGATTCCACTAACCCATCAAGTCAGTGGAGTAGAGTACATTAAAAACTGAAATGTGTCCAAAACCCATAAGCATAAAATAATAGATCTGGGAGCTGACAGGAGGATGTAAGTATTAAGTACAAGTTTTTTTTTTGTTTTTTTTTTAAGTGAACTTTACTGAGAAGGTGCATATTGCAGCATAAAGTTGTAAATGCTTAGCTGTTTGATTAATTTGTACATGAATAGTCTCATTTAAGTGTTTATAGAATAAGGCTTTAGCCTTCCAGCCTTATGTCAGTGTAATTTATTAAAGGGCTTGTAGGTGTATTTCCTTCAACATGAGCTAAGACTTGTGCAGTTTGATAACAAGATAAATAAACTAATGAATCCTAACTGACTATTCAAATTCTTTTAAAGGGTCTAAGGAGTCCTCAGGAGAGTGTTCATGACCTTGGTCCTATTGAAAGCTTTCGCATTCCTAGTAAGGTATGATAAATGGTCTTTTTTCCCCCTTTTAGTTTTTCATTTTATATTTAGATGACAGTGGGCTTTTTTTGAACACCGATTTGCTGCTGTTCTTCTTGGCAGTTTTATTTCTTGCTGAAAAATCTTCCAAAGTATTTGCCTCACAATTCTAATCATTTTACAGAAAAATAGTCCACTGAGTCAAAATGAAAATGTGTTAAAATTTCTTCCTTGGAACTTTTGAGTTCTTGCTGGGATCCTGATCTTAATTCTATTTAGGATTTCTGCTGTAATAGAAAAAAATGAAATAGCTTTCTACTTTCTGTCACACTGGAAAGTAATGCTATACAGGTAGCTTGTGTAATATTGGTAATATTAGTCTTGGTATTCAGTCTCTTCATGGATTTGGTGCCATACGTATATTTCCTAGGTTCACAGTTTTCATCTGCAGCATATATAATTAACTTTGTGTTGACTTTCAAATATTATAACTTTATAATAATATATATATTTTTTGTCTCACTGCTTACACGATGCCATCCCACTTTGCCTCTCAAATCAGGCTGAATTATCTTTGGTGGGAGGGGAGGGAGAAGCTTGTCACAATTTTTGACTGCCCCTTCTATCCTGTTGATTTGACTGGATGATTCACAAGACATCCTATGGATGATGTTTATTATTCAGTAATTTGGGCTTTACCTTTAACCAATCAGTTATTTAAGCTACTGGCTTAAATTGAATTTGGATGCCTTATTTTGTAATAGTTGCAAAAAAGAATCCTGTGCTGCCTTGTATAAAAGTACTGTGTAATAAGATGCTTGTGCTGAGGTAGACCAGAAAATCATTGTTACCATGTGTTTTAAAAAAATCAAATAACAGTATCTGAATTGGCATAATGTTCTGTTAAACAGTGGCTAATATATAATTTCAAAGAGTGAATGTATTAAATTGCAGTGATGTTGAAAGAACTGTCTCATCCTAATGGCTTAGATTTCAGAAGTGCATATTCCTGTCACCCACTGACCATCCAATTTCAGGCTGTGTATATATATTTTTTTTTTGCCAAGTTGAATATCCAGGTAAAAGTAGACGTAGGGTATCTTGCTTGGATTTTCAAACTGTAATAGTTTGATGTTATGTGTCTAGTAAGCCTATACCTTGCATCAATTTACAATGGGAAAACAAGCATATTTTAATTTGCATTTTTTGTCATCCACTTATGGCAGACAGCAATAACAAGCTTGTGGCAGTTGTATGCTGTCAAACCTTTGTAATGCAAGAACATAATCTGCAACTGTTCTGCAAACAGAATCTCATTAAAGTTGTTAGAAATTCTGTGCTTGAAAAAATTGCATCAACGTTAAAAACTTGTCACCTGATTTTATTTTTTTAAGTTGATAAAATTACCAACTATATTGCAAAATCCACAAAAAAGGGGAAATTCTCTTGCATCACTCTAAAATTAGATTATTATTCTCTTTCATACCACAGTATGAAACTTGAAAACTGCCTTCTCTTCCATCAAAGCTTTTATCTTAAATTTTTGTATTTTTCTGTCTTCTAAGGTGTTTTTTTTCCTTCCTAAATGTTTTAGGTGAGTAAATTTTAAACTAACTAGTATATTCAGAATACTTTTCTGAGCTGCTTACTTTTAACTTTTTCCTGCTCAAAAAAATATATTCAGTGAAACTCTTATAAAGTTTCCCAATTACCTGACTAAGTGAAAATATTAACTTTACTCAAGATTTTCTTTATCTGTGTTATGAACAGTGTAACTCCTGGCTATGGCCCCAAGCCATTTAGCACAGTAACTTTACTTCCAGCCCTTTTCCATTAAAGGAAGGAATGCCTCTTTAAGCCTGCTAAACCCTTTATTTTAGGATTTTACTTTTCAAATTACAGCAGACCAGATGAGATGCTGTAATGTCTTCTGTCACTGTGAGCATAAATTCTGACATCCCGTCTTGAAAACAGGGATTTCTTTTTTGAGGGGGGAGTTGTTGGTTGTGTTTGTGGTATGAGTAACTGTCACAGAGATTAGGTTTCAGTATTATACAGAAGTTGAAAGTCCTTGAGCCCTTAGATTTAGATATTTGTTTTGAACTGAAACTATTCAATGCCATAGCAACATACTGATGTCGCAAATCAGAATTATGTTATAATTACAGCATCAAGCAGCTTTGCTGGATATAAGCTAAAGTCTCTCAATAATTATTTTGTAATAACGGACAAGATTGGTAAAGAGAATTGTCTTTTGAATACAAAGGTAAAGAGAATTAAGAAAAGCTGTACATTTTTAAAGGGAATGAGTAAAAGCTTAGCTTCACAATATCGCAGGCAACTCTTCCAAAGCAAATGCATGAAGCTGTTGTACCCTGCTGGCACACTTTAATAGCAGTTTTTGTTTGTATCTTGAACAATAAAAGTCTCAAGCTTGCCAGTCAAATAATACTCTGACTACGGAATGGTTATGTTGCTGTGCTTTTTTCATCACACTTCCACATTTGAAGTGGTATCTCCAAATTGATTTAGGACAAGTGTTACCTAAAGTTTCGAAAGCTGAATTAATGCTGTAGAAAGATATACAGAATGAAAGACTGCAGTGTCTGCATAAAATATTGGAAAGAGCACAGGCCATTGATAGATAATGCTAACTCTAGGGACAAAAATATATTTTTGAAATGGGGAATGACAAACTAGTTAGAAGGTCAGATAGAGAAGCTGGAGAGCAGGGGAAGGAATATATTGAAGTTGCATCCCCTGAGGAAAATAAGAGCAAAATTCTGTTGGGCCTTGATGTCTGAAAGTTGTTGGTCTGCTGACCAGTTGCTTGCTGGAAAGCATGTGGAAGTGATGGCTGTGCTCCCTCTCTGTGTGAGTTCAGTTCTGTTCTGTTTGTTTGCTTTTAACAAGTAGATGATTTGTTACCTGGATATGTTACTGAATACCTCTGAATGTACGCACTTGTATTAGCCAGCGCACTAACAGGTTCTGCAACTACCTTGAAAAATTCCAATCTGCCTCAATCACATGAAGACAAATAATTCACCTGCTAACTTGTTCTACTTCATGTTGTAATGCCGAATCATGCTGCCAACTCAAGTCACACAGAGATATAAGTGTATAATAGTTTAGGTCTGTGATGCAGTCTATAGAGAAGGCAAATCTGAAGTTAAAGGCAAACTTTCTAGAAGAGAGAGTTACCTGCAGGGATGTTATCTGCAGGGGTGTTTTTGTATCTTTTTGACTGAGATACCTTGCTTCATCTGTGCCTTCGTAGTCCTGGGGAGTCCTAATTCTTGGCGTGTTCTTTGTTTGTTGAAAATGGTGGATATTAAGAATTATACCACAGTATTGATTTTTAAGACACTCTGCTATTGTCAGCTTTGTTCTTTCCCAAACCAGTAGGTTTTGCTTAGTAGATACTGTCACATAAGGGTAAGATGGACAATTTGTATTCTTGAAAGCAATGTCGTGGGGTTAATAATGAGATGACTTTGAATGAGGTTCTCTCCGTCTTGATGTTAACCAGCTCATCCTCAGTATGCAAATACTAGTTGACTCTTTGTGGCTTATGGTGGTAAACAATGCTGATTTTTTTTTAATGCTTTTCCTGTGGACAGTATGCATTTCAAACTATATAAAAGTGTAAATTTCTCATTTTGTGGGTTTCTGTTTCCACAACAGTAGTTGAATGCTTTTTCAGGAGTGCATTAGGTGGTGTGATTAATACCTGTTGCATGGATCAGCCTTTGTTATTCTCTTTTCATGAGGGGAATTGCTTTCATAGTGTAGTGTTTATTTTGGTAGAGTGAAGGTTTTTTAATAGGTACTCTGTAATCGCATTGGAGAAGAAAAGATCAAAGGAATGTTCTGGGCATTTTATGTGAAAGATAAGGGACTGTCACAAACCTTCCTGTGGCCCTTCATTCTGTAGCTATGGATCAGCAGCAAAAAGAAAAAAAAAATTGTCTTGAGTGAGTTTTTATTTTATATGTGCATATATAAATTTACACATATATGTATAAGTAAATATACATATGTATATAAATGATGTCATGAGACATAGCATGTATATATATATAAATTAATTTCACATATTATTTGTTTGATTATAGTAGGATATTACAATACACCTGCTGAGTGGAACTGTCAAGCAGGATTCCTCCTCTTGGAGTTTAAGATGAGCTTTTCTTAGAACGCAAATGTTAGCAGAGTGCAGGAGGGAGGGTTATGAATTGACACCATGTTTGTCTGTGTTCTTTCTGCTGATGACAAAGATAGGGAAGTTGTGTCCAAATGAGGACTGAGCATGTTTGCCTTCAGCAGAATTTGCCACTGGCTCTCTCTATGCAGAGGTGCGTAGGCTAACACTGACCTTCCACTTCTAATTAGGAACTGAAGGCCGTCTTGATCATGAGCTTTTTAAATGTCTTTTAAATGTCTTTTGGCTGATTGTGACTGGAATGCAGAAGATGTTTGTTTCAACTCTGTGTAAGTATTGCTTCATTAGCAATTTTGTTTTTGGTGTTGTAGGTGATGTAGAACAGAAAGGAGAGTGGGAGTGAGATGCTTGTGAAAATAGCTGGGCAGGTCATCCAAAACTTCCTGAACTGCCTTTTGAAAGAGTCTGCAATGAAATGACTCTTCTGAAATGCCGTTCAAGCAACTGCTGTAGGTTGCTGTACCTGTAAGCTTATAGTTGCATATAACAGGAAGGCAAAAAGATGTAAGAAGTGTGTGGATGCAAACACTGCTTTACTTAGCAATGGCTCCTTCAAAGATGCAAAGCTGTCAAACTTAGCTTCCCCCCCCCCCCAACTGACCTTCACAAATATGTTTAGGTGGCATTATGTGACAGAGACCTGCTTCTTTGGGTGGCACTAATTTTGCCCTGGAGGAAAGTGTGTGTTGCTAAATTTGACAGGGTAAATTGGTTTTCCGTGAAAGTATGATACAAGCTGCTCACAAGAAAAATTGCACATTTGGCACCAGAAGTGATGCAAGTGTTATGTAGAAGTGTCTTGCTGAACAAAACTTGCAAAAAATGTCTAGCCCATGAACTGACATCTTAGATGATTGTGTTGGTCCACTTTTCCTTGAAGAGTTCTTACTGTTGAACATGTATTTTGACCTGGGCAGATGAATTGAATTAGAACAGTGTGTTCCACCTTACAGATGTGCTAATTATGCTTTCTTTTCTCTTATGTATCTAATTGATTTGTTTTAGCAGCGTTGAAATTCTCTGCATGATTATCATTGTATGATTCACTCCATCCCAATTTTCTACAGGTACTTCTATTCTGAATACCTCTTGGAATTGTTGAATTTACATAAAAGTTACTGTTAAGTGTTTTTTAAGTAGCAATAGTTAGAAAAGTTTTGAGGTAGAAAAATATTTTACTGGTCTTAATAGAGCTCCTCTCTCTGCCTCTGCAAGGTGTGTGAGCACTAACTTCATAGTGCTAAATCTGGCCATTCCTGAGGCCCCCTGAAACTGTGGTCTCCATATGTACATTCTGAATTTTTCTATATCTCTAATTAAAGGGATGAGGAAGTTAAATTTCAGTAAATAAACTTTAGCCAAGGACACTCACTTCCTTCAGTAGTGAGTGAATAGACTGGCCTTGAGCATATTAGTTATTTGAAACTAGTGGAGTGTGATGAACTGGAAGCTGTAACTTACTGTGGCGTGAAGTCAGGTGGAAAATAATGTAATTTATGTGGCAGCTTGAATTTATCCTGGAGAATTGTTCTCTATGGGCTGCTTTTCTGGAAGGAATGAACATGATAAAGCCTGATGGATTTAATAAATATTATCCTAGGTAGTATTTTTGGAAGAATCACTGAGATGATCGATGTCTTTGAGGCCGGATACAAGAGTTTCTTAGCAATTTTTCTAACTGTCATTGTCACCTTTATGTTTGTGCAGAGAACTATGTTTTTTTACAAAGGTAAAAAGCTCATTGATTAGGTTTCATGCAAATGCTAATATTAATAAAACACCCCCCAATTTGTTTTTCTGGATGTAGAGCCACGTAATAATGCGTACCTATGCTAGCTTTCTTAGTATATGTTCAGGGGATGTCAATCACCATTGACCTATGACATTGACATATCATTTTGTCCCTATGACAGGTATTAATACCCTAAAAATTCAAATGGTTCTAAAGATTTCATACTAGCTTTCATTTTTTTGTTTGTTTTAATGAACAACCACCCATGAACTTAGAGCCAAACATCCAGATGATAAATTAGATTATTCCATTTGCAGTACTTCAGTGAACAGATTAAGCTGACCCTATTGCGTGTCTTGGATAAGTTTTAATTTAGGTTCTTGCAGATAAAACTCAATGTACTGTCAAATATTAAGCTAATTTACAGAGGGAGGCTTTGTGTACAGCTGCCAGTTGTTAGGGAGCCCAGAAGGATAAAAAAAAAAAATATTTATATATAAAAAAGATAAAGGATACAAATGCATATGGTTATACTATAGATTCATTCCTTTGTAAACAAAATTGTTCTGAGAGCAATATGCTGTTGAATCTGAGCGTGTGCTTCATCTGCCAATACACGTACCCTCATGTAATGGAAGCTTCAAAGTGGTAGATTTAAAAAAACAAAACAAAACAAAAACAGACTCCAAAGGGGCTATTTTTCAAGAATTTTTTCATTCTCATAACCTGGCCTCTTTTTCATGTGCTTATTGATAAAGCTGACCTGTGATGTGAAAAGGACTGGCCAAGTGTCATGATTTGAATTTTGTACCTGGCTGTAAATGAGGCGCCCAGAGGAGCAGTGTGGCTGCATGGAGCTGTGCGTCTCTTCAGTGCAAGTGTGATGGAACAGGCTCTTCCACACCAGTTTACTGCAAACTCTTCTCCTTGGCATCATCCACTATCTGTAATGAGCAACTGAACTAGTCTTTGCCTGTATCCGAGCGAAGCGATGCTTAACGGGGTTGTGGCTTGTGGTGCTACAAGGATGTGCTCGCTAGGAGCTGGGCTGTGCTCAAAACTCATTTCTTAGGAGCTTGAAGAAAAGCATCTTCTTGCTCTAAACATCTTTATTCATTTACTTTGTTTATTAATTGGATACAGACTAATGACCTGGTTGTCCCGTGCTCGGCACGCTGTTAACTGCACAGTGTGTCACGCACTTCCCCACTTCCCTCTCTGCTGTCGCTGTGCTCCTTTCCGCCAGCCTCCCCCGGAGCCCTGCGTAGCTGGCGGGTGGCCGGTGCGCCCGTGCGGGCCTTGCTGGGGTGCGGGCCCCGCGGCAGGTGCGTGCCCGCCGGCTGGCGGCTGCCAGCATCGTGGCCGGACCAAGACCGTTCCCGGACTGGCCGCCTTTGGAAACCCGAGGCGCTCGGTGGGGTGGGAGTGAGGAAGGAGACGATCCAGCCAGGAGCGCGGCGACTTTTGCCCGCGTCACGCCGGCGCCGCTGGCTGCCTCCCGGCCGGCTGGGGCCTCTCTCCGGCGGCCGCCGCCGCCAGGTGGCGCCCAAGCGCGGCGGCCGCCCGCAGCGCCCGCGGCTTCGCTTGAGCTCGCACCGCTCGCGGCTTCGCGCTGCGCGGCGCTGAGCCTCTTCCAGCTTGAAATCCCGTCCGCTCTGCGTCAGAGCAAGCAAGTGCGCTTCGCTTCTTCTTTTTTCCTCCTTCCTCCATCCAGTGCGAGGTGCTTTAGCGGCGCCAGATCCCCGTCTGTCTGTGGCAGTGGCTCCTTCGGATGTTTTAAAAGACTGTTCACTTCTCCTGCTGCCTGGGCTGTATAGAAAAACACTGCTGTGCTTCGTGGCATCTCGCTCTTGCTCGTAACATGGATGCATTTATCTTGTTTCAATTGATATATGAAGTAAGGATGTTAGTGAATGTTTAGTAAATTAATCTAAAGTCTGATGCTTTTAGCTAGTGAAATAAACCCTGGACCCTTGGTGATGAAAATGCTGATGTCATGCCCCTCTGTAACACCTCTGTTTTGTCAGAAGTCCTGGAATCGTTGTGGGACACTGGAGTTTGCTGGTTCAGTTTATCAGGGTTACGTTCCAATGCTGAGGAATTTGATCAGAGTTTTTCTTGTCTTTTTGTGAAAGACTAACCTGGCATTTTTCACTTAAGGCCTCTGATAAAAGTTTTGCCTTCCTTTTTATTGGAGCAGCCTCTGGGAAAGGAGGGAGGGCCAATGTTGGTTGAAGAGTCCAATATAGGAAGTGCAAGGGAGGTTCTTGGTCTGCTGTGACAAGTGGAAAGTGCTGGGTTATTGAGAGAAACCTTCCATGGGAGGTTTGTACACATCTTTAATTTTCTAGAAGTCGTATCTCCATCTCTGTTTAGACCTCCCAACTGGTTCAAGAAAAATCTGAAATCAGTTAATTTTGTGCAAAGAAGGTAGACCCGTTCTGTTTCCCTTCATAAAAATTCTAGTGTTTAATGGCATGGCTTTTATCGATGTGAATTACGAGGGGTGAGTTGAAAGGTTATGCATTTGTAGTGATGCTGTCTAGCCTGGGTTTACAGAGGTGGTTCTTCTGATTTAAAAATTCAAGGTTTATTTGTTGTTTTTTTCTTCTGCAAACGAATCTTTCTTTCCTAAAAATACAGAGGGCTTGGTGGATCAATGAAGCCAAATCTTCTCTGGATTTGTTAACTTACTGCTTTATCTCGTCTTGCAAGTAACGAGTCAGTCTCTGGCTCTTGTTTCAGTGAGATAGGCCACAGTTAATGGCTGAAGAATTAGCCCAGTTTCTTAAGATTTTGGGGACAGGAGGGTTGTCTCATTAAAATACATTGGAAATAATGTGCCAAATTAATCCTTTTTGATGACATTTAAGTAGATTTATACCAGCGATGATAAACACGTTTGATCTGACTTAATATTACATTTATTGTGTTGGTTATATATGAAAAAGCTTGGGCTGGAGTTGCTTTTTCTCAAAAGCAGCAGATGGAAAGATATTTCTCCTATATCTTGAATCAAATAATGGCTTTTATGCTGTTTAAGGTGGAACTTCAACACACTTTTTTTCCCTGAGTCACCTGTTTTGTTTTAGCATGGGAGCTGCAAGTTGAAAATGCAACTTAAAGGTTTCTAAGGCAAGTTTTGTCATTGTGCTTGTTAAGCTTGAGCCTTTGTTTAGAAATAGTGGGTGAATGATGCCTATTCATGAAGGACTGAGCAGTTATTTGCTTCCACAGCAGTGACCCTTCTCTGTGAAGAGAATCTCAAGAAGGTATATTTTTGTAAAGATACCTTTTATTCGTTCTGATAATCATTTGAAAGGGATTTTTGGATAAGGTGCATTAAGCTATATGCTGTGTGTACCTGGATGTCTTTTTTTAGTGATATTGCTTTCATAAATATCACTTATAGGCTGAAGCTGATGGCTTGTTTTGGCCATTTTTGGGGTGTCCAGTGTATTCCTTGCGTTTTCTGATAGACACTAATTTGGCAGAATTTGCATTATACTGTAAAGGGATCACACTATTTGGCCTGTGGAATAGTGTTTTGCATGACAAAGTTTAGCTGTTGACAGGACATCTCAGAAATGTTAGAAATGTGTCAGTCTGTGTGTGTGGTGTTTTTTTTTTCTTTCTTTCTTTTTTTTTTTTTTTAAATATCCATTATCTGTAATGTCCATGGAGTCTGGGCCTATGCTGTGTAGCAAAGGATGTTGCAGCTTCTGGGCCTTGCTCGTTTATGGAGCTCACTTATCGTTTGCTCATCGCTCATTTATCATTTTAGACTTTACCCATTCCCTATAGAGTTAATGACCAATTTATGTCTTTAGCATACTGATTATATTCTGAGTATTATAACTTGTTCTGAAATCACAAACAACATTTTTCTGTACAAAAAATTAACAGACTCTGGCTTTTAAGAAACTATCATTGTATTTTTGTAGGATTTTTTTTCTTGGATATTTAAATGAAGAAAACTAATTTGCTGAGAGTGATGTTTGAGTTTTTCCAAATAAATTAAGTATAATGGATCACTCTAAACCAATTAAAATATGACAAATAGCTTGCTGTAATGTACCTTACCCCTCATCATGTATATCCTATGTTTAATGCGTTTTAAACAAAAATGATGTTATTTATACATGCGTGATTGTGCTTAGTAACTTTGTTGTGAAACCGGAGTGTTTTAACTTCTTCTGGTGCAGCATTCCCCTGTCCCTTCCTCGCATACTCTCTGGTGACATTGTAGAAACAGCTTGCCAAACCATTTCTAGTTCATTACAAGAATTAGTACAGCATTGTGAACTTCAGGAGAAAAACTATGGACTCTGCATTTGTGTTGTGTGTTACAGATGAAATATATTGCTTAAGAAGTATTTAGATAATCTGTGATGGTGAAGTCTGCACTTTGTTCCTTTGAAAGTTTTGAATATCTTCCTATTTGTAACAGGAAGAACAAGCTGCAGCTGACAGATCTTTTTCTTCCATTACTTCTTGTACTGAAATTATAAATGGCTTTTAAAAACCGCTTGATTTGGTAAAGCGTTGTTCCTGCTAGGATGTGATATGACATTGTGGGAATCCTTTTTTGTTTTGTGAAGGAGGAGCTCCGAGAGTTACGGGAAGAACCAACTGATCCTCAAGTTCAGCAGGAAATAATTAACAGCATTGAAGAAGTATATTTTTCCAATGATTCCTTTGATATTGTGAAATACGAATTAGAGGTAAGTTGTCTTCTTAAAAGAATAGGCAGTAATTTAACCACAAATGAGAGCCAAAAGTCAGCTTCATTTAATGATCCTTTTTTCATTTTGTTTCCTATATTCTGCCTTGATACAAAGCTGCTTTTTTTCTTTTTCTTTTTTCTTTTTTTTTCCCTAGGACCTTCTTGCGATTGTGTGGGTTTTCTTTTGTACGTTATGGAGTCTTTAAACATGGTAGAACATCAGGCCAGTTGTGCTAACATACACTTTGTTATATGAACTATCCACTGTGAAAAGGCCAGAATAGTTGGGGAAAAACACTGTTCTGTATTTTGAGTATTTTTTTTTTTTTTAGCAGCCAGAATTAATAGATTGAGACATAATAATTTAATGACTAGAGGTGTGTGTGTGTGCATGTATATATTGCTTAAAATAAGGGGACTTTGAGATAATTATATTATCTTGTTAACTTAACACTGATTTATTCAGTATCCATCATTTGAATGCAAATTAGATTGCAGAGCCAAAAAGAATGTTTCTTTAATGAAATAGATTGGTTGGTTAATGATGCATGTATATTTTATGTATACTTATTTCTCATGGAATTTAATTTATTGTTTACATGCAGAAGCTTCCTCCAGTACTTAGTCTTCAAGAACTGGAAGAGTACAGAGACAAATTAAAGCAACAGCAAGCTGCTGTAAGTAAAATTGTTTCCTCTGTCCCCTCGGGTAATTTGTTATATTGACAATAAGTGTATTAAGAAGCGCAACTGAAAAAGTTCATTTCATTTCTTAAAACACATGAGATGTTGAACAATCGTCACGTTAATTTTAAATTATGTGCTTTTTTAATAGAAAATCATTAAATAAGTTGTGGTGATAAGTATGTTTTGAAGAATCACGTGCTGACCATTTCTTTAAAAAACTGACTTTCTGTGTTCAGCTTTTCCAATATATTGGAAGACAAGTAGTAAATGTTCATCACAGTACTGAACAGTGCTGTAGCATCTCTTGTTTTGAAGGATTTTTGGCAACATAAAACATAATATTTTTAAACCTCTTTTGAGTTAATATTTTGTGTTATTTTTCATTTGCCAATTTGTTAACTCTCTTCAAGAGTTTCTATTGAATAATGGTATATAATAGTAAAATTAATGAAACATAACAGTGAATAACTATAATGTATGGGGGATAATCAGTTGCAGTTTCTGAAAGGTAATCATTACATTTCAGGCTTTTTTTCTTTTCATACATTAATTACTGATTCATTGCACTTTTAAATGTGAATAATATGGTATGGGAAATTAATATAGTAGCATTTGGAGAACAGCTGCAAGTAATAAGCATAGTTCATGTCTTTAAATGAGGGAAATGTACAGAAGGAAAATACTGAACCTTTTACATGGAGAACAAGTTCCTTCTAAGACAGCTTTTCCTGGAATAAACCTATGCCTGTGAAGTTTTTTAAAGTATCAGTGAAAAGCTGAGCAAATGGATATTCTTCTTCAAAAGGTAGAAGGAAAGAAAAAAGAGAAGATTGAAAGAGCTAATTTTTTTTTCAGAGAAAAGTCTTAAGAGGACATCTGGTGGTGACCTAGTTTTGCTGGGAAATGCACTCAAGGCTCAAACTACTTCGTAGAGCCATGCTGAATAGTTCTTGTACCTGTTGTCTTGGCTGTTCTACGTACACAGCTGGAAACAACTGCAGCTAGTGGAGTGGTTTCAATGTGTGGCTACTACTGAATCATGTGAACTGGAAGGTGCATGCAGCTAATGAGTAATAGGGGAGAGCAGTGATGGTTAGGTCTCTGGGAAATATGGCCCAGGCTTGTTTTTCTTTAAATTGTTTTTTCTTTCCTCAAAGCCAAAAATTCTGACAAGAAACATGTGTGCAATTCCTTCCCCCCCCCCCCCCTTCCCGCATCCTTTCTCTGGTTGGGCCTCTTCTGTGCTTTCCTTAACCTAGTGTAAATATGATTCTGCTGTAGGAAGGGATTGCCATTTGGGTTTATTTTCCTCCTTGGGAATGTGCTGAATTACTAACATTTTTTATATACTGTGTATTAACTCCTTGTGTAGTATTTCCAGGGCAGAAAGGAGGAGAAAACATGCATCAGTCTCTCACTCTCAATTGTTGTCTCTTTATCTTGTGATAAATCATTTAGATTACTATCTGTCTGGAGAACATTCGTGTTCTTCATGCAAGACCATATTGCACAATTTGGTACATTGTTAATTTATCCCTAAAAATGTCTTGACCCTGATTGTGAATAGATTAGTAGATGGAGGACTCAAGAAGTCCATCTGCAGATCACACAGTACTTTTGAAATCTATGCTTTTGAAAAAGAATAAATACTGCCTTTTTCATTAGGTGTGCAGTTTCAGTGCATGTATTTGTAGCTGACATGAATTTACAGTAGTGATTTAGAGATAATTCCAGCTTTAAAATTTCTGTAATATACAGTACTCAAATGACTAAGTTATTTGTAAAAGAGCTCTGATTGATCTTTCACTTCTCGCTGCCTTTTACCATATGCTTTTATACAATTGATCTTGGTCATGTCTTTGTCCTAGGGGTCACTATAGACTCAGTATTTACTTGTAGTTTTTCCCATTGCAAATTTCCATTTGACTGAATGCGTTCAGACCCACTCAAGACTTCTTTGCTGTGTGTATCATCCTGATTTTAATCTGAGTAATCATCTTGATACAGATAATTTGAATCGGGTTTTTTTTTAGTTGTACATCCGTTTGGCTCCATTTTAATTAATAGGCTGATATCCATAGCTGCATTTTTTTCATCAGGAGATGAAACAAAATCATTTTTTCTGATCTGATTAAGGAAGAGGAACTTGTTTTCAAGATCCCCTCATGCAACATTGCATCTTCCACAGATTGAAAATTGAAGCCAGTTTCATTGGAATCCAGAACTACAATTGTTAATGAATGTTAAGAATTAAAAAATAAATCCATACAATTGTATGGAGTCTGCCAAAAGGGGTGGTACAATTTGCAAGTGAAAGGAAGTAATCTGGGATAAGATGGCTTATCCAAAAGAGAGAGAGACAATAGCTTGGAAGCGCAGAAAGGCGCTATCAGTAAGACTGGCAAAACAACAAAAATTGTCTGTGGCAGATGCTTGATAGAGTTGAAGATGTTTTTTATGGGCATTTGAGAATCTGCAAAATAAAGCAGTGTACAAAAACTGAGAACAAAATGCCGCTCCTTTTATTCCTGTGTACTGCTTGATGAATCCCTTTTACAGTGAAGAATCAAACTGTTAGATTTGAACTAGGGGGACACATGATTTGTAAAAACTTTAGGAGAAGGATATACTTGCATGTATGAGGCTATGTGGGAGGAGATGTTGGTAGGGAAGATGATAATTTTCACAAGATATAGACTGTGCACAGAAGAAAATTTCTTCAAAACCCCAAGATGATACAGGCCTGTGTAGCTTTTGGGCTAATAATGTCCTTTCTTGCCTCTTTTTTCTCTGCACAGTGGCTGGTTCTTTTGCTGTCCTGCAGAAGAAAGCTACTTTATCTATAGAACAACTAAGAAAGTTTAAAATTATTTGGTGATTCCGGCTTTTTTTTTTTCTTTTTTTTTAAATGTGGAAGAAGGAAAGCATAGCTAGATATGTGCCCCTTGTCCAGATTGCCAGTTGATGATATTAGTACTTTGAAGACCAGTTGTTTACAGGTGGGAGCAAGGCTAGGAGCTAACCTGATCAAGCCACTGTAAGTTTGCTATAGGAATGCTGACTGAAGATGCCAACTTCATGCTGGAGTTGACTAAGCAGGATGCAAACCTGCTGAATATAAAAACCTCCTCATCTCTCTTTTCCACTATTGCAGTGTGAGCTGGCTGAGTGCCACTGCCAGTTTTATTTGATTTTCATTCCCAGGAATATTGGTCCTTGAGACAAGAATATAGAGCAATACAAATAGTTTCTTTGTCATGTTTGGAACTCTTTCTTAAATGCTTGTAGTCCCTGCTGGAAGAAAACTGTTTTCAACCTTGACTTTACATAGCTGTTACTGTTGGATTTTTTTATTTTGTGCATTTACGCACAAGACACTGACCAAAGTAAAAATACCCATTTTTAAATTCAGTACAGACAGCAGTTCTCAGTAGCATTCCATTTACTGGTAGTTCAGAACAGTGGATAAAATTCTAAAATACGGATTCTCTGTGTGGTAAAGAAAGGGTATAATGTGCGCAGAGAATATTTGTTTGGACGTGGATTTTAATTAATACAGTATCTGTTTGAAAGGTAAGTGTCCTCACAGCTAATTTAGATCTCCAGGGTAGGTGGTTAACTTAAATTTGTACTCTAGCCGTAGACTAAGCAGAATGTAAGCAGTTCTAGAGTTCCATATTATTTCTATTTTTGTTTCCAGCATATTCTAGAAGCAGTGAGGTAAGGGATTAGTTTAAAAATGCCCACTAATTCCCGGATGGAACTGTAAACATGTATTTCTTTCTTGCTGCCAAGGAAAGCTGAATGCCATTTTTAGGATTTTTACTTTTTTGTGGCATATTTATTAATAAATGTGAAGATTACAGAAATAAATGATATGGAATCACAAACTTCATTTAGAACTTCAGTATAGGGACTGCCTACTTTGAGATTGCTGTGTATTACATTTAATATTCTCCTTTTGAAGGTATCTAAGAAAGTTGCAGACTTGATTCTTGAAAAGCAGCCTGCATATGTTAAGGTAAGACAACCAATAGTCACTTTTTAACAGTAAATGTCTTCCATGAATTAAAATAACTCTAGCTAATGTGTTATAGGGGGTTTTCTTATGTTTTGGTTCTTCTGGTAACTAATAAGATGCTGTAGTTCTTAATCTATAGGTATTTAGTGATTGTTTTATTTAAAATTCAGACTGGCTGTCAACATCAGTGGTTCTAGATACATTCCTGCCTAAATTAAACACAGCTCAAGTGTCTAGAATGATCTGACTTGATTTCACATTGTGTGAACAACTTTAACTCAAGTTCTGTTGAACTAGCAAAGAGAATAGATTTCGAAGGGCTGCTTTACATCAGGTGCAATGCATACATGGTACGAGGAATTACTGGCTTTTAGAGCTTGGCGCAGAAAGTTCTAAATTCTGACTGGAGTCCATTTTGTGCTGTACTAATGCTGGTCTTGTTTGGATGGGGATGGACAGCATTAAATCTAGTAACTGATTAGTGGAGATGCTAGCAGCCGGGCTGTAACCAGTTGTGTGTGTATGCTAAGCCTCTATCTGCAAAAATGAAAAGAACCAAGCGCATTTTGAGCTGGAGGTTCTTTAAGATGATAAAGGCTTTTCAGTACAGACATACCTTGGAGACATTGCGGGTTTGGTTCCAGACCACTGCAATAAAGCAAATATCGCAATGAAGCAAGTCACATGAATCTTTTTGGTTTCCCAGTGCATATAAAAGTTATGTTTACATTATACTGTAGTCTATTAAGTGTGCAATAGCATTAGGTCTAAAAAAAATGTACATAATTAAAAAATACTTTATTGCTAAAAAATGCTAACTGTCATCTGAGCCTTCAGCGAGTCGTAATCTTTTTGCTGATGGAGGGTCTTGCCTCGATGTTGATGGCTGCTGACTGATCAGGGTTGTGGTTGCTGAAGGTTGGGGTGGCTGTGGCAAGTTCTTAAAACAAGACAGCAATGAAGTTTGCTGCATTGACTGACCCTTCCTTTCATGAAGGATTTCTCTTTAGCATGTGATGCTGTTTGATAGCATTTTACCCACAATAGAACTTCTTTCAAAATTGGAGTCAGTCCTCTCAAACCCTGCTGCTGCTTTATCAACTAAGTTTATGTAATATTCTAAGTCCTTTGTTGTCATTTCAACAATGTTTATAGCATCTTCACCAGGAGTAGATTTCATCTCACGAAACCACTTTCTTTGCTCATCCATAAGAAGCAACTCCTCATCCGTTCAAGTTTTATCATGAGATTGCAGCGATTCAGTTGCATCTTCAGGTTCCGCTTCTAATTCTAGTTCTCTTGCTATTTCAACCACATCTGCAGTTACTTCCTCCACTGAAGTCTTGAACCCCTCAAAGTCATCCATGAGGGTTGGAATCAGCTTCTTCCAAACTCCTGTTAACGTTGATATTTTGACCTCCTCCCATGAATCATGAATGTTCTTAATGTCATCTAGAGTGGTGAATCCTTTCCAGAAGGTTTTCAATTTACTTTGCCCAGATCCATCAGAGGAATCACTGCATATCCCAGCCACAGCCTTACAAAATGTATTTCTTAAATAATAAGACTTGAAAGTCGAAATTACTCCTTGATCCATGGGCTGCAGAATGGATGTTGTGTCAGCAGGCATGCAAACAACATTAATCTCATTGTACATCTCCATCAGAACTCTTGGGTCACCAGATGCATTGTCAATGAGCAGTAATATTTTGAAAGGAACCTTTTTTTCTGAGCAGTAGGTCTCAACAGCGGGCTTAAAATATTCAGTAAACCATGTTGTAACCAAATGTGCTGTTATCCAGGCTTCTTTGTTCCATTTATAGAGCACAGGCAGAGTAGATTTAGCATAATCCTTAAGGGCCCTAGGCTTTTCTGAATGGTAGGTGAGTGTTGGCTTCAACTTAAAGTCACCGGCTGCATTAGCCCCTAACAAGAGAGTCAGCCTGTCCTTTGAAGCCAGGCATTGACTTCTCCTCTCTAGCTATGAAAGTCCTAGGTGGCATCTTCTTCCAATAGAAGGCTGTTTCATCTACGTTGAAAATCTGTTGTATAGTGTAGCCGCCTTCCTCAAGTATCTTAGCTAGATCTTCTGGATAACTTGTTGCAGCTTCTGCATCAGCACTTGCTGCCTCACCTTGCACTTTTATGTTATGGAGACAGCTTCTTTCCTTAAGTCTCATGAGCCAACCTCTGGTGGCGTCAAACTTTTCTTCTGCAGCTTCCTCACCTCTCTCAGCCTTCATGGAATTGAAGAGAGTTAGGGCCTTGATCTGGATGAGGCTTTGGCTTAAGGGAATGTTGTGGCTGGTTTGATCTTCTATCCAGACCGCTAAAACTTTCTACATATCAGCGATAAGGCTGTTTGGCTTTCTTATTTGTGTGTTCACTGGAATAGCACTTTGAATTTCCTTCAAGAACTTTTTCTTTGCATTCACAACTTGACTAACTGTTTGAAAGTTTGAAATGAAACTTTCAAATGAAATTTTGAAATATTGCGAGAATTGCCAAAATGTGACACAGAGACACAAAGTGAGCACATGCTGTTGGGAAAAATGGCGCCGATAGACTTGCTCAACGTAGGGTTGCCACAAACCTTCAATTTGTAAAAAAACGCAGTATCTGTGAAGCGCAATAAAAGGAGGTATGCCTATATAACCATTTTTAAGAAAGCTTTCTGAAAACATGAATTCACAGGCTTGACTGGTACTTGTAATGGACTTGAACAGGAGCATCTCTAGTACCTGTGTTGAGTGGTTTCTGATCTTTTTCCATAAAAGAAAACGGTAATGATCTTCCTTAACACTTAACCAGAAATCTGCCACTAATTTCAGGCAGTTGTGGGAGGGAAGCGTCAAAGAGATGACTGAGCTGGATATGGAGCCTCAGTGTGTCCAGGAAGTCTGAGAGCAAAACAAAGTGTAACTGCTTTAGAAACTTGCAATAAAACATGAGTATGGCTTCTCTCTCTTCACTCCCTAAATATAATAGGGCGAACAGCTATCATAATGATTCTCTAAAGAGAAGAAGGTGTTTTTTTTCTACCCATCTATTTTTGATAATGCCCCTGTACATTTGGTCATCTCAGCCCGGTTTTATCTAATCTTCGCAGGAAATGACAGTAAGAATTCTGCAGAGGAAGAACTCTAGATTGTCATCAAAGTAGTCTGAGAATTATCCTGTGATGGATAGTTTGGGGTGTCTGCAGCACCTCACATAATGGTGCCTTTTTAATGTGCTCCCTGTGATAGTCCAGCAGTACTTGAGTTTGATCTCAAAGGCAAAATGCTGGACTAGTTCTTTTTACTGTCTCTAATACTGGCAGAACCTAATAAGTCTGCCATTGCAGTGATATGTGAAATGACTTCAGCAATTAATGACAATGCTAGGACCCTTGCTGAAGAGGATAGAAAAAAAATTTGCTTTGCTGCTTTTTAGAATTAATTATTCCCTCTGCTTACAACATTTGTGTCTTGTGCTGTGGCTGCTCACACTTCAGCTATTCCCTTTGGTCTCGTCTTGAGATTTGGGGGACCTGTACATTTGGACATAGTGTGAGGAGAGTGACTACCATGGGCCTTCTCTGTAGGTCATAGCATTGTGCAGTGTTAGGCGAATGATTCAAGACCAAGAGCCATGAGAATTGTCAGCCTTTCCAAGGAAACATTTGAAGCTGGTTCTGCATCTCCCCAGTTGTGATGGATCACGCTTTCTGAATCCTTCACTGCAATGATACTGAAGAAAGTATTCTGACAGCACTGATTTGTTGCATTTCTCATTTTGGTCTAGAAGCTGGAGAGGGCTTGGGAGGGCAATGATGGTTGTCTTTGGTGATGGAGGTCTTTTTCCTCCTTTGTTAACTTTCTTCCTGTTACATCCTTCCTTCTGTTGCCTCCTGCTTCTCAGCTGATATGTTCTTGCTGCAGGCTGGGGCTGGTGCCTCCTGGGTGTTAACCTCTGGATGTCATGGAGCTGGAGCTCTTTTCCTCTTTAGTCTTGATGGCATAACTTCCTCTTCTGCTCGCTTGCCTCCCATGGCCCGCATGTCCTGCCTAACTGATCTTCCATGTGCAGCATCTGTGCTGTGTCATTTTGCTGGGTAGAAGGAAGCTGGTGTCAAGGGAAGAATGGAGGGGTGAGCATTGTTTGCCTCATCTCCTGTGACAGCTGGAGGGGGGAAAAAGCTGGGAGAGTAGTATTTCAGTTTTAGGTAAAGGGATTGGGTGGGAGCCTATTGCAGGAGGCAGCTGGGATAGTGCTGTGGTGCTCCAGTCTTTATAAGAGAGTGCAGAGCAGGGTGGAAGTACTAGGGTATTTGTATGACATCAGATCTCATTGATGTAGTTTGGTGTTGTGCATGTTCAGGATTAGTAGCGTTTATTGGACAAGCGCTGCTTTTTCTGAACCTAGCAGCTTCACTTTGAAAGTCCCCTCTCAATCCATAATAGTTTTGTGGAGAACATGCTTCTCGCATTTTTGCAGTGTAATTTTAAAATGCCAAGCTTAACAAATGGGCTATGGTAGAGTGTTCAAGACGCATTAATTTCTTATCTGAGCAGTATCTTAGTGAGGCACGTTTCTATGTGTGGTTTATACTAAAAAGCTCTTTCTGGAGTTTCCAAAGGGACAGTTAAAAATCCATCATGCCAATGAGAATCTTTAAGAGAAAGATCTCAGATGTATATTTGCCTGATGAAGTCAATAATCCTGTATACAACTAAGTGTGTTATGTATGGACACAGGCTTATACAGAGCTCTTCTTTTCAGTGGACTTAAGTAGCAGAGACTTCTGGCAGGCAACTTAGGACTGGCCTTCCCACAAACTCATATGAATTTAACGATGTGCTGTGGGTAATTCATCATGGCAACTCAAATTCAATATCAAATTACAGTAACAGGTTATTAGAAGAAGAAAAGATGCACTTGATTCTCTGTCTCCTGGACATGTTGTTAGCACTGTGCAAAGAAATGTGTGTGGAAGTCATGGTTTGCACCCCACTTTTAATATGAAGTGCTGATCTAGCGGGCACCTATATGGCCTATGAAAGGTAGGTCACAAACGCAAGGCAGTTTGGTTTATAGCTTTCTCCTCTCCTTTGAAGGGAGAAAGGGAACAGCCAATGAGTGGAAAATAGGCTGGCTGTCAGAAAAGAAAAAAAGCTATTCAGCCGTAAATGCTGGACTGAAGGTTCCTTCTCTAGGGACCCTGAGGCTGCCCTGTCTCCTGGTGCCTCTCCATCTGGTTATGTTTAAGGGACAAGTGTTGCAGAATCTGCGCGAGAGGTGAGATTTAAATGGAATGATGCCTTAAGTGGAATGTTTCCTTGTGAAAGAGGAAACAATAGTCTTTTGCAAATGTCACAGCTATTCAAAGTATGTTTTTAGTGAAAAGTATATTGTACATGCTGAGGACAGTAATGTTTGAATTTGGTTTCTTAAGGTATTATGCAAATAAGTACCTAAGCTCTGTTTTTTCCAAAAGCAAAGTTAGTAACATCAAGGAAGAACTATTTTTTTGAAAGGTCCAGCTCAGTGATTTATCAGAATTGCTTATATCTTTGGAAACTTTGACCAGGAGATGATATTAAGCTGAATTAAACTTTAAACTGGTTTTAGTTTTTCATATCTTTAAATATTCAGTTTAGTTTTTAAAGTGAGTTTCCCCTGTCCCTGTGGAAGGTGCTTGATATATTTTAGAATGACTAGCTGTATTAAAGTTTTTTTTTTTTCTTTAACATGAGGTGAGTGCTCACTTTTCTGCAATGCTGTTCCTAACAAAAGAAATCCTAGTATGTATATTAAAAGCTTGATTATTTTAAGTCATTCAAATTATACTAGGTTCTTCACAAAGTCAAAATCAAGCTAAATTCATATCGCCTGCGCTGAAGAGTTTTCAGCTGAAATTCAACAGGATACAATTAAGGTTCATTATGAAGTGACATCTATTAAATTGCTAGAACACAAGTGCTTCTAAACAAGAAATTGCTGTGTGAATTTTTTTTTTTTTTTTTAAACACTATTCTCTGGCATATTAATGCAAATTAAGCCTCGTGCTTCTGTCCCTGAAGCTTTGATCGTTCCATTATGGTCCATTCTATTAATGGTATAGAGATTCTTATGCCAAATGTGCTGTGTATCAATGTAGAGGAAATAGATATTGAGGGTCCCACTGAAATAGATTTCAAGTCTCTTTCTTCAAAAGAGAATTATATTTCAAAAGATAGTTTATTTTAATGTTACATTCTAGTGTTTAGTATCTATAAAATGACAAAACAAATTATATATAAAGTAACCAGACAAAGTCACTAAAACATCTTGTGATAAATCCTGCTAATCACTGGTCTTTGCTAATATATTGTAAACTTTAACTTGTATTTTTAACCTGTTGCCTCTCTGTAGGAACTTGAACGTGTCACATCATTGCAGACTGGCCTTCAGTTAGCGGCTGTCATTTGCACAGATGGAAGAAGGTATCTTGCTTGATTAATGGCAGAAATTGAAAGGGGATGAAGGGATTTAAGAAGGTGTCCATAAACCCAGGAAATTTGTTTGCTGATACTATTTCTTGATTATGTGCTGAAAGGAATTAATAATAGTAGCTAAAGATATTAAAATCAGTTGCTGCTTTTCTTGCAGTTCTCAGTGAAGAGCTGAATTGAAAGTTCTGTTTAAACAGAAACCTCTTGGGATAGGCCATTGATCCCCAGATAGATTCTGCAGAAAGGGAAACGTACCTTCTTAATTGTCTGCTGATATCATTTCAGTTTCTGGATTTCCCTAGCAATGCCGACAGCATTTTTTTCTAGCATGTAATTTTGAGGTACCTGATAGAATTTATTGAAATAAGCTTTATTTTACATATTGCTGAAAGTGTCGTGTTCATTGTTAACTTCTACAGGCATTTAAATATTGCAAAGGAAGGCTTTACACAGGCTAGTTTGGGGCTTCTTGCAAATCAAAGGAAACGACAGTTACTTGTTGGACTACTGAAATCTCTGAGAACAATAAAAACACTGGTATGTACAATTGTTTTGGTTTAATGGTAAAATACTTAATTTCTATGTAGTTATCACTGTTTTCTTTTTATTTTTTAGCAAAGAACTGATGTGCGTTTGAGTGAAATGTTGGAGGTAAGTTCCTGCCAGTTCATGCCATATTTCGAAGTTACTCTAAGTCTACTTTTGTCAGTGCTTTTAATTCTGTCCCTGCCTGCCTTCCTGTTTCAAACAGGTTATGTTGTGTGTGTATGTGTGAGGAGAAAAAAACTTTTTTTTTCTGCTGTTCAGGTTTTAAATGTGAGAAATACTTCGTGTCAAGCTAAATACTGCCGTATAGGAAAAATAGTATTTTCTGTCAAAGACTCAAGCCTCCCTTTAGATCTGAGTACTGAGGCTGGCATTAGTTCAATAAGAGTGTTGTGAAGTCTCCTTTCCTCCTCTTCCCCCTGCCCCCACACCCACATACTCCTTTTCTGATGTTGACTTGATATTTGGAAGAAAAAGGAGGTTGAGATTTAGCTGACTGTTGATATGTTTGATTTGGATAAAATACTCCTAGTATATCACTGTACAAATTTATATACAGGCTCCCTACTTAGTATTTTATTTTTAAGTGTAGGAGCTTCTTTTCTTATTCGGAGGATTGACTTTTTAATATTCAGTTGCAGGAGACATCGTAGCATTCAGGCCATGCCACTGAAAATTCTACTTCTGCAGTATACATACTGCCCAAGAATGTAGTAGAGTGCATAGAACAAAAATAAGACCTTGTCTTAAGGTGATTAGATTGTGCAAAAGTCAATTTTATGAATTTATTGGCAGTTAGATTTTAATCATGTAGTGTAACAATTCTGACTTACTAATTTGCAAATATTTACAGTTGTTATTGGATAGAACATCATTATGGTAATCACTAGTTATTCATTTTGAGGACTGAGTTTTGCAAGTTTTAACTCTTAATATTCTTTGAATCTAATTCTATCTTGGGTAATATATCTTATCTCAGTACACTTAGTTACTCTTTACCAACAAAGAACGTACTAATTCAGCCAAGGCAGCATAAATGTTGTCTTTTGCTTAGGAAGCCCTGTGGAGTGATGAGCTTGCCATTTCTGTGCTTTATTGTATTGCACAGGAAATCAGCTCTTCACTGTCTACTCGTAGGAGTTGTCTTTAGACAGAGGTGTGGGCGTTACATCCTCGCATACCCTAAGGTCAGGTTACTATAATTTAAAAACCACTGACAAACATTAAGGGCTAGAACTATGCTTTCCAGTGAAGTGGAGTTTTAGAGCTAAGCTAAATGTTTGCTCCCAAATAAGGTATCCCAATGTTGGCCAATTTATTGTCTTTACGCCAAGAGGAAGGTAGTAGCTTGGAATATGCATGAAGGCTACTAGTAGCCATTCAGAGAAGAACGTTTAGATAGAGTTCCTAATTAAAAAAGACCAGACAGGAAGCTATAATAACTTACAGGGATCAGCTGCATCTGGAATATATTAGTAATGTGTGTTATGCAAGTGGGCTTTCTGATGCAAGATGGAGATATGTGAGTATGATCCTAAAGGTCACATTCATATGTGATGAGTAAGTTGGTGTAAAGTGAGTGGGTTAAGTTCTTATTTGTCTCAACTAAGAGACCATATGCTCAGAGGATATAATCTAAATAGAGCTGACTTGCAAAGGAAAGCGAACGTGTCTGCGTTGTGGTGAGCTGGCCTGTGAAGCTTGCTACTTTACCATTTTACTAGACTTAATGGATGAAGTGCCAGGTCTCCAATGGCGAGAAATGCAAAGAGTTGTAAATGCACCAATCATTTTAGACCAATTTACTGTTCTGTTTTCATCTAATGGCTAATGTTTTTTCTAGCTAAACTTGATCTGCATTAGAATGTTTCTGTTAACAACTTCATTTCAGAAACTCCCTTATGATAGTAGCTGAAAATAAATTGCCTTTGCATTTTTGCTCTTCAGTCAATGACTTTGAAATTCCCGTAACAGCTTTGCATTTGAGCTCTCTGAAGCACATAATATAATGGATGTAATTAGGAGGAAAAAAAAAAGGGGGGGGTGCTCTTAGCTGTTAAAGAGAGTTTTCCTTCTTCCCAGAGCCTTTCTGGCCAAACAGAAGACTAAAATAGTAATTATACCCAAGAGATTGCCTGTGTTCTGTTGGAAAGATGCTGTGGTTTTATATTTGGATGAGGGGGGCTGTTTTGTTTTTTTGTTCATTTTGGTTTTGTTTTGTTTTGTCCTGGCATCTTCATATACTTCCTGATGTATTTGTCTGCAATATAGGATATTCTCCTTATAAATTGGCACAATTTTTCCATTCTTTTTAGGTATGTTCCTTTTTTCCTGGGGTCTTCTGTGAGCCAGTTGCCTTAAATTCATTTCTAATTAGCTTTAGAATGTGTCAAACTAAATAGAATGTGTTTAATAGAGGAGTTTCTCCCTTTTCTTTTTTTTTGGTTTTGCAAAGTATGCCTACAGACTGCTTGTGCCTGAACTTGCCTCTTTGCTTACTCGTGAATAGGTCGTATTGTATTAAAAAAGGTTTGAGAGTTAACTGAGAAAATATTAGTTCTTTTGTAGTAAGAGCTTTCTGATATGTTTTGTACAAATGCATAATTAAACAAAATGGAGCCAGTTGTGTAAGATAACATAATACATGTAGGGTTGTTAATGTGCTGCCTGTTTCTAATTTTAAATTGCTTGAGCACAGAGTTAAGTTCTGCAATAAAACCTCAGTAGCGTCCTTTTAACTTCATACTGCCTAGGTATAAGAGGAGAATTATTTTGTTTTTAGTATTTATACACGCTTAACAAAAATGAATGTTTCAGTTTTTGCTTCAAAAGCTACATTAGCCTTCCACTGTATTTTATCCTAAGGAAGAGGACTATCCAGGAGCAATTCAGCTGTGCCTGGAATGTCAGAAAGCAGCCAGCACTTTCAAACACTACAGTTGTATAAGGTAAGGTGACATTGTGCTGGTTTCAGCTTCTGGATGGTATTTATTTGCAAATGTTATAAACCAGTGATGATTAATTCTCAGTTTCTGAAGCAGAAGTTTACATTCTGGAATTAATCTAACCGTAGCTAGGTGGTTTGGGGAGGGTGATTTACCCTGCTTCTTGGCAAGGAAATCAGCTTATGCAGAGTTTCATGCTGCAATGGAGAATTTGCTTTCAGAACTGGAACTAATTCACATATCTGCAGCTTCTAGCCTAGAAAGACTTGCTTTTTACAAAGAAAAAAGAGGTTGGGATAAACATTAAGTTCAAAGTCGTAATAGATACAACAATAAAGGAGTAAAATGAAGGGAATTTTGATGTTTCATAGATTATGATGATCATTAGATTTTCTTGTTTAATTTAAAATTCTAACTAAAAATAATAAATGTGTGAATTTTGGCATCATTTGAACTCCTGTCAAAATGTTCTCTGACTTCGAAGGGCTAAAATCTATGGCGATGTATGGTTTGTTGCAACTTCAAAGTAATTACACATAACCTTTGATTTCAGTTTTGCTTTTGAGGTATGGTTGTCTCAGGATCTGAAGGTGCAGCAAAAGGACTGTATAAAATTAGAACATTGAACTTGAAAATGAGTTTTACCTACTTTGAAGTATCAGATTTAAAAATTGCTTCTTGTTTTCTTTTTAATTCTATAAAACTTGTGTGTGGATGTAGATTGAATATACAGTGAACATTTGCCTAAATTACTTGAAACAGCTCCCACTCTATTAAAAATTTGAATCCCTTTCCTGTACAGTGGTGAATGAAAACTATTTTTTATTCATTCAAAAGAGGAAAAATGGCTTGGTGGTGTCTCTGTCCTTCACAATTCAATTGTGGAGAAGCAGGATGACTCCTGAACAATTTTCTGCTCTGACTCTACCTTCTGTAGAGAGATGAGCCTTATGGTCTTCCATACCTGGGTCTCATCAGTAGTGTCTTCATTCATTCGTAAGCTCTCCTTGGCGTTTATTGTTTCAGTTGTTCTGTGGATGCAAACATAAATCTAATTTATTCTGCAAATCTCTTGCATTTTTTCTTTTGGAGAAATTAGTAACATTAATTCACCTTGAAAAGGCAGCTTGAATTCTTAGACTGTTTTACAATGCTTGTTTGGAAAAACTTACTCTCTTGAGATTTAGGTTAATTAGATAGTTTCTTTGACTTAAACTTTGTTTTATATAAATGATATGAAAGTTAGTACTATTTTAAAGCACTATTGTACTATTTGTATTATTTTAAAGTATTTTAAAGTTGTACTATTTTAAATCACATAGCATACCGACAGGATTCACAGAAAATAGCTGTGAGGATTTACTTTATTGTTGCACGCAAAAGGATATACTTGTATCCAAAGAAAACAGTTTCTTGAAAGAAAGGATGATAGAAAAATCGGTGCACACACTATACCTGGTAAAAGTGTCCTTTGGCTTTCATAGCCATGTAGAGGTTTAATCATCTTACAGAAACAGAAGTATGTTGACTAAACTGATTTGCTCTGAGAGCTCCAACTTTCATGGTTGAAGTCGTAAAGAATAAGTTATTGTTCAATGTTTGTTCTAGTGATAGCTCCAGGTCTCCTTATGCTGCTTCTTTACTTTGGGATAGGTTACTGAGCTTATTTTTGTTTGCACTGAGAGAGCAAAAAGACATTTCAGCTGTAAATACGAGCCTCATTACATACATTTCAGTCCCTGTGTACTGTTTTACTTCCAGAAGTCTGTGAGATGATGTATTGTATGGCATAATGTCTTGCTAGTAGGGTATTGGGCTAAAAGAATAAATGCCTTTTGCATTTGTGTTTGGTTTCATAGTAAAAACAGTTATTCAAGAAGTTGTACAAGTGCTGACATTTTAAAAATGCAATTTCCATGTGGTTCTGTGTTATTAGGAGCCATCACCTCTGTATCTTATCATGAAATTTTCATAATATCACTTGGATTGTCCACTGTCCACGTGACGAGAATCAGCGTATTCCTTCAGAGAGTTGTTCTTCAGATTTTTCTTATTAGATGGTGGTAGGAGTTGTGGGTTGTGAGTAGCTGTTACTAAACAGCAGCATGGGATTTAAATCTTTCTATCAAGTGTGTAGATTTCATTAGTTCTGTATAAACATAATTTGAAGAGACAAGTACTTCAGCTTCCCTGCTAAGACCTTTTTAGTTTTAAGAGTGGCTGCTCATCCTCCTTTAAAATAATAGACTGGACTTCTCCTATTTACCTTTGTTTTCCACTATCTTTCTCCTAGGGCAGCTCAGTACTGGTGCTGCATTTCTTGCTAGCATTATGTGGTCCATTTTGGTTTAGGAAAAAAAAGTCTTTTCTGTTCTACTTGTTGATTAGTTCTGATGGGAGTAGACTCCCTTGAAAAACCCTTAGGAAAATGTAATGTCAGATAATAGGACCACTTTGTCTATTGCATTTGGGTCTAAATGTTCCTTCTGTTGTATTGCAGTGGATGTACCTTCTAAAAATGTGCTAATTTAGATTTGTATGGATGGGGATGCAAAAAAATTACTTCTAATATGTTTTTTATGAATGAAATGAATGCCTTGAATTAAAGGCTCAATTATGGTAAATGGACTTTCATAATAATCATGTGGCCATTATGTCCGAGCAGTAGTTGAATAATTGCGGCTTAGAAAATGCATTCCGTTTGAGCTGGACACTACATTTCTACATGTACTTGATCAAAGCAATATTTCTTAGGAAATTGTGATCCCACCTCCATCTCCCAGTTTGGTCTACATACACTTAGGCCCTGATCTTGCAAACACTTGCATATATCATTGCTTACTTGAATAAATAAACTAGGGATGTGTGTTTAAAACTGGTGCCTGAGCCCCTGCTTGAATGGGATGACAGCACTGTCACGGTTGGTGTAATAGGTATGGCCAAGAAACTTGTGGCAGTTTTACTTTGGTTTTGTGTTTCATGTGGAACAAGATATTTGAATTTCTCCTCCTCTCCCAAAAGAGAAGAAACATGCGCTGTTCCAGAACAGCTAAGATCTTGGGGAGAGGGACATTTGCTAGGAATTGGGCAATGCAGGCTCAGGGCCCTAGTCTGCCCAGATCTCCCGTGTTCCCAGGTGATCTGTCTTGCCAGCAAGCCATTTCTTTTATAGCTTCAAAGAGCTAGGAGTGAGAGGAAGCAATATTTTTTTCAGGTTCCTCTGTTGAGTTCAATATGATTTTTGTGGTCTCTATCTTAGCTGTGGGGGTTCATATCTTTGGGACTCTGTTATGTTGTAATTCTGGTTTATTCTGTTTATCATCAAGCAAACATTTGTACTGGGCATGTATTATACTAACAATGAAAGTGAAATATGTTCTTAAGTAAATCAGTTGTAGTGTCTGACACTGGCAAAGTGGCACATAAGCTATTGAAAAATTAGTTTCTTTCTCTCTCTCTCCCCCTCCCCCCTTTTTTAAATTTACTTAATCTTCTTGTGCTTTGTCCTAAGTCAGTTTGTAGTTGAATCTTCCTTCCTATCCCGAAGTTCACATCTATTTTTGATAGATTGGGAAAAAGAAGAAAAATAAAATGCTAAATTATTGAGGCCTGAAAGAAGACTCTACAATAAATAAATTTACTAATAAAAGGATCTTTTTATTCATAGATCTTAATGCTGCATTGATTAATGACTTATTTTCTTCAGGGGATGAAAATAACTTGCAATGAGGTGCTTAGCATATCACTTGCATGCAATTAAACATTGAGTCAGGTTGGATTGTTTCAGTGCTCAGTCTGAATCAGGGTGATTTTTTGTTTTTCTGAGACACTGTAAACAGAAATGATATCTTCCCTGTTTTATCCAGGTTTGCTTCTTTCATAAGATATCTAGGAGTAAAACTAAGCCTTGCTGGAATCTTCTTACTGAAGAAGACACCAATTGATTGTATAAGTATGTTTAAGATCTTCCAAATGGAAAACCGTAATAATGACATGTAACATGTTCAGCACACATTGAAATTACACTTCAAAATTTAAAAAAAAGGACTTAAATGGGTGTACTGCACCAAGGGAAAGTGTGACATACTACTGTAATAATTGCAAGCCTCAGCTTGCCTCTAAGAGTAGTGGAAATAAGGAACTAGTTTTCATGAGGACCTATGCTAGTGTACAAATTAAATCAGTCAAATGGGATCACCTGCAGTAATGAAGACTTGGTTTCAGGAGCCCAGAAAGTTTTTTCAGCCCTCCATTGCAGTAGTTGAGCAAGTTCTTCATGTGTGTGAGCAGCGGAGGTGAAAAATCCACGTGTATTTTTAATTTAATTAGAAAAGCACTATAAGAATTAGAAAAGGTAAAGAAATGCTAGATTAGCAGCAGCACGTTCATGACATTTATTTGAAAACAATTATACAATTATACAGTTAGTCTTGTATTCTTATGATACCTGCTGCTGTTTGGGGCTCCATAAATTTTCATAGGATTTCTGCTAGCACAGTTGCTTAACTTGTTCAGTCTATGCGTAGTTTATCTATGAATTACATGTTTTTTCCCTAATGTCAATAGCTTCTGTATTTTAGACTAGTTAATGTCAGTATATAAATTGGCTAGATTTTTATACACTGGCGGTGATAGTCCATGCTCTGCCTAATTCTAAAAGTGGAAAGAAGGGGTGTTTCTGTGTGTGGAGCAGTATTCTTACACTTGTTCTAGCCTCTTCCTGCCAGATAAAAGAACTAGATTAACCAGAAGTACTCCTGAAATCTAGTTGGAGTTGTAGTGATGTGAAGTTGTTATGGGAGATAATCTGTTTGAAAGTCTGTTGCATATGGATAAACAACAAAGAATTCTTGGGTACTAGATTTAGGGTTTAATAGCAGCTGCTCTTTTAAAGTTTTTTTTCTATTTAAACCTTTCTTTGAATGGTTTTCTGTCCAGGATATCTAAGAGAACAACAAAAAAGGAAGGATGATGGGTGTATCACTTAAATGGAGAGAGCTAAGTTAGGAAGCTAGAATCCCTTGTTACTGTAGGCCCCTTAGGAGAAGGTTCAGAGCACAGAAGTTGTCTAAAATTAGGTGATGTGATTATCCCATCAAACCTTTATCCTTTCCATGTTGAAGAGAATATCCTGTTTCTGTGTTATTTCTACCCTTCCAAACAGTATTTTGTGCCTTTTCCAGCTGGTGTTCCAAAATTTAAAAGCTGATTGTTGGAAGGGAACAGTTGTGCGCTTCTTTGTCCAAAATAGCTTCTCCGATGGTAGCTATTCTTGTTAGTCTTTCTGTACCAAATACATCTCAGACAAGTGAACTGATGGTCTTAAAAAGATTTTCTGAGAGTTGTGTAAGTTTAAGTTCTGACTTGTTTTTCTTTGCAAATTGAATAATCATTTTTCCTGTAACTTCTATAAAGGTTCCGGAGCAATGGATAAAAATTACTGTACCATAGTTTACAAAGACCTGACAGCCCTGACCTTTTGGGGTATGCTTTCCTTTAGACCAGAGTGCAGAATCAAAACATTTAGAGCACAAGTTTCTTGGGGGTTGTGAATGTCTTTGAACAGTTGGGTAAATCGTAGCAGGATGGGGTGCTGCCTGGGGCTTTTTCACACTGTTGCAATATAAACCTGGAATAATGTGCTGCTGTAACACAGATATTTTAATTTCAAGTGTGAAGAGTACTGCAAATGCAGATAAGTGCCCTTCGGTAGTAACAGTAGTGCGGTGGTACTAGTCTGAGACAATAATGGCAGGTTAGTGATATATGATAAATTACTATGTTATGACTTGGTAGGAGGAAAATGTGCTTTTTATAAACAAGAAACTTGATGTGAAGTTTTAATATGATTGGCAGTTTGATTTTTTGAACACTCTCTTTTTTTTAATTAATAGTGAGTTGAATTCAAAACTGCTTGACACTTTGGAACAAATAGAGGTAAGAATTAATAATTTGATGTTTAGCATATGTTAGTATTTTAGCCTTTAGTATTAAAACTTTTTAATGCACTGTTATTAGCAGGTACAGTAGATACATATTTCTTTCAAATATTGTCTTTGGGATATTGTAATCATTGCCATTCACACAACATTTTGTGCTGAAATCTACTTAAATGCTTTATAATATGGTATCAAACTTGTGAGGCCAGTTCACATATGGTGCCAATGCTTAATGGTAAAGCAATCAAATACAATAGGCTCATAGTGTATCTTTGCTCCAGTATTTCAAATGCTATTTGCATAATGAAGGTGTATGGTGGTTTCAGTCCATGAACTGCTGTGAATTCTGTATACCGCTTCTGAATAGCTGTGAAAAGTAACCGTGAATAGCAAACCTACTGCCAATAGATTTGGATAAGCTACGCAGGAGATGAGTTTCATTGGAAATTTTAGAAGTCAGCAAACTGCTGGGTAGGGCCAGTGCTAAGGCATAGCAAGTGAGACTTGAATAGCTAGGAAAATACCATAAAGGCATAGGATTAGTTTAAGTCGGTAGATAGTATCATCACAAAACAAATGAATATAAAATGGTAAGTTTCTGGCTGGAAATAGGTGGTTTAAAAAAAAATTTTTTCTTGAACAATAGCATCTGGGAACAGCCTTCTCAAGAAGAAATTCTTTTAATTCCATTACTAAATGATTTTGAACTTGGAAGGCTTTTCTAAGAAATCTAGTAAGAGTGTATAATGTATATGTAGTGCATGTAATGCGTATATGTGTATAATGTAACATAAAGCAGGAAACTGGATCAACTATTCCAGCAAATCTCTACTCCTCTAATCGGGTGCTCTTTGGAAAGTCAGATTAGTGTAGGTATTATTGCACCTCATCATTTAATTCCCTGTACAATTAGAATTTTGTTAAATTTCCTTCATTTCTTCTTTTGACCTTTCGCTTTCTTGCAAAGCTTTTCTTTCTTCTTTTATTGTACCACTGATAAGTGCCTCTATTCAGTATATGGCTGGTTCAAAAGAGTTAATGATATGACTGCTTTCATTTCCTCATCTCACCCATGCCAGGCATTAAACTCATCTTTTCCAAGATTATTTTATTACTCGTATTTCATTCCCATTACTTTCATTTACTTGCCATTTATTCCTTAGGAGCAAACATTGATGTTGCTTAAAAGGAGACATGCACCAACCAACATGGCACATTTTACTAGATTTTGTATAGGCAGAATTTGCTCTGCAAAGATGTTACTGAGAGGAACTAAAGATGTAAGTGAGTCAGAGCTAGCTCAATAATTGTATTTGAGTTGTTTATTACTTGAGAATTTATAGAATGATTTTTTTCCTTCCCCGAAAGTATGATTTTTCTGCTGGAATTGATTATGTCCATACATACAGGAGAAGTTAATGTCAGGTCATCTTGACATTCATAGAGTGTTCCTGTGCAAATATATACTCTAATTCATATAGACTCATATTCCACTAATTAGTATTTTAATTACTCTTCTCAATAGTTGAATGACTCTGCTTAGATCAATTTTTTTTTTCTTCTCTCCAGGTACTTTACTTTTTTTAAATTGACATTACTCTTACACTGTGTTACAAATAATTTTCAAGGTGGTTATAGTGGAAAAGACCATAGAAAAATCTAACTGAAAAGATTAGTATACTCTGATTAAGAACTCTGTGGTCAGTGTGATATCCTTGTTTCTGTCTTTGTACAGCTGTTCTGCGTGAAATAAGGGAAGAAAAAATATTTTTTGAAATCAGTATATGGTAATCCTTTAAAGAAGTTCTGACTCTTCAGGTTGCTTGTCCTTTTACCATTTTGCTTAGAAAAATAAATGCATAGTTTCTGATTGTACTCTAGTCTCCTTTTTTTGTGCTTAAAGAAAATACTGACTACTTGGAGAACCAAATCTTTAGGGTTAAAATCCATAGATGTTTTGTGGCTAATCAAGTACTTCATGACAAATTTTCAGCAGAATAAATTAAAAGTAGATAGTGCCTAAACAAGCTTCTTGTGTGTGGATTATGCTTGCAGGAGCAAGATTGCATTGCAAGATCCTTAGTTAATAATAATTGAAGTGGCTTTAGTGACTAGCAGGGAGAGAAAATATCTGCTAGCTACATATATTATTGATTCATGGTTTCTTTTCTTGTATTGTTGGCTGAAAATAACTAGAGTTAGTCTGTTTATCTCTGAATATTTTACAGGGACAAAGTGAAAATTATGTTATGAAGTTGTACAGGCAAATTCTCAGAAGCCTTATTAGCTAGTTATTAAGTACCTGGTCCTATTTTATTTTTTCATTCAGTGCACAGTGGATGGTCTTCATTTATTGCAAAACTGTTAGGTATTTTTGTTCAGACACTGCTCTGATGACAAAACTAGTAATCTTATGTGTGTGCTTTTTTTTTTCCTCCTATGACTCTGATCATTGTGCTGGTACAGTACTCCATAAGTGATTTATTTTTTTTCACGATGAACTTGTAAGCCAGGTAATGTTATTCCCATTTTGTAGACAGCAGTGTGAGGCTTCAGAAGTCTATGAATGAATAGCTTAAGCTGGAACACCTGTGGAGCATTTTCATTTTTTCCCCCCAGAGCTTTGTAACTTGGTCCAGTGGGGGTTTTCCTTAGGAGTAGGAATGAACTTTTCCCACCCTGTTACAAGTCCAGGCTCTCTCATATCGTGGTGCTTGACCTTCTCAAAGTAAATGCTGCTTTGGATTTGACTTCAGCAAAGCAGTAGACTTTTTACTATCCTTGTTCTTTGGAATAGAGGAGCCATTTGGCTGACAGAAAAATAGAATTGCAGCCTGCAGTACTTCAGTCTGAAACAAGCAACATTTGAGCACCTAAAAATAGTACTATAGTGTACAGTCTTGGCTACTTTACAAGCATTATTGTCAGCATTGCTTAAATATCCTTTACTAAGTTGCTAGTGTTTAACTTATTATTTGGCTTGTTTTTATTAAATGTTTGACGTACTTTTGTCTTTGTTTATATAGGAACAATTGGATGTAGCACTCTCTAAAATATGCAAGAACTTTGATATCAGTCATTATACCAAAGTTCAGCAGGCTTATAGATTGCTTGGAAAAACACAGGTTAGTACTCATACATGACATTACATGACTTTTACAGAACACAAGTCATGCTGTAACAATGCGAAGCTTTAAGTACTGTGATGGAAATTTGTTTTCCTAATGCTGATGAATCTTGCTGAGTGTATTTACAAAGACTTTTATAATTCTCAGTTATTTTAACAATAATTGCTAAAGGTAAACCGTTTAATACTACAACATATAGCTTGTTAGACATGGTTTATCTGTAACAAATCTGTATTTGGGCTGTGTTTATAATGTTACATGTAGTGTATTTGGGCATGTGAATGCTTTTTCTTTCTCTTTTAGCTAGGTCCTCATTACTGAGTTGTGTACAGCCTGCAACTTGTGAAGTATGCAGTCACATTTTATATTGTACTTTAATACGACAGGAATCAAGAGTTTTGAAGATGAAAGGAGTGTTGTTTTTTTTGTTTGTGGGTTTTTTTGGCAATAAGATGTAACACAGCACGTCAGGGATATAGTGTAGGCATGTCCTAGAAGTTGCACCTCTGTGAGCTTATAGCCTTTTATGTAAATAGCAGTAGGTCTGAACTCTCCTATGGGATGCAGTTCTCTTTCGTTGATGCCTGTCTCGAGGCTTCGAGTGGTTTCTCTGGGGACATGGGAAGCCTTTGCATTCTGAAGCAGATACTAGGTGGGGGAGCTACCACCTAGATGCTGTGAAGACAAAGGGGGCTGGAAGAGGAGGAAGTCCTGGAGGCAGTTCTTGCCAGTGACCATTTCTCACAAGGAGAGGCTAAGCATGGTGGTGCCAGTGTAGCCATGATGTTCTGGCTTAGAGAGCAGATTCCTCCAGAATGTTTTAGGTGCTGAAGATCATATCCAGGTGCTTTTCCTCTGATGAAGACAGGAAAAGAACTACACTTGTTCTTTATTCTGTTTTTTTAATGTTGTTTGTCAATATTCAGAAGTGTGGCTGATGCTAGGATGCATTTTTTTTGGTTTTGGTTTTTAATTTTTGTTTTTTGTTTGTCTGTTTCTTCCTAATTAGAACCTTTTTAGCAAAGTTGCGCTCATTTTCTGTGACTTGACTGTGATAAGTGTAGCTTTGCAATAGAAGATAAATTGATTTCTCTTTCCCTGCTTTGAAAATGTGTAGAATTATTGGAATGCCTGAAGATTGCAACCTAACATCAAGAAGAAGATTAATTAGACTTTTCCTTTACTAGTGCTTTGTATGCAATCTCTTTATTTATTGAATGAGAGATGTAATGCATGCACTTTAAAGCAGATGTAATGCATGCACTGCTCTGAACTCTAATGTATATGTTGAGAAAGGCAGATTGTTGTTGGAGAGAAACTGAGTTTCCAAACAAAACATAAGATCAGTATTATTTTTTTACTGCATAGTTTTAGCTGCGCTCTCTCTTTGTGGTAGTGTGACTTGCTTTTGACTTTTCTCTCCTTGTTACTAAAGGATGCATTTTGAACTTGTTCTGCAAAAAAATTTAATTGCATCATTATTGAAGTCTCTCCCATTTTGACCCCTTCTCATTAAACAAATTCACAAGAATCTCTTCACACATCAATCTCTTCTTTTCATTTGTCATTCTGTTTTCTTTGTTTGACTAATTCAAGTTCGGACTAGTGGGTAAAAGAATGATTATTTGCAATTCTGTTTTGACTTGGATAGAAGCAGAATTGCTTGTTCATTTCTTATGGCAGAAATGAAGTTTTCTTGTCAGTAGCTGAGAAGAATATCAAATAGCAAGTAGTGAAACTGAACATTTTCAAATCTGCAGGACCTGATAACTTACATTCCAGAATATCAAACATTTTTCATCAATTCTTTTGTACCTTATATACTGATTATTAGCAAATTTTGAAATAGAGGATTCAGGGTATCTGAAATGGACTAATGTTATGTACAATTTCTTAAAAAGGGTAAATTCAGGAAACAGCCTGACCTGAAACTCAGGCTTGATTGTGGAAAAGCTTATATGATTATAATATTGCTTTTTAGTACATGTAACAATATTCTTTGTTTTTCTGAAAGAAAGTAAGTTAAATAAGTTTTGCTAAACAAACGTTATATTTAGTTTTTATTGTGAATATGGGCTTAGTAAGGAGAAATTTATTGGTGTGATATACATGCCTTTCTGTAACACTTAATCATTATGTCCTTCAAGGAAAAAATCAGTATGCCAGATGAATGTATTAAAGACTTAATTGTGGTTTTAGCTTTATTAAGTCAAAAGGGAATATTTTTCTTCTAATTGGAAGTGTTTCCTGGGGGGGGGGGGGGGAAATAGCATTGATCTCAATTGATTGCTTTTTGATGCATTCCTTAGTGATTGGGAGGATGAACGAATGACTTTTTACTAGTGATAAAGTCAGAAAACTGGTCAATTGTAGTGGAAGGAGGGCAGGGGAAACTGATTTTTCTAGTAATACCTGAGCTTTTTACATTGCTGTATTTTAATGTTGCAAAGTCCTATGTTAGATATTTTTGAAATGAAGATTGGAGGCCATACTTACTCTCTCCCATTTTCAGTATGGGGAAAAAACTTAAACCAGAAGGCTGTGGCATATGACAAATTGAGTCCGACTATTTGATTTTATTTTCCTCCTTTTCTTTCAGACAGCGATGGACCAGCTACATATGCACTTCACTCAAGCCATTCACAACACTGTGTTTCAAGTAGTCCTTGGATATGTGGAGCTTTGTGCAGGAAACACAGATACCAAGTTTCAGAAGCTACAGTACAAAGATCTCTGTACAGTATGTGATTTTTTGCATATGTGTATATTTTTGAATCTGAATTTTTCCACTGTGATGCAAGCATCCTTTATACCACTAAGTACTCAGTTATTAAAATAGCAGTGCGGTTACTATAGTTTCTTAATACAATTCGTAGGCTAATTGAGAGAATGGTTATTTACAACATAATGTTAGTTTTGATTAAGCTGATTCTTAGCACTTTGTTAGTGCACACACCTTCTAAATAAATATAAAGTAAATCATAGGATGTGAATAGGAGACCATTACTTCAACTCCTATGTTGAAGGAAGTTACTGGGACCAGTATAAGCCCTGAATTTTATTGTTGTAGATTTAGACTCAGATTCCCAATTTCTGTAATATTTTATAAAACTTTTCAGTAAGGTTTCGTGTAATGATATTTACTTAGAGACTTCCCATTACTTCTAAGTTTGTATTAGATTCATTGCACTCTTGGTATCAAAGTAAGGGACAGTTACCATACTAAGATGCAAAAGTTTGATGATGGGCCGATTATGGACTGGGCATAACCATGACTTTAATGTAGATTTTAAATGTTGCTTCTTGCATCTGTGTATTTAGCTTGCTTTTTTTTTTTTTAAAGTTTTGTTCTTAGAAAAAATTACTCTATTTTGACTAGTATTTTTTGTTAATTCTTTAATTTCCTTCACTTGTGGTCTTACTGCTACACCCTGAGAGATTTTCTTAAACTTTGAGGGGGTGAAGGGGAAGAGTATGAGATATTTTAGGCAGTCATAACATAGAAAGAATATTTCAAGTTTTAAATCAGTCTTAAGTTCTTTATGAAGTATATTTCAGTCACAGACTAAGCTGTCAAATACTATCATACTTTATCAACTCCACTTCTTGTCTCCATCAGTTACAACTTATTAATTCAAAGTACAATCACACGGAGATTGAAGTTCATATTCTGATCCAGCTTCTGTTCTTTCATTTCTTAAATCTCCTGGGATTGCATAGCTTCAGCTAGTAAATGACACCTCTGCATTGAAAATCATTTTATTTTAAAGGGCGCTGTCCCTTTTTACTTCAAAGGCTTATGAAATCCAGGAGTCTTCATATGAGAGAAAGTGTGTTATGAAAAATTGATTTATTGGGAGTAGTTGACATAATTGTTAATGAACAGAATTAGTAAGATTCCAGGTATTGCACTTCACTGAGACAAGTATTAGTTGAAAAAAGGCAGCAAACCCTGATGTCTGTTCACCATTCTGCAGTCCTTTCGTATGGTCTGCTTTAAATCTTCAGGGGATTTTTTTATTTTCTTTTCTTACAGTTTTTAATGCACAGTTCTTACGAGTTTTTTGCTTTACACTTCTAAAAACCCTTTGGTATTTATCATTGTTTGCTAATATTTATGATGCTAAGCCCATTTATTTAGATTTGGGAACAGTGCTACTGAGCTCCTTCTTGCATTTTGTAAAGTATGGATTGTGTGATGCCTACTCTTCAGTGTTGAAGGATTTTTCAGGTTACTGGAAATATTACATTTTGTAATTCACAGAAAGAGGGTGGCTTTAACTGTGTGTTTACACACAGTAACATTGCTACCTCATTATTTTTGCTGCTTGTTTTTACTTCTGCAAAATCCTCATGAGATGCATGAGATGAATGCTGCAGTAGTTTCCTTTAAACTTAGTGAAATTTCTTTAGTGTGTTGGTAACAATTATGTATTTAGGGGCTGGCAGCAAAGGGAAAACTTAAGCTAACATTGGTCTCTGTTCCTACCTTATAGTTATCCAGGACTTCTAGGAAACTACATTCTTCTCTTCACTTCTGCACCAGGGTGCAGAAATTGGCACAGATCTTGACTGATTACTCTGTACTGCAGTAATTGCAATCTTACGGAGAACAAAAGACTTGATGCAAGATTGTAAGATGCTTGTTCAGGCTTCCTGTTCCCCTAATGGACTCAGGATTCTTAGATTTTCAGATCTAATTTCCTGAAGCAACTTTTTCTTCTTTTTCACACCCTTGATTTATACATTCCTGAGTCTGGTGCTTCTGAAATGCTGTTGTTGCTCTGAAATAGCTCATATGGTATTTTTCTCATTTAAGATAAGTGGGACTAGTACAGTAACCAAGCCCAACTGGGCTTAAATGCAGTTGTAGTGCATCTGTGAAAATCAAAACACTGAATAAGCTGAATATCATAGCAGTTCCATTTCTAACTTTCTGTAGGAAAAAAACTTAGCCTTTCATTTCTTATATTTGATTGTGAGAGAATAAAATGTCTAAGACTAAAATATCAGCCTTATTTCTCTGTATCCACTTTGAATTAGGACCCTCTACAATCAACCCACTGTCAAACCAGGATGCTCTTAACATTTAAGTGGCTATGGAGTGCTTAGTCTCATTAAACAACAGAAGTCATATAAAATTAGTCTTCCTTTTTGGTTAGACTTCCTCTTGCGTTTTTCTAAAAATCTTTCCAAATGAACTCATTTAGCTTATGTCTGTTTTATGTGTGTGTGATTGTGTTTTGGGGGGAGGGGGCTGGTTTTTGTTTTGGGTTTTTTTGGTTTTTCCTCCCTCTCCCCTCCATCTCCCTCAAATTAAGATCCTGGATTTTTTAATGTTTTTTAAAGAACAATTTTTCAGCAGTTCCTAGCCATTTATGTAATTTATACACCTATGTCGTTTGAGTCATTGTTTCCTTGTTAAGCATCTCTTTTCCTAGAGATATACCATGCCCTAACTCCTACATACTTTCTACTTTTGAATAATACTGGAGCAGGGGAGAATTCTGCTGTTTCATCTTTAAACTTTGATTTTTCTTTATTCTAGCATAAACAGTTGGATTTCCTTAAATTTATTTCCTTAATCTAAATGGAATTATCTTGGGATCTAGTAAGTGATCCTTTCTTGTGTGCACTTGTTAACCACCTTGAAGTCAATATATCTTGAAGTATAACGATCTGGAGAACCTGAGTTTATATTTTATACCTACTAAAAGCACTGATGTATCTGGTAGATCTATTTACATGAATTTAACTTATATCTACCAGCTCCTAGAAAAGTAAACTATGTATCTTTTTGGTCATGAATACTAATTCTGTATTTCGGGGGTAGTATTAACATATTTAAAGAACTAGGAAATGTTTCCTTGCTGTAAAGGAACATCCCATGTTTTGAAAGGGCTGTTACAATATTCCTATAGTTGATGGTCCAAACTGTTTTTGTTTTTCTGTACAATTGAAAACCAGGTGCTTCTATGGTGAAAAACGGTAACAGTAACATTACCTAAGCAGCTGGCAGAGGAAATTATTGAAACAGCTGTTGAAATGGCAGGATGAATTATTGCTTAAATGATTAACTTACTACCCTATTTTGTATATTTAGCAAAGGTATATAGTGTCTGAGATTTACTGCATTATTGAGATGCATTAATGTAGATCAACTCTCCAATAAAAGGCGGTGTTTTCATTTTAGGAAAAAGTGGCACTCTTAATTGGTGGGTGTGTGGTGGTGGTGTTTTGTGTGTGTGTGTGGTTTGTTTGTTTGGGTTTTTTTTGTTTAAGCCCAGAGGGTTTTGGGGGTGTTTTTTGTTTGTTTTTCTTTTGGTACATCCAGGATGCCTAATTTATATACTTGAGGCAGCTCTGGTTTCATAGGGGAGAGAACCAGAATAACAGTTCTTTTAAAAGAATTGGAAAAGGCATAATGATTAATATGAGCCCTTCAGATACTTTTGCTAGTAACATCTATTAATGCTAAAGAACAGTTTTCATGAGTGCTTAATCATAAGCAGAGTGTAGGAGAATATGAATGGCTCAAGCAATATATCCTACTGCCAGGAGTATTATTTAGGCTTAGGAAACTAGAGAGTATGACTAAATAGAAAATACAGATGTGCAATTTATAATTTTTTTACCCAAAAGCTGAAAAATGTGAGGGACTTGTGGTGCATCTGCATTTACTAGGAAATCTGTCCAATTTAATGTTTATTATCAATTAAACTTAATATTCAGTCAGTTATCAAGGTTTTGTTGCACTTCCTTGGTAAGGAAGGACACTTAGTGTTTAGAAAGCCACGGTTACATCAGTGAATGACCAAACAATTCAGAGTGGTGATAGCTTTGATTAAGGTTTTGCCCTCTGTACGGATTGCTTTGTTTGGTTACTGTAGTGGTTGTGTTCACAGCACCACAGTTAAGGAAGCTGTTGTTTTGTGAAGTATTGTGTTGTAACTAATGCTTTCATATCTTCTTAAATGTACACTTGGGTTAGCAAGCAGTGCCACTATTTTGAATTCATAGAACTGTTCTTTGGTGGGCAGACTTCACCGAATCACAGAACGGTTGAGGTTGGAAGGGACCTCTGGAGATCATCTAGTCCAGCCCCGCTGCTCAGGCATCCTGGGTATTAACCATTAGATCTTAAACGTCAGGAAAACATCAAGGAAGGAAAAAGCGATTTGGCAATATTTGTTGAATGGTTCTTGCTTTTCTTTCAGAGATGTCTACATGGTAAAAGCTGACTCTCTTAATCTTGCAGAAGACACCTGTTTTCTGCAACAGTGTTAATTTGAAGTGTTGACTTCCAGACTGCTCTGATATAATTTAAAGAATAATGTAACTGAAGCCACATTGACACAAGTGGACTTTGTCTGCCCTTGTTTATAAGCTGTGAGGCTGTGCTTCTTGACAGCAAGTGGGACAGTGGTGACTCTGTTATCGTTCCCACTCAAGCTGAGCAATGTATTTCATGCATTTTTCTTTACTCGGCCAGACCCCTCCGCAAATGCATCCCTTTACCTGACAATCTCATATTAGAAACTTCCACTGCGTATTTATCTTTTTGGTAACATTGATTCTCTTTGCCCAGTGAATATCTTAATTTGTAATTGGCTCTTTGGAGCAGTGGATGGATCGGGGAGGTAGGAAAGGTGTCATCTAAAATTTTTTTTTTAACTATTTAAAACTATTATTTAAACTATTTCTTTTATCCGACACTCAGTAAAATGGGGCATCAAGCAATGATGACTTTTATGTACTGCTGAAGTACAAATATTTGTATCTTTGAATTGAAGCAGTACCTGTATGTCCCGGGGGTGGCTGCACCCTTCTTTGCTGGTGAGAGATGCTGACTGTTAGAATGTACAGTTTTGTTTCTGTTTTTGCTTTGCTGTAGCATGGAGATTATAGGGATAATTATGTGAGTCAATCCAAAATGAGATGCCAAGAGGCAGACTTTGCCCTTGTAGACTGTATTTGATTAGCTGGCTAACATCAGGGATTGGGCAGCTCTCAAATGCTTTTTAAAAGAAAACTTGTATATCAAGCACCTCAGTTGTATGGATATGGCAGTTTTTGTATGGTTTATTTTGCCTCTGCAAAAAATGAATGCAATTGATAATAGTTTCACAGTGATATTTTGTTCTTCTGTAGCATATTACATCAGACAGCTACATTCCTTGCCTTGCTGATCTCTGCAAAGCACTCTGGGAAGTCATGCTCAGCTATTACCAAACGATGCAGTGGCATGAGACGCGTGACCAAGATGAGGCAGAAACTGTATCTTCTGGTAAGAAACTATTTTGGAAATAAAACCTCTGGTATTTGAAAATATATATATATATATTTTTTGTGCTCAAGTCATTAATTTATTATGTAGATGGCTTTGTGATCTTTACTCTTGAGTGCCTTCAGCATTATTGTTTATAGTGTGCAGTAATGACTTAAATACTCACTGAAAGTTTGTTGTCTTCAGTATAATGTTCTTTTAATGAATATTGTGTGCCATTGTATATGTGCCATTGCCTCAGGTATAAGCAGTTTTATTTTAAACAGTATTCATTGTTTAAAATGCTTTGAAGTCAGCTATGGTAGGCTACTACGAAGTCTTAGGAGTTTTTCTCTTAACATAAGACCCCATGTGAAATACCAGATTTTTTGGGTGATGTTGAATCTTTCACTGCATGTTATGCATAGTAGATTGGGATACTGGACTGCATATTAAGAGAGGTGACTGAAACAGTGGGGTATGATTCTGTCGTAAATAATAGTCATGATTTTGAGGAAAACTGTTCTCCTGAATGTTGTCTGTCTTATGTGCTGCTGAACCTGTAATAAGACATAGCCACAATTTCCCTTCCAGAAAAAAGCAAAATCTTTATCTTAAGAAATCTTTTCTGTGAAACAACATGACCACTTTGCTTTAGATGTAATTCTGTTTTTGTTTTATATTGTTCTAGTTTGTTCTTTATGACTTGGGCACAAAACATTAATCTGTCTCAATCCTCTCAAGTACGTTTTATGGGATATGTTTTATATAAAAACAAAATGTCTGGAGACAGACTTTGTTTATTTCCCCATTAACCCAAGGTACTTGCATTTGGCAGGAGGAGTACAGTGAAATTTATGGTATTAAAATTTATACAAAACTCCTATTTATTTAATCATTAGTATTGTGCTTTACTTTTATTTATCTGTAGATACAAAAGGGTGCTTCTCTGTCAAAAGACATGGAGTGTAGGAATGTTCCTACAATTTGTCCTTTCCTGATTTGTGTAAAACTTTTATTCTTTGTATTAGACTATGAGGAAAAAGAAAAAAAAATTGGAAATAGGAGTAAAGAACAGATCTTGGAACACTAAAATTCCTAAATTATAGTTGAAACCCATCATTTCTTTCAGAAGTCAGACTTATCACAAATTTAAAGTCTTAAAACATATGAAATTTACAATAATTCAGGTTGTCTTCCTACTTTAAGCCTGAAAAAATAATGAAAATGTTTTCTTCAGTGTCCTTCCTGTATTGCATGGATGTTTAACAAGATTTTTGTATGTGCGTTTATTCAGAGTGTTAATTCAGATTAAAGTTTTCTCAGTATTACAGAATTAAAATTCAGAGTTGAAATATTTCTTTTTTTGAGATTCACCCTGTTAAGACAGGTTCATAAGTTTTGAGTCACTTGCCCAATCTCAGTAATATTTACTTTTGTCTGAAGTTATTTTAAATGTAACTGTATTTCCTTTTCTTGTTTTATTTTTGTTGTCATCTTTGTATCAAAAAAGTTTATTATGTAAAGACGTTATGGCACTAGACCACTTGTGCAGTTCCATATGTAATTTTAATAATGGTTCCCATTAGTGTGATTACTTTTCATACACTTCAAGAAAGAAATATCATTCTCACTGTAAAACACTTTAAAAGAACCATTAAGCCAAATGAAGTGGTATATTCAATCACGAGTCATTTAAAATGTGTTCTGTGCTTTCCTTTTTAAATGCATGCTGGAGTGTTTTGGTATGTTTACTACTAATTCACTAGATCTGTGACTCAGCTTCTAAATTGCTGGAGATTTTGTGGCTTTGCTGTAATGTACTGTACAACTAGAACGTATTTGAGCTAGTGTATCACTTTAAAAATGATTAAAAGAAACCTCAACAATGATAAAGCACACAAGGGAATTTTGCAAACATAATTTAGTTCAGAGGGAATATAAATATCTATAAAGTGTACATTTTTTAAAAAGTCAATGCTTATGGTGCAGTGACTATCAAACCTGTATGTGGAAGTATCATTCCGTATTGATTGATTTAACTTCTGGATAATATGCTAAAGCCGAAGAGGAAAATAACTAAGGAAAGGAGGACACATCAAAGGAACAAGGCAGTTCAGAAGACTTTGCTAAAATTCTTTCCTTAATGAAACCCTGTCGCTGTTGAAAACTATTGCGATAGGAGCAGTAGAAGAACGATTCTAACCATTGTATGTGTATCTGGCTCTTACCGTTTTGAAAACACAAAGCTATCACAGTATTTTTCTCTCATTGTGCCATTTAATATCAGCAGTCTTGCAAAGCATTTTAAGTAGATCAGGCAAATCTTGACCCTGGAGCACAAAACCAACTGTAGAGGTGAGAAACTGGACTTAGAAGACATTAATTACATAGCTCTGTCTATTTTAATAGTGTAGCTTATCCAAAAGAAGTCCTGCATGGATTATGGAAAGGATATTGCACTTCGTCTAGATCATGTATCATATATTTGTGATCACTAATGCCTGTTACAGATGTTAAAATGAACTTTATCTGCATCTCTGAAAATAAGACTTGCTTACTGGAAATTTTTCCTTGCAGAGTTGGTCATGGTCAAAGCATATTTTTATTTTTGTAGTACAGAATCAAAGAAAATTTAGTCTGAAAGAGACCTCTGTAGGTCAGTTTGTCCTCCCTACTCAAAACAGGGCAAACTTCAAAGTTGCATTGGGTTGCACAGGGCCATGTCCAGTTGAGTTGGGTTTTCACGTTTCATAAACATTTCTGTGAAACTGGTGCAATAGGCATGTGTTCCTGAGGCTGATTTAACAGAAGAGTTGAAAGTGAATGCAACAGCATGATTACTATAGCATTTAAAACTCCTGACTTTACAAGTATAATCCTGATGATAAAAGTTAGTAACAATATTAATAGCTGTAATAGATTACCTAAAAAGCAAAAAGAAAATGATGTAAGACGCAGTTTTAATTCCAGTCATTTCAAAACATTCCATTTATAATATTGCATAGTACAGTAGTCTGTGCAAGTCCTGCTTGGGATTCAAAGAATGAATTTAATGACAGTGTGTGTGTTTTTAGTTTTTCTTTCTTTTTTTTTTCCTGCCTAGCAAAGATTAAACAAAAAACTTTTGTTATGACTGACGGCTGTTTTTACCAATTTTAAAGAAATACTGGGAAACCTGAAAAATTATTGTATTCAAAACAGACATCTAGAAGAATAACTCCTGGATGCTTCTGATTGTTATATTTGCATGAAGTCATGAATATTTTTATATTCTGCCATCTGTTCCAAATTCCTCAAAGCAAAAAATTGAAATGCTTGTGGACCTTTGTCCAATCCTTGATATTCAAGGAAGTTATCTTAAATTCATACATTTGTTATGTGTGAATTAGCTGCAGCACAGTTTAAAAGAATGAAAACAAGACCTCTTAACAAAATTGTCAATAATACCAAAGCAAGAGAAGGTTACTAGAGAAAATATTTCTGGGATTATTGTTGAACAGTAGTATCCATAAGAATCTGTATCTCCAACCATTCTCATGCAAATGGTAGTGAGGGAATAAATGACACTTCAGTTGAGGCAACTGGTCTGAGTCTTGAGAATAGGTCCAAGATATTAGACTTGGCTTAGGTCTGCAGAAGTATACAGGAGAGGAGGTCCCAGAAGCTCCTAAAGAGTATGTTGTGACTAAAATAGCTATTTCTGTTTCGTCGAATAGCCAGAGAAAGGATAATTCTGATTAGTGTCTCTGAGTTATTCTCTCTGTTTGTATTTTGTTTAATGTTATATGATAAATCAGTCTTGGAAAAATACATTTGTCAGGATTATTACCTTCAGGAGAAGAGCATATTTAGGTACAGATATTAAATTATAATATATGTATGCAGTGGCTAATATGTGTTTTATGCCTTTTGTTTCATAGGGAAAATTTTCCAGTGCCTTGCAACAATAGATACAGTGTAGAATTATATTTGAGTTTTGTTTTTGCATCAAGTACCTTTTTATTTTCTCATTTTGAATAACTAGGATAAAAAAAAAAAATCTCAGAGTATACCTGCAGAAGTAATCCCAATGACTTTAAGCAGGAAGGAGTTGTATTCAGTTTAGCTGCTTGGAAGAAATTTAATATGTATCCCTAATATAAGCCGAAATTCCCCAATGTATTTTTTAAATGTTAACTGTGTGGAGGAATCTTTCAGTTGAAAATACCAGAGCTTTTAACCTTCTGGTTATATATGTAGTATTGCACTGTTTCTATATTCATGATGTCTAGCCCCATGGACAGACTAATTTTAATTTGGCTGGCTTGAAGATTTTTCCTGGTAGCATTTGGATGTTCTCCATCATGATCACTAGCTCAGAGATGAAATTCCTTAAGCATTTAAGTATCATAATTTAACACCATTTCTAAACACACTGAATAGCTCCACTTAAAATTAAGTAATGCCAGCATCCTTCTCAATAACCATATTCCCTACATGTGCTTATTTTAAGTGCAGTTATAAAAGTGCTGAAGGTTTCATTTTTATATTTCTCATATATTATATGCTTACATATTATCCTTTTTCTAAATTTATTTTTGTAATATATTTTATTTATATATTTATATGAGACTGCAAATAGTTCTTGTTCTGAGGAACCTACTTTGAAAAAGTCCAAAGCAGAAAACATACTTGATGGGGACACTCTTCTGCTTGCAGAGACATTAGCCTAGGACCAGTAGAATGAGGCAGGTCACTGATAAGTGCTAATTAGGATGAACAATTGTTGCAGAGGGAAACTGTGTTCACTTGACACTGGATGATCTGAAGAAGGTATGGTCAAAACATAAAACCGTGCACTGTGCTCCTACTTTTTTGGTGTAAGAGAATTATCGGTGTCTGATACCAGTCTTAACAAAAATAGACAGCCTTGTTCAGTGAATGACTCTTTCCTTCCCCCTTTTAATTGCAGGGGTCCAGACAATGCTGCAGGGGTCTGTTCTGCACACATCTGAGAAGGTTGATTAAAGTCTTGTGTTGGGCCTCCCATTCCTTACTGGGCTCATTATCAAGTTATTCAGATGACACTCATCTATGACTAGACTGCAAGATCTAGATTCAGGGCAAGGCTTGAAAGGGGAAGAGCACTTAGTTGTTGATAAATGATCTTTTAGGCCTGGCAGATGGAGGGCAGGCCTGGGTTCTTGATGGTTCTGGGCTCTTCTTCAGTAGTCAGCACAGTTAAACACGAAAAATTGCTGCTTTGCCGGGAGGGTTTCTGTACAAAACTGTATGAAGGATAGCAGTGGAAAACTGAAGTTCGGTCAGGATTAACTCCCACTGTGGTCCTGGTAGCATGTTACCATGCAGGGAACTCTACTGTGACAGGGATTCAGTATGCAGAGGACATTCTTGTCCTTACTCATTTTGGATGACTGCTTAAAGACCTGTCTCTGTGCTGATAAGATCAACTTATGAATGAGAAGCTGCTGGCTGAAGCTGTACCTGAGCATTCTGGCAGTATGGTACAGTTTAACAGTTGAGTGTGCTTCACGACTTCAGTGCTGTCTCCCTAGGTGGAAGATGCATGTAGTCCTATCAAGGCTGTTCAGTCTTGGATTGCTTCTGAATTCCTTGTTGATACTAGGAATAATATCTTTTTGCAAATAATGTATTCCACAAGTTAGGACTGGCCAAGACACTACTTCCAGTAGCTGAGGAGCTGTTAAACGTTTTATTTTTTTTTCCCCCCACCCTTACTTTCCTATCTACATTATAGCAGTGACATGTCTACCTGGTTGTGAAATCCCATAGGTTAAAAAAAATTCCACCTCTCAAGAACGTAGTCTAAGGCAAAGAGATTAGACGTGTCTTAGTCTGTTAGACATGTCCTGTTGCTCTCCAGATAGGATCAAGTTATAGACAGAGCCTTGCTATCCAGATTATCATCAAAACTGTCTTTCCCTTGATATCATAAGGATCTGTTTTCATTTACTTTATCTTTGAGCATGTGCAAACCATAATTTTTCAACAGCGAGAGAAAGACACTGAAATTTTGAAGGGAAAAACTCTGTAAATTTCCACTACATCTGAGTGTGTCGGCTATGCAACAGGGAGGAGACAGCCTGGTTCGAATGCAGAGTGATAGACTGGGACTGTGAGGAGGTTTTTTGAGAGTACATGCTGGGATCAGGAGTTGGGCAAAGAAAAGGCTTTGAGTTGGGAGCCAGTGCATGGAGGTAGAAGAGATGAGATCAGTTTGTCTAGGAATAAGGGAGCGAATAGTCTTCAAGCACTGAAAACCAGCTGGAGGGTTGCAGAAGAGATGGAGACGGGTCTGATCTGCATGGCGGTGCTGTGATTTTGCAAACAATCTTAATTCTTCTATGTTTTCAGCCTTTTGAATGATGGGGTGGGAGAAGGGCTGTACTCTTAGTAATATTCCAGTATAATATTCTAAATGGATTAAAAGTTTTCTCTTTCATATCAAATCACTGAATGGTTTGGGTGTTTGATACTGATGAGATTTAAACTGTAGGTAAAGACCATAATACATAATTTTTCCACTCGTCAGGAACAGTGGAGTTTTCATATCATTGGGAAAGATTGTGTGTATAGTCTGCTAAGACAGAGCTCTCCTGTGGTCCGTTGTAGACTGAAGCAAACTGCAGGACACTAAGTGCCATTGCAGACTGCAAGCATAACCACAACTGTATGGTCACAAATTACATAAAATATTACCTTTTTTTTAATAGAAATAACACACTTCCTCAATGGGGAGAGCGAAGCTTATTGTACATTTTAATGCTTTTTTGGAAAGTGAAGACGTACATGGTTATGAGATTATTTCATACATAGGCATAGTATGAGAAGGGGGGAAAAAACTGGGAGCATGCTATATTATGTGCACAGTTTGTGGGGGGAAAAAAAGTTCCAGTGTCTGTCTTCAGAGTTGCCGCCAGAATTTACTGTTGGACAAAGTCTTAAAAAATATATATATATCTTCTGCAGTTTTTCATTTCATGGTTCTTGTCTACAGAGCTAGAGTATCTTGGAGAATCTTGTAGAGGATAACTGGTGCTCACTTTAGCATTTAACTTTATCTTTTTTATTTGAGATATAAATATCAATTACTCTCTCATCTTATTTTGATCTTATTGAATGGGATATCTTGCTTACATACTAGCAATCAGTTTTCTTGGTTTGCATTATTATATGTTATAGGTGCTTTATTCCTTTCAAAAGTTCAGAGCAGTGGAGTTCTCCTGGAGACTGCATAATGGATGTTATGATAATGGCTAAGGCAGAAGTTTCATTATGGCTAAAAAAAACTAGAATACATTTCAAGGCCTTTGGAAATATCTGTAATACCTTCCAACTCAGTTTCAGATGGAAGCAATGTGACTGCAACTGAGGAGAACAGTTTTGACCGCAGCTATGTAAAAAAGAAATTGGAACATGGGCTTTCACGAATATGGCAGGTTTGTTTTTGACTGTCTTACATACTTATTTTCCCCCAATATAGAATACAGTTATTTTCATGCTGATCTTTTTAAGGAGATCTCTCAAGTGGTTTGTTTTGAGCTCAGTAAGTGAAAACCATGGAAACCTCATTTCCATGACTCAATTACTATTTGGTCACTGTGCTTACAAACCCAGTCAAGATAACAAAACGTAGTAATATGGCTCTCAACAATCTACTTTCTTTCCGTATGCTTCTCTCAGCACAGTCGTGCTGCTTGTGTTTTCCTGCTTGGTTAAGGCCTCTTGAAATGAGATTGTATCTGCCTGATATCTGAATTGGGCTTTGCTGATAAAGATGGAGAGAGCTCCAGACCCTTTAGTTCCCTATCGCTCCTTGCAAACTGTAATGAACATGAGTATAAGGAGCTTATAGGTCCCTCCTCCTATATGTGCTATAACATCTCTGAACTGCTCAGTTTGGGATGGCTTGTGGGAGGTGTGGAAAGGGAAAAATGCGGGGGGAGGATCTGAATAAATAGAAAACTGAAAATGGAAGTATTGAAATTCAGAGCTAAAGAATGATCTGTAGCCATTCTGGTATAGCCAGAACTAGGGAGAACCTGAAGTCTTGTGAACCTGCCTGGTTTTGTAATAGTCATAGTTCGACTGCTAGATCAGTTTGATTTGTTGCAAGACCCCAAATTTCAAATGATAAAGCTGTAATCCTTTTACATAGCAGAACTGTATTCAAAAGGTCTGTTTTTTTCCAGTGGCCGTAAAGAGTCTAGGACTGACATCGCATTTTAGAGCGTTAAAGAAGCATTACATTACTAGTTAAGGAAGTCAACAGGAAATTATTCACACTGCAGAGTTCTGCCCTAAATCTCAAAAAGAAGTTAGCAGTGCAGACAAACCAAAAAGTACTAATGAACCAGGCATCTGAGCCTTTTGCCGTAATTTCTGTCTTGAGAATATTAAGTATACAAAAACTTTTTTTGCATAGACTTTTAACAAGGACTCAATGCTGATTTTTGAAATGTTTGTTTTGTAGGATGTTCAACTGAAAGTGAAAACGTATCTTCTGGGAACAGACCTGTCTAACTTCAAATATGATGACTTCATATTTGTACTTGATATTATCAGCAGGTATACTGATGTGGTCATAAGGCCAGTTACTACATGTGGACAAACTTGGACTCTGATAAGGCAGCATGGTTAACTAAGGCTGATGTTTGCACCCTGATGCCAACTTTGTTTCCTCTCCCTTTCAAATACATCCTTGGAGCAGGTAGCAAAAATAGAGGTTGACACTCATGCACAGACTCCCACACAAAGAGGAAATGTTCCTCACACTGTATCAGTAGATATGAACAAACTGCTTTGCTGGTCGAGTTAGGCTCTAATATGATTTCAGTATTGGCCAGCTTTAAAATTTCATCAGTGCAGATCTGACATTTTTAATGTTTCAAAAAGCTTTGAAGGATTCCTCAGTCAATAGCAGCAAAAGATTATGGTATCGCTAACCCATAGATTATTATATCCTTTTTGATAATTTTGATAATAAAATGATGGATTCAAGCTGTGACCTGTATGGCTTACTTTGTGTAATAGGATCCCAAACAGACATTTGCTTTGCTTATGGCTCTTTGTTCCTACGTGTATGGGATATCATGATAGGATTTGGAGAGGAAATGAGACATGGACTTTTGTGGAATGAGTGTAAGTTTTTGTAACTTAACTTTGGTCTTCTGCTTTTATGCAGATGAGTGTACTCTCCTGGTAATAAGTGAGGTTTGTGATTCTACTCGGAACAACAGTATTACTGAGTTAGGTTTTTCTCCAATATTATTCAGGTAATTTTGAATAGATAAATTCTAAACTATGTTTTATCATTATAGGCTGATGCAAGTTGGAGAAGAATTTTGTGGCAGTAAGTCTGAAGTTTTGCAAGAATCTATCAGAAAACAAAGCGTTAACTATTTCAAAACGTACCACAGGTGAGACTACTGTATGTGAAGTTGGACGAGTTTAATGACTCTCTGTTGCTTTTAGTTTTAAGTGGTTTCCAGAGGCACTGAATAACATGCCTGCACTGAGGTTTGCAGATTAGGTTCATATAGTGGGATATGTTTCATGATGAGAATAGGACTCTGAACTCTTTATTTCTGTGGAGAAGCCTTGCTTTTGTGTATTTATGGAAGACTACAGTTCTGGAGCAAGCAAGCTGGATAAAGATGAAAACCTCTGTGTGGGATTTCAGTAGTTTTTCAGACTGCTTAGCTGTCTTCTGGAATTCCTAATACATTTCTTTCCTAATGAAGATGAATGCCTCTGAAGTCTGTATTTTTTGGCAAAATTGTTATAAATTTCTTTTTCTATGCCGTTACATAAAAAGAGCTGATTGTGTGTGGTTGTGAAATACTTTAAGTATGCAGTTTTGTGTCTCATATCAAGTTATGTAGAACTGTGTCCATGCTTTTGAGTCACATTTTCATAATTCCTTTCATTGGCAGTGTCTGATTATGTTTCAGTCAAGTTTACTTTGGACTGGTCTCTGGCCTCAGATATGATACATGGTTGTGACGGCACAGCTGACAGTTTCAAAACTTTTATTATTTTTTTTTAAGTGTCTTCATTTCCCAAATGTTTTGGTTTGGATGGTTGACAAGTCTTCCATTCTAGTTGTCTGGCATTTATCTTCTTTCTGTGTGTAAATAACTAGGAAGATATAGGAAGAAATACAGCATTGTTCCTTGCTCTGAGAAGCTTTTACATCCCCAGTCTCGAGCTGTTTTCCTCCATTGTATGGGAACTGTCATACCAAGGCAAGGCAAAATAATACATCCTAACCCATTTTGTCTGAAACTTTCTATCTAAAATTTGTAAAGTATGAAAATTATGACAGGAGTACATTAGAAAGTTTCTAAATTCAGGCGCTAAGGATGTGGTTTGTATTTTCTTCTGTCAGTTTACATCTAGGATTTCTTTTCGGAAATTTGATGAAGACCTCAATTTCAGTTGCCTGAAAAGGTTGAGGCTTAATCAGATGCATATTGTGTCTTGTCAGGAGATGAGTTAATTAAGATGAGATGCCGTTTACCTTTATTTCTTGAAAAGCATTTCAGAAATCTGAACTGAATTACCTCTACTGCTCTGGAAGCTGAGCTTGCAGCTGTGCATTCTTATGGCAAAAACTGTTTGAGAGTTCATGACACCTCTGAATGAAGCTCTCTCAACTTCCCCACTTAGCCTGCTGCATGCTTCTTTTCTAGCAGCTTTCATCTACTTGGAAAAGCTATTTTGATCTGCTTAATCCTATTTTACTCCTCTGTTTTATGATCTAATACTTGGTTAAGTAAATACTGTTTTGACCAATGAGATCCTGCTTATGTTTAAAGAACCTATTTAACAGTGTAGGGAATCAGAAACTATAATTTTCTGATTTTTCTTTTGAATAGAATAAGAACATCAATGGAATCTGTATAAAACAATCATTTTATGATTTGTGTTTCTTCGTAGGTAGTGTTTCTTGTCATTCTTGTGAAAATAAAAGGAAATATTATTGATATGGACTCAAATATGTTAACTTTTTAATATTTCAGCTGTTTTATGCTGCGTGGGTATTCTGAAGATTGATTAGCTGATCTTTTCGTCCCCAAAAAGAAAAATATCAAAACCAGCTGTGTCTCAGCTATATCTATCCGGTTGATTTATATAAAGCTGTAAGCATTTTGCCTTTTCAGATCAAGCTAATGTGGCTTTCACTCCCTCTGTGTATTTAATTGGAAAAAAAAGCTAGCCCTTTTAAGAATTCATTACTGCATGAAAGCTTCATAGAGTTGAAATGCTTAGAGTCCAGGAGTGATCAGTTCTTTGATTATGTAGCTTGACATACGTGGCTTCCTGGGTGGTGTGGTGATGTAGAGAGCTGGCAGCGTAGAGAAGGCATTCAAATGGACTGGTCCCATCGTTCAAAAAGCATAGAAGAGCAGCGTAATGCAAGAGCAAACGCTAATGTACTTTTGGGTAAAAGTTGGTTATTTTGAAAAATTAGAATGGGCTTTTGGCAGAAGACATTGGCCAGCCGATTTTAGAACATAATTCACTTTCATTTGCTGGTACCTTTGTGAAAAGGTGTGTCTGAGCAGTAAAGCTTGCCAGAGAATGAATATATCAGACCTCCCACTTGTGCCCCTTTCTAGACTTGTATGCTGGTGAAAATGAAAAGCGTCTGTTCAAATATGTTATGTCAGTGGCTAAATTTCAGCTTTGAAATGATATGAAATATGGTACTATGTAGATTTAAATATTTGTTTGCTTTTCTGTGAATTTTTCTCTTTAATCTTCCTCTCAAAGAATTTAACCTGTAGCTCTGATTTTTTTTCAGAGCTACTTTATTTATTGTTCCTGTTGGCTTTACTGGGAGAAGATCTATGGGCTATGAGTATTCAGTGCCTCTGAAAATCAGACTTTATATGCATTTAGTTGGTAAATTTAAATACATATAGCAAAGGGTAGTCATAATTCAACACATTGCGCACCTTGTTGAGGCAAAAATCTTTAATTGTTTTGGTGATTACATTTTGTTTTTGAAATAGTGGTATTTTTGGAATATTTCACTGCCTGATTAGAAACCCAGTGAATAATTTATCAACTGCTACACATTAAGCAAAACAGTATAATGTATATTAAGAAGAAAAGATAACAGCAGTAAGCCCTCTTTGCTGTCTTTTTCTATGAATTCCTGCTTATGTGGCAAAAAGATTTTCGTTAATAAAAGTATTTGTACTTACTGATGATTAAAAACATACCAGAGACAATGCAGAGAAACAATCGCTTGATTATATTTCCCAATACTTTTTCTGTATTAATATCAATGTAAAGTTAAGATATGAAGAAAAATATAGTTTAGGGGATTAAGAGCCATTGTTGTTGCACAGTACTGCACAATCATAAACATTCCTCTGTACTTATGGAAGATTTTGAGGAAAAAAAAATTGTTTCCAATTTTGAGGTTGGTGTTCTTTGAGAATTTTTCCAGAGGTGTCATAAAATAACACTGCATTAGTAGCCACAGTTTTCGGATGGTTTGCCAGTTGAAAGAATGAGTTTAAATATCCATTTTCAAGTGTGACTTGTGTGGTTCTTGAAGGCATTTTTTGCTACATAAGTTAAATAAGTCAGTCTACTTTCTGATTTGCTCTTGCTGCTCATTACGAGTATTCATCTGTTGTATTTCAGAACCCGTCTTGAAGAATTAAGAATGTTTTTGGAGAACGAGACCTGGGAACTTTGCCCTGTTAAATCAAGCTTTAGTATTTTGCAGCTTCATGTACGTTCTACACATAACACATACAAATATATTAGTGTTTTAATAGCTAAGAGTGCAGGTGTTTTGAGAAGTAGTAAGATGGATGAACTATTAAATGAATGTTTTAAATGGTTGATTTAAAAGTATTATATTTCATTTTCAGATATTGGGAACCTAAGATTCAAATGCTTTTAAAAAAGTGACGTCCTTGTTTTAGGCAGATGGAAGTTTACATAAGATGCTAGAGTTGTAAGAATAATATTAGCCTTTATTACCTTTCTTGTTTTAATGCACTGTTAATATGTCAGATATGTCAAGGAAAAAATTTAAGTGGTATTATAGCAGAAAATGTGAGTTTTCAGATTTTATATTATTTATCTGAGAGTAAGATGCTGAAAAATGAGCTCCTAAAAGTAGCTAAATGAATGCTCACTAGCTTGTACCAGTTTTGGCACCTGTTTCTGGAAATGAAGGTCATATGGGCTGAATTGCGAAAAGTGTTGGAAGTCGTGATTTCTGTGACAAAGTTCCACTGAAAGGGATAAGTAATAGGTGTGAAGTATAACATATGCTGGGTGAATTTCAGCTGTTTTGCCTCCTGAAACATGGATACTTAGAGCCATCACTGAAGTCCAAAATGGATATAGCTGAGCAATGTCAAGCAAAAGATAATTTTGCAGCTTCTGTATAGTTAACTGTAAAAGCAAGCAAAAAGCTATTGGGGCAGTGATAGTAAGGAGGGAAGGAGGACCTGTCACCCAGTAGGAAAAGAAAGAACACTTTTAATGGAGAAATGGGACTTAAGCAGCAGTAAATTGCAGAAAGTACATGACTCATTTAAACAAACTGAAATCTAAAATTGCAGTCCATTTAGCTCCATATATTTTGATCATCAGATCTTTAGGTAAGTGATAATTCACATTTTTGCCATTTGTGAGGATAAATAGCTAGAGTTTAATAGCTAAAAAATGCTTTGTCAATTGAGTAATGTAAGTTCAGGTTTTTAGAAACAAATGCCCTACCTTGTGCGCCCTACTTAGTACCCATACTTTCAAAGAGTTTGTGCACTCACCTAATTCTCAGAAACTTAATGTGTAATATATTTTGAAGAATATAAAATTTCTGAAAGAACTTTTAAAAAAAATAAAGTATTAAAAAAATTCTTCTTTAGTAAACTACAAGGTAAATTGTGTAAAGAAACTTACATTCTTTGATAGATTTTCAGGTCTTGGTTTATTCCTTATGAAAATACTATGCTATATTTCTGTAAAAGCAAACAAAAAACACTAAGTTTTCAGAAGTGAATACCTTCAGGATGCAGGTGATGTATTGCATATTGTAGCTGGTAACTACTAAAAATTGAAAGGTGATTTGTGTAAAATTGCCAAATTCAAGGTTAACTGGCGCATGTACAAAAAGTATGCTTAAGAAGCAAGCTTTGCTAGCGAAAAGATTTCATATCAGGGTAGTTGTACAGAAGTTTAAGCTGTGAATTTATAGAGTTGTAGCCATAACGATATTGAAACTGTTGGTGATTAAAATTGTACTTTATTTATATTAATAGGAGTTTAAGTTCATGGAGCAGTCACGTTCCCCATCTGTGTCACCTAGTAAGCAGCCTGCTTCAGCAATTTCAACAGCAGCAACTTTATTTGAGCAGTACTGTAGCGGAGGAAACCCGTTTGAAATTCAGGCCAACAGCAAAGATGATGAGACGGAAGATGTGCTTGCTTCCAACGGGGTATGGAATGCTTCAGAAGGAAGCAAATCTAGCTCTCGTTAAATAATGGTTTATTTTGTGCATCAGCGATGGCAAAATATCTTAATATGAGGATCAGTTAACTGCAATGCTATGTAAGATCTCAAGTCACTTTACTCCTTTAATTAGGTTAGGTTGCTTTGCTTTTAAAAACAGTGCCATAAAGCCAGGTTTCCTGTTAAAAACTTAGTTTGTTTTGCAGTGAAACAATATTTTTTCCACTGAAGTCAAATGTTCCTGAAGGCTAGCAAACTGTGTTCCACTTAAATTGGTGGGGGTTTTTGTTTGTTTTTGTTTTGTTTTTTCAGGAGTTCTTTTACAAAGCAAGATGCAATGATTTAGCTTGCTTTGTGGAAGTAATTTTGTCATTTTGGTAGGATTGGAGCTCTGGCTCCTTAGGAAAGAATCTTCATGAATTACTCCTGTTGTATTTATTCACACTTACATGATTTCTCAAGGATTAGCTGATCTTTGTTAAAACAGTTTTTATTTATAATTTAAATGCTCAGGACATTTTACAGGGGGATCCACCACTGTAAAACTGAACATTAACTTTCGGTCTGTTTTTCATAATTCTGCTCAAAATGTAGCCGTAGTCAAATAGGTTTTAAGTTAAAACTTTGTGCCATTCTCTTAAGCTCTGTGCTAACATGTTTTTACTAAACTTTTTGTTCCTGTTTACCCCTTTGAAAAAATAATGTTTTCTCAGGCTTTTCTGTGATAAGGCTTGTGTGGAACTTATTCAGCTTGTTGCACTAAGCGTTTTCAGCTGTCTTTCTCCTTTTCCCTGGGGGGCTTCAGTTGCAAAGCGGTTTGATCTATATCTTGCACCCTTGAGGGCAGGGCTGTAGCCTCTTCCCTACTGCATCACTTGCAGAGGAGGTGCAGTTCCTTGGCATGAAATACTGCCGGTTTGTGCTTAATGAGCCTGCTAGAGGACCAGTTCCATGGTGGTAGTTCTTCCCCTGTCATGTAATTTTGAAGAACATATGTCCTGCCTTATGTGAGTAAAGTGGTAAGAGTTGCATGGTTACCGCTATTAGCAGACTTGTGTAGAATAACTCCAAATGAGCAAGTTAAGCAAAGATGAATGCACTGCAAAACATGCCAAAAACAGCAGAATTCCCCAGTGCTTTGTAGAAACCAACTCTGAAACAAAGCTTTTCTGGAATCTGGATAGTCATTTGGTAGATAATTGCTAAAATGACCATTGGTGAAATATTTAATAATGATGATACCGATGGCTCTTTTGAAGTTTCTAAGTTAAAATTCCTCCTGTTGAAGAGCTCATTTCTGACTTTCGCATAGGTTTGTGAATAGCTTTGCTTTTTAAAAGGGTTTTCAAAATAAAAAGAACTAGAAAATAACTTTTTTAAAGGGAAAGAAGATATTTTGAAGTTCAATTTCTTGTGAAGATTCAACTCTACAACAAATGTATGGAACCACCATGACCTGCACTATGAGTGCCACTGAAGAAAGTGTAAAACTGTAAATAGGTCTCAAATACTGCAGGGGGACTTTTTTTTTTTTCCTGTTTGTACTTAGAATATTTAGGAAGATGTGAAATTGTTTTCTAAGGATGATATTAATTGTAGCTACTTAGACTGGATAAAATCTCAAGAACAAGTTTGAACAAAATTTTGACCAAGGGCTGTAACTCTGTTTTGTGTGATTTCATGCAATTCACCACTAGCAAATGAATGTGTGCACTGTGTGCATACAATCTCCATATTTTTTCCACTAACTCCCAAGTGGAATACTTGGGAATGCTGTAATTATCTTCACCGTTTGACTATGGCTGTATTAAGGGATTTTTTTTTTCTATTGTCTTTAGGCTTGTATGAGAAATCTGAAAACTTTGCACTCAAAGCAAAACTGCTTCATTCTTTTCAATTGCAACATTTTACCCTTCAGAATCTATTTATTGTTTCTCCTGACTTAAGGAAAATTTAAAGGGCATCAAACTTCGTCTTTTATAAACCATTTAAAAAAAATCTCTGTATTAAAACATTGAAAGGCTACTGTTCTCACACTTATCATTCACTGCTGTCTATTTTTTGAGGATGTACAACACTCAGTTCTAGCCAAAAGCTGATGCTAAGACAATAATTGTTCACTCATTATTAAAGGGGTTTCTTGTGCTTTGTACATAGGTGCTGCAGTTACTGCAAACACCATGGTAGAGACTGAACTCTGATAATTCAGTCTCAGGAAGTCGTATGCCTTCCCTTGCAGAGCCAAGGGCTTCTACCCTAGCAGTTCAGCAGTAGTGTGCAGTGTTTTTGGTGAAATAGGCTAGAGGGAGGTCATGATCACCTGAATTAGCAGTAGACTCATGTGTTACACATGTAGCAAAGTCTGTATTGTGGTTTCCCTGCCTTTAATTTTGAACAGTGTCCCATTGAGTAGTATTGCACACTTTCAGCAACTTTCAAGGCTGGCTACACTATCCTCTTTCAAAGCTGCATGCCAATTTAGTGTTCTCTATTACTGAAACCTTAATATTTCATAAATTGATAAAAACTAAATTTGTGCTTGGGGATGAACTGTAATGAATTCTGGTTTTCCTTTGGCACCAGAAGGACAGAATGTTTGCTGTGGAAAGAATAAAATACCAATGATAGGATTTATATGTATTTGTCGTGTTAAGCATAGGTTAGATTTGTAGTCATTCCTGTTATAAGCAGTTTCATTAACCTTAAATGAAGTATTATTTGGAGAACTTCAGAACAGTATATATAATTAACATGCTTTTCAAATGAAACTGTAGAGATAACATTCAATGTGCATAATGTGATTTATAACTGATTATTGAGAACAATACTTCTGATTTTTCTTCCCTCCTTGTGGAAATTGAGGTGAATGTTTCCTTTATTTCATATGTTTCTAGCAACCCTACATATGAAGAGGCTTATTCCATGTGATAACTTGAGTTTAATGCATTGGATAGTGGGTAGCTAACTGCTTCTAAGATTGACAGATGTTAAGTAAAGCTAAAGAATTATACTTAGAGTGCAGATCAGTGTGTTTAATTATGCTAAGAAGGCACTTGCATAGTTTCCATCAGGGTATTTGCAGCTGATTTATTCTGGAAGTAAGTTCTGTGGAATCTGTGACAAATGAAGCAAATGATGCATGAGGTCTTCTTCTGTAAGAGGAAATAGTTGTTTCATTGGTAATTACATAAGTATTTCAGATATCAGGATCATGTGCTTTTAACTAGGTAAAGGATGCTCTGTGCTTTTAAAAACAAACAAAAAAATCCCCCACAACCAACAAAAAAAATCCCCAAACCAAAAACCAGCACAACACAACAAACTCAAACATGTGTTTAACCTGCCCCCCACCCCCCAAAAAAACCCCACCAATCAGGCTTTATATGTAAGCAATTAAAATTTAATTACTCTTAAGAAAGAAAATCAAACTAGCCCCCACTCATTTATTCCACTGATACAGCTTAGTTACAGCATTAACTTCTTAGAATAATATAATGCATTATTTCTTTTTGTACAGCTAGGAAAGGTACATCAAATGGGTTGTAGAAACCTATTCCTTGCTTGCTGTACCACTTTTGTTTGATTCATGTACAGTGCAAGGTTTATATATGTACATAGAACGTACAGACATATACAGTGTTCCTCTTGCTGTTGATTTAAATAGAACAGCATACAGTTGAAGAAAATACATGCTTTTTTTTCCCCCACTAATTTTTCTGTATGTGGTTACTATATAGTAGCTATGAGAAATACTCATGTTTTTGTAGTAGCACTTGACCAGTTATTTTCTTGTAGTGTTTGTGCTCTACACAAAAGCAGAATAGCATTGATCTCTAACAGGTTAAATGAGTGAAAGACTCTCAGGCAGAGATGTCTTTTGGAGTGTCCTAAGATCAATTTTAAAAAGAACTGCAAGTTTTTAAAAATAAATGAATACAGTGTCAAGAAGTATTTTTGTAAAACAATAATGTAGTCCTTCCTTGCATTAAAAATTAAGGATTGTGTGGTGCCACATTTTGTTTGTTTTATTGCCACCATATGGACCAAATTTGAGTTTTTATTTATTTATTTATTTCAGGTTGTAAAACAAATAATAAAAGTTCAGATATTTGAAGAGTATTTGATACTGAGACAAGAAGGCAAAAAAAAAAAGTATCAATAGCTGGGAGAAGCAGGATGATGCACATATTTACTCTTACATGCCATCTGAGAATAGAAGTTTGTTTAGAAATACACTTACATATGGCTTTGTATAATTTGCCTGATATATTTTTAATGAACACTGTAAGCAACTTTTCAACCAGTAAAGCTATTTCTATTCTGATGGGGGTAAAAGCCAAGCAGTGACCAAAATTCTGCTTTAAAGGGGTGACAGTATTATAAGGAAAGTAATGACAGTCAGTGTATTAATTTTTACAGTATGAATCGGATGAACAAGAAAAAAGTGCATATCAGGAGTATGATAGTGACAGTGATGTTCCTGAAGAGTTGAAAAGAGATTATGTGGATGAGCAGACAGGAGATGCCCCTGTGAAAAGGTAAGTAGGCTGTGTGAGTACTTCATCTTTTGTACTACTTATTTACATGCTTCTAATCTGTTCTCTAATTAGTTCATTTTCTGTCTAATCTGTATTCTATGATAATGGAATAATAATCGAATAATTGTTATACTACCTGCATAGTTAAGAAGTCCCAGCAGTTAGATATCCAGGATGGAAGGCAGCTTTAAACTGTTCATCATTATTGCAGGGGGAAAAAAAAAAACAAAAACAAACTTTGGAAGGCAAGATTTTGAAGGATGATAAGGACTCGCTGAAGGAGGTAGTGGAAAATTGATTAGTAAGCATTAGATGTTAAGTGAAGGTCTCTGTCATGCATATGTGTAATTTCTGTTGTTTCAAAGGGAAGTGTTTGCAGAGGAATGACTGGGGCTTGGGCTTCTGCTTTTGTAGAAAACAATCTTTTACAGGTAAAAACTTAAATTCTGCTATAAACTGAAGGCAGTCATTTGGAATTTCTAAGTTCTCTGTTTCATTCTCAAAAAAAAAAAAGAAAAAAGCCAACTCTGGCATTTGAAAGGATCTGGACCACAAATTTCTTTTTAGGGTACTGTACCAGTTAAATATTCATTCAGACTTTCTGAAGTAGGCAAACATTATTTATATGTAGAGGACTGTAGGAGAACTGGAAAAACATCACTTAACTCAGAGGAGGACTATACATACATACATATGCATATATACATACATACATATATATATATATATTTTTTGTAAAATCACTGTTTAGGGTAAAATATCGTTAGCATGGTTTTATAAGATATATCACAAACTACCTCATTTCAAAGAAGCTGAGGAGTTGTTGCTATAAATTACTTAAGCAGACAAACTGCAGTCACTGTCCATAGCTATTTTCTGTGAAACTGTTATATATTCTGAATTTTTGGGAGAATACAATTTTGAGGTATGGTAGAGTGTTTTTCTGATGAAAATATTAATGTCTTCCTAGCTTCATATTTCTCAGTTGTTTGTATTTACAGATAGTACTTTTCAGCTCTAGCTCACTAATCTGCCGCTTTTACTGGATGACTTGCACTGTTTTCATTTTATTTACTTCATAAACAATGAACCTGAGGCAGAGTGATTAAAATGGTTGTTGAGGCCAGACAGAGACCTGCAGAACTTCAGGCTTTGGACTAAAGCTCAAATTCCTTTTTCTAGCACTATTTTCAGTAAACTAAGCTAGTCTTCTCTCTTTATTTTTTGATTTCTTTATTGATGCCAAAGCATAACTGGGTTAGGATTCGAACATTTAATGTCTGAAGGATGTACCATCTTGTGAAAGGGGAAAAGTAGGATGTATTTTTTTCTTAAGTTACTTAATTTTCATTGGTATATAATTGAATATAACAGGCAGTCACATTTAGTATATTTTGTTTTGTTTAAAGTGTTTCTCGAGAAACCCTGAGGAGCAGAAAGAGATCAGATTATAATCTCAATAAAGTGAATGCACCTATCCTAACAAATACTACGCTGAATGTAGTAAGACTTGTTGGTAAGTAGAACAATTGTAGGAATATGTGGTTTTTATTTTAATGCAAACCTATATATTCACTGAATTTCAAAATATTTTTTAAAAAACCCTCTAGCTGAACTCTTATCTCCACTCTTTGAAAATATTAATAAAATAGCATACTAAATAAAATACTATAACAAAATATTTTTTATTAGATAGTCTGATTGGGATAAATCTTGTGAATTATTTTTGTTTTGAATATTCATCTGCTTGTATATACTGATTTTATTCTATAATGTTGGTTTATTTATCTAAAATACCGAATGCATAAAATTGGTGGACATAGAAAGGGAATAGGTTGGTGTTTTATGTTGCTAATGTATTCTGGTGGATTAAACAATTTATTTTAAAGCAAGCTAGTTACAAAAGTAGGAACTTAATGATTTTCTTTTTGCTTTTGTTACTCAAATGCATGCACAGGGAATAACTTTTTTATTATTTCATGGTAGACCAAGAGATGTGCCCTTCTAGATTGCTAATTTCAGCCATTTAAATGCATCCTACTTCTTAGCCAGTACTTGCCTAGAGCAAACATAGCCTATGTTTCATTATTGCTGCTGTTATAATTCATGCAATAACTTTTTGATAATGCGTGCTGTTATGTGCTGTTTTGTTGACCATTGGTCAAATGAGTTTGTGGTCCCAATCTAGTTCGTAATACAGTGCCGTCTGTGGTCCTCATCTCTGGTTGGTGCAAGCGTCTGGCATATTTTTGTGGGCAGCCTTAGTACGGGCCATAGAGTGAATTACCTTCTCATTGAGAGAACATCTCAAATGAGTTGGGGCACTTTTTAACAGCAATTTTGGGAAGTTTGCTGGCTTCCTGTTTATTCCATGGCTAAATACATACTCCCAGAACTGTTGGTTAGTTAATTCACAAGTACTGATATTGCTCTGAGGAGGGAGCAGAGGGAAGACTCCTCAGAGGTGCGCAGTGAGAGGCAACAAGCACAATTTGGAGCATGGGAAATTCGGATTAGAGATAATCTGGATTTTATTTATTTTATTATTATTTATTTTTTATTTTTTTTTTACCATAACAGTGGTCACATATGGAAACAGGTTGCCCAGGGAGCTTGTGGACAAGGCTCAGCTGGACAATTCCCTGAGCAACCTGTTCATCTAATTAAACCTGCTCTGAGCAGGAGGTTGGACTAGATGACTTCTGGAGGTCTCTTCTAACTGAAATTCTTTTGTGAAAACACTCTTCCCCCCACTGTTGAGTATAATGGGGTTGATTTTTGTGATCATGACTTCTGTTTGATTATCCAGATAATTCTTGCTCTAACATAGTCTTTTCCTGCTGCTGACTAGCATTTTACTTATAGAGAATTAGAAGTTATTACCCAAATGTATCAGGTTGGGCAGGAGAAGAGAGAGAAGAATTCTGTATATGTTGTGTTAGTGAAGTCTGTCTGCAGTGTTTGTGCTTGGAAATGATTATGGTACTTCAGAATAAGCCGGTTTAAAAGAGAATACTCTGCCACCTGGATGGTTCCTTTTGCTGTCTTAGGGGCTAGCACATAAATTATCTTATGCAGAAATTAATTTTCAAACCTCTTTGTCATTTTTTTTTTCCTCTTGGAGATTCTGCCATGCAGACCTGAAATATGAATTGAGTATTCTGTTGCCTCTTTTCTGGTATTGATTTGTGAGTTAGGTTGGGCAGATTGTTTGTAGTCTCCTAGGATAATATTTTGTTCTAAGAAAATTTAGAATTGAACCTAGAGATTGCAGATGGCACTTCTACTTTCATATATACTGCTCTTTCCCACAACTCCTGCCCCCCACCCCAGCACAATGTGAGAATAGATGGAGCTGTAGTTCTGGTTTTCAGTTTTACATGAAGATTCTTTATCTTTGTTATGTTTTATTATGGATTAATTTTCAAAACTCATATATATACTTTTTGTCCCTCCTGAAAATGCATTTAATTTTCAAGTTTTCTACTGTTGAAGGTGTTTTATATTACTTCTGTAATGATTGATGATGGCCGTAGTTGGAACATGGAATTGGAAAGGGACCTTCTGCAGCCTCTGCTATAAGGAGATATGTCACGTAATACTGTCCGTAAATATGCTTGTTTAGAGCTCCACCCTAAAAATAGTTGTGTTTTGCTCCCACCACTTTTATCTAATAGGAATCCTACTCCAGAAGCCTTATCAACTTAATTTCTTGGGGGGGAAAAAAAAAGTGCCGATTTTCTACACACTTGTTCTTACACCAAAATAATCTCTTAGGTTTAACAGACCTCCTTGTTCTTTGATGTGTACTATCCTGCTGTTTTTATATAAAGTAATCCTATTTCTTCTCAGCCTTTGTTTTCCTATCTAGATGTGCCAAGCTTTTTAGTATCCATTGTATTTATCCTTCAAAGGTTAAGGTCCCCTACTTTCTCGTTAGTTCTTTTTCTCCTCTTGTTATAAGCTTATCAAAATCGTGTGTGATACTTTGGATGAGATCTCACTGCACTGTGTCACAGTTGTGTCACAGCTTCCTGGTCTCAAGTACAATTGCTTCCCTTTTGCACCTCTTTGGATTTCTCGCAGCTTCTTTGTACAGGCAGTTCAGTCATTCTGTAATGAGCTTGTACAGCCAGCTGGTCCTTCACTTTCCCATTTTATTTCAAGTGATGAGCTTCTAGTTTATAGCAGAAAAATGTGTTTTCTATTAATTGGTCCCCAAATGCATGGCTTCAAATTTTGTGGTACTGAATTTCCTCCAATTTTCATTGCAGCAGTCATCAAGGTCCTCCAGTTCTTCCTGTACATAATACCAGTCCTTTTCTGTTTTGATGGTGTCTCCTTATTTTTTCCATTATCACAGACTTATTTTTGTGCCAGAGATATTCATGAAAGTGTTAGAGGTGGCCAATTGTTGGGATCTCCAATAGTAGCTTTTCCAGATATTTCCCTTTTCAGCGCACTCCATTCTCTCCTCTCTAATCCCTTGCTCATTTCCAAAACATCTCCAGCTTCACTTATTACTGTGCAACATTATAAAACGAATACTTTGACTAAAGCCTAGGTAGATGAAATGTACTGTATTGCCTTTGTCTAGATAATTGAATAGCTTCTCTAACAAGAATATGTCTTAGTCCAGTACAGGTCACCTTTGGTGGATTCATGATTTGTTTTATCCTAATTTTGCCTCCATATTTCTTTTTGTCACTTCCATATTATCTTCAAATTTTGATTTAATGGTCTACATTCTACAAATTAGACTAATGGATCAGTAGTTGTCTGGATGACTATTTTCCCTCTTAAATATGTGTTTGCTTGCTGTCTTTCAGTCACAGTGGTACAACCCGTGGCTTGACTGGTTATTACACATACAGGTTATTACACTGGTTACCTGACCCTCCATGACCATTTCATGGTCATTTTTCATTATGTCCTGATTCCTTCACTCCTTTAGCTTGACTGTGTTAAGGTCTCTTCCAGTTCGCATTCAGCTTCACTGAATGTGGCCAGTTCAATTCCATTACCACTCTGTTCCCCTTCTCATCCCTTTTTCCAATATTGGTATCATAGTCCTCAGTGAAAACCAGGGCAAAGTATTTCTTCTTGCTTTTGAACTCTATCTTGTTTATCTGCAATTTCTGCACCTCTGCCCCCGGTTCTGTTTTGCTCATTAGTCTTATGTAATTGGAAAACTGCATATTTTACTGCCTTTGCAAAATCTAGCTTCAGCAAGACTTTGGTAGTTCTAGTTCTTAATGTAACTTTCTGAATGAATTTTTGAAGTATATTGTCTGCTTGGCAGATTTGCCTAGGTGTGATACTAGTTTGTAGGAGATCCAGGTTTGCTCCAGTGCCCTGGATTCTCACCTTGCAAGTAAGAATGCAGTGGGATGCGCACCACGTCTTTTAACAGCAGTCTCTTCTGCGAATGCCACAAAGGGTTCAGTTTGTCTCGAACTGTCTTAGGATTTTGGCTAGGAAAATAGCATGGTACTTGCACTGCCTAATTTCACTCATCTAAAGGAGGATAATCTAAACTGATTGCCGAGGATCCCTTCATTATCAGTGGAGAAAGCTAGGCAACTCTAGAGGAGAATGGAGTTTGTTATCTGCCCGAGATATCTTTGTATGCATATCTTAGCATAGATATTTTAACACTTGTCCTCTGGAGCTGTTTCCTTCCACACAGGAAATCTAGACAACCAGCTTGGGCTAAGTGTCTAGTTTTTAGGTAAAATTGGACAAAGTGAATTGCATGTGCAGTACCAGCATGTGTAGTCTCAAAAAAATTAGCAGGGCTGTACCAAACTGCAGGGGATTTTATAGATATGTCCTATGCAGCAGGAAGCCTGTACTCTCTTAAAAGTTCTATTTCTTGAAAATAAGGCTGTGATTTAACAGAGATTGTTTTGGTGGCAGTAATGTCCATACTGAAGCAGTTTTCGTCCCTACTACCTGTTGTCACTGATATTCCTGCCTTCCCTATGTTGCATCAACATGACTTTTGGTTGAGCTGGATCAGCTCACTGAACTTAGTTAAAAATAAACCATAAATGAAAGGAGGTTTAAAAGTCTGGAGTGAGATGAACTTTAGGATTTAAATTGCCCAGTCAAATAAAAGAAGATGTTGTCTCACCTTTTAGGGTGGGATCTTATGCAAACAGTAGTATTGGGTGAATGAGAGTGCTGATAACCTGTTTTGAACTATTTCTCTGTGTGCTGTATACTTTGTATGGAGGTTAGATTAATAAAACAAAGTGCATTTTAGTATATGTAAGCTATATAAATGAGTTACTGTGTATATCTGAATTGGAAGCTGCTACAACTATTCATTTAATTTCAATTTTGAGTGAACAGTTCAGTTTATTTGGTTTTCCCTCAAGTTTATAAACCAGGTAAGTATTTCTGTATGTCTGCTTTCAGTAGAAAGTAACCATTAGATTAATTTATATGGTTAAATTTTTCTGTCTGACCCTAGTATGTTGACTCAAAATACAAAGGAAGAATGAACTTCTGTTACATTTCTGTGGAATATTTTTGACCCAGGTTTTGTATGTCAGCAAGAATAAGTAAGGACTACGCCATTGTATATGTGGAGAGACTTCTTATTTTAGTTAATGCTATTCTGACTTGAGAAAGACATTTTAATGCCTTTTTTTTTTCCCTTTGCTTTAGTTTTTCCTTTTGCTGTAAAGGTTATTTGGGAAGGAACTCTTACATTTTGCTTGCTTTAGAGCCCGTTGTCTTTTAGAAAAATAGTAATGATTGTGAAAGATCTCACAGCAGAAAACATGTAGCTGAAGAAAGTGAGAGGTCACAGAATATAGAACTTGATGGGACTTCTAAAAAATCCTGCAGTCTCTCAAAATGATATCATTACTATGGGTTTTTCACTTTCTCCTTCAAAATGGCATTTTAGCTCCGAGTGTTTATCATAGGAAGTGGCATGTGTGGAATTCTGAGGCTCCTTATGAAATGATTTTACTAATGACCATAGATATGCTAAAATTCAAATACCTATTTTTCAGGAGGTAGTGGTACCTTTCTGTTTTTAGTGATCAGTTTATATAGATTAGTCTGATAGAGTACTCTACTTACTGTCTTTGAGAGCAAAAGAAGTGCAGGGAATACTGACTACTTTAGGGAAAAAAAAAAAAACTGTTAGGAAGAGCCTCTAGAAAACTTAGCTACTTTGAGTTGCTGAAACTCTGAATGGTATTTTCAAATATTTCTGGAAACTTCTAGCATAGCATGGGTTTAGGCTATTAGTCCTATTTGGAAATGTTCTCATACACCCTTTTGCACCCCAAATATGAACTTTAGTGCAACTAAGGAACAAAGTATAGAAGTTAAAAGTTGGTGTGCTACTAGAGGAAGAAGCTAGGAGGAAATGTTCTTGGAACACTTGTGTCAGGATGCTGAGTGATGTAGTAATAGAGAAATGTTCTTGGCATCAAAAGATTTTACGGGGACAATACTTGGGCGATGTACAGTATGTAGCCCTTCGGAAAAGCATAGGATTCTGCCCAAGAGACTACCTTGAGTATTTATGCCAGCTGCACAGATATTTGGAAACCTAACTGTCCAGAATACGACACATCGCCCTTATGTGTATGGGTTGCATGCAAGTTTGAAAAACATGTTTAGCACAAAGAGCAAGTGGAAAAAATCAGCATGTAGTAATACAGAATATTGAGACAGCACACATGAAGATGACAGCTGGTTTCGTAGGGTGTCATCCTTTTCCAAACATCTCTGAATTTCCACAGTGAACTGTGCTGGAATTTGCTTCATTAATTTTTCCCTTTTGGAAGACAAGCAGAACTTTTTGAATCTGCTTTTCAGTTTGTTCATAATGCTGATATACATGTAATTAAAGTTTTGATCTACAGGATAGTTAATAAGCATGCAATTAGTAACTGGGCTAAATTGCCAAATATTAAATGTTGTAACAGTGTCAAATCTCCAAAAAAAACCCCCAAAACATATGCTAAAAAAAAAAAGCATTCTTGTGCATGTTAGCAAACTGTTAGCAAACAGATGCATAATACTCAAGCAGGCGGTCTAAGCTATATAGACACCTGGAAAGTAGTAATATCAAGTTATTGCTTGATTCTTCCCATAGTGATAGCTGTTATCATGTATTTGTCAAATTAATGTGACCTTTACTGAGCTGGACAAGTAATTGTTTAAAAAAGTTCAGATAACCTGATACCAACGGCTAATTTTGTTGCTCTGTTACTCAGTTTCTTTGCATGAAACAACATCATCTGTATCGATTAGTGAACTAATTTGCTGAACACAGTATCTTTGAAAAACAGAATTGCTGACTACAGGAAAAAGAAATGATTTTGGCACCCTCATGCAATTTTTTTTCAAACCTGTCACTTTGAAATGCATCTGGAACGTTACGTTTTGGTAAACGATCTGTTATATCTGACATACTAGATGAACTGCATTTGCAGTTTGATCCAGAAACTGCCATCTGTTACTATAATAATCCAAAGATTGTTATATATTATTTCTGATTTTTAGACTCTAATAGGGCAAATGGTATGCCAGTTTTCGGCTAGCCAGCAGAGCACGTTCCTTCCTGCTGAACATAGGAAACTATTAAGACCGGAAGGGACCTTTTAGGTTGTTGACTTCAGGGCTCTGAAATTGCAAGCAGCTGCATGGTAGACAGGTCAGAACAGCGTGTAGAGGAGCTCCTCCACTTAGTAATCTTGTTATGTTTTGCAGTAGATAAGTATGTAATACAGGGACAGAAAGCAGGAAGCCTGAAGGAAATCTTGGGTCTCGGCAATACGAGAGTTTTCATTAAGTTAACTTCTCATGTGACCCCATGAAAGAAGCCATGCTGTATGCTAGAAAACAAAATAATGAAAATAAATAGGGCCCTGCAAATTAGACTTGTAAGGGAAAAAAATCCTTTCTGAGTCCAAATCCTGTGATCAGTTTGACTTTTAGTGTGTAACTTAGCTTATGAATGAAGGCCCTGAGGGTGGTGGGTGGTGGTGTAGGGGGTGGTAGGTGGTGGCTTTTGGTGTGTGGGTTTTTTTTTTTTTTTTTTTTTAACTACCAGTAGGAGGTTCAGCTAGGAATAATAGATGACGTGATTCAGAGAGATGTGGGAGAAGAACACTCCAGCAGTCAAATGGGTAACAACAGAGAGCAGAAAGGAAGAGAAGGAATTATTCTTCTGCCTGGATGTGCCAATTCCTACTCTAGGGCATTTAGTAACAAATACTAAAATAGAAAATAATATGGTGAAAAGTAATAAAGAGTGATTCAGTTCCCTTCAAAACTGGTTAGACTGTTATTACAAACTTTTTTGTCAGTAAGTCTCCTGTTCTGTCAGTCTGTTCCTCTAGAAACATCAGGTGTGCATTTAAAACTATTTGGGTTTCTTACCCTGACTGCCTTTTTTTTTGTAAAACTACTATAGAACATCTGTCTTCCAAACTTTCAGTCTTGGTTTGTTCTTGATGATTTTGTACTCATTCTGTCTTGTGGTAGCATCCTTTAACTTAAATATTAGGGAGAAGAACAGTTAACCTCAAGTAAATTTATAGAGATGTTTGCTATCTCACTTTTGCTAGGCAAAATAAGCTAAGCTCTTTGATTCTCCTTTGAGAATTCTTCCATTTTCCTGATCAATAATACTATGTACAATAGAACCTTCTTCTCTACTAAAATAACTTGTCTGCTACATCCTTAATTCTCATCAGCCCTCTTCATGGCTCCATGACACTGACATCCTCCAGTTTCACCCAATCTCTTTACTCCGCAGTCATCTCTGATAAGGTCTCAATTTATAGCAAAAGTTATTGTTTATCCCTAAGAGCATGAATTTGTAGTAGGGAACTTTTCACTATTACGTTTCAGCCTGCTTCTTTGACTCCCATCAGCCACAGTGTCTGATTCTTCCTAAACAGTAATACAGCCTATAAATTCATCACTTGTGATCTTTAGTGGCAAAAAAAGATACTTGAGAATAAATCCACAGGTGCAAAGAAAACATTTGCAACTGGTGCAGAAGGCTGGCTTCTAAGAAGTATAAGGTGAAAAGAGCTTGTTGATGTAGGCATGAGCTTTACTCACTCAGATCAAAGTAAAGTTTTTTTTTTTTTTTTTTGAAGGGGGGGCTAAATGAAACTGAAACTTTTGAAGGAACCAGACAGTCATGTATTTTTGATTTGGATGATTTAAGTCACTTAGATATGTATTAACATCCACATTTTGGAGAAGTCATTTATGATGTCTCGGTTGTCATATCTGGCTTTGTTTTTAAACCTCTTATTTTCTAAAATATTGCTAAGTCTCTATAGTCAATATTCAAGGCTAAATATTAAACTCTAAAGCTTGTTTTGAATTTGTCAAGCTCACTGCTGTTTTTGTAGCACTTCTGCTGAGAAAACTGATCTTCTGTGTATATATATATCTTTTTAAAGGGAAATACATGCAGATGATGGATATTCTGAAACCGATTGCATTTGACGTGATCCACTTCATGTCCCAGCTCTTTGATTACTATCTGTATGCAGTCTATACATTTTTTGGCCGAAATGACATGGTAGGTAGAAACATTATTCGTTCCAGATTATCACTGTATGCACAGAATGATAATATGGAGAATCCCTTTACTTAAAATACTAGTGAATATATGCTCCCACAGGAAAAACTGTGGCATCAGCCTGGATTTGAACGCAAGAGTAGGAAAAGGCTGATTAGATCAGCAATGAGGGGAAGAAGTATTGGAAACATCATTATCACTGGGATGTGAATCCTATTATGTTTTGAATACATTCTGTAATTTTCTTCCAGCAGTACTTGAAAGGAGGGAAGACAACATGCACTACTCAAAAGTAGTGGCAAAAACTGGGGAGCAAGAGAGTGGGCAGAAAAAGGGTGGTGGCTTGGTGCCTAAAGAGTTCTTTAAATTTTCTATATGTATTTCTTTAACTTAGATGAAAGTAGCAGAAGATGGAGGAGCAGAGGGGGCATGTGTGTTAAGTAGCAACTCAGGTTTAAGAGGTTTGAAATACTGTTCCAGATCTAGTATTCTTCTGTCTAACTACATTAATGAAACATTTTCTTTTTTTTTTGGGGGGGGGGGGAGGGAGAGTGATCTTGTAGTTGAAATAAATGCTGGTTGACAATGTCTCTACATAACATAGATGAACTGTCAACAGAAATGTCTTAAAGTACTTATGAGAAGCTTCATGGAAAAACTTTATCCTCCCTTGGCCCCTAAATTACTCCATAAGCAATAGTGTCATGGTGTTCCAAATTCATCATCATCTGTTGGCAAACTGGAATGGTTTTTCAGACTCTCAGCATATGGTTCGAAATGGTTTTGAGCTGTTCTCTTTGGCAGGACAAATATATTTGCAATTTGTTTGTGTTTAGAAGCCAGGTGGTAATTTTTATTTATTTTTTAAGATAATTGATTTTCTTTGGCTTAATCAGCTGTTCTGGTATTCACTTTGTATTACTTTTTTTTTTTTTTTTTTTAACCTCCTGTTTTGTGTTTGTTAAAGCCCATACAGAGTTCCTCACTTTCTACTTCTAACAGAGAACAACACAGTGCTAGGCAGGTAAACATAGCAGATGGGTAAAATTGTGATGTTTTTGTAGTGTACCTAATTTTTGTTTTGACAGATGATTTTCCATGGGAAACATAATGCTTACAAAGGGTCTATGAATGTAATAAACCCTCTTGTAATGTTGCTTTAATGTCCTCACCTCCCATAGTGTTTATAAACTTTTTAAAATTAGAGATGGTTGATGGTATGTGATTTAGACCACTGAGTGTTCTTTTTTAAAATATGCATCTTGTGTTAACGCACACAAGGAAAGTGATTAATTGTACATAGTTCAATGCCAATTCAGTGAAAAGCAAGGATTCAAAACTTACATGTTGACAAGTCATTCTCTTTCCAGAACATTTTAGGATGATTATCCTATGCATTTAGTATTTGGCATTCTTCACTGGTAACATCTACACATCCTTGTCACCAAAATTGCTTGTTTAATACCATTTTCATTTCTGGCATGCAAATTAAGGCTATTTTTTCCTCCTCATTTCAAATTATGTAACAACTTAATAGGAAAACATAATACACTTAACTGCTTACTAAAGTGCAAGACATTTATGAACATGCCACAGAATAGTCTTTCCTTAGCAGAATAAATATGAGTTAATTTTTTTTTTGACAAGACATAATAATTGTAAAATTAATGGGCCATACTCTTACAGAAAACACTTTTTTTTTTTAGTTAAGGAGTCATGTGGAATTACTGTTTAGTGAAATTATTCTGTCAATTCTTTGATATTTTGCTTTTCCCATTATGCACGGCTTGTTAGGTCATCAATTTGTGGAATTAAAATATCCATCATTTTGCCTATAGGAGCAACAAAAACTTCCACGAAGCAAGACAATTTAATACTGATTGATGTATTCTGCATGAAGTCATGAGATTCAATCCTTAAGGAAAAAATTACTGAGCAATCAACCTTTTATTTCTTGTATGCATGGATGCGCAATTCAGACTTCAGGCTATGACTGGTCATGTGATCAGTCGGGAGTTCTTGAGATGTCATGTTTTATGGAAATTAAATTTGCTTTTACATTCTTTTTTCTATGTTTCGAATGTGAAATTGCCTTTTTTTAATCTATCAAGTAATTGAAAGTTATTGATAGCTATTATAAGTTAGGAATTGAAAGTTGTGATGAGAAAGGATTACTGGCAGATTATGTAAGCTATGTAGTTTTGATGGTACAGAAGTGAATCTTTTAAAAATGAAATTTAGGGGCTGAAATTTGCAAATATATTTTTAATGCTGTATATATATTTTTTCTTAAGGTTTTCTTTCTTCTTGTTCATGCCTTAACAAGGGGAATAGCCAATCTTGAATTCACAGATCTTATGATCTTGAAAAACTGATGCATTACCATAAGGAGAAAAAAAATAATTTGGGAAGTTAAGGGTGTGATTTTTGAAGAAAAAAGTGATTTTCTTTTTCACCCATTCTCCTGCAAAATAAAAGGCAGCTCAGAACTGATATTTCTATGTTAAAAATGTGAATAAAAATACAAATTATTTTTGTAAAATATTTTAATTCACCAGAAAAAAACCAAAAGTGCTAACACTTTGTCAACCATGGACCCTGTGGTAGGGATTCATGTCTTCTAGATCAGGTTTTAGACCTCTGCATAATCGGTGGAGGAAGCCTGGCACTTCCAAGGGGAATTTAGCTGAGACATAAATTTTCATTGAATATGGAGGAAAAATAGGGCAGATGTCAACCTTAGGTCAGTGAAGTTAGATACAGTAAATAGGAACATAAATTATTCCACTTTGCTTCTATAAAGGAGTGAGGGGGAGAAGAAGCTTGAACACTCGCCTCCATAATTCAGTATTTTGAAAGGAAGTCTAATTCAGTGGACAACAGCGCTCTAAATATTGTTCAGCAAATTACTTTTTTGGTGTGAATCACATACCAGAACTGTATTCCAATACTTCAAGAGTCTGGGACATAAATGTGTGTTTCTTAGTTGTCCCATTTCCACTTCCTTTGTTTTGTTAGGTTGTTCTTTGTTTTTTGTAATTTGAAGTAGAAAATAAGTAGCTATGTTAATTAAATATGTTGGATCAGGCCCTCAGCTGGTATAAGTCATTGCATTTACATGGAAATCACTGTAGCTATATTGATTTATCATAGCTGATCATCTGCCCCATAATACTTCTGAGCCATGAACATGAAGATGGCACATTTCTTAGGTAGATCTTTATATATTTAATTATTAGGTAATGATTGTTATATGAAGATAAACATATAATTTTGCATGTGCAATTTAGATATTTAATGAGAGTTTACAAATAATTGTATAGCTTAAGAGAGAGAGAAGCCAAGAACATTTGACTTGGGTGCTGTTTGACCCAGTGGGAGACTGCACTCTTTTAGGCTGGTCTTCAAAATGGGAAAATTAAGAATTCTGCACCCAAATACAGAATTATAACCATAAAGGATACTGCTTGCTTATTGGTATGAATGGTAAATTGTCATCTTCATGAAATGCACTCAGGTCATTCTTTACGTTAGTGCCATGTTAAGTGCAGTGACCTCTGTTGACTTTCTTTTCGTTTTGTATGGTTGCAGTTATGTGCTGAAACTTCACTGTAAGTAAATTGTAACCAGTGTTTACAAACTGAAGTTTTGCTATATCACTGTACAGCTTGAACCAACGTTTTTTCCTTTCCAAACTTAAATAGGATATATTTCTTCCAGTTTGAATCAACAGGACTGGGCCTCAGTAGCAGCAGATTACGCACCACACTGAACAGAATCCAGGAGAGCCTGATTGATCTGGTAAGTACCTGGATTTTGCTAATGCTCAGAGGAATAAACATCCATGTTGGAAGTATAGGAATTTTATATCATCATGGCTTACTGATTTTTATCTCTCCTCATTCTCAGTGTCTGCAGGAACAAAGACTTAATTTCATTGTGTGTTTTGGGCATTGTTATTTTATGAAATCACTGGTTCCTAATATACAGTAATGCTAATAGAAGACTCGCTTTCTCCCTCAATTTAATTATGCTCCAGTAATAGCTTTTACTACATGTAACAATGAAACACTGTATTTAATCTTATAAGGTATAATGTTTTATGTAATAAAAGAAGGGAGATGTTCCAACATTATCCTTATTAAATGAGACATTTTATGAAAACTACAATAGAGAACTTTTTTGCTATAAATTCTGGTGAAAGAGTAGCAAAACAGTAAGTTGTCATGAAGCTTATCCGCTTTGTAAGATTATAGTAATAGTATGTTAAACTCTTTGTTAAGTAGTTTCTGAATTGAGTGGAATTTTTCCTGCCATATTTTACAAATTATATCTCATTGATCTCTTTACGAGTTATTTTCGAAAAGGGAGAAGGAAATACAGTGGTTGTGTCACACTGATAGATTACTGTTCCCTCAAATCATGTTACAAAGGGTAAACAGAAAACTTCAGGTAGGTTTTTATGGATTCAACTGAGGAGGAAAGCTTATGAAGAAATCTTGTTAAGAAGTACAAAAATTGAATTTAGTAGTTCTTTCTTTTTCAACCTAAATATAAAACTTGGAGACATTATGAAGAAATTTCCTAGGAGTATCATAAATGGCTTGTATGGTGATACATTCAGTGATTAAAATGATTAATACCATGGGTTCTGCAGGAAGGATTTATTTTCTAAGGCAAAAGTGAGAGACAATTACTCTACTGACTTCCACCAGGAGCTGGCGCTCCTCAGAATTGTATTTTATGCCTTTTTAACTCCTTGAAGTATTCAGAACAGTTAAACTCTACGTGGCTGCTGTAGAGAAGCCTTTTAAAGGATTTTTGGGCCATTTCTTGTAGAGTCAGTAGAGGGAGCATAAGATAACTAATCCTGGTCCTCTATGGTACAAAAAAAAAAAATCTAAAGTCATCTTGCTATTCATCTCAGAGGCAGTATATTCAGGAAAAAAAAGTTCTAGGAAGATCTTGCAATGAATCAGCTTAAGATCATTGAAAAATGGCAAGTTATCGAATGAATTTTTAAAAACTTATTCTGTAGTCCTGACAGTTTTTTACAATGTTCTGATTTTTTTATCAGATGAAATAATTTTTTAAAATTGTTTGTAGGAGTAAATTGGGGAAAATAGCAGGATTCCTTTTTCTTCCTCAGTTGCTTAACAGTGCTATTACAGATAGTGTCATTTGAAATTAATAGTTATGTAAGTAAGTCAAGTAAGACTTGAAAAGAGGAAGAAATCTTAGATAACTTCTATTAGCTTAAAGGCATTACATGAGGCCTGTTAATATTTTATGAACTTATGAGGTCAATATTTTTTCTCTTTGATTTATCAGGAAGAAAGACTCCTGGATAATTCTTTTGATTGCTAATTTTTAATAATTTGTGAAGGTTAAGATTAATACTGTGTCTCAAAATGGGCATCTCATGATTGTATGGACTGTTCTTGACTCCTCTCAATTCTCCTCTTAGCTTATTGTAAATTGCTTTCTGACAATATTCTTCATGTTTGCGTTGGTGGCTTCAGTCTCATGGCATGTTGGGAATTTTGGTTTTGACGTTGCCTTTTGTGCGTGGTAACTGGCTATCCATTCTGCCGTATTTCAGTTCCTGATGGCAGCTTCTTTCACTACTTTATTTTCACATGGATAGTCCTAATGAATTTTTATTCTGAATGTGTGATTTAGGCCCTGGCAGAATTTCATGTGGATCAAACTATTTCCTCAAATTTCTCAGCACCTGTGAAGGCTGACCTCTACTGTCTACGTCAAGAGTCTTTGGTAATTTAGGCTGGAGTGCCTATGATCCTGGCCTTCCTCTTGGAATTTTGTATCTTGAGATGCCAAGAGGATGAAGGCTTATTTATTACATGTTTATTGTCAGGTGAAAGAGAAATAGCTGGAGAGTTTAGATTGCATCTCCCTAAATAAATAAATAAAATTGCCTGGATAGCGTTCTGTAAACTTTGTCATTCCTGTTTGGGGTTGAATTAATGCTATCTAGTTTATACCAGATGCCTCTTTATGATACTAGCTAAATTTTAAGCCTCCTTTGTGAAGGAAAAAGCAAAGTGAAATTGGAGAAAACTATCTCAGTTTTCATTTTGAGCACTGAGAAACAGAGTTGGGTTTCTGACTCATGGTCACAGAGCAGGAAGGCTGTAGCAATTTAACACGCTTCCTGTCCTCTTCCCTGCATCTCTCCACACACATCACATACTCCCTGCCTTCTGCTGGAAGTTACTGTCCCCTGTAGCAGTGCTCAAATGTATCTGAATTGCTTCTGCTCTATATCACAGTGTAATGCCTTACAGCAAAGCCAGCTTTACCCTGCAAACTACAGCCAGCCCACCTGTAGTTTAGATTGATGTTCTAGACTGAGAACAAGAAATAGCGGAGACATGAACATGTGTTCAGTTCTGCTAACTTCACCACAAGGCGATAACGTGACAACTCAATTGTGACGTATAATATTCAGTGTCTATATGCTGCTCCTACACTGATATAAAACAAACATTAAAGTAAAAAACAACTCAAAAAACAGAAAACCTAAACACCCTCACCTAATTTGGAAATAAATGTGCCCTCACCCCTCATTTGATACAGAAGCATGTTTTTAATTTGGAGATGTTATGTAATGTAATCAAAATTACACTTTCTATATTTTGAGTTGTCAGAATTTTTTCAAACCAGTTGCACTTGAAATTCCTCCTCCAGTCTGGTGCATCCAACCTGCAACCTCCTTTACAGCAAAGGAGAAAGGAAGTTTACTTCCTCTTAACTAAAGTTATTTCTGAAAAGTTCCCCCAAAGTACTTACAGGTTTGAAATTGAATTAGTCTTCACAAGCTTGAGTTTATATACTGCGTTTTGAAATTGGATGTAAATTGAAAAGCCTTTGTGTGTATGCTGAAACAAAGATCTCAGCACATCACTGTTGCAGCTGCAGAAAACTGTGTGCATGCGCACACACGTGTGTGTGTGAAGCAATCTGTGCAATTCTTAATGCAGTAACTGGTCACTGCCTTATGTTTCTCCTGTGGTCTTTCTCTTGGGGATGTAAAGTGTTGTGTGACTTGGAAAATGAGAAGAGTTTGCATTTAAAGTTTGGAAAAAAAAAAAATGCATCGATATTTTCGGCGATGTTTTCAGATTTCTGTCTGTGCTTGGAGCCAGCCAGTTGTAAGCCAGCTCCAGTTCAGAAGCTATACAGCTGTGTTAATGTGGCACTGCACTTGAATTAATAAGCCCTGATGACAGAACTGAGCCTGTACAAACTGTCACATTGATAAACTCACTTCTTTCAGTTGGATATATGAACTCGAGCAAAAAATGCCACTGTGGTAGTGATACAGCTGCAGAACTTTTGGTCGCATTGGCTTGCATCTAGATGGCTTGGACTACAGGTAGAGCAGATATAGTCCCTACTCATTTATACAGGCATAGCCCAAGGGATTTGGGATTGCAAAAGTCCATTCTGTAATGGGTTTATATTTGAGGTTTTTGCTTAGAGATTCATTCAAATATATTTCCGTCCTAATTTGTATAATAAAGGGATTGTATCTGGTGGACTGTGATGTGATGCTTGTATCAAGCACTTGGAGAGTTGTTGCTGCTTAGGTCTTTAGAGGGTTGAACAAGCATGTTCTTTGGGTGCTACTGCTTTAAATACACTAGCTATTCCAAACTGTGTTATACCTATAACGAGTTTCTGTCCAGCTTAGGCTTTTGTTAATCCTTGCACTGCTAATATTGATACTTGTATAAGTGTGATTTGAAATATGAAATTTCTTTTGATATTTAAATGAAATAGGTTTAGTTAATATGAAGGCCCTTTTTATTTTTAGCAAAACTTTGCCTTATAGTAAATAATGTGAAAGTGTGCTGGAATCTCACAGTGATTGAATAACAAATTTTGTGTGTCTAACCTAGTTGTCTTTGTTTTAGGGAAATATCTGTAGGCAAGCTCAGAAGAATAGAAAACACAGGCACTTTGAGTATATGTTTTAAAGTAGCTTGGGCTGTAGTTTCATTTTCTGAGGGGTAAGAAAACGCGACTTTCAAATTTATTTGTATGTTGCATGTGTTGTACTGACCTTTATGTGCATATCTGAACTTTAAATCCAGGCTTTCAGCAGCTAGGACTGGATAGCTTCAGTACAGATTTCTGCCATGCAACAGCGATAGAGCTGCTAATTTGGATTGTCCAGAAATAGGACTGTATAGACTGTTTCATTCATACTAGCAGGAAGTATTAAAAGGAAAACACAGCAAAAGTGAACAGTGAAATGGGGAGGAAAAACTCCTATTGTTTCAACCTCACTCTAAGGTACTGTTTTGATTTAGTCCAAATACATCGAAACAAGTGTCTGTTTCTGAGCTGCTTATGTCTTCTCACTGACAGTTCTCCTGAGTGGGATGTGTAGAGAGAGCTATGCACGTTCAGTTCTTGTGTTAGTCACTTCTAACAGGAGTGTGTTTTTGCAATAGTAATGATGTTCATATGAATCCACTGAGATAAATAAGTTACCCCAGAGTAGGTACATGACATAAATCAGACTATGGTCAAAGATAATTGGTGATTTGGAAGGGAAACTTCTAATTCCCTGCTTTATTCATCTCTAAACAACTTCTCTTCACAAAGTGTGACTTAGTCACAGTAGTACTATTAACTAAATATTGTTCATGAATATCCTGTATATGCAAATACCTGCCTTAAGTGATTGTTCTGCTTTCAAAGTGAAATATTTGAGGCGAATAAACATGAAATACTCAGAAATACTTCATTGTATGCTCATACTACTGCTTGCTCGTATAAAACTGAGATTTAAAGTGAAGTTTGCCAGAGTTACTGTATCTTAGAGCAGCAGAAAATAATTATCTGCAGGAAAGTATATGTACATCGCAATGCAATATATAGAAGAGCAGATGGAAGATATCATTGGCATAAAGTAGTATTGTTTAATGCATTTTAGATTCTGTCTTTGCTTTTGGGCTCTTTTCCCATAAAGTATATACTTTTAGCAATAACAGTAGATTAGAAATTGATGATGCAGAGATGAAAAATGAAGGAGATTTTCAGCTGTACAAATAGAATAAGGAATAATACAAGGAATGTAATTTTTCTTCGTAATGCCTGACTTTCCAACCCATCCTGCCTTCGACCCAGCTAGACATGTCTATGCTATGGAATGGGAAGGTTCAGTTACACTCGGTCCAGTTCCAGAAACAGACAGATTTAGTCGAAAGGTGCCTGCACAGTACTGCATTACTTAGTGTGGACATGCACCCTGCTATGTCTCGTTGACGTACCAATGGTAAGCTCTTGAGAGTCAAGGTTGTTGAATTTGTTCCTTAGTAGTGCCTAGCACAGAATGTTGCTCCTAAAAAGCACTAGTGAAGACCAGCATCTTTTACTGCACAGTCAAATATGATCTGTTGTCCACAGGTAGTGACTAGGCTAAGAAGATTTGATAGTACGGTAAATCTCTCTTCAGGTATTTTCTGCATTTATGTATCTAGTCTTCAGTTGTACAGTTAAAACTTCCATTCTGAGAAATCAACTAAAAACAAACAAACAACAAAAAACTCCAGTTAAGCTCCTCATTGAAATGGTAGCTGTTAGCTCTGATTTTATTTTATTTTTTTTATCAGATTTTGCCTGGCTAAATATAATTTCTTCAACTCTACAATCTTTGCTTGGTCTCCTGCTCCTTCAAAAAAAAAAAAAAAAAAAAAAAACTAAAGAAAACAAGGAAAGGCATGGTGTGTCCTATATTTTTATCTTTGAAAAGCTTTGCATACATAATGACAATATTTAAGGTGTTGTGTGAATTGCTTGTCAAGGGACCAGAACTCTGTATATACAAAGGAAAGTTCTGACGTGACATATACTTTGAAAATGTGATAGAATGTCTGCAGCCGTATTGCTTGCTCATGTTATTCATTTAGAGCTTTTCATACAAAATGTTTTGTTTGACTGTATTGCCCAAGTGGACTGATTTCCTGAACTCTTGCAGCTTATTTCTTTGAATGTTTTCTGGTTCTTGGTGGTTGCTTGTCTCCCTTCGGGCAGTCACTGAGCCATCTAATTTTAGGCTTTTTTTGCTGGGCACCCAAAACCTGAGCTGATTTCTAATACTAGAAGAATACAGGTGTCTGAAATTTTCAGAGTTGCTGATGGTCAAATGAGAACTAGCAGCAGCCCTTACTGAAAATCCATCTTTAGATAAGAAAAGTGCTGCAGTAAAAGACATGCATCCAGAGTAGATTGGCTTACGTTTTTGTAAAACGGTGGTTTGGATTCTTCTGGATGTAGCAATGGGCATGCTTTTTGCAGAGGATCACTTTGTATTTATTTTAAAATACGTATTTAATCGTTCATTTTCTCATTTATCTAACAGTACACAGTGATTGCTGATACAGGCCTTTTAGGTTGGACAAGGCCATTAGGTTAGACAAGGTAGTAGATAAACTTGCTAGTTATTGGTAATTTTTTTTATGCAAAAATTTGCTGTTTAGTGTTTGATTTAGGTTCCTTAGGGGCCAAGTCAAGACTACCTGTTCTGTAAGCTTTGTGCCAGCAAGAAAATTCTAAATTTTTAATTTAAAAAGTAATAGGATTTCTGAGAAGTACAATTTTAAAACCTTAGCACATTTACATTATATTCAAAAGTAATGTTATCCTTGAATGCAGTGTGCTCTTACAATTGGCTTTACCTGTCATTTTCAGCATCGTTTCAAGAGCTATTGCTTGTATGTAAGTTTAAGGAAAAAAAAAAAGACATTTTTAGTACATTTGTTATTATCAGGGATCCTTTTATTTTATCTTTAGCAGTTACTTGGAGTTAGTTCAGCTGTTTTCAGACTGCTTTTGAGTGCAGTAAGGGGTTATGGTTTGATCAGTGTTTATTTTCTTGTTGTTCTCTGCAGTCATGATGTTACAGAAACTATCAATTACAGTTTCATAAACAGAGCTGATGGAGTTATCCCATAAGGCTAAACTGTCTTAGGGAAACATCTGGGGTCAGTCTGCTTTTTCTCCTCCATCAGTGCACATCAAGTTCTTATTAAAGGTGCTGGTACTTCAGAGCTACCCAGTGCGGCTGTAGACTGACAATTACCAGAGCATTTGCAGGATAGTCTGATTTTGAAACTCCATTTATTCCTTTAAGTTCAGAATTTCCTCAGTAGGATTTAGAGCTATTGCCATTTGCTCAGGGCAAAATCAGAATGATTTTTCCTCTTTTGTATGCATATTAAATCAAAATGTAATTCTAATGCTGAAGTCTTGTGCAATAAGTAGTACATGAGGTGAAGCCCGGTTTGAAAGATTCTTATTTGTGAATAAACAGATAGGAGATATTTTGGTGATGCTTATCTATTGTTAAAACTTTTGTGGGATAACACTGAAATACATAATTCTGAGTTCATTATGAGATCAGACCCCTTAAAAACAAAATCTCTTGCAAGTTGCACATCAAACTTGTAACTTAGATAATTAGCTTAGGTAGTTTCTACTTCTAATTTAGGTAATTAGCTCATAGTCTCTTCTTCCCATTCAGATGAAAGGTTTAACATAGGTTTGCCACTAGGTTCCACCTAACTTTCTTCCCTCAAAAATGCTTTTTTGGGGAGTGGAGGTTGAAAGAGAGGGCTGTTCCTTGCACAGATTTTTTTTTTTTTTTCCCCCCTATTCATTACAGAAGTTCTTCTTGGGAGTAAGCAATTAAATGCTGAAGTAAAATGACCAAATTGTTAGTATATACTATACAGTGAATATACAGTGAAGCCACATCACTTGGATATGAGACCCTTGCTGATAATTTGCTATATGTTTTCAAAGGATACAAGCTAATAAATATTTGCCTTGACTCCCTTCATTATGCTTGGAAAATGTTATTTTATTATCATCCCCGCTTTGTACTTCAGACCATTATGTAATGAGAGATTCAGAGACTGCATACTGCCGAACAGTACTAGTTTATTCACTAGCTTGAAATCAATAGTTTCCCTGAGCATGCTCACTAAAATAACATTTATGTAAGTTGGCCATTTCAAGTGGTAGATTCTGTGTGTGTGTGTGTTCATAACTCACTATTAGATTGGGACAGCAAAAGGACATGCAGGCCAGGTGATGTTGTTCCATGTTCAGAATTTAGATTTATAATGGGCTCTGTGGAGATTACTTGAGTCTTCTGGTATAACAATTTGAGAGTAAGTACTACAGTTTAATTTCAGTCTATTTTCATTATATATGTCCATTCTGCTCTCTGTTCGTTGACATTTCAGACTGAGGTAACTCTTTTAGGTGCTACTATTATTACTATTAGATTTTTTTTCTTTATCCTCAAGCATTTCCTCAATAAATTGCAATGATACCATGGCAGAAGGACGACTTGATTTATTATTGATTCCAGAAGGCTCTGAAATTAACTTTGGCTTGAAGAAGTGAACTAAATAAATTTGGGGAAGAACCTGAAATGCTTCTTTCCCAACCCCCCTGTAAACTGTGGAGCTGTAACACTGCTTTGCCCCAATACTGCAGCCTTATGACAGCAGCTTTAGCATGGATTAAATGAGCCACTTTGCACAAAGCTGGACAGACCAACATGGATCTTAGTTTGAAGCATGTAAACTCTAGTACAGGAAATACTAGAGACAGATCTGAGAGCTGCATCCATATATATCTACTTTCAGCCCTAGATACAGTCCTACTTGAACAACTGCCTTCTGTATAGTAACTTATGACCCTATGGTGACTTTCATATTAATATATTGCTGTTTTTTACCGAAGGGCACGTTCTTGAAATCAATGCACATGAGTTAAGAGACTCTGTTTTCCTAAAAAAAAAAAAAAAAAAAGTATATATATACATGTGTTTGTTTCCAGTTATGAAGCAGGGTTTTTCAATATGAAAGTTGTCTGTATTTATTATTTTGATGGGTATACTGGTAGCTGCTAAGAAGACACCGCTTGACTGACTTTGAATTAAAATAAACCATGCAATTATTTCAACAATTATTTCATACAGTATCACACTGACACTGCTGTTTACTAATACATGTTCTTCTGTGCTAAAAACCAATTCTAGATGAAATTTAATCCAAAGGTAGATGTTACATAAGATAAATACATCTCCTAAATCACCTACTGTAGCTCGTACTATTGTTAGCAACCCATAAACAGGTACAGCAGTCGTGTGCTTGCTTTCATAGTTTTCTGTATTCTGCTATTTTCAGGTTTCTATAGCAAAACAATTTATATGAATAATTGCAGATTGTGTATGCCAGTCATGTAGCATTAGAAAGCTCAATTTTTTTTGTATTACAATATGCAGGCGTTAGAGTAAGACTAGAGAAAACTGAAGAGATAAAGCCTGCTGTAAGGTGTCTGCAAGGAATGTTGTTTAACCTGTACTGTTGTACCTGGCACAGCTGATCTGTTTATAGTTCAGATAAGTTTAGTGCTTTTGATGAAATCTACTGTTTAAACTAGAAATTGCATCATCACTGTGGTCTTTTCCTGTATGGCCAGGAAGAAGAAAAGTATCTTGTAACTTGTAACAGTTCCACACATACCTTATAGCGTTTTTATCAAATCTGTATTTGGCCTAGTTTGTTTATGAGGATGTTGTGCAGGCCATACAATTGAGATGTATCCCAATTCTGGTCTCTGAGGAAGACCTCTACTACACTGGTGCAGAGAGAAACAAAGCGAGTTTGTTCTGCTTTGGTATTGCTCCTTGCATATCTGCTCTTAGGTACTACTATATGTTCTTAGCATGATTTGACTTTACTTTCTTGAAATTGAAGTTGGGCTGACTGCTGTTTAACTTCCTGATGTATACTATCTCCTCCTTCTACTCTAGAGTTTGGCACTGTTTTGCCCACTTGTGGTTTTCTAGGATTTTGCATGTTCTCTTTAGGTATTCAAAGGTAGCTGCTGACATCCTGAGATTGTCTTGAAGATCTTCTTAAATTACTGGACTTTAACAAGTCCAGTCCATTGGAAAACTTTTTTTTTTTTTAATAGCTTCTAACCTTTTTCCTACTCCAGCCTGAATATTTGCTCCTTTATTGTGGTCAGTTGTCAGTCATCTGATCACCTTTGTTAGTGAAGACTGGAGTAAAACATGCATGCATCGTGTTTCACTTTTTCAGTATGATCTTGTGCTTTTTTTTCCTTGGGGATTGGCACACTGTCTTTACTATTTTTACTTTTTACTATTAACATGTTTTTGAATGCTGCTTGTTAGAACTGGTAAGGAGAATAAAAGTCAGGTCATGCTGTTTGGCCAGTATACTTGAACCAGAGTTTGACTCTCTAGTTGAACCCAAGCACCTCTGTCACAGCCAGTTGTCCGATAAGTGTCTTGTGTCTTCAGGTACAACACATGCATGCTTTCTGCATTTAAAAGGTTCACAAGATATTTACATCCGTGGAAACAGCCAGATAGAGCAAATTTGTTCAAAATGTATTTTGATACTGAAGTGTCAGATAACATTGACTCAAGATAAATATAAAATTAAGTCCTTAATATATTTGCTTTTACATGTTTTGTAATCTGGACTTGGAAGGAAACAGAGATACTTGTTATGTAATTTACAGACCTGTGTTGTCAAAATGACTTTGTATGTAAATACTGAATAGTAGTTGTTGTGTATTGAAATTCGTAATGCTACTGGACAATCTGTCAGAGAAATGTAGTTCTTCAAATCTTTACCATTGATTTTCTTTCCCCGTCCCTGTGGCTCACTGTTACTCCTAAGAATAGAGAGTTGGTTGGTGGGTTGGGATTTTTTTTATCTTCTGTAAAAATTTCAAGGCTTCTAGTTTTTTTTTTTTTTTTTTTTTTTTGATAATGACATGAAATGGGAAAAAAGAAGAGGCAGATAAGGAGTGAACTTTGCATACGTTAATGATGACTTTGGCTCAGTGAGTATTTTTAAAGAATTGATTGTTGTGCCTAGATGACTAGATATTTTTGCTTGTTTTCACTGTACTTGTGAATGTGCTAGGTATCTCCAGAGCTGACTGGGCAAGAAATTTCTGCCTCAAAGATTACATCTGTTTTGGCAAATGTCCAGACCTTTTGATGTAATTGTTTAGCCTTCCTTGTAGACTTTGCAGAATGCAAACTTCACTGAATTGAGTGTTTGTCCAGGTTAATTGCAAAGTTATCCAACTGAATGTCAACACAGCTCAGAGCAAAGAAAACTCATTTGTCAAATAACATATAGAGATATGGAAAGCCTTTATAATCATTCCCATGCTCAGTGCAACTATATCTGATAGCACTAGCCACGATCATCTTTTAGAAGTTTTATCTTCTCCTCATTTATCTATTTCTGCTAGTTCTTTTAACTCTACAAATTATGGGTTGATGGTGTGTTACTGTCGTGTGAAGGGAGGGAAAGGGGTAATCAGCTTTGCCTGCCAGAGCCCTCCTAAAAGGGCTTTCACTGGATCAGGTTCACAAAGTTGAACAAAATGAGAAAGGCCCTCCCCTTTGGTAATCAACGTTTGCCTGCCAGAGCCCTCCTCAAAAGGACTTTCACTGAGTCAGGTTTGCAAAGTTGATCAAAATAGACAATTTATTAAAGCGACAGATCAGCGGGTTCAGGATTGCTGGTGATAAATGCACTTACTGTAACCAGTTCTACTTTTTCTGAGCTCAAACTGATAATTAAGCGCTTTCAACAATGGTATTTTTCCCGGGGTAACATCCGACGTTGTCAGAGGCGCAAACCTTACCAAAAAGGCATCCCTGTTTTGGGGAGGAGAGAGGTCCAGGCCCGTCGACCCGTCCGTAGATTGGTGTTCTCGTCCTCGAAATGGAGGATCGTTTATGCACTGAATTTATACTCTTGGTGAGGTGGGGCTGAGTCAAATACTGTGGGATGTTTGGTCCTTGTCGAGCTCAGCAGAGGGTGTCAATGGCTGCTGGCCTTTTTTTTTTCTTTTGCCCCTATCAACAACACCAGGCTGCAAGACTCCCGCCTTGCCCCAGGTGTCATTTTGGGTAGAGCAATGTCAAGTGGTGAGACCTCTGCCTCGCCCTGGGCATTGTCTCACCCCTCACCAGCATGGCATCAGACTGCAAATCACCCCTTGTATCCACTGTTTACCCCCCGGCAGGGAGGATTACAGTTAATCAGACCATTATCCCACATGGTGATGCTCAGTCAGCAAGCTTTGTTTTAATCTCAAAATTTCAGAGAGGGGGTCCTTTGTGGCTCCCCGCTTTATCTGCTTTCTGCTTCTGTAACTTACTACAGAATTATTTGGAAGTCTGGAGGTACTTTCTTCATGCTTACCAGTCAGAAGTCAGAGCTCTGCTTTCCCAGTCCACACTTTGTTCCATCTTCCGCAGCTTATGTTCATATTTGTTTGACATCTTCTGGAGACATAGAACTGAAACAGCCTTTCTGAGTTAGCAAATCCAGGTCCCTGTTGCCTTGAGCAATCTCATCATAGGAGGCAGCTGTCAATTAAAATCTAAGATGGTTAAAGTGATCTCAATCCTAACACTCCCTTTCTGAGGCAAAAGTGTCTGGAAAAAATGTGCATTGCAATTATTCTGTTATCTTTCATGTTACTCCTTACAGTCTTTCTCTGTTGTGATGCCTAGAGGAAACATTTGGTGACCATTATGGTCAGTTTGAGTTTGTTTTTCTTCCTGTTCCTCCTGCTGCTTTACTCTAACTACATCTCTGCAACTTCCTCTCAATTTATTTCCATCTCTAATTGAGGGGGGAAAAAAACCCAAAACCCAACAAAGCTGCCCTATATATTATCAAGTTTTTGGCTTCATCTTTGTCCAGTTTTACAGGGATCTGAGAATTCTGCTAATTTGGTTTTAGAGTCCGACCATAAATGCAATGGTTTAAATGTTATTGTTGTCATACTGTTTACGTGTTCTTTCCTTGCTTTCCAACACGCATACTGTGCACCTGATCTTGCTTTTGAAGAAATGATTTTTACTACTGTTTTGTCACTATGTTGTTGTCCAAATTTATTTCCATTCCATACAAACAGGCTGATGACTTGTTTTAGCAGCTGACTGGCCACAAAATTTCTGTTCCAGGGAATGGAAGGTTCTTATTTAAGAAATCAGTGACATACCATGCCTACCTTCTTTATTTGTTTCAGGTTTTATATCAGTTTCATTTTTGTAGCATTTGTCTTATTTTATAGCCTGTGTTAAGTTTTTGCAGGTTGGTACACCTCAGACCTAGAGTCCTCAGTCACTTAATTGGATTTTATGTACAACAGTAGATAGTTGTCTGCCTCGCAAGCAGACTGAATGCTTGCATGGTATGAAAGAAGGCCATGGAGCACAGTGGGCAGGAAGTGCTGATGAGCTCCATGCTGCATTGCAGCAAAAAATCTTGTCCTGGCACAAAAAGTCTGTGCTGGGACCTTTCTCCATTCTGTCCTGGAGGCTGATGACTTTTTCGTACTTACTAGTACAGATGGATTTGTGTTGAATGGCCAGTGGGAGCTCTCTATATGCTCACATAGCATTATATATTTTATCTTTCATGAGCTTAGTAGCTTCTGTCTAAATAACAATGTTCTTGTCTAGTTTTTTTCTAAGGCACTGATCTGGAAGATGTAATAATTTCTCCTTGTTCAGACCACAGATTTTATATATTATATCTATATATAAATATGTTTAATGTATACATATATACATGCGTATATATGTGTGTGTAAGCAGTAAACACAGTATGAGTAATTAATGTTTTCTTACTTTCTGCAGCTGAGGTGTCTGCAGGATAGAATAACAACTTAAGGTTGTTTAAAAACATAAGCTATATTTAGTCCAAGTTAGCCACAGCTCACAGAAGCAGTAAAGCCCATGCATGAGTAATATTCCTTTGATTTGTCTTGCTATATGTGATTGCTGTCTGACTGAATAGACTGTCACCAAAGGCGAGAAGTTACTCTGCCAGTCAGCAGTTGGGCTAAAGCCTGTATGGGCATTAAGATGTAGAAGTTTATTCTGTGTCTCTTTTTTCTGAGATAGATACTGTTCTAGTTGAACTGACTTTTCACCTGTTTGAACACCAGAGTGTTCAAATAGGAACCGCTGTGGTCTCCATTAATACAGGTTTGGTTTAAATCACATCTTAGAATTGGAAATGTTCCTTCACCTTATCTGTCATCTGGAACTGCTCAGCTGTAGCCATTATTGCTTTTTCAATTCATTTGTTCAATTCTTTGTTTTAGGAGGTCTCCACTGATCCCACTGGAACTCTTACAGCTGCTGAAGAGAGAAAGGAGAAGGTGCCAAGCCCGCATCTCAGTCATCTTGTAGTTTTGACATCTGGCAATTCGCTATATGGTTTGGCGGAGAGAGTGGTAGCCACAGAATCCTTGTAGGTTATTTACTGTACGCCATATTTTTGTGGTCACTTGAAGCTATGGATTGTTTAAGAGATTGTGGTTACAAACTGAAACCTTCTTGAGAAGTCAAAAATTCCTACCTCTGTTATTTTAAAAATGAGTGTGGGAGGTAGTTTTTAATTGATAGGTTGTAGGACCTGACCATCTGGTCTGACCACCTGCAAGTGCAATAAAATTTTACAGTGGCTGGGCCAGTAATTAGTGGCAGTACAAGGCTAAATCTCTCGGGGGGGGGGGGGGGGGATGACTAAAGAAGCTAATGGGAGTATTTAATCTGCATGGTTCACTTAAACCTTTTAGTAAGTACTCAAATACTGACAGCTGAGACTCAATACTGCTTAGTTCATATTGGTTTGGGATGTACTTTGCAGTGTGTGGAAGTTTACCTGTGAAGAAGATATTATACTGAAAGAAGTGCAAAATTCTTACAAAAAGTGATTTTTATTTGATCAGAATAACAATAAGAGCCAGATTGAAAATACATTTTAAAAAAGATCTTCTAGTCTTTAACAGCATTGTCTTGTGTGGAAAAACATTTCTAAGGAGCTTATTTTCTTTGGCATTTGTTTCAGCTTGATTAGAAATATATTACTTTGTTATTAACAAATCCTGTACCCCAAGGTAGAAATTGATCTGGTAGCCTAACTTTAAAAGATTGACTAGTAAATATCTAATTAAGTAATGTTATTTTGGAATCCTGACATGGATTTTTTTTTAGTGTTAGTGTTGACTATCCTGCAGTATGGAAGTTATGGAACACTTTCCCACTGGCTTTCTTAGACTTTGGATCAGACTTCTCCAGTGTGTCCTGAGTTGCACAGGAATGTTAATTGTTTTTATTCAAGCCATAGTCTCTTTATTCAAGCATTTTTTTGTTTGAAAACATTTTAAATTTGTCAGAATTAAGAATACATGTTATTATGCTGGCATAAAACTGGTACAGTTCTTTTCAAGATAAAACTTTCCAGGGTTATGTATCATTATTGCTATCAAAAACATTAACCATAGAGGAAAAGAAATACAGAGACATTCCAAATGTTGCATTTAGCTCAGTGAATTTTCTTTGCTTTCAAAGGGTATTTTTGGCTGAGCAGTTTGAGTTTCTTCAGCCTCATCTTGATGCAGTGATGCCAGCTGCCAAGAAACCTTTTCTTCAGCAGTTCTATTCTCAGGTCAGAATTGTGCAATTCACAGCTGATTTTTAAACAGAAGATTTGAAACTTGTACAGTATGGTGTGAATGTTTGTATACTATTGTTACGCATTGCTTTTATTAGCCAGAAATTTACTGAATTGAATTTTATTTATATTCTGTTTCAGACTGTATCAACCGCCAGTGAACTACGCAAACCAGTTTATTGGATTGTTGCTGCTAAAGCCATTGATTATGAACAGATGCTACTTCTCATGGCTACTGTGAAATGGGATGTGAAGGAAATCATGTCACAGCACAATATATATGTAGATGCTCTTTTAAAGGTGAATACTTCCCGGGAAATGGTGCGCTACATCTTAAATAAATAGTAAATTGCTGTAATACTTCATGCTGCTTTAACAGTTTTAGTGGTTAGAGCAATACAGTATCCTAACAAATAGTAAGCTATTAGAAGGAGGTCTGTTCAGAATTTTCTTTTATTCTTGCTACTACGAGAATACAGTAAGCCTCAGGATATATATGTTGTTGAGAATTTCATGCTTGTTTTCAATGCTGATTTTTTTTTTAACTGCTTGGGTGAAAGTGACCACATGAGTTTGAGTTTCATGTCTCAGTCTTGAATGGCATGAAGATGCCAGGAAAATGGAAGTAGCATTGAAGAAAATAAAGTGGTCTGAGGTTTTTTAACAAAGGCTTTTTGCTGTTCTGCATAATTATATGGGATGCCTGTGAGGTGTATCGTAGGGGCTGTCAGACATATCAGCACTGTTAATGATCATGCTCTACATAGGATCCTAGAGATGGGAGAAGAACACAAGAAGTTGGTATATTTAGAAGCTGGCATTTTAAAGGGAAGCTAAAATAGTTAGGCACCCAACTTCTGCTGAATGCAAGTGAGAAGTGATTATACAATTGCAGTGTCTTATTGCATAGGGAACCAATTCTTGGGAGAATCTCTCTTATATAATTTCGTATATGACAAGTGATGCTTATAACCGTCTTTAGAAGGAAACTGTGGCAGCGTTAGAATTATACTACTTACAGAGAAACTGAAAATTCTAATCTAAAGAACTTTGAAATATACATCACAAAGTTAAGCATCTGTGTGTTGCATAACAGATTCGATTATGCTTTTGTACTTTATAGCTGCTGTTTGCTTTGAGAAAGTAAACGGAAAGAAGGGAAAATCTGATAGAGGATATATCATTGCATCTTTGTGATTAGCCTTCTTTAAAAAGCAGTTTGTACTCATGACATTTGGTCTCTGTGATGGAACTTTTTCCCTTCTGTGAATGTGCAACTGCTGATGAATTTGCTTCAGGACAATAGGAGTGAATGCAATTTAAAACCATTTTTGGCCTCTGTATAATACAACTAATAATATTTGCTATGTAGAAATTTTTGATTATTACTTAATTAGTGATTTGCTGAGTGCCCTGGGACTCCAAGTGTGTCAGATGTAAGCAAAATATTTTATGTAATAATCTATGGATTTTAGCCATATACACACACGTACAAAATTCCTCACTTAGTCCTAGTATGTATAGAAGTGGGTAAATTGGGGAAAGGAGATTGTTCAAGAATTTCATCCTCATAAGAATGAGTTGTATGCCAGTTAAAGCATGGCATTTTGGTACCCAGATTTCTCTTGCCAAATTCCTCTTTCAGAAAATTTGTGTGTTAGGCACCAATTATTTTGGTCAGATACCAGTTTAAATTGGCTACTGACATTCCATTCTGAGTGGTTTTCTTCTTGTTCACTTACTGAATTTTTGAAAAAATAAATGTATTAACAGCCTTGGAATGAAAGCACTTTATTGAACAAGTATGGTCTTAATCAGCTGCAGTACAAGCTGCTTTTGCTGGTTACGTAGAGCAGCACATTATCAAGGTCTGTTTTATGTTTTTCAATTCATTTGATACTTTTTTTTAATGATAGATGCATTATTCACTGGAAGCTGGCAGGAGCTTCTATTTCACTTTGTGTAAGTCACAAAATCATTGTAGCGATGCAATGGTAATTACATTCAGTTACGACTAGGTTGTCACTCGTGGCTAAGGTTCAAATTCATCCAGTCTACTGATGTTTTCAGGTTGCCCTCCCTCAAACTGAATTGTTATCTAGCATTGCAGTATGCTGCTAAACTGTTAAATTTGGTTTATTTTCAGGGGGTGCTCTTAGCTCCTTTTAAAGCACCTGGGAACTGTCTAGTGTGAAAGGTTGAAGAATAAAAAGTGGCTACAATATTTCTGAGTTTCTCGTTAAAAGCTGATGGAGCAGGAATGTAGAGGAATAAAGACACTGTTGCTAGATTTTCTTCAGTGGCTATATATTGCCTTTCTAAAAGTTAAAGATGAGTTTAGGGAGCAAGGTAATGAAAACTATATTTGAAGGATTAAATACTTGGTTAATTTTCAGAGGCATCAATTTCATTGGGAGTTACATCACTGTAGAATAGAGTGGTATTTTAAAATAAAATTACTGAGGTAATATGAATGGTGTACCAGAAAGTGGTTTGCTTTCTACTTACACATTAAGCTTGTTTCTGTAGCCTGTACTTGTTAAGCTCCTCTGCTTTGCTCTTATTTTTCGGTGCTCTTTCTCATGTGCATTTTCTGGTTTGTTCCCCCCGCCCCCCTTTTTTTTCCCTAGGGACATACACAGTATGATCCCTTTTATGCTAATGGAATAATCTTTTATATTTCATCAGGAATTTGAAGAATATAACAGAAGGTTGAATGAGGTGTCTAAGAGAGTCCGTATTCCACTGCCAGTCTCAAATATTCTGTGGGAGCACTGTATACGCTTGGCCAACAGAACTCTCGTAGAAGGGTAAGTTGTTCATGAAAGCCTCAATCTTGGGTAAATATGTCTCTAATGACAACGTTAATTTCATGGAATTAAAGGTTCTAATTTTGCAGTGTGCTATATACTGGTAAGCTCTTGAGCTTTCAGGGAGTCCAAATGATACCAAGGCTTAACATAGTCATCAGAAGTTTATTTTGCTGAGTATGGTACAGTGTGAAGCTTGAAGTCAATAGTCTTGTACCTAGATACTGCTGAAGACTGACATTGTCTCAGTATTTTATTGAAGCATTCAAAACAATACAGTTCTCTTTCAAAGAAACTTCTGCCTTTAAATTATCATTTTCCAACAGAGCAACTAAGAAAGATGAAGTGTAATTGTTGACATCTCTACAGTCATGCCTTTTGTCTTTGCCAGGAAGAAAGATGGAGTGGCTAAATCTAACAGTTACATTAGAGTAGCTGTGGAACAGGAGTTCTCCAATCTGGTTAGGAGCAGAGAGGTGTTCTAGTTGGTTTGGTAAAACAGGGACTTGAGCACCTTAGGAACTGCTACATCTAGCTCACCACTCCTTCATCCATGTTCCAGTCTTTTCAGAGTCAACATTGTAGCCTGAAGCTTGCCTTTTAAAACCGCATTTATTCTTCTGTTCTTGTCCCTTTGCTACCTGTCCTGGCTCTCATCTCACCTTCTTTTGCATCATAGAATATGTGCTGTCTTCCACTCTCCACTCATCTTTCCGTATTTCTTTTCTAGTTACTTTTACCCAATGTACTTCCTACTTCTTATTTCACTTCTTTCTGTCCCATTCTTCTGCTGCCAGTTCAAGTCCAGGACCCCAGCAACATCCTTCTTCTCCAACTGTCAGCTGTCTGTTAGGGACCCCCAGCTTCCACTGCTTCTGTCAAGCCATCATTTTTAACTTCAGGCCTATTTCTCTTCCTGCCCTCCTCTTGCAGTCTCTTGAGATACCGGTTTCATCTTTGGGGAGATCAGACCCAACCATGACATCCTGCTAGCTTTTGAATTCCTTAGTATGACAGATGCCCTATACAAATATCCTGCCTTTTTGAAATCTTTTCCGTTTTTCCATCATGCCCTGAATCAAATGAATTAGAACAAAAGAAATTGGCCACATCTGTTTCTGCTTTCTGTCTCCCTTTCAACTTTTTTCCCCTCTTTTGAATAGTAAGGCATCTGTTTTTTTTGTTTCTAGTTCTCCCCTGCCATTTTCTTCTGAGGGACTAGCATAATCAGTGGCAGCTAACCTCCTCTACCTCAGCCCATGTGTCTGTTTTGGGCTTCTTTCTCTTTCCCTTATTTAACAATCTTACTCATCTTCTCATCTTTTGGGACTTCAGTGTTCACAAACCACTTAATTTTTTAGCTGTGAGGTTCCTCTTCTTTTGCCCTGAAGTTTTGATTCACACTTACCATTTACCATGAAACATGTGGTTTTACCTTCACCTAAGCATTTCACTGACTGATAAGAACGGACTGGGATTAGCTTGCTGACATGTTGTCCTATACGCTTTCTCAAAGTATAAAGAGCACTCATCATCTCCTCCCAAATGTCTGCCTGTAATTACTCATTCTTGCAGTTTGTTGTTCTCACACATGGTGAAGTGTGTTTACCATGGGGGAAGGGAGGGAAGGGATTCTGAACACTTGACTTGATAGGAAATACCTACCTATCTTCTTTCCATCTCCAAATTCCGTGAAGCCATGGAATTAAAAGCTATCAATATGGAATTTCTCCTCCAGTCAGTCAACTGAAATTGGTCTCATTAAGCTCTTCACTGAGTGAAGACTCATCTTCAGTCAGCTGTATCCTTCTTAAATTTTTTTCTTCTCTTTTCTCCTTGTTCTGTGTTCTCCCATTTTCAATTTGGCTTCTTGAAGTGCTTCTTCAGTATGTCCTATTGAGGATTCTCATCCAATCTTCTATAGAGCTTCAGAAGGCTCATTCCTTGGTCCCCCTCTCTTTTTGCCTGTCTTATTTCTGTATTCTACAAGTTTTGCTTTCTACAAATGCAAAATCAGCATCCATCTCACTGTGACTACCTTGCATAACTAACCTTTCTGTCTGATCAGCGTCTTAATGGATTTCTAGCTATCATATCCAGATCAATATGGTTAAAAGTTTTGAAACCTCTGCTTAGCCTCTCTTAGTGCAGTAATATATCAACATATAGTTCTTCTGCCTCCTACTTTTCTCTCTTAGTGTAATCAGTGTTTCAGATCACCTGGTTCTTTGCATGTATCTACAAATTCTTTCTGCTTACCAATTGTAAGGATGCAATTTTGTAGTATTCTGAACCTGATCTTGCTGTGTACCAGTCCCCAGCTGCATGTTCCTGCTGCCTCCTTTGCATCAGGCCTAATAACTGTGGGACTGTACAATAATTAGGATCAACTTCATAAACAAATGGAAGACTAATCCTGTTCTTGACTTGATGCATGGTAAGAGTGGAAATTCTGGGACAGGATTATCACTTCTGGCAGCAGCCAGTGGGTTACTGGGTTGAATCTATCAAGACACTGTGGCCCAAACCCAAGATTTTTTATTCTCTGTACACAGCTGAGATTGGTACTGTTTGAGTTATTGCAGGGTCTTTGCCTGTTGATCTTGACAAATGCAATCTCTTTCCCATTTCAAAAGCTGCAAAGATTGTTTTCCTCATTTGTTGCCTATCACCCTACTCTAAGCTCAGCTACTGTCTCCTCTTGTCTGAACTCAAACCTATCACCCACCTGTCTGTCAGTCTACCCTCAGCTGGTATTAAAATATTATCCTTTGTCAGTGATTAGCTAGTGCTGTCATCATTTATCCTCTGGTGGTTGTGCGTTTTTGAACAGATAGCTTTGTGTCTTTCTCTTATGCTTCCACTGTTGTTTCAGCAAGCTCTTGGTGACCATTCCTAAAGCTGCCATTTTACCTTTCAGTTTGTTATGATGATCAGTTCACTAATGCCATTGCCTAATGTACTGATCAGTACTGGCTTTGTTTCCTTTAACCCACTTCTGTTTATAAGTTCTTCAGTGTAGGTTTTTGTGGCTTTTTTTTTTTTTTTTTTTTAAGTACCCTACTGGGTACAGGGGGGTCGTGTTCTATGAGTGGGGCTAAAAGGTGTTATACTGATGTAATTAATAACTTTGCAGTGGACACCCTAAGAGGAGTTCTTTTCGCTTTTAATTTAAAACAATAATTATGTTCCTCCTGAATGTTTGAAGGGCTAAGTTAAACAACTTTGAAGAGTGAGATTCATTTTCATGTCCTTCTGGTTGTTACTTTCCAATTCATTCCTCTTTTCAGTTATGCCAATGTTAAGAAATGCAGCAATGAAGGACGTGCCTTGATGCAATTGGACTTTCAGCAATTCTTAATGAAACTAGAAAAGCTAACAGACATTAGACCTATTCCAGATAAAGAATTTGTGGAGACCTACATTAAAGCATACTACCTAACAGAAAATGACATGGAACGCTGGATCAAAGAACATAGGGTAAGAGCTGAAGTTTCATTCTTTTACTCTCTATCAGGGAGATTCACCGTCATGCTAATAACGCTATATGATCAGTGCTTACATGTGTTAAGAATTAATATATTCATATATATGTGTATATTCATATGCTATAATAAAATCTGTAGGGGGTGCAATATGAATATATATATTTGTGTATATTTGTATGTTTGTTGTATTTATTATCAGTTGAAGCTAAGTATGTGTATGTACTGATTCAAAATCTGATAATGGCGAGGATGAGCAAGCCAAGTCAAATCAACTTCCTGTATCAAAAAATGTGGAGAACTAGAGCTGTGTGTCATCTGTGAGATTGAGATGCAGTGTGCTATGTCACTTTGTTTTCCCCCAGTAAACTCATAATTTAATATAAATAAACAAGTTTCTCCCTATAGTCTTTACACCTGGGAACTTTTTACTGTACATCTTTAAACTGCTTGTCCTGTTTGTTAATACGCATATATAAATACAAGCAGGAATGGAAACCCGTTGCTTACCAGTAAAATACTGTTTCAAGCTTTCAGCAGTAGCAGTATGGATTAGGGAAATGGCAGACAAAAATGCAATTTGAGCCAGCTCAAGCCAAGGTTATGTGAATGAACTGATCTGTTACAATTCAAATGCTTCTGATCTTCAAATGAGAGCTAAATTTATCATTCTTTCATATGTCTGCCTTAAGTCCATGGCCTTTTGTTTGTACATAGCTGCAGACAGTGCAGTTGGCACCTGTTTGTGCTTTGAGCTTTACCTTTGTTTCTTTGTCTGCAACCTGATACTACCAGTGTGGTTTCTACCATACACCCAGATCTGTAACCTAACTGACAGGTATCAGGGAATTCTGAGCATTTAGCAAGCTAATGGTTTCTCACTTTTTAAAATAAAGACCTAAAGGTTTAAAAATGGATCTGTAGTTAGCAGGTTTGTCAGGATTAAGAATAGACTTCACAGCTGGTTCCTTAAGAAAAGTTGTCATCCTTTTGACAAAAAAGGAGAATTTAAATTTATTTACCATTACTGGGTTCAGGCCATATCCCTTTAGCTTGTAAAAGACAGTAAAGCATTTTGAAAGCATTTAGCATGCTTTCACGTACTGTAATCTTACAGTAATTACAAGACTTTGTCAGTAATAGTCACATGCTGTTGGAGCTGGCACATTGTTAAAATGACAAGTCCGTTAAAATGGAGCATTTTGAAATCTGTATTTTGGGATTACTTGAAACATAGCTAGAAATGGATGGAAGAAATGCTTCCTTCATACCATTTTTCTTGTTATACCTGGAGCCATGAAAGAGATTGAGCTGTTGTTTGGTGACCTACATTGAAAGCTCTTGTTTAAACCTACTGGTGGAAGCAACATTTTGGATAGTGTTAAGTATAGAGGTAGTACTGGCAAATGTGGTGTTTTTACAGGTGTTAAGAGTTCTTCTGTTAACATTTTTACCATTTTTTCCTCCTTTATCATGTAGTGAAATTAATGTTTAAAGATCCTGTAGACAGAAGTATTTAGAAGCTTATTGGAAATGAGAAGTCGAAAAACAAGATCATCAACTTTTGTCACAGCTTGTTTAGAAAAATGATTGTGTTGAACACTTACCTCATTTGCATATATATTTCCCACCACACCTCCCAAAGAATGGAAAATATATTAAAAATGGTTTTAGATATGCCAGTATTCTCAGAATTACTTTCTGTGAACATAGTCCAACACTACTGAAGTTGTAAACATTTTCCATTATAACCTGCCATGTAGCAAAATACTGTTTTGTCCCTGCCTGACTCAACTATGAAAACTATCCAGGCCTGGCTTAACTACCATTTTAAATCTCTCTGTGTACTGACTACTTCTATCAGTTGAGAAGTCCACAGTGTGTATGCCTGTGTTTTTTAAATTTGTACTTTTGTCTGGTATTTTTATTCTGTTTGCCATAATACGATCTGCTTTTATTTGGCCAGGAATATTCCACTAAGCAGTTGACCAATCTGGTGAATGTTTGTCTGGGATCCCACATCAACAAAAAGGCAAGACAGAAGCTGCTAGCTGCTATTGATGACATAGACAGACCTAAAAGATAACTGGAGAAAGTTGCTTTCCTTGTGACTTGAACCCTTTTCTGTTAATGTGAGCATGCAAACACATCTCTCATGGACTAATGACAACTTTCTCTTAAAAGACATTGTGCATGACCTTTCTTACCAGCACTGGAGATGCTCTAAATTGGCATAATGTTCTAAAATATGACTTTTTACCTGTAGAATTTTTTTTTCTGTTGTATTTCTTGTTTCTTTTGTTACTTGCCCTTAGTAAAGGGCTGTTCTTCATGTATCATTGGTGAGCTGTATATTTTGCAAAACTGTATACTGTAAGTAAATGAAAATCAGAGAAACACATTGACTTAATATATAGTTGATGCTCTTTTTAATAAAAGGGCTATTTGAAAATGTGATTCTTCTTTTTCTTCCCTGCTTTTATCCTTAGAATTTGTGCTTTATTATGGACCGATGTAAAGTAAAAGAAAATGTACAATATCTTTGAATGATGAATCTTGCATGTGGATTAAGAGTGCACTTCAACTAAATACTCTAATGTTAAAGCCTCTCATCTTCGTATGTATTTTAAAATGTATGTTTATTTCAGAATTAATTTAGTCAAATCAAAATAATTGACTTCAGATTATAAGAAGGTAATAAATACTGTACACTAATATGATTTGATTTGTGAGACTTTATTTGCCTAATTCAACAATGCAAAATGTCATTTACAATGAAAATGAGTACTGTTCTTTCATATCACTTTCTTTTTGTCCCCCAGCCAGTCTTCCTTATTCCCAAGCAATAATGCCAATGAATACGAATGAAGACTTTTGGCTGATATTTTGGACTGGTACCAAGATAATCTATTTTCTGCTCTGCTGTAGACTTCCTGAGTGATCCTCAGTGAATCAAAATTGCTCGGCTGGGGATTTGTCCTGAAGATTGTTTTGTCAGAGCATCACTGACTCCACTGAAGTTCTCAGGTCTGACTTCAGCTGAGGAATCTGCCTTTCAAGTGCCTTTTTACTTTTTTTTGCAGAGCTGGTTTGCAAAAGATACTCGGAGACTGCTCAGATACTGTGATGGCAGAAACAGAAAAACTCCCCAAACAGTCTGAACTAACTAGAGCAAAGACCTTAATATTTGTTAAGACTTTTTTAATTCTCTCAGGATCTGTTTGGTCTCTCTCTATTTTTTTCAGTCATGTAATGTTTCAGTTTTCCTGTTACATAATAGAATTTTTGCAGTCCTTAAACATTTAAAAGGGAACATGCTAGCAATGAGCTATAGGTAAAATTTACATAACCTACAATGCGTTAATATATACAACATGAAATTTTCAGTTTCATGTATATATACACAAAATCTTCAGTTTTGGGTTTGTACTTATCAGTAAACCTTTATTTGAATACAAGAGCATCAGTGCTTACTGAAGAACAGCAGTACCCAGTGACAGAAAAATGCCTCATGGAATCATGATTATTGCTCTTTTCTATAGTTTAATTTCTTCTTCTGAAGTAAAGAGGACTGAGCGTCAATGTGTGAGTTCAGTGAAAGCCTATGTACAATTTTTGGAAGAGTGACAAAATTTACATTTTAAATATTGCCTGGGTAGTGTTCAGTTTTCTTGCTCATCCATATCTGAAAGGAAATAAGATATAAAACAAAATTTGAGTCCGTTCTGTACTGACCATATTGTCATTCAGAGTTCCATTTAAAACTTGTTTAGCATACTTCTAATGTGTATGGTGAAGCTGAATCACTTTACCCTAGTTAAAAAGGTGGTTCAAAATAAAAAAATGTAGTTCATCTTGAAAGTGTGGACACTTACGTCAGTGCATCTGCCCTAAAGTCAGATCTTGAACAAGAACTCTTGGAAGAAATAGAAATGTGTCAGAGACGATCACTGTAAAATCTGTTTCAATTTCATTCTCATGGATTAAGTAACAAATTTAAACGTCTTTACTGCAGTTCTGGTGAATGAGTACATGGTTAATCTGTCCTTAACTATTTAGGTTGCTGTAATTCAATTGCTTACCTAAAGGTAGGAGTATAAGCATCGATTGGAATGTAGGGTCAAAGAAGGAGATGAGCATTTGCATGAATCATAGCCAGGAGAATTTTTTTTACAGTATATTTGTAATTTTACTTTTTATATTTTTAAGCTATCCACCAAATAAAAGAACATGTAAGATGCAGTGCTGAACCTGTGCAACAGTTGTTTGAACTCCTTTCTTGTATTCCTCGGCAGTTACTATTTTTGTCCAAAAGAACCTACCCTGCCCAGAATTGCTGGTGCCTGCCAAGCGTGTAGCTAAATGGCCTGCGTATTACTTGGTTCTTACTGACTACTAAAACCAAGTTTGGACTGAATGTAGAATTATGAATTGTCTAAAGGTCTATTTGATAGCTTCCATCCTCTGGTATGAGAATTCTTCACAAGCCATTGATTCGGCCATCTCTCTACCTCCTCATTCCTCTGTGGAGTAAGAGGTCTCCGCTACACTACTTTTAGCAAAATATGAAGAGAATATGGCCTAAAACATCCCTTATGTTTTAGAGGAGTATTCTGAAATACTCTAATAAGGGAGGGTACCTCCTTCGGTCTCTGAGGAGGTTGACCAGCACTGCAGAGATGGACAATTCATCTCTCCGTCTGTCCTTTAGCCTAATAAAGAATTTGAAAATCCTGTTCCCCAAACAAGTACTCTGATATTCACCAAGCTCAGCTGGAGCATAGATGGTTGAATTTTCAAGCCCTTGGTTAGGCAAAGCATATACCTGCCCTGATGAGTATACAGCTGGCTTTTTTACAGTCAGTTTCTCTCAGTCACATCTCATGGTTATGCTGTTCTACAAAGCAGCAGCTATTGGGACAAAAATGGGAGCAAATTTATTGATCAGTGATTGTGACCATAATGTAAGATTCAAGTCCTTGCTCCAGTGAATTAATTATTATTTATTAGTTAGTTAAAGTAGAAAGCCATTGAGAGGAAAGACCATCTTGGATCAGCACTGGTTCAGCTGATGGAATAGTGTGTAGAGCACCCACTTGACATCTGAAGCTGGTGTCTAATCTGGTGAACCCTCCATGTTGTAGATGAGTAGCTAAGTTTCCAGGTTATTCACTGCTCTGGGGTCCTTTGTTTCTCCCATGTGGGCAAAAGTCTTCACATGTGTAAAAGAAACTGCTTGGCTTTCTTCTGATCTGTAATGAGAAAACTAGTTCCTGACTAGAACTGCTTAGCAAAGCCTCATTGTGGGGTGTAGATTATACCTAGAGATTCCCCCCATTCCTTCTTTCTTCCCTGCCCCTTTAGGGGAGAAAAGGGGAAGGGTGATCAGTGGCTGACTCAAAGCTGTCTGTGAAAGGTTTGCATTCCATTTTAATTTTTGTGAATGACAAATGCATTGTAATGCTGAAGATGGGGGTTTATTTAATGCAAAGTGGTGGGCATAGTTTATCCTCTTGACTTGATCTCCTGCCTTAGAACATACAAAATTATAAGGATTCTTTTCTCTTCCTGTGAAAGTGTTAAGTTTAAGGTCTTTACTTCCAAGAACTGGCTCATGGTTAATGTTTACGAAATTTCTGTATTGCAAGCTGTACTTTGGTAACTCGAGCCTTGAATAAAACCAGTGGGATGGGGGGGAATTAATTGATAAATACTGCTGTCTCTTATCAAAATGTAATGTCTCTTGCCAAATGTCAGCAGACACCTGTTATATTACGAATGATTCAAACAAAGATGGCGAAAAAATGCAGATTTATTGGGTGAGGGTGATGGTATCTATTTTATTTACAACCACTGCTTGAAACAGCATAGCATAAAAACTAAACATTGCATCAGACACTTTGCTTATGGTGCAAGTATGGAAATAATGCTATTTGTAAACCACAGTGTTTCCCTTCTTGCTGGCTATTTAAGGATATTTCAGAAGGTGTTTTTGCAATGCCAGACCTGTTTCTCGCCATAGGGGAAACTCAGTTTTTAAAGACCTCCTGCTCTTCCATGAGATCCCAAGGTGCGATGTGGAGCAATGTCTCTGAACTATACCTGAGACTTTTGAGATTTTTTTTTTCTTAATAGATATTAGATCAGTTGCATGCCATATGATAAAGTACACATCTGAGAAGCTAATGAGAAGATGAGTAACCTCCTCTTTTTATTATGTGGTGGATGCCATGGCTAAATTTTAATTAGCATATTCTATCCAGTCCCTAAGACCTACATATATAAGCTAAACTAAAAATAGTTGGATATGAACTAAACTTGAATCTGTTTGGTTGTCTGTAAAAGAAGGTACCTCCAATAGCCCCTCAGCTGGGCTCGTTTGGTCTGAACTTTTGATCTGCATGCATGTGTGAATGCTACTAGAAAGAAAAACAACTTCTAGAGGAGAGATGTATACACTTAGATTTGTAGATTTTCTTGCATAGATTCCAATATTGTAGAGTGTGAAACTGGCAAACACCTGCCTAAACTTGTATTGAGCTTTGAAAAACAAAATATATGAGCAAGCTGAAGGTGGAGGAGAAGAGATGCAGTGAGGTGGTGCTTCTCGCTGAGCACAAAATTAATAGATGATCAGATGTGCAAAATGACTTAAGGTATTTCTAAAGATTTTTTTGTACGGTAAATTCAAAGTTCATACTTGTGTTTATCTCCTGTCCTTAATTTATGTGTATTTTTATTCATAAATACCACTATTCATAAATAAAAAAAGTCAACGCATGCATAGTATTTCAGTGAAGAATAAAATAGAAATCTCACCTCAGTCTTAAAATATAATGGATCCTTGTATAAGAACAAAATTGAAAGAGGATTATTCTGCAGGCTGATCTCTGGAGTGCTGCAGGATTTAATGTAGAATATGCACCATAAAAACTGTTCCCTTTGAAATTTGTGCATGTATTACAGTGTAAATACACATACATACATGCACACACACAGACACACACAGAGCACTGTATGATGTAATTTGACACTGAACACAAAGGTCATGGAAAAATATGGCAGCATTTAACAGTAAGCAGCTAATTACTAGTTTCTCTGGGACCACTTAAATTATTAACTGATATTTAAACCAGGGTTGTTACTGCAGAGGTGTTTTGTTGTGTGAGTAGCTGATGTCCAGTGATGACAGGATCATAATCAAGGTCTGAATTAAGAACTTGGTTTTCATGTTAATATTTATTTGAGTTGTTATACTGCTCCCACTGCTGCTGCTGAATCTGTGCGCCTCTTACAGGCGTATTGCATATCAAGCGTGTTGTGTAAGCCTACTGAACAGGAGCTCCAACCTGCTGAAAATATTGCAAGTACCTGATTAGATACTATTGATGGAGCATAGCACAGTTCATGCTCTTAAGTAGGGGTCACGGATAGCTGCGCTCGCTGGCCTGCCTGCTTGGGGAAGTGCCTACTCCAGATACATGAAACTTGGGGGTCAGAGGACAGGCGGAATCAGACTGAACGGGTACAGTATGTCAATATGATTAATACGCTGATCTCTTGAAATGTGAACCCTCAATAAATGTTAGAATTGTCATTGTTGGATAAAGTATTAGCACAGTACTAAGCACCTGTCAGTTTTCATGATCTTTTTTTTTTAAGCATAGGAAAATGTCATTGATGTAAATGAGTTTGACCAGGAGCTGCTTCCTGGCCCTGAGCTGCCAACATCTGTCTCCTCTGGAGCTGTTCGAATATTAAGCAACCCCAATGATCCAACCAGCTGAATGTTTGGGGGTGTTTTATAATGTGTTACATTTCAAACTGCACAAAATTGTTGCTGTGAATAGTAATGCCTCATGGCTATAATGCTGTTAACTCTCCCTTCCCTGCCTCACACACCACAGTCCTGAGTTGTCCTGGTGTCTCTGTGTTATTTGACAGGGGCTTTGCATCCAAGTATTCACAGAGCCTTTATTCTGGGAATAAGAGAGCTGTTCATTTTTAGTGAGATGTTTGCTGCTGCTGTCTTTGTATTGCTCAAAATTTCTGCAACAGAGACTGTGCTTTGGGTGGTGCATATGTATTTTTCCCAGTATGCACTAAAAGAACTTTTGCTATTAACGGCTGCCCTGACTCTAGGGGAAACCAGCTCACTGTGGATTGTACATTTAATAATACTCAGAGAAACTGCATATTGCGGCGGCCAGATCACGGACTGGTCTTGGGCTTTGATTTAGGTTCTGCTCTGTCTCAGCGTGTGATGTAGGGAAGTGTGTTTTATCTTCCTGTGCTTCTGTTCCCCTAGCTATAAAGGGAGTGAAGTTATTTGCCATGTTTTATAAAGTGCTAGAAGACAGTGGTTATGTAGGCATGCTGTACTTTCTAGTGGGGATCAGTGACTTAACCCCAGGGAAGGCGGAAGCATGAAATCTTTGTGGAGAAGAAAACGCGTAAGGAAAGTGCCTACCTTTTCTCTCAGACTTTTTAGGTACTGTTTCCTTTACGTTAAGAAAGAAGGCAGTAATTTCTTGTACATTTTCTCTTCTTACATTGCACTACAAACTGCACCAGGCAGTGCGGTTGGCTGTCTGGCGAGGGATCCTGTTATGCACCAGAAAGTATTGCTTGAGGTATGGGTGGCAATCTTCTAAGATGAACCTATGCATTAGCTATGCATTGCCTATGCAGCAGTCTGCTACTGCCAGAAATGATAAGAAGGCAGCCAGGAGAGATTAGACAAGCAAGATCGTGGATAAAATGCAAGTGAGATTTATCTTTTTTTCCTGAAAGTACCTAAGGATATTAAAAATACATACACACATGCTTCTTGATGGCTGTCACTATCCACTATACACTGTCAATAAAAACTCGCGTTTTCCCTGTGAATCATGGGTGTAGTTAGATACTAAGGTGATAGGCCCCCTTGAAACATCTCATGGATGCAGACAGATGGTTTATTGCGTCGACAGTGTGACACAGCCTTTCAGGGAAACACAAGCTGTGAGGAGGCAAGACACAAGATCTCTACTGTGATGCTGAACATGATTTCTCAGTAGAGGAAAAAGAATTTTGGGGAGCAAATCAAGTTATTGTTCAGTTTAGGGTTCAAGCCATTTTCCTGTTCTCCTGCATAAGAACACTTAATTTTTATCACACTTGGTGTTGTGTGGTGTCAGTGACAGATTACTGCCTCTTGGTGTATTGGGGCTGCTGACACATAGGCTCTTGTTAGGCCAGCTGGCCGGCTGCTGTTTGCAGGGCACAAGCTGCCCTTCAGCCCGGGAGCAGTGTGTGTTTCCAGGTGTCAGAGTCTGGGACCAGAGCTCTCCCCAGGCTCATCCCACCAGTTTCTCTCCTTTCCCATTCCCATACCTGGAGCCCATGTTTTCCTCCCTATGCATCCAGAAACTGGAATAGACACAGGAACCCTTTCCGGGGAGGCCACCTTGGGGGAAGGTCTACCTGGAGTAGTCCCTGGCAGCATTGCTCGGTCAAATTGTTCCTGGGAAAGGGGCCAAAGCCGCAATGGAGGCACCAGGCTCCATGCACAAAATCTCAGGTGATAGGTGATCTGCTGCTTTTATGAACCAAACATTTGTTCTTCCTCAGCAGAACCTCTTATCTGTTGGGAGAAACCAAAGAAAACTCCTGGGACCTCCTAGACTTTCTTTTCACAGAATGGTCGGGGTTGGAAGGGACCTCTGGAGATCATCTAGTCCAAGCAGGGTCACCTAGAGCACGTTGCACAGGATCGCCTCCAGGCGCGTTTTGAATATCTCCAGAGAAGGAGACTCCACAACCTCTCTGGGCAACCTGTTCCAGTGCTCTGTCACCCTCACAGTGAAGAAGTTTTTCCTCATGTTCAGATGGAACTTCCTGTGTTTCAGTTTGTGCCCGTTGCCTCGCGTCCTGTTGCTGGGCACCACTGAAAAGAGTCTGGCCCCATCCTCTTGGCACTCCCCGTTTAGATATTTGTATACATTGGTAAGGTCCCCTCTCCATCTTCTCTCCTCCAGGCTAAACAGGCCCAGCTCTCTCAGCCTTTCCTCATAAGAGAGATGCTCCAGTCCCCTAATCACCTTCATAGCCCTCTGCTGGACTCTCTCCAGTAGTGCCATGTCTTTCTTGCATTGGGGAGCCCAGAACTGGACGCAGCACTCCAGATGTGGCCTCAGCAGGGCCTTTTCCTTAAAGCACAAGTTCTTTTTCTTCAGGCACTGAATTATGATCTAAATGCGCAAAGGAGTAGGCTCAGGAGGGGCAACAGCAATATCCACAAGACTTAAGATCTCACTTGCTCACAGAAAACCTAGAAAACAAAACTCTTGAGTACTTATTTCCTTTAGGAATAACTTTTTTTTTTTTTTTTTTTTTTGCAAAGCCCGCATCTGAGGCTGTTCCTAATAAAGAATTCAGGTGAAGAGATCAGGGATCTTAACTTGTTTGTTAGTCAGATTTCTGTCCGATATCTATGCACTCTTTTTCAAGTCTACCAAAGTTGATGTTTTACCTCCTAGATAAGAATTCAGGAATTGTCCTATGGGATCAGGCCAGTGATATATCTAGTCTGATGTCATTGCAAGCAGTGGCTACTGTATTGGGAAAATTCATGAAACATTAATGAGAAGTTATGGGATTATATTTCTAGAGACAAGTTTTTTGCAGCCACTAAATTATCTGATTAGTTTCAGTTGCCTGGGTGGGTATTCAGACTCTAGACTGGTAGGCTCCATTTAAGATTCTTGATGATTAGTTCCCATGTACTGATATGTTTTCATTTCACGTCTTCAAGCTGGGACTAATTTCTGTATTAAATTTCTGTTTTCTGCAGTTGAAAGGAGTGAATGGTATGAATAATTAAAATCCATTTCCCAAGCTCTCATCAATAGTTGGTATGGCTGGGAATTGAATGATGTGCATGTGGGAAGTTATGAAGCCTACTCTTTGTAGGAATGAGAAAAAAGTCTTCAAGTTAAGTAAAATTTTCTGGAGATCAGTATGTGCCTGGGTCACAGCCTGAAAAGCACAAGTTAAATCCTCTTTAGGGGTATCTGGTACTTTGTGATGAATCTTTCTGCTTTCACTGTTTCATCAGGTTATTGAAGGATTTTCAGGCTGGACTCTATGCTGTACCCTTGCATGGATTCCTGAAAATGGGGCTAGTGTCCATATTCATTATATTTACATACATTCATTTTTTAGGAAATATAAATTTAAAAAATTGCAGAAGATTGTGGGGTTCTTTAAATATTTTATTAATATGTCCACCTTTATTTTACAATGTGGAGTTGAAGGAGTGGTATAGAGACTAAAGAATTAGTATCTAGAGTTGCTTCTACATGACTTTACCTGTTGGCAGGTTAATTTTTTGCGTTTTCTTTCTTTTGTACTCTATGGCACTGCATAACAGAAAAAGAACATTTTAATGGCCAACTTGTGAAAGGTATCCTAATCATTGTCATTGGTTCTAATTTATGTGTACTGCAATAGCACCTGGGTGTTCCAGCCATGGTCCACAACACTACCATGTTGGGCTCTTGGTAGCTATGGAATAAATGGATTATCTTGCCTTAGGCTCCAATATAAGAATAACATGAGATAAAAAAGGTAGTTAGAGACAGACAGAGCAAAGACTGCAAGGGATATTTGTATCGCCTGATTTTAGCCACTGAGTTGTTTGGCTAATCTTCTTAGGCCTCTTTATAACCATCAGACTGAGAGAGCAAGGCCTCATTCCCTTCCCCTCACTCCCTTTCAGGGTGATTCATTTCAGGAGCCTAACAGGTTTGCTGAATTGCCCTGTGGAGAAGCCTCTCTCCCCATTTACTACATGAGTCTAAAGAGACGAATTTAAGAGCCTGTATGGTGTAGTATGAACACCTTCTACTGAGAAAATCAGATTTAGCACCAATGCAAACAAGGGTGAAAGTAGCAATCTGGAACTGAAAGCAGAATTCAGTGCAATAAATACAGTGATAATGAACCACGCCACCATGGTATCTTTACAACCCTCTGCATCGTGCCACCCTTATTTAAAGATTAAAATACCCTACTGACATGAGAGGGAAGGAGGAAATGGCATCAAGGCAAACCCCTTCTAACAAGAGCAAAGGGAGGCCGCCCTGGGCTCAGGCAGATGGGAGCAGAGGGTGCTGGGCACACCATTCCCAGGGGTACGTCGATGGGAAGGTGCCTCTGTTCGCTGTGTTGCAGGAGGTATGATCCTTCCAGCTTTCATCGAAGATGTTGCCGTGGTTGTGGGATTAGTTCCTCATCTCCCGACTCCTTTCATGCTTGTGAGAGAAGAGCCCCAGCTGCTGTTATCTCTGTGACTTGCAAGAAAAGGCTGCAGCTGGTGCTGCTGAGCCCTCCCAGGGCTGGTAGGAGTTGATGGCAGGAGTTAGGCCACACAATGAGTAGGACACCTGGCACACATTCATGGGTGAGTTTCTTTTAAGAGCAGACTGGGCAGAAAGGACTCAGGGCATGTGAACAGAGAACGCTTGCCTGAAAATGGAAAGGCATCTTTGTTTTACTTCCCTTTATTATTTAAGAAGGGGTGGCCACCCTACAGGATAGGCCATAGAGGGCACCATGTACCACGCTCAGGTGCTTTCTCTCAGAGTTACAGACTTGTTTGTTAAAGTGTCCTAAAAGGAACATCCTTCTTAATGAAATCACAAGCCACCCTGTTCTGTGTGGCTTGTTATATTAGCAGAGTTTAAATAGGCCATTACTCTAAAATGCCATGCTCTCTTTGTTAGTGACAGATGAGAGGATGCAAGTATAATCAAAAGTACAAATTAATCCAATTTGTTTCATCTAAACTTGACTTAAATTAAATGCTCTGGGGAATTGCCAGGGACTAACCATTTAGCACGCACTGGAACATGGCTTGTAACTACAAAAGCATTTTTATGTAACCTTTGGAGCAAGGCTGACTGAGGGTATAAGTTTGGTCCAGGATGCAGACTATGGCAGAGTTTCTGGGCTATTGGCCAAAATAGGATCATGAGTTTTCAGGGACAATATTTCCAACACATACCTGGGCTGGAGAGGGGCAAAGAATTGGGGAACAAGTGGGAACCCCTCCCCAACAAAATAGAAAACTTCTGATATTGACTTAATAGTTTTGTTGTAAGGAGACTCAGGGCTAGTACACTGTGGGACAAAAGAAAGGGAGAATAATTTGCATGTTTGATAGGATCTCCCTACGAATCTACCCCAATGTAAGATAAGGAGGAGGCCTACTAAGCAAAATGGCCTCTCTCACATGGCAGGGAGAGGGAACTATAATCCCTCTAGTTTCTCTCTTCTACTCTGGTAAATCAGCCTGCTACCTACTTTACACTATTCATCTTGAATCATTATTTCTCATTCAAACCTATATAAAAGGAAATGAAGAATACTTTGAATAGTTTATTCTTGAAGACCCAGAAGGCATTTTGTTTTTCTAAGCAGTTAAGATTTTCTTTTATTTAAAAAAAAAAAATTCTAACTTCAGTTCTTCACTCTGAATTATACACTCATCAGTGTATGAGTTAAAAATCACTTGCAGAATGGGTGTATGTGTATTGCCTATTCTTTAGAATGTCTATTTCTCTGAAAATGATACTGGCCCAAATAATTAGGTGTAACAGGAAGGAAATATACTGATGCCACAAAGTGCTAGGAAAAGGCTGCATTTTGCTCTGTAAGAAGACTGTAGATTTCATTACTCTCATTGCAGTCTGTAAGAGCAAAGTAACCTCAAAAGGAAAGAGATTGCTTTGACAAATCGCCTTTATTTTGTTTCCTACAATAACTCCTGGACAAAGAAGACGGATTCATTTTTCAATGTGTTGTGTCAGATAATGCTCTTCTCTGACTCAGCCACTCTCCCCAACCTTTAACTTGACTGAAACTGCAATTTGACTGTACATGCATACAATCCACAGTGTTTGCAAGTGGACACAGTGCTGTTCCTCAAAGTTTATTACAGCACCACAGTATATATTTTCACTATGAAACATAAACAGCCCAAACAGTTCTACTTGTACAAAAAAAGAATTATCAAGTAGGATTAGACAGGTGCTATTGCCCTTGCAAACAGCAGCGATGGAACCATTGCTAGAATTTTGTACCCGGTTCAAATGCCCCCTCAGGATTCAATCTCTTGACTTTAACCAAAGGAGGCTAAGAGGAAACCTGAGCGAGGTCTAATAGGACTGGAAATGGAGAATTTTCTAAACGTTGGGGCATTTAATCCAATACAGAAATATGCAAAGCTGTCTGGAAGCTAAAGCCAGTCAGTTAGCTTGTAAGAAAAGTTCACATTGAAACATTTAGGATGACCAACAAGAGGAAAACAGATCAAAGGAAATGGTAGGAGTCTGTGGTCCTGAAATCTTGCAAACAAGGTCATCAGGTTTCCTTAAAAAGTTTTTTTTATATTTAACCAACTGTTAAAGACTCAATAGCAGGATTGTATGGGTGAGATGGTGTGGCCTACGTGATGCAGGAGACCAGACTAAATGATCATAATGATTCCATGAAATAGTCTCACTGATGAGAAAAACCTTTACTCTTGAGAGGCAGATGATTAAGGGGAATAAATGAGGAAGGGGTTGTGTAAGTATTGGTATTATTGGCAATCTACTGAAAATTTAGAAACATTTATGAGAAGTGATATTAGAAAGAAGTTTGATGATAACGTACCAAGGAATTGGGTAATGCAATGAGGGGCTAGGTAATATCACAGCTGCTATGATATGGTATAATTTCAGAGTCATTATTGCTGCTTTATGCCAGAAAAGAGTATGACCGAAACTTTCACAGTTTCTCAAAATTAACTTTGTAGGTATGAAGAAATAAATCCCAAAATATAGAGGGGTCCATCATGACTGGGATAAAGAGAAGAGGACTGAATCTCCAAAATGTTTTTCAAAAATACTGACAGACTAGAGAAGGAGTCGAAAGGTTACACAGCCCAGGTTCAGAAAGCACTAAGGCACTGAGGGGAAAAACTAACTTTGGAGAAAATGATTTGGAGAAAAAAAACACTGAGCAAAACATTGACTTCCAACCTTCTGTCAAAGTATGCCTTGAAATAATAGATCAAGTGATTGAATTCTAATTACATACGAAAGACACTGAAACAAGCCTTTGAGATGAAAACCATTAATAAGGTCAGAAAGAAATGTTATTTTCCATAGGAAGTCAAATGAAGTTTTTACTCCATAGAGACATACATGTATTCAGGACCAGTGCTGAATGTGAACTCTGTCTGGAAGGCATCGTTTCTCCATTCCTAATCCATACTCAAAGAGAGTCAGGAAAGAACTGAACAATTAACCTCATGTCATTAATTTTAAATACACTATAAATTTTCTTTCTTTTTTTCTTTGCTATTTCTTTTTTTCAGCTTGTGTGATGGGTTGTGGGGGAGGGAAGCTTGCTTTTGTCCTCTACCTTCAACATGGTTTTTCTTAGTGCACCAGCCTCAAGGCTCAGATTAACCCTGTGCTCGTCCTTTGAGCTACTGAACACATTACTATGGCTTTATTTTTAGTAAAGTCATGAGAGAAGAAAATATCTAGCACTACGCAGGACCCTGTCGTCCACTTCCTCAGCTGAGATATTTTCCTAGAGGGGGATAAGTCCTAGCTCTTATCTTGGAAGAGAATGTGGGTCAATATTTCAAAATGATCTTTATTTTTGGGGGGAGACAAGAGGAGCAAAAGGAGTTCAAGATCTATGAAAACAACCTGCTGCTTTTGTTTCTTTGATTTCATGCTTCTATTTTAATTTCATTTTAATTATTTTAAAGATTTTCCAAAATTTTTAGGTTTTGTATTTCATTTTTAATTTCTTTTTTTATTTTTTACTTTTAATTGCAGGTTTAAAAAATAGGATGTTTCTTAAGTTTCATAGTGTTCCAAGGGATCCTTTGCTCTGAGCTTTTTAAACACTTGGTAGTGTCTGTTGGTCTACCTATACTGTTTGTTATGCAGTATTTAGCTCTTCCATAGTGTTTAATTTCTGAGACCTGTGTAAACAGGGAATACCTCAAGAACAGTCAGCTCAGTGACCACCTCTGAGTTAAACCTTTCAGGAATGAATAGTGTCAACTGGATTAGGGACCCCTTGTCAGCACCTCCTCATTCTGGATATAATCCATTTTTCTGACATGCAGCGGAATGCCTGGAAGTCTTGAGCAAGGGGAAGTTTGTTCCAGATGTTTTTATGAGGCTGACTTCACCGTTCGGCCTATTTTAAGCGTGCTTACCAGTACTTTTAATAGTGACATAGGGATTGCTGAGTATTATGGGAAATTACAGTTCTTCATTTAAGCAGGAGGTCTATTTATTACTTTATAGGAGACCAAGGAGACTTTATAGGAGACCAGGATGCTGCAAAGCCATTGAGGTGCTTATTCACATTGATCAGATTTTGGTCAAATTTAAGCTGGGGAGGTGGATGGAGGAGTAGTGAAGGGAGGTAAGACTTGAAAGAAGCAGCGAGGCGGATTTATGTGGTGAGAAGAGTGTCTGCAGCAGTACTCGCAAACCCCCCTGAAGGGGAGGAGAAGCTTGCAGCATCAATTAGGCCAGAGCTTGGTTTCTTTTGAAAGGAGAAAAATCATCAGCGTCATGTGGAGGAACAGCACTGTAAAGATACAAATCTGTGAAGAAAAAACAATGGACTCCTGCAGTTAGAGTCTCTTGTTTCTTTTACGTGACAAAAGGGACTGATATGAGTCTATGTTCAGTGTCAAATCTTAAAGCCATTTATTTAATTAAATAGCTAATGTAAATGGTCGATCATGGCCAAAGAAAGCATTTTGTTCATTGATTCAGACCTATCGAGCAGTTAATTTGATGTATATGTGCCTTGCTGGGCTTTACACACTGTGGTTATTAGAACAGTTCCTGCAGACCACAGTAATATGTCTTGTGTAGGCTACTCGTCCTCCAGAGAGTCTATATTCGAAATAACTGAGCCACCTGTAGGCAAAGAGATTACGGCGGGGCTGAGCTGCCAACGCAGCTCCCTGTCCTTGGCCGCCCGGCCCTGGTGCGGGGAGGCCGAGGGTCGCCTGTGCCCAGGGCGGCCCTGCCCGGCGTGGGACAGCTGTGGGGAGGATGTGGGGTGCAGGGGCTGCCCAGCCCCCGGTGCCTCCTTCCCTCCTGGGACCACAGCAGAGCAGCTTCACCAACCCTCTGCACCTACCTGGGGCCTTCGGCTTTTTCTCATTGCATCGGTCCACCTCATGCGAGCTAAGAGCTTCAGATTTCTCCTTTCCTTTATTTCACCGTTGTGGCAGGTATTTTACACAGATCTTTTTGAAATATCAAATTTTCCATGTAAAAATGGTGTACTGCTCTTTGGAGCACTGGGAACAAAATACTAATAATAAAGGCAAGAGGGAACAAGTATTAATGTGTGATCAGATCCATCAGTGGCTATTTGTTAATAGCAACTTGAAAAGATTTCCGTTTTCCTTTTATCCTTAAGCTCAATTTACCATTTCTTCTGCTGTCTCCCTTCTACTCCCTCCATTTCCCAAGTTCCCAGCTTCCTTTCCCTGGTGTTTTTGCTTTGGGTGGCTGCAGCAGAATGCTGGGTCTTGCACCCGTGCAACAGCAGCCCTGCCTGCTGCCTTCCTGCACTCAGGCACAGCTGCATCAACTCTAATGGACAAGTGGCTGCTTTTCCTGCTCTGACTCTGCCAAAGCTTTTGTGTGTGAAGATGTATCCACCAGGATGGAGAGCAGGGCTTTTCTCAGTTGCTGCTCTTTCCCTCTGCTTTGGAAGTGGTCTCTGAAAGATGATCTCTGGTTGAATCTTTTCCTGCTACTCACTCGCTTCTCTTAGAGAGAAGAGGTGCTCTATACCTGGGAAAAGAAAATATTTTGTGTTTAGCTTTTAAAAATAAAGAAATGCCTAGAACTTCTGCAAGCATCCATGGATTTCTAATACTCAGCACAGTTTACTTCATTACTTTAGCTAGGTCTCACTGTTTTCTCTCCATGATTATTACAGTGCTGTTAAACCTAGCATAGAGCAGACGTTTTGGGGGAAACAGAGTTTTGGAAAAAAAAATCCTATTTGCTAAATATTTCTATTTGTAAAAATATTGCTCTATCCCAAACCCATAGAAAAATTTTGGTTTTGAAGAACTTGGTGAATCAAAGACAAGGCTGATTCTAGTCTGTCGCAGGATGGTGTTATCGTATCTAGGGCAGCCCCATCATGGCTTCAGGGGGGGTTCAGTAATGATCGTAAGCATCTCAAGATTGCTGTGGGCTTTGTCCTCTTTATGAGCTACTATCCCAAGTGTAGCCCAGGCAAAGAGTTTTCTACATTGTGCTTAGGAAGTGGATTAGGGTATCTGTGGAGCAGAAGAGTGTTTAGCTTGTGCCCAGACTCTCTGAGCTTTGAAATGTGGTTCTTCTGCCCCTCAAAGTGCTATAGAGCACTAAAATAGGTACATGAAGATGTGCTTGCTGTTGATCATAATAATGTTGTTCATAAATGATTCTGGCCTTGAAACTGCTTAACTCATGTGCTCAAAGTGTATAGGCCTCCTGCTACAAAGGTGGAACTTGAGGCATGCAAGTCCTGAGACATGATCGTAGATGTCAACAGCTTCCGGCAGAGTTGCCATAAAAGTTTATTCTAGAATAAAAGCCTCAGGAACTTCTCCCAAGTTCTCTCCGAGTAGCTTGGTGCCCATATGCTGAATAGCCTCAGTGCGTTAACAAGTCAGTTCACCTTCCAGTTCCTCTGCTGTCCCATTTGTGAAAGAAAAAGAATAATGTCATTGTCCAGAGAGGCTGTGGAGTCTCCATCCTTGGAGATATTCAAAAGTCATCTGGATGCAATCCTGGGCAACATGCTCTAGGTGACCCTGCTTGAGCAGGGGAGTTGGACTAAATGATTTCCAGAGGTCCCTTCCAACCTCGACCATTCTGTGATTCTGTGAAGTTCAGTAATTCATCTTGTTATCAGCTATTTAAAAAGACCAAGTGTTTAAATCTTAAAAACAAACTACACTAAAAAGTCAAGGAAATTACATATCATTTCACTGTTCAATGTTATGGGAAACCCAAGCATATTGTATCTAGATAGCTTGGGGTAAAAGTGATTAGATTTTTGAACAGAGTAAATAAAATGAATCAATGGTGTTTTCTCTCAAAGCAGACAGGACCAGTGATGTGCTATTGTCATCTGCATACAATGGGATGGAGCCAGATCTTGTTTCCTCCCCTGACTTCTCTCTGTGACACAGCAGCTACGTGCAGTGGAAATATTTGTGATAACATAAATAAAGGACACTCACTTTTTCAGAGAAGAACTCATAAGAGCTGTGATTTCCTGAATTTCTAGGAAACAAAACACTTCTGGTTTTAATACAAGTGTTCTTTTTGTTAGAGAAGAAGATAGAAGTTAAAAAAAAAATGCAGCTAAGTGCTTTTCACTGTAAACATAGTGTATTCTTCTGGGAATCTTGGGGAAACAGTTCTGAATAAAATTAGTCTGTCAATACTTTGAAATTAACTGTATTTTTTAAAAGTTAACATTTATATATGTTTCTGTGCTTCCTGTTTATAATTCAGAAACCTAACTTTTATGGGATAGTTCTGCATTTTTATTAATATTAATTCATATTATTTAGCTTTCAGTTGTTCAGTGACTATTGACAAGCTTATGCTTACCATATCTACAAAGAATGCAGGACAATGTATAACACAAGCACGAGTATTTCTGTCTGCTTAAAACATATAATCTAGAGCAATTCTTCAAGCTGTTCTAGAGTTTACTTGTCTCATTTGCTACATCCTATCCCCTTTTCTAGAATCTGCTTGCATGCTCTGGTGTGTTGCTCTTGCTCCCTGGCTCTCTGTTGCTTTCCTTACAAGAGAAGATCTCCTGGAATTGCCAAGCCTTTGTACCGTACTCAATTCCTATGTGCGTAAGGCCTAATTCTTACCTCTGCCTTTCCTTTCTGTGTGTCCTGTGACAAACAATGAGCACCTTGGGTTTTTCCTGAGACATTTGTTACACAGTGCAATGAATCATTCTCTGCAACACCGTGGCACCTGAGAGTCTGAGACAATGCAAAGCTGACTGAATCTAATAACAGAATAAGAGTTCTTAAAGGATATTGTACAGCTTATCTGGAAGGGAGATCAGCTGAGGAGCCAGCTGGGTCACCAGTAGGGAAGCACTTGGGATGACATTACTGTCACACTCAGTACCTCTTAGAGGCAAAAAGCAGAACACACTCTTACATGTGAAACCAAGAATTTGTTGTTGGTCTAATGAAAAGATTTTAGAGTAAAATAATAACACAGATTAATAGTCTAGCTATAATACTACATATTCATAATCCATGTATTCAAATTAATACTGGAAATCTTCAATAATACAGTTAAAAATGTTATACAGAAAAACTGCTTCCTAGAGTATTTGGAGTTATGCTCATCCTTCCAGTGCTCCTCTGGGTCCCAGGCCAGCAGTCTCAGAGTATGTGCCCACAGAGGGGTGACAGTGAGCTGTCAGCATCCTGAGGTGTCTGCTGGGAAGAGAAACATATTCATTCTTTCTCCTGTTTTCCAGGAGGAACATGGCGTGGAGGATTTCTTACTCCACTGCCTTGGGTCCCCTTGAATTTATTTCCATCTGTTTTCTTAGCACAGCTGGGTTATGTGCTCTTTCTGTTCATTGGTTCCTAATTATTCAGTGTTTCTATTCTCTTTGCTATCTCTAGAACTGGCTTTACCTGAGCAATACAAAATTGCACTCCTGTGGGGACCCCTGGTTGACCAGTGTGATTTGTGTTTACAGTCTGGGACCTACAATATGCCCTCTTCCTCACCAATTTAATTCTGAACAGTTCATAGACAGTTCAGTGCACACAGAATGATTACTTGTTAGAACTATAAACTACAGCATAATTAAAACAAGTTTAGGCAGCAGTTACCTGACTGGTAGACAATTGCTGTCACAGCAAAACAAGCTAAAATCAGCTCAGGCCAAGACAGCTCCTGAGATTCTGCACTGTCAGGCCAATACAAAGCCTGTAAGTAGTAATGGCAAAATCTACATCTACTGGCCTGATGTATCTGGACTCTATTTTTCAATCTTAGTGTAATACCTTAAGAAAGCAGCTTGGTTGTGTAGAAAGCTATGTTATAGGGCTTAGACAGACCCAGCTGTGAACTTCAGGCAGACCACAATAAATAGTTTTTATAGCTGTCAAGACGGTCTTAATTGTGCATAATATATTGAAGGATAGTTAGTTTTCTGATGGGTAGTGACTGGATGCTCTGGAGTCTCTGTGCAATGATCTCCCTACTCACATGTCACAGGTGGCGAGCAGTCTCTTTTAGTAGAGAAAAGCAATCATCAGTTCCAGTCAAATGAGTTCTAGGTACTTGTGATTTTGCTATTTAGCTGCAAAATCTACCATAAAAATGGTGCTGTATTGTTACTAGCTTTTACTGATATGCAGATAAACGATGTCCCCTATACAATTCCATTGTCCCCCGTGCTTTTTGAAGGAAAAAGCAAGCCTCCTGTATATAGGCCATTCCTTTCACACAACATTTTAATAAAGACTTGGCTCTGAATGTGGCAGTGATTAGGGCAAGGTGAAGAAAGCAGTCCTGAAGAATCTCAGTCTTCACATCTTTGCAGATTTCTCACTAACATAATTTGGATTCAGAAGGGGAGAGATTCTGTTGATGCGAAAATTTGTTGCCAGTACCACTGGAAATTGGGACATTGCCATGGCATGTTCATTAGGTTTCCATTTCGCTCCTAACAGCAGGGACCATTCAGGTCTGGAGTAGGTTGGTATTAAGTAATTTTCTAGGAGTGATGTACATTATAGTGTGACCTCTGTATGAAGGTGGTATTTGCCTATTTCACATGCAGATTTTTTTCACTTTCGGGCACAGATTGATAGTATCCAGCCTCTTGTAACTTAATTCCAAGTCAGTCTGCAATTTGAGAGTAAATTTGTACATGTATAGTAGGTTGTATAATTTTATGGGCTACTGTTGCAATTCTTTTGAAAATGAGTATTTATGTATGTAAGCCGAATGCTAGTTATTTCAAAAGGCCCAGTCCCATGAGTACACAATATGATTAAACTTTCTGTGTCTGTTGCGCTGTAGACAATCATTTGCAGAGTGCCTGATCCAAAATACATTGAGTCAGTGGAGAGAGGCACACAAAGTTTTAAATCTGCTAGCCTTTGCCTCTGACTGTAGAGGTTGGGTTCTGCTCACTGTTTAACTATTGAGAGTAACAGGGAGAGTTAATACCAAGTATTAGCAATAGGCCAATATCAAGGTTTTGTGGATACTGCAGTCTTATATTTGAATCTTATTTTCCTCTCTGCCATCCAAATCCCTGTTTTGAAGCAGATATTGAATAATTTTCTGGATGTAAAGGGATGTTTCCCCCTTTTGTTCCATTTCCCCTCTATGTTGTTTGGGTGTTTTGTATATATTCACCAAGAATAAACAAGTTCAGAATAGACAGACACCAGTGTGTTTTATGTTTCTGCTAGCGATGTGGCTTTTGTTGGATTTCAGAATGAAACCTCCTATGGAGCCATGGAGAGAGAAACCAGCCCTGAGAGCTAGGGCTTGGTAAAGACATCAAACAAAAACCCTAAAGCAGCAGATCTGTGGGGATGTAAAGCTTTCTGCCCCCCGAATACTGTCCATATATTGAAGTCTAGTGTAGCTTCATATTGCTTATTTCTCAAATAAAAAATATGGTTCCTTATAAATCAAAATTCAAAAGTGTAAAGTACTTCCAAAGTACTTCTGATGCTTTATGCAAACTACTTCCTGTATATACATTTGTGTAAGATCTGAATGCTTCATATCGTGATGTTTCCCTCATTATAAGATACTACTATAAGAGCATATTTTTCCTTCCTGTTTCCATTTTATGAAAAAAAAAAAGTTCAGCATAAAAAGGAATAACTCCAGTGTCTACCAACAGAGAAAAAGCACTTGTGAAATTCATTTGTACTTAACAGCAAAGCACTTAAGTGTATGCTTCAAAGCTTTTGACTTTACCCAAGAAAAGTGCACTGAAAGAAGTGGAACCATTCAAGCAGTTAACTTTAGGCGTTTGTTTAGGTACTGTGCCAAATCATTTAAATGAGAAAATGTTATCTAATAATGCATCTTCAAAACCCTTCACTGCAAAATATGTTGGCGTATGCAACACCACTAAAATAAACACAGGTAAACAAGTGAACTAACATGAGTCAGGAGGCAAAACTGAACACGAGCAGAGGCAGTGGCCTGGATCTTTGGCCCTGCTGTGCAGTGTGGATTCCCTAGTTCTGTGTTATGGGTTTTACCCATATAATGCCATATAGTGCATATAGGACCCCTCAGAGCCCCATAGGTGGAGAAGTAGGCTAGACAGCAGTGGAATGACGAGGAAGGGGCTGGACTCAGAGGATAAAGCTTATGGTCAGCCTCTGTTGTCCTCTGCTTCTCACTCTTAGGTGGACCTCTCCTGCAGTTAGGTACCTAATTCCAGGTTTCTGGGAACAAGTGTAAGAGTGTATTACATGTATTAGAGCACTCTAATGATATAAGTATATATTATATACAGAAGCATAGTGTTATTTTTCAGAAACTATCCCTGTAGAGCAGATAGCAGCTTATTGGTAAGAGCAGTCTGCCTTCCTGTCAAGCCGTTAGACATCCTAAAATGAGTTACAAATCTAGAAGATTTATAGCTTAGAAGAAAGGCCGAGTGATGTTTAGGGCAATAGCTCCAAGAAGAGAGGCTAGCAGTGATACCCCCACCCTGAATCCTCTAAATGTGTGATTCGCTCTCTGAGCTGGAGGGTGGGAGACTGTGTTCTGGATCCTCCTCCCCTTGGGCGGAACCCAGGACTCACACCTCTAAGAGAGTGTGAATCTCTCTAAGGGAACTTTCTTGCACTCATTTCCAAATTCCTGACTTCTTTCCGTTAGTGCTGACTGCTTCTGTGCATGTGCTGTGAATACCCATCGAGCATGCGTACTTGATCGGGCCTGGCAGGCAATACAGATTAGGCACTGTGGGACTCCCTCAGCGAGGCAAAGGCTCCACGCAGCTCATTAGCTGTAAGAAAAGGTCTGTGCTCTGTGTAATACCACCTACAGGGGCCTACAGGGTTAGGAAACATATGAGAGACAGTCTGAAGAACTTTAATGGTGACAAATGGTAGATTTATTTTGTACATACTTAAACACCCTTGGGGATCTAGACTTGTGCGAAGAGCCAATTCAGTGAAAATGTGCTCTGCCAGAAAAGAACAGTTCTACACATAAGTTTACAAGTCTAACACTAAAGGAGATAGGCGGTCACTGTTTTATAGTGCGAATAACACAATGGCAAGAAGCTTCCTAATGTAGTAGGAAGAAGCAGTATGTAGGGGAAGAGCTGACTGAAGTAATTGTGGGTAAAAATCAGGTGTAGACCCTATAAAGTCAAAAATGAGGGCAAGTAGCATCAGAGTCAGGCCCTCAGTGTTTACACTGTCCTCTAATATAGCTTCCATTAAAGTGCTTACTATGGGCAATGGACTCACACACTGCATTTTGAGAATAATTTTCTAAGGTCACTTTCCGGATATAGAGATGTAACCTTCTTCAATTTAGCTAGAAGTAAGAGAGACAATTTCTGCAAAACAGAGCCATTTCTCATCTCATACTGCATATCCATTGCTGCCTCCCCCTTGGCTTTATGTTGGTCATTGTCATTTATAGTCTGCCATTCATGGACCCTGTTAAAAGCTTTGCATTTCACATCTGGAAGTTGAAGCAGTCTTAAAACTTTCCTCATCTATTTTTCCAGGCAACAAGAAAAATGAGGCCCTGGTGTCTTGAGTATAATCATGGGTGAGATTAGCACAGCAAATGAAACACCTGCATGTTCCATTCTGTAAACACACACCGCACTTCTATAGCAACTTAGCTCATAATTTCTGTGGTAGTTTTGATTTTACATGTTTTTTTGTGTGAATGGTCAGTCTCTTGCTTTGTTCTGAATCCCTGTATTTGCCAGAAGTTTCCTCACTTTCTTTTCAGTTTGCAGTCATTTTAGTATGGTTCTTTTCAACCCCTTGATGTCTTAAGATGCCTGATTCCCTTTAGTTGGGAAGTGAACAAATGACCACAGCTTTTCTTTTCAGTGCAAGATTTGTATACTGGTTTATTTAACTAATATGGCAAGGGAAAAAGGGACTGGGCTTTGTGGCATGTCTTTTTTTCTGATTTTAGGAGGTTTTGCAGGGATTAGCTCAGTTTTGCACAATCAATCAGGGCTGTTGTTGATTTAAGAAGGGTGGGGTGGCAGTCTGAATGGGGAACTTCATAGCTAGGTGAATGCAAATGCGTCTTTTGTGGAGTGGATATTTGTTCTATATTGGCCTCAGCTGACAGAGGAGGATGGGTAAGCCAAAAAAGTGTATGGTGACCTTTTCAAAGCCTCCTTCTTGATAAATCCACAACTGGGTAGCAAAAACTGCAGCAAACAGAAAAAAAATCAGGAGACATTATTTAAATTATGAACCTATTATCATCCATCTAACTGGAGTTTGGTTTGCAGAGTGGTGCATTACATCTTTTCATTTTCAAGGACATTCTGGAATGCTGATTTGTAGGTGTCTCTATTACTAGGTTGAACGTTTTTAGACCACAAATTCTTTCATTCAGTTTTGCTCAAATAACAGCTGTCAGATTACAGACCAAACAAAGAGACATTAGCTACATTTAACATAAAACCAAAGGTATATGACATAACTCCAAGCAATCTAAATATAATAAAAACATTTACTTCTGAAGTAAGAATTAGAGACTCGCTCAGCACAAAAGTAAAGCCAACTCATCTAAAACAAACTATCAGACATATTTAGCCCATAATCCATGTTCTGGAACTACAGTCAGCCAAAGATGAAGGAATAAGGACCTGACCAAAGCTTGAATACGTCAACAGGCATTTTTCCATTTTCTTTGATTGTCTTTGAATCAGGAGTTCTTGGTTTGCTGCTGTCCCTATTAAAATCAGTGTCAGAACTCGTACCGATGTCAGTGATGTGAAAGCCAGTGGCACAGCGCCTATTTCAGGGTTAGACACAGAAATAGTGTCATTTCACTTGGAATAAAATATCCAGAGCTGGATGGACAAAGGAGATGCAAGCTGATGACCACAGCCTTAAACTCTGAGAGGTCCTTCTACACTGTATTTCACAGCCCTGTGGCATGGGGAAAGTTTGCTGCTTATCTGCCAGGTTTCTGTGCACATAACTCCTGGAAGAAATTTAAGCTCTTAAAGTTATTTACTGGCAAAAATGTAGCACCTAGTCATAATGTATCTTCAGGGCTGAATGGGTTTTCAGGTTCTATGCTTTGAACTTAGGTGCTTAAAGTGGAGCTCAAAGAACTGTAGCATGTTTCATAGTTAGTGATGCTTGCTTTTACTATTAGTAATACCATTAATATATTCCTTATTCCTTTCATAGTTTAGTGTACAGTATGTATTGAGCCAGAATATTTTATTATGCCTGAAGAAATACTATTCTCATTTAAAGAATTACAAGATGTATTTACTTAGAATGCTACACTGCTAACAGTTTCTCAGACACTGAAATTCATATTGTAGATAGAAATGCTCCTCTCAGTATATCAAGACTATTAAATTCTGAACCTACTTTAGTAAAAATAATCGACATTTTTTATGAGTCATAACATTCATAGTTCCTATAAACATTAAGAAAAATGTGGAGTGAAGAAGTTGCGTAAGTGATAATCATTATAACTTAAGCCAAACTTAATTTATGCATTCACTTTGGAATGAAATCTTTGGTAGTTCCATAGATTTTTTCTATTCTGTTCCAGCATGCTTTTTCAAATGTTAGCAATATTGCAACACAGCAGAAGATATGAGGCCTGCTCCAAAAGCTACTACAGTCATTGCGGGGCCATTCTCTGCAGATGTAAATGAGTTTGGCTCAGGCTTCAGGCCATTAGCCACAGATCAACAAGATAAGAAACCACAGAGCAGTGCTGAGGCTTTCCTTGGGATGAAAATTGCATGCAGATTTGGTATGTGCTTGCAGATTTGTCTGTCTTTGAAGCCTCTCTAGTTTCATGATTATGAAACATAAACGAGCAAGCTTTGGAAGAAGAAACATCTTGAAAATGCACTCCAATTTTGAATTGAACTCCTGTTAAAAGCTCCTCAGAGAACACTGGCAGACACAGATCTTTCTCACCGTGGAGTTGAGAAGGGCAAAGAAAATGAGTGATGCGTCTTGGTGAGGTGACCAAAGGTGTGTCTGCTATTTTCTAAGACATTTCCAGAGAAACTTTGCGGTTGCTTCCCATGTCTAGGATTTCTTAAAAGGAAAACATCCCCAAATAAAGAAAAAAATGTTACAGTGCCTTGAAGTGAAATAGAAATCTAGGTATTACTTTCTTGATGCAGAATGAAGAGTATTCAAACAGACTCATATTGTACAATTCACCCATACTCTATTTCTGAGAGAATGAGTGTCACGTGCTCTTGAGGAAGACAGAAGGTTTCCCTACATGAATGTTAAATAATGTTTGTCAATTTAGTGTTTCTTTAAAAATGACTCAATATTAACTACTGAAACTCTCATATTCCATTATCTGTATAAATATCCAATTCTTTTTTGCCTTTTGCTAACTTTTGACCTCAGTATGGCAAGGAATCCCAAAAGGTTTATGTGAAAAAGTATTCTTCTAACTGGGCTTGAATATGCTGCCTTTCAATTTCTTGGTTCTTGTATCTTGAGACAAGAAGAACAGAAGTCCTGATTAACTTTTTCTGTTGCTCAAAGTTTTAAATATGTCCATCAGATATCTTTTTAGTGATCCCCTTTCTAAGGGAAGCATTTCCAATCTATCTGTCTTTCTGAGAAGAGGGAATTAATCCTTTTTCTCTCAATTCCAGAGAGAATTCTTAATTCCTACGGTACTTCTTGCAAAAGGTAAAGCTAGGCATAACTTCTAGGAGAGCCAACCTGCTCAGGTTGGGGGACTTACCTTCAGAGGAGGTCTCAAATGGGCAGCAGTACTATAAGAAAAGGGCTTAAGTGCCAATGGAGGGTAGTAGCTCAGACAGACAAGACTGTCTCTACCATTGCTTGGTATCTAAATTTACTTTCCTGTATCCTCTTTTAGAAAATCCTTCATTTCTCTGTATTGGTGCTCTGAATCACTTTGAAAGGACCATATGCCTTCTTTTAAGGCTGATGATAACTAAATTTAGTGGCTCATATGGGCATTTTAAATCTAGATCTTTAGTATTTCATCTCCTTCAGAACTCTTGGGGATATACTAATCCCTCTGATACAGAAAAGGAGGAGTAGACTCAGTGGGAATATCTCTCTGCTAGAAAATTATCTGCCCTCTCAGCAGTATTTGCTGAAACCTCTCATTACAGAATCACAGAATCACAGAATGGTTAGGGTTGGAAGGGACCTCTGGAAATCATCTAGTCCAACCCCCCTGCCCAAGCAGGGTCACCTAGAGCACGTTGCACAGGATTGCCTCCAGGCGGGCTTTGAATATCTCCAGAGAAGGAGACTCCACAACCTCTCTGGGCAACCTGTTCCAGTGCTCTGTCACCCTCACAGTGAAGAAGTTTTTCCTCATGCTCAGATGGAACTGTCTGTGTTTCAGTTTGTGCCCGTTGCCTCACGTCCTGTCGCTCGGCACCACTGAAAAGAGTCTGGTCCCATCCTCTTGACACCCTCCCTTCAGATACTTGTACACATTGATAAGATCTCCTCTCAGCCTTCTCTTCTCCAGGCTAAACAGGCCCAGCTCTCTCAGCCTTTCCTCATAAGAGAGATGCTCCAGTCCCCTAATCATCTTTGTAGCCCTACGCTGGACTTGCTCCAGTAGTGCCACATCCCTCTTGTACTGGGGAGCCCAGAACTGGACACAGTACTCCAGATGTGGCCTCACCAGGGTTGAGTAGAGGGGGAGGATCACCTCCCTCGGCCTGCTGGCAATGTTCTTCCTAAAGCACCCCAGGATACCATTGGCCTTCTTGGCCACAAGGGCACATTGCTGGCTTGTGGTTAACTTGTTCACCAGCACTCCCAGGTCCTTCTCCGCAGAGCTACTTTCCAGCAGGTCAGCCCCCAACCTGACAGAATCACAGAATGGACCCCACAGACTTACAGATTACTCCATCATTCTGCATCTACAGTGGACTTGCATCATTTTTTGAATGTTCATACTTACCATCGTTTGCTTTGCAAAAGCTATTTTAGTTCTTCTGATTTTCCTTTAACATATTGCTTGTTAGAATTTATATCTCTGTTTAGCAGAATTTGTGCCTATTTGTTGACAGAGATGTACAAGACCTCTGAGCGTATGAGCTGTCAGAATATTAAAGGATGTGGGATATTCTCCCAATGGAGGGCTCTACAGCAAGATTGACTGCCTTTCCAAAAATATGTTTGTAGCTTTGTCCCAGAGTTTATGGGCTTGATGCAGAAATCGCTGAATATAGTTCTGTCGTCTGCGTCATGTAAAAAGTCAGATAAAAAAAATCGTAGAGATCCCCATGACTCTAAAATGGATTTTTTTGTTATATTTGGTTGCATTTTGTGAACATACTTCAAACACTCACATTCAGTCCATGAATCTCATCTCTTATACCCCTGAAAAACAGCTACTAACTTTTTCTTTATGTTGCCTAGAAGTATTCTCCTAACTGGTTTCAGTGAGGTTTGTATGGTTATCTACAGGGCCTATTACCTACCTAGTAACTCTTTTCTCCCAAGAAAATCCCAATGAACCTCTTCTTCTGTCCACCAATACCAAAGCCACGGTGCAATGGTGATCTTTCATGGCATACACCGAAGGGACCACCAGTGGACTAAAAGCACTAGTTCAAGGAAAGTGTGGAGAATTTATTTCCGTTATTGCAGCCAGTCAAATGAAAATTTGGTGCTGCACTTGCAGCTTCAGAGGAAGGTCTCATATTTGAGGTATGGATATTTTGAGATGCTGTTCTCTCAACTTACTGGACTGTGTGCTGAAAAGTAAGGCTGGTAAGGGACAGCTTGGATTGAAAGTGAATCATTCCTAGATCTAAAATGGAGTTGCCTTTCCTGGGAGCATTGGATAATAACACAGACAAATTCATTTGTATGCTCTACCAAATACTGCAGAGAGCAGAAATACTAGATATTATAGTTAAGTCAGACAGTGAGTTAAAGAATATACAAGAAGTTACATGATGAAATAAGCTTATTAGTAACATTAAGAACTACCTAGTATATATGATTCTCACATAACTGCCCTTGAGGTATTAGATAAAAAAAGCTAAATAAGTAAGTATTTAGTTACTGTAAGAGGCAATGTCCAAAGAGGCTTTTTCCAAGAGTTTTGAATGCTTTTGAAGCCTCAGGGCAACCAACCTTATGATTAAATATTGGAGAAAACACTTTAAATAAATGTCTTCTTAAATCACTGTAATATGAAAGCCGGCAAGGATTACTGGCTCTCAGATGCTGCATTAGCTCATAGGTCTCAACCTTACCTGCTGCAATGTTAGATCCATCCTAGCTTTGCACAGTATTTCTGGATTGCTTCTATACTTCTCTTGCTTTAAAGGGCCTGAGCAGTAAACACCAACCTAGTGTGAGCAGCAGTACTTGTAGATATGTCCATGTACTATCCCAATACATAGCCTTACAGTGGGACTGCCAATACAGTTTGTAATGATGCTAACCTGTGTCCAAAAATGTCAGCAGTCTTTTCATGAAGTCTGTTTATCCTTTCAACACAATTCTCCAGGAGACCACCTGCCTTTTCTGTTCTGTAAACTATGTCCTTGCTGCAGACTTCAGTCAGCGTGTATGTGTCAGTCAGGGACTATGTGCAAAATGAGACCCACATAGCTGTCCTGGAAAATGCTCCTGGTACCAACAGTTAAACATGCCCTGGGCTGCATGAAGGTTCTGCAGTGACTGTGAGACTTCACTCTCTCCATGCTTTGTTGCTCCCCAGTCCTCTCTAACATCAAATCTGAATTGCTTGTCTTCACTTTGAGCCCAAGAAGTTTCCCATTGCCTGTACTCAGCCCACGATGCCACAGCCTTCCTCCCTGAGTTGACCAATTTCCAAAAGACCATCTTTCTGCTTTCTCCTGTACTTTGCCTCCTGTCTGGGGGGGGGTGGGGGAATGACTTACCAATAACACCTTCCTACCAACTTCACTGCTCTTTTGCAAATCACTCCTCAAAATTCTTCCCTTGGCTATATATATATATATATATATATAAACATTTATAAAACTTGGCAACTGTTAGGTTTATTATGTGTCAGTCTTGGTGACTAGCATTTTCTCCCTGTATTCTCGAACTCCCTGGCTCTCTGCATGCATTTATCTTCTACAGTGCTGAGAGCAGTGAGTTCCTGCGGCACCTACACAGCAATGTAACACAAAAACAATAATAATATCTCTCATAAAATAGGGGATTGGCTATTAAAAGAAAAAGTCTATTAATGAAGCTGAGGGGAAAATGGAAGAGCTTAGCTGTATTCAGTACCAGTTGCACAGCACAGAGCAGAGGACAAGTATAATTTGTAATATTTATGGAAGGATGATTGTATGATGTGCAGATTGGAGGCATGTGCTTCAGGGGGAGAACTGGAGTCCAGGCCAGGCCTGAAAAATGCAGGTTGCTTGTAATGGCTGGCTATGGCTGCATCTGCAGAAAGTCTGTGGAGAAAGCTGCTCCCAAACTGCTTCAAGTGACTTTGCGCTGTTGCTGACTTTTGCTGACTAGTGGTCTTGCCATTGCTTTAAGCATAAGTTTGCCACTGATGCCATTGTTTCACATTTTCTGTTTTTGTTGTACATGTTATTTTATACAGACACAGTGCATTTTACAGGAACAGTAATGCATTTTTGCATATGTATGCATGATCTTGATTTTGTCAGTGATGTCTTGGTCTCTGTGCTTCTGAAATGCACCCATATAACATTTTGTATTTCTTTACTTTTTGAGATAAAAAAAACAAAACAACAAACCTTGCCTTTTTCATATCAGACTATAATATATTTGCCTGGGTAAAACGCATTTGCCTTTCAAAGTGTCAGTGGAAATCTGTGCAGATCATTAAAAGTCTTGTCTTAAAGGGGCAAAGGCAGCCACAGAGTCAGCTGGACAGCTGTTCACTGATTCAGCTGAACTAAAAATCTCCAGCTCCTTGACCCTCACCACTGTAAATGAATTGAAAAAGGGAGCTCATTTGTTAGTCTTATTGATCATACGTTTTGATTCGGAAATACTCCTAGGAGATATTCTGTCAGCAATGTGAATAATGGGCCTGATCCCATGGGTTGTTAAGGACTCATCACCTAAAAAGGGCTTTCCATCTCCAGTGCCCACCCCACCAGGACAACGTACTTAGACATACTAAAACACAAAGGCTGTTATGTGGCAGATTTTTCTGGGGGAAGCTGAAGATGGGATCCTAGGAACATGGGAGCCTTGATGACTTCATTCGCTCTTTGTACACAGTCCTCTTGCTACTGCCCAGTCACTGTTTCTGACACGTTCTCACACTTGAGCACTTCGTAAAGGTGTTTTTGCAGGTAAACTTTGCTACAAGTTGAATTCCACAGTTTCTTAAGCTGTATTTTCACAGGGCCAAGTCTTTTTATCAGTTGAAGCTCCAGGTGCTGTCTGAGGATAATAAATAAAATGTAGCTTGCTGCCTTCCGTAAGGGTTAGGTTAGATATGGGGATGATCTGAGAAGCCTGTTCTTTTCTCATGGCACATGCAAGGCACAACACTAATACCCCACCTCTGCACTGGAGGCAGAATTATGCCCTATGGCCCCTTTGCCATGGGGGACAGGAGATAAGAACAAAGCCTCAGTGCTTCATGTCCACCAGTACAGTAGGGGTTGAGATTGAGCTGTAAAATAGCAGAGAAATTGCATGCAGAGAGTAAAAGAAGTTATGTGACTAAAAGGGCATGAATCAGGGGTCTCATCAGAGGACTCTGTGTCACCTCAGAGGCCCAAGCTGTCTGAGAGATGTCTGACCAGGACTGGCAGAGAGGAAGCAGGAAATCCATACTCTTCTGGAGGGGCAACAGATAGCCAGGGTATGCCAGGGCATCGCACTTCACATTACATATGTCTTGTGCAAGGAACGATAGATGTGCTTGCTTTTTCTAGATATAACTTTTCGGCTTTAGGCAAGTGGGAAGTTGTATAGGAAATACGGAGCTTTTTGAGAAATTGTTTTGACAATGAGGTTTTAAATCTGTCAGTATCTATAAATTATTGTCATCTTTGACAATTCCTGTTTTCATGTGTCAACCATTAAAGATGCAATTTTAGACTGTTGTGACTTTCAGCTGAACAAATTGCAAATAATACCGAGCATAGGGTCCTATAGAAGTTCCATATGCCTAGTTAAAAAGTAACATATGCTCACAGCAACTTTTCAAATCCCTCTATACCTTTCATTTCATTGAGAGACTTTTTCTGAAATACTATTTAACTGTGGGTTAATCATTTAAACCACTTCACTGAAGCTGCTGGATACGACAAAGGACTTCCAGGACAAGTGAAGGAACCGTTGTATGCTCCTTTTAGTGACAGCTGTAACAATGGGAAACCACCATCTGAAGATTAGTTTCATGCAGGTTTAAGCAGGGGCTCAGTCAACTGACTGAACAGACTGCTTTAGTGGCCTGGTATTGAATATAAGGGCAAGAGATTGGTTTACTTTACTCCATGCATGTAAGTGTGTGTTGAAGTGGCAGAACGAGCAGAGAAAGGCAAGAAACTCAAGAAAACATCCAGAACAAATGCAACGACAGCGACCTGGAAGTAGATGAGAGGGTGAGGGAGAGTAACTTTTTTGGGTGAGATGTGGCTGAAGGAGGCATGGAATTTGGAACAAATGATCTGTCTTATTGTGTCCACAGAGTGGGGACAGGGGTGCATTGTCAGTAGGCTTTCTTTAGTAAAATAAGTGAATATTATTTGAGAAACTAAAGATTTATGGGCTATGAAATTTAATAAATTTTCTTTAAACCACAGGACATAAGCTAAATCTAGTGTTTTCTAAAGGGATTGAGAGCATGAATGCTGATCTCCTCATAATATTAGAAAACAAAAATTTAAATATAAGGGAGAAGTTCATATATTCTAGCATTAACCATGTGAAGCTGGGGGCATGAGTAAGCTCTAGCAAAGTCTCTTTGCTCTCTCTTCACTGACTGTGAATGAAATTTAGATGATTAACTTAGATACAAAATTAAGTTAAAAGGGAGCTAAAGTGAAGTGAACCTAAATCTCATGTATGCCTCTCACACAGCTAGTAGGATCGTGTAAGTTAGTAAGACCCTCTGAGTGTTTTTATTCACTCCAGTAAAGTCTGATGGATTATCGTTGTGTGTAAAGGACCATCACTTTATTTGTCTTTATCTTTACTCAGCGGATTTTTTTTTTGAGTTTCACTGTTGTGTTTTAGATGTAAATATATATAAAGAAATCTGTCAGACTCGACACTGCCTGTTCTGTATTGCCACACTTCATTTGATTTCTGAGAGGCAAGTGTTAGTAAAACATGAACAATGATCATAAATCAGCAGGTCATCTTCAACATCTGGAAAATATGCATAGGAAAACAAATTTTAAAGAGTTGGTGGCCAGCAGGCACTATGTACAGCAAAATGACAAGGACAAAACTTGTCAATGACTTACTGACATCTATACGCTGTCTTCAATGCTCTGACAGCAGTGGTAAATTCAGCTACAATAAAATGAGCTCTGTGCTCATCTGGAAGCTGTGGGATACAAAGTGAGTGAATGAGTGATAAGTCCTGACTGTCACTTTTGCTGATGTGAAAGACTTTTCTGGATCTCATATTAGTGAAAACAGGACTGGCTTTGGGGAATTTTTAAGCCAGCATTTCTATTCAAATGTTCATTGAAATACTGATAAAATACCCAATAATGTATCCGCATGCAGAGATTCAGAAAAAGGCCGTAATTAATGTGAGAGAGTAACAGCTACTCTTGTACACAGAGAAGTGACCCATAACTGATATAGTTTAATTCTGACAAAGCAACACATTTCATTTGCCACAGTCCTACTGTTACATGCTCATCATCCTGCCGATCGTGCCCTGGAGCGTGCTGCTTAACTCACAGAGGCAGGTGGCAAAATGCTGGCAGGAGGACTTGCTGTCACCATCTCTGGGAGGAGGGTGGTACTTTCCCACATGATAGATGTAGCATGTGAGTCGCTGTGATGAGTAGCATCTTACTCCAAATATCTTGTTACTTTAGATCAAGGAACGGCTGCTGAGTAGTTCATGGCTCATTGTGAATAAAGGTGTTTGAACATGGCTCAGCAAGGAATGAATATCTTAGATATTGTAGCAACACAAAATCAGTCACCCGACCAGTAGTTTGAAGGGGAATTTTAGAAAAGGAAGAGCAAAAGCCACACTCACTGCTCACAAGCTCCTGTAGCAACTATTAGTTGAATAAGACCCATAGTTTCATTTAACCATGAGAGTATCATCAGTGACCCTATTCATAAATTGCCTGGAGCTAGTTCTAAGCCAGGACCAAGAATAAGCCAGGACCCACCAGGAGTGCAGGTGCTCGTGGTGCAGCAGGGACCCGTGACGTGGAGGCGAGGCACATTCCAGGCCTGGGAATGACGAGGGACAGCTGAGCAGCACCAGATGGGCAGACCATATTCCAGACATTTTTACACCCTAACTGCTCTGCCTCTCTGCAAAATTTTATTTCACAGCTGAAGCAGGCATGGGGGTAGAGCATTTTGTATCAGCCCTGACAGACAGGGAACAACGTAGACAGCTGCTTACTTTTCTCTGTCCATGTGCAAGCACAGAATGAACCTTCTCCCTTAGAGAAGGCCATCCTAGAGCATCGATGCTGTCTAATGGCTACCTTCAGAGGGAAAGAATCATAAGCAAATAATTACCATCTTTATGATGTTCCCAGTTTAAATTATGGAAGCTCTGAGGGGAAGGCAGAACTAATGAAAAATTAGAAAATGCATTAGTTGGACCTGAGAAAGTGGAAACAGTGAAAGATTTCTTATAACAAATGATAACCACCTGAGATCTCTTTCCCCCTACATTTTTAAATGAATTACTCCTTCCAAACCTTTCAAAATATCATGAGAAAATGAAATTAGTAAATATTGCCTTTACATCAAATTTCAACCTTAAGACATTTATTTTTATAAGAAGAATGTTTGCTAGAGTAAGCAGTTCTGGAAGATTGTTCCGTGCTTTATTTTTCCTCATTGTTGTATAGAATTTCTGCTCTGCAAATATCAGATAGATAAAGAGAAATTGTTCCTGTCTGAATAGCTTTTGACAATAGGATGTTGAAAAATGATTACTTCACAGGGTTAAGATCGCTACCAAAAAGCTCTGAAGAATATATATTTTTAGCAGCGTTCCTCAAGATTTCCTGATATATTTCGCAGAAGACCCACTGGACAATTCCTGAGGTCTCTCCTCTGCCTGTTTAGTAAGCCTTTATTTTGTTACCTTTAGGGAATATTTTGTGTCAACCATAAGGACTGCAGCCTATCACCAAAGGCCACAGAATTGGTCAATGGGCCAAATCCTAGAAGTCATGCTACACATTAAAATTTAAATTCACTGTGAAGTCAGCAAGAACTTAGTCCCTCCTCAGACTAAGTAGAGGCTTCAGGAGCTGAACAAGATCAGTTTTTTCCATTTGCTTCTAGGCAGGGAAAAGTGGTATATTTTTGCAACACAATCACTGGAGTTTGAAAAATAATAATTAAAGCCTCACTGCAATACTTGGGTCCCAAGTGCTTAACTGAACTTTAAAAAGGAAAAGATTAAATGAATGCTTAATGACCATTAGATTGCTTATCTGAACAAAACTACTTTATTTTAATTGCTTTTAAATTAGCACCTTCTTTTTACAGCCAGATCAGTTTTCAAAACTGTGACTTCAGATGTACTGAATATAGAACTGAAGGGAACTGGGTGAGTATTCAAAGAAAGAATTTAGGTTGCTGGAGTCTTTTTCATTAGTTACCTTTTTTAGGTAAATAAAATAAAAACAATGCACAGATGGATTTGTTCCTTTCCTTACACTGTCTCCCATTCCTGCCTTAGACCTACTTTAGTGATGTGTTACTCTTTCTGAATTCACTACTGCGAGTTAATGCAGTACATGTAAGACTGAAGCTCAGAGGGATATTGCTGTATTCAGACACCCTACATTACACCTACATCACTGAGCCTCATATTTTATATTGGTTGTTTCTAGGTGGTTTCTTGCTTACTGCCTTATATAGTTTCTGAATAGCTCTTCAGAGATGAAGACTCTCTCTCTGCTGATTAACACAAAGCCCACCTGAAAAAGATCCTTAAGTAGAGGGACTTAAGTTGAAACAGAAGACAGAAACCCAGAGGACTGGAATGGCTTTCCCTGGGGTAAACTCTTATACATCATCTTTACAAAATAGGAGGAAAGTATCCATTAACATTATTTGTGAACTAGTGTGCCATAATGTCCCCAAGGTGTTGAATGCAGATATCAGGTTGAAGGATCTGTAGGATGTAAACTGAGTGTTACAAGTTGCAGTTTACGTCAGTTGTTCATGGTCTTGTGCTGATGGTATCTTTCCTTAAATTTGTTTAGCTTAAAGGTGGTAGCGGTGTCATTTTTCCTCACAGCTAGAAAAAGTCTTGCTGCATCAAGGCAACTGTCTTCACGTGGTTTAAACATCTCAGGAAGCTGGAAGGTGTCCAGTTGTGCTGTTTGTTGCTAAAGACATCCGTCTTGATCAGAGTTGGCAAATATATCAGGACTTTGTACCGCTGTCTGCAATAGTATTCTTCAGTGATTGAGTAACACAGTCCATTTGGGAAAATTTCTCAGAGACAAAATTGACAGCTTTTCCCCTCGCCCCATTAATTAAAATTGCAACATTTTGCCTGTCAATATATTCCTTGAAGATAGTGGAAAAATGGAGAGCTGTTTTTTGCCTAAGGGCATATATGATCCAAAAGCAATGAAATTCTGCAGTTGCAGAGAATTTCTGTCCTAAGAGTCTGTCCACTTGTCTGACTGTGGTGTCAGAAAACCGAAACATTTTTCCAACACCTTGTCATCAAGTTTATATATAAATGATCCAAAGACAGTAAACTTTCCCTATTCTCAGTAACTTTTGTGAAGTGTATCAAATTTACAAGCTTCAAGGAAAACCATAACTTGTCCTTAAAAATGTCCTGTTTTTGTTTATCCTGTTGGTCACAGAATAGCTATTAAAGCTGTTTATGACAGTGTAATATACTCCTTACATATGCACTAGAAGATATGTTTTCCCGTGGAGTAAGTTGTAAAAGAATAGGAATAAAATGGGCTGTGGACTATGAAACTGAAGAAAAAAGGAATAATAGTTTTAAAGATTGAGTTGTGAGAGTTTAACTTGTGTTCACCCAGAACTAACCCATGGTGAAAGACCTGCTCAGAGCTGAGTCCTGCCTCCCGCGTTCCTCTTCGACGTTAGCAGTGTTGCTCCTGGCAGCATGGTGGACCTGGGAAGAAGTGATAAAGCTGTGGAAGAGCTGGAGCAGCTGCCCTGGCTCCCACTGAATGAGGGGATGGGGCTCCTGCCTGGCGACCAGGGCTGGGGCTCTGCAGCTGGCAGAGAAGAGGACTGAGGAGGAGACGACCGAGGCTGCAAAGCCGTGGAGGCAGTGGCCAAGGCTAATATTACTCCCCAACTATTCCAGAAACAGGGGGCACTTTAGGGAACTAGTCAGAAATGTGTTCAAAACAAGAAGGCGCTTTATGCAGAGCTTCAGGAATGAGCTGTCACAGGAGGCTGTGGAGGCAGATGGCACTGGGAAGCCCAGAAAGGGGTTAGATGAATTAGCCTCCTGCTACAACTAACCTGTGGCAAAGGGGCTGGGGGACATGGGGCAGAGGGAGGTGGCAAGGGGAGGCCACTGGTGTTAGGGGGACCACCAAAAGGAGCAGGGGGCATCACTTCTTGTTGGTCCTGGGAAAGCAAAGCAGACATCTGTGGTCCTGGCTATAATGGAGGGAAAAACAATTGCCCTACTACCTGTAAGCAGATCACAGATCAGGAAAAAAAAAACACGTCTTGAATGAACATTTTATGGTGGACATGAGTTCTTTCTTCTGGGCCCAGTCCTCCCAAATAATGAATATGCCTGTTTCTTACTAACTCGTGTAGCTCTGGGGCACTTTCAGCTCAGGGAATCTGGATAGGGAAGAAAAAGTCCATAGAGTACACATAAGGAGTGAATGTGCATAAAGAGTGAAATGAAAATTCTATGTTCCCAAATGCAGATTGAGTGAAACTGGGTGGAAAAACCCCAGAGTTAATACAGTTTTGATGCCATCTTCATATACTCTTCTTATTGTATAACCTGGGAGAGGAGTTATGGTCTGCCTCAAATTACTACACTGTAACTCCTCCTATATTATAGTCTCTTCAGAAGTGCCAAGTGCTCTTCAAGAGCCTGCAAAGCTGCCCAGAGATCCCTTGGAAAAAGACAGAGAGCAAGCAAATAAAAGTGTGAGCAGGAGATGCTGCTGCAGAGGCAGCAGAACCACTTTTGGTGAGTCTCTTGACATTCAGTGTTTTAATTAACTCTTGGAAACAAATGGCAAAACAAGAATTTCAGATTAACAATTAGAAGAACTCTCATTACCATTATTTTTTCTAACACTAGTGGTAATATTTGGTGCTGAATCTAGTGGATTTTTGAAGGCAAAGGTGTTGCAAGTAGAGAGGGTAACTATACTTCATAAGAAATATGCAGATGCATCATTCTTAAGCCCTCTCAGTGTCTGGCCAAATGAAACCTCAGAAAGTACGCATTTCTCTTTGTCTAGTCATCTGCTTTTATTCTGTCCATCATGAGGGCTTACTTGTTCATTTGTCTTAAAGGTAGGGGGGAAATTTTTCAACAATTTTTTAAGAATAATTGAGCTCTTGAAGTAATATTTCAAGACCTCAGAAAAAATATTTACTGGTGCAGCGGTGCTGTTTCTCTTTGATAAAAAGAACATTGCATGAATATAAAAGCAGATTTAAGCCTGTTCTGTTGAAATCAAGGTAGTATACTCTGCAGCAACATCCACATGTGGGTGTTCTTGTTGTGTCTGAAACAGAAAACTGTACTGACAATTTAATCATCTCATCCATCTGTTTTTCTACTCACACTATTATATCAGGAGTACTCTGTGTCAGTGGTTCCAAAAATCCTGTCAAGTCTATGAGGGGATATATGTCCTAGGTGTATACAAGAGATCTCTGGAGATTTCAAGAAAAACTCTTGGGATCCTGTGGGAATATTATATCTCACAGGTGTCTGTTATCTGCTTTCAGATGATAGCTGTTAGGTATTTTTCATACTAAATAAAGCTGAAAAGAGCTGCTATAGCAGAATGGGATTTGATGTATTAAGTATTCGTTAGTTAATACAAAGAACTTGTTACTTCTGTTACTTATTTCTTCAAATCTTAGATTTAAGCACTTTTGCTCAGGTGGCATAAAGGGCTTCTAAACACCTCCTAACTTCCAGGCTGTGATTTCCTCATTTTGGATGGCTCCAGAGCCTCTAGGAAAAAAACTAAATTGATTCTTCCACTTCTGCCAGCACAGTCCCCAAAACAGGAGGTCTTGCAACCCAGGAAGGGCATATCAGGGCAGGCAGAGATGGTGTCATGCTCTGCTTCCCTGCGATTCTCAGCTGAGCCTTCATAAGAAGTTGCCAAACTGCTACAGGCTGTGTGACCTAGAGCCAAGAGCTGGAAACCACAGCTGGTTATTTTACTGTGTGCATGTGGCACAGTGCAGCTCCACTGCAGGAATCCCAGAGCCAAGGCTCTGATTCAGTGCAGATATCTGACCTTGTTTTTCCTGCCCCTTCCTATCTGTCCCACCTATTTGGAGAGGTTCCTGCTTTTGCCATGGAGATGATGGCTATTCATGAAGCAGTAACCAAGCTGCCGTAATTTGCAGTCAGGCACATCTGGGGAAACCAGAACTGATTTTAGATTTCCTTGGTATGTCCAGGTACAATTTACATCTTACCTAGCATTATGCAGGCATGTATGGGTCAGCTGGGATGGGAACAACTGCTGTATTCAATGACAGGCTATCCTGTTCATGAAGCAGCACCTTGAATCTTACTTGAGGTGATCTACTTGTGTGGCTCCTGAAAGCAGTACTGCAGCTTTGTGCAGTGTTGCATGCAACTGTTTTGTAATGTCTCTTAACTGGATGTGTTTCCAGCTCCTGACCCAGCTCAGAACTAGCTCCTTCTAGTTGTCTGCAGTATATTGCATTGAACAGTATGGTACAGTACAGTAGGCTTTGCCATGTTCCAGCTAATGCTACTCCCTGCTCTAGCATATGCTAGAGTGAGAATCTACCTGTTCTGCTTTATTTTAATGAAGCTTTGTGTTCCTCTGAGAGATGTGACTTTCCCCTCAAGTGCAGCATTGATATTCAAATCTCTTTTTTCCAAACTGTACTCAGCAAATTGCAATACAGCTGTAAAGCTTGGATCCTCATCTAAACATCTCCAGTGTGTAGAATATTCACATACCGTTTCTTTGGTCGGCTCATTAGGAATAGGAGACCAGGCAAAGAAATTCATCTCCAGAAGCCCAGGTGGGTACGGGCAAAGGGAAGAAGGCTTGGAAGCAATGCTCCTGTTCATATGTTTGAAGTGGGTTTCTTTTCTATGTGCAATTTATTCCAGACATTTTTAGAAAATGTCTGCTTCCTGCTCTGCTGACTTGCTGCTTTCAGGCTGTGCCCATGAAATAAGACTTTATTTTTTATGTGTATTTTCATTTCCTTGCAAAAGCTGCAATACAGGTTTTCCTCCCCTGCTCTCATTTGTATTACTGGTGCTTTTGCCTGACTGCAACTAAAAGTGTTACATAAGGGGTCAAAGCCCTCAGTGGTTCAGCAGCTAACCAGAAGTGCTATCGTGTACTCCCATCTGGTCAGGAACTGACAGAAATTCTCCAAGGAAACTTTTGCCCCCCATGCAGCAAAGCAAGGATTCAAATGGAGAGCTGCTATGACTTTACAGGCTGCTTGGGACACGGGGCTTGCTGGGACGTGGCTCTGCCCCGTTTTCTCTGGTTCAGGAGCTCCCAGGCTTCTAATGAAAACTCTAATTCTTGACTAATTTCAGCCACAATCTCTCTCTCTTGGTAGCATGACTGATAAACTACTCTGCGGTTCTCTTCTTTACCTTACTCTAGCTTTCTTTTTGTGTATTCTTCTCCAAAGCAAAATTCTTCCTGGAATGTGATGGGGCTTGTTCCCACTCCATTTTCAACCCACTTTAAAAAAAGGCAAGTAATTTTGGTGCCTTCTTTGAGACACCCTTCAGAGCAGATGTACCTAGATCTGATTCTGTTGAGAATTTGGCCTGTGGAAATCATACCTCTTTTAAGGCAAATCCAAATCTGGGAACACTGATTGTAGTCATCCAAAGTTGCTAATCACTCCTGAAGAAAAACCCTCCAGGTCTTTCCTAAGACATACATAAATACATTTTCTTGATTCACAAAAGTCAATCATACAAGCATTTTCATTTGCTGTTTATTTTCATAGTAAGGATATTTTAATGTTGGATATTGTGTGTTTTGTAACCAAAGAGATTAAATACTATTTATTGGCTTCCATTACAAGATTTCTGAATAAAAGTAGTTGCTTTTACTTATTTTCATGAAATTATGAGATTCTTTCCATTGCAATAATAGAGATTTGGAGACTATATCCAAAATACTTATTGTATTAACTTTCTGGCATTGTATTAAGAGTTTTCCAAGTTGGTAAATTGATAGCAAATATGTCAATAGAATGTAATTTTCTGTTACCATTTTTGAATGTAACTTTATGCCAAGATATAATTACTTTTGTGTCTAAAACTATTTATTTTGTTCTATTTTATTAGTAAATCTGACAAAACAACTCAAGGAAAAGCACTGGTAGGCCTAGGTTCAGTTTTCTTGAACTTCTTCCATTTGACAGAAAATTTATTTAATGCTCTTCTCTCTTCAATAACACTTAAAACATTGGCAGGTGTTTTGGGGGCTGGAGGGTACTGAACCCAAATCAAAGACAGCAGAACTGCCTGCAGCTTAGCCTGTGACCTGAAATTGATAGTGGTTTGATCTAATGCCGACTGAAAAATTGATATATTACTGTGTTGGCTGCCTGCAGCAGCCAGTAACCTCTGGCAGAAGGAGTGGTAGGCAGCATAGGAATAATAACAATTGTTATAGCCCCTCCAACAACCTTTTTGGTTTCAGTGCTTAGAGCCTGAACTAAATTTGGTCCTTCCAGTCTGTCCCAACTCCTCAGTGAATTTTACTCTGACTGTCAAAGAGGAACATGTTTCACTTAGCCTCAGATTGGCTTTTGGATCTATTTAGAATTTAAGATTGAAACTTCTCAAGATGGAAACCATAGCAAGCTCCAGACAACAAATTAATGAAATGGATAGTTAGGAGGGTCAATCTATGAGACTGAGTCTCAGCCTCTCAGTCCCAACAAATTCTGATTGTTGCAATCATCAGCTTCAGTGACATAAAATTCCCCCTGCCCCATGCTTTACTATTATAGAAACCAATAGTTTTTTATTTGTGAGTCTTACTTTGCAGAGATTGACAGTTGTGATTGTTTTGAATCACAGAACTAAAGACATAATCAAAAGATTTTTAATGCATATGTATTTATTTCTTTTTAGGGAAAAGAGTCAAAATGCCACAATTCAACCTGGACCATGTAGAAATGGCTATTAGGTTGGGAGAGGGAAAAGAGGGAACATTTAAGGTACTTTCATATATTAGCATTAGTCTCATTAGTAACAATTGCTGTTCTCCCTAGATAAGGAGTCTGGACCAAGAAGAGGGTGGAATATATTAGCATACATTAGTATGAAATAGCCAATATACCTGGAGCCCTAAGACACAAATACAATGCAGTTCAATTCATTAAAGAGTATACTTCCCTGACTGAGGCACTGCGAAAAAGAAATGACAGGGGAATTAATTAGGAAGTGACAGATCTTAGAAAACAAAATGTTTCCTTAAAGAGGAAGTGGAATTTGTTAATGAAGTGTTGACCTCATCTGGCACTTCCATAAAACAAATCATGTCAGGTGGAGAGGCAGCCAGCCCCAGCGCGGGGTGGAGAGCTGGCTGGGAGCAAGGCTCTCCTCCCTCTTGCTGCAGAGGCAAAGAGCTCCTTGAAGCCAAAGTACAAGCCAATTACGAACAGCCCCCCAAAGGAAAAAAATACTTGGAGGGTGGCCAGACAGTTATTTTAAACAGAAAATAGCTTCTCTACCTCAAAATATAATTTCAGTCCACCGAACCGCTTTGTTCATTGAGAAGGTATTTGGCTGCTCAGCATCCTAATGCAGATCCAGTCCCCTTTACCTGCTTCGATCTGTTCTCCAAACAGGGCAGGTCCCTGACATTTTATTATATGTTCAGATTTGTTTGGATGCATGTAGGGAACAATATACACGAGGCCTGGATGACATTTGTCCAAAGAGTTAGAGACACACACATTTATATGTAAATATGCATATATTTGTAAGGGAATGTGTCAGATTTCTTGCCTTATATTACTCCTGCACTTTGCAGACTGAATTTTCAGTGTTCTTTCCTCAAAGTGCTCTATACGCAGGCATCCTGGCTGCTACACCAAAAGGCTGTGCTGCCATTCAGAGAGACCTGGACAGGCTGGAGAGCTGGACAGAGAAGAACCTCATGAAGTTCAACAGTCAAGTGCAGAGTTCTGCACCTAGGGAGGAATAACCCCATGCACCAGTACAGGTTGGGGGTTGACCTGCTGGAAAGCAGCTCTGCCAAGAAGGACCTGGGAGTGCTGGTGGACACCAAGTTAAGCATGAGGCAGCAATGTGCCCCTGTGGCCAAGAAGGCCAATGGTATCCTGGGCTGCATCAGAAAGAGTGTTGCCAGCAGGTCGAGGGAAGTGATTCTCCCCCTCTACTCAGCCCTGGTGAGGCCACATCTGGAGTACTGCGTCCAGTTCTGGGCTCCCCAGTACAAGAGGGATGTGGCACTACTGGAGCAAGTCCAGCGAAGGGCTACAAAGATGATTAGGGGACTGGAGCATCTCTCTTATGAGGAAAGGCTGAGAGAGCTGGGCCTGTTTAGCTTGGAGAAGAGAAGATGGAGAGGGGACCTTATCAACGTGTACAAGTATCTGAAGGGAGGGTGTCAAGAGGATGGAACCAGACTCTTTTCAGTGGTGCCCAGTGACAGGACGCGAGGCAACGGGCACAAACTGAAACACAGGCAGTTCCATCTGAACATGAGGAAAAACTTCTTCACTGTGAGGGTGACAGAGCACTGGCACAGGTTGCCCCGAGAGGTTGTGGAGTCTCCTTCTCTGGAGATATTCAAAGCCCGCCTGGAGGCAATCCTGTGCAACGTGCTCTAGGTGACCCTGCTTGAGCAGGGGGACTGGACTAGATGATTTCCAGAGGTCCCTTCCAACCCTAACCATTCTGTGATTCTGTGATTCTGTGATCCCCCCCTAACTCAATGGCCCTGTGTAATTTCGGCACTGTATTATAGTACAGTGAGTGAAAATAGAGGCTCTGTGAGCAGAACGTGCACTCTTTTGGGGGAAAGACTACCATTTTACTTTTGAGTTACTGTGCCCAGGTAACAGTGTTTCTAGTCACTGTGTAGGATCTAGTGGCAACAAAAATATTTAAATAATAGATAATCATAAAAGAGACTATGATTCCCCTCATCATAGCCCAGATGGAATCTGAAGGATAAAGAAAAGCAATAAAGGATGTTGTCATCCTCATTTTTGAAAGGGGTAAAGCAAATTTCATAATTTCCTGTTCTTACATCATCAGTAAAAAAAACAGAAACCATGCAGTTAGATGAAAGGCAGCAGGGATAATGCTGTTGAAGAAGTTCGGATGTATTGAAGTGTTTTCTGGATTATTTACAGATACTTCTGACTCAAACAAAATAAAAACAGATTAACGCAAACTTTGTCAGCACCATTTTCATGTAGCCAAAAAATCTACAGAGAGCACTGATGCAAGTGGGATTTGAAGGCTCTCCTGTCTGGCTTCTTGAATGGGAAACAGTCTTCCTTCGGAGCCTATATGTTTTCAAAGGCAAATAAATTCAAATAAGTGATAATTCCTGTATGTCCAATTACAGTCAGATTGTCAGAAATTGAACTGTGACTCAGTTCTCAGGTTTAGGCAGATCGTTTACGTCTGGGATGGGTAAGAAAGTCTCTGCATTGTGTAGTAAAGTGGTAGTGATGCTCCTTTTAAGAGTCCCTGCCAAGCCCATGAAAGGAAGTTACACAAAGAAATTGGCACACTGCTGCTCATACCATGGCACACATTTTATAGTGAGAAAAGGTGCTTGTGTTAGAAAGTTTCTTTCTAGTTTTGTGGTGATGTAATTAACAGGGTGAAAAACATCTTTGGAGAGAAGAACACGTGTTTGCATTGCTCTCAGATCTACAGTGCGGGCCAGTGGCAGCAGAAACACCTCATAGCACAGGAGAATTTGACGTATGGCTCCAGCTGTTTGTTTTTCGCATATTGTAATCTTAATCTGCATTGTTTGGGCTGTGAGGGAACAATCTTGCCTTTTTCCATTTGCCCCAGAACCAAATAACACCAGAACAATCACCAAGGAAGGAAAAAACCCCCCAAACTTCTCTGAGGGCTGTGAGAACCTGAAACCAGAACCAAGTCAATAGGAAAAGACAATTCATCTGCTATCCATACTTTCTTTCAGCATCAGAAAAAAATGAAGTGATTAGGAAGACAATGCCAGTTTTTTGAAAGATGGAGATATTCATGAAGCAATCAAAAATTATGCTGTAAGAAAATGTGTGCAAAGCCTGATTCTGGTATGGCTTTTATGTTTTGGGTTCCTTGCAAAAAATACAACCTGAACATCTGTATTCTACCACTGTATCCCACCACAGCTCCTTTTTAATCCCAGTTACTTCTTAGTACCAATTGTAACATTGTATTCTGTTTATTGTAGTTTCCATTTTGGAAATCAGGCCTTAATATTTCAGCTGCTTCTAATTTGACCACACTGAAACTTGGCTTTACTATTTACTCAAACTCATTTCCCAAGGAATTCAATAAGCTGTGTTTTTCGAAATGCAATAAAAATAGCAAACCTCTGTTGATTTCAGATATATTTTCCAAGGTGCTACATCCAACACACCTTGGTTTTGAGAAAATAGAAATGTGCAGGCAGATCAACCTTGGTCCTTGTCTATTCTGAATTACTAACAGCTAATACAGCAATGGTGGACACAGAGTCCAAAACCAAAGAAAGCTGATGAATATTCACTAGGACTTTTACTGCTATGCTTTTTGTCAGTGAAGCACAAAACAGCACTTGGGATGAGAAGTAGAATGTGCCAATGTGTGAGAAAGGCAAAATGATGGTGGCTTTCCAGCACGAACTAGTGGGAATTTTTCATGACTTTCAAGGCTTTCATGATAGGGAACATCTTGGGCTTTGAGGAGAACTGAAGCAGCTGTTTGGGGACAGAAGAAAAGAGCTGTAGTCATGAAAGAGAGAAGCATCTGGTATGAATCCATCCTGCTATGTCTGTGGTGGCTTATTTTAAGCTTAGACTTGCTTGTATTCCGTTCATTACTTCTACATTGTTAAGGATTGGGGTCTTGCTTTGGAGATACACTGACATAATGCTGATAATCTTTTTCATGCTGTGTCATGGGACGCTGTGAAAATGGAGGAATAGGAGTACTGATATTTGACCTACCAGGGTCAGTGGGATTATTTTCTAAGATAGACCTAGTCTTTGAATGAGGGAATTCATAGCACCAAAATGTCTTTGAAGAACTAGGCTTTCATTATCGCTATATCGTGTAAAAGACTTCATGCAAATTCTGCACATCTCTGTCAAACAGTCTGAACACAAAGCACTCTTGATCTATTATCACGGTATCCATTTGAGCAAAACCAACCTGGGTTCTTGGGCTTTGTCTTACCGAGGACTGATGACATTCACACATACTGTAGGGATGTGTTGCCTCTGTCTGTTTTGTCCTTTTGCCAAAGAGATATATTCATTCAGTTACCGTGACACTAAGGAGATGTTAACATTCTTGGCGACTTTATCACTGATAGTACCCACAGAGATTTTGTGTTGTCTAGTTGCCCAGAAAGAGGCATTTTTTACAGTCGAATCTGGGAACATCAGGCAAAGGGTTGCTAACAGAACAAGCAGATAATACTATATGTATTGCATGCATTTGATGGTATGCTCATTGTTTTCATTTACTTAGAGAATAGATGTGACTAATTCAGGGAGTAGGGTTCAGATCTCTCAACTACATGAAGTGCCTAAAAATGTATGTATGTGCAACTTAGCCAGGCCTTTCTTGGCACCAGCCGCACCCCAGACTATCAGCAGCCTTTTAGCAAAGTATTTGTTGGAGCACTGAGTAAAGTACAAGAGCTGGATCCCTTCCCTGCTTGGCAGGGTTTGAAGTAACATCACTTGAGTCCCAGTCAGATGACTGGCACTATAGGGGTAGCATCTATGTGGGTATCTTGTATTATACATGTCTGTTTTCATGTGTGTGTGTGCATAGTCTCTAAAACACAGCACACTAGAGGATTCACGAAGGCAGACAGGGCTCTCTCAGTAACAATTACCTCTAATTCTTCAGAATGTTTTAAATATTTTGAAATATTCACTAACCAAATGAAAATAAATCCGTAGTTTTGGAGACCTAACGTGCTATTGGAAGAAAGGAGATTTTGATACAAAATTCCTGTCAGAGAGTAGGAAGGCAGGTCAGTCACTCTACATGTAACTTTTCTAGAATATGCAGTTTAGGAGAAGGAAGAAAAGAGAAGGAAGAAAAGAGGAGGAAGGAAAGAAGGGAGGGAGGGAGGGAGGGAGGAAGAGCTTTTCCCCACTGGACCTTTGGCATGCTCTGCAAATGCTGAGCCAACTGTCACAGGTATGGCATGTTTGCCTATCCAGGAGCATTTAAATAGCATATGTTCTGAGTGTGATCAGAACTTTGAGGCAGTTTTGGATGTATCTAGAATAAAATGATTTCACTGCCTGGAGTTTTTTTTCAAGAATATGTGCTTAGGGGAAAAGTCTAAATTTTCAGTGGAGGAACTTAAATCTTTTGATGGCAGTTTCAGTGGAATCAGTGATGCTAGCACTTCATCTGCAATATTTTTCTCAGGAACACACAGTAAGTCTACGGCAGGGCCATGACCTGAACCTAGGTCTGCTAAAAGTCCAGTGTCTTAACCACAGGTTCTTGCTTGATTTTTCAGATATTTCTGGGACCTTTAATGGCATTGTGCTACTAGTTCATAGCTGGGTTTCTCAGAGACTTTAAGAATGATCTTGACAGGGTGAGTCAAACCTTGATCTGACTGTTTAAGAAAAACACCAACTGTTTGGTATCCATTTGTATCTGACTACCCTAACCTTACTGGGACCCTAAAGGAAGAAGACATCCCAATGGTTTTAAGATGAGTCAGACTTTTCTTTAATTGCAAAAATAGAAGCCTCTCACAAAGCCAGAATATCCCAAACACTCAGTTCTACACCAAAGAAATGGCATGTAAAACACTCTCGTGCAACACTTAAAACTTTAAGAGGACTACAGACCGACACAATTATAATGCAGCCAGCTCAGCCTGGATCTTGCCAGGAACCCCTTGATCTGAGGGCTAGAGCAGACCAGGCTTTCCGAAAACACCTTCAGGGCTAGCTCTTCCCGTACCATCTGTGATAGAAAATCTTATCAGAGCCTGGCTTAACTTCTGTGTTGTTCCCTCAAATATTGCCCTCTGTGCAATCTCCCCAGTTCTGGGGGATGCCCTAAGAGGAGGACAGCAGCACCTACTCATCGGCGGTCTCTCTGGGCGACATGGGTGTTGTGTGGGGCAGCACCAAGCATCTCTGCTCCAATGTGTCGGTAATGATTAATGTTCGTGAAATGGGAGCTGTAAAGAGTGAAATCCTGGTTTTCACAGGACTCCAGCAGCTGTTCCTTTCGATTTCAGTAAGGTCAAGATTTCACTCAGATCTTCAGTCAATGTTTCTTTATAAAAAGATTTTCTACATAATCTATTGGTGAATTATTTACATCAAGTTTCAGCTTATATACAGCACACAATGCAAAAGAACAATTAGTTTACACTCAGAAATACACATTTCCTAGTATAGAAAATCATCAGGGTTTTTTATGGCATAAAAACACACTAAGCAGTAAATGTTAAAGTAGACATGAGTTCTCTGGCTTATGTGAAAACAAAGGGATAATTCAGTTAAAATTGTGTTTTCATTCATATTAGTCATAAATAATGAATTTGTGGCTTTTGACTGTCCCTCAGATTACCAGCACAGAAGGTCTTGCTGAATTTTCAAGCCTCTTCAATTTTGTGGACCATGTATTTGAGCATAATGCAACTGAACTTGATTGCATCAAACTTCCCTGTCACGAACAGAGTGAAATTTTATCTAGATATGAACCTTAAAAAAAAATTCTAGAAAACTTTTCATATGCATGAGGAATCATTTAAAATGTGTTCAGATTTTATTGTACGTGTTTTGATTTCTGAAGGTCTATTGCTAATTTACAAAGATTGTATGTGATAAGCATAAAATATTGTTGATACTTCTTTTTCCTGATTGCATTCATTTATTTTGCCTAAGTGCATTGTTAGCAACTGATACACCATTCTGTGCTTGAGATTTTGAGTATTCATGCAGTGTAATGTAAGTGAACTTTATGGCTGAAGAGACCTTTGTTTACAGTACTTTCGCATAAAGAAGAACTGTTATACCGTTAATCCTATCTGGCCTATAGCTAGAAAGGGGAAACATTCTCCTTATTTTTGGCCTTTTTCCCAAACCTCACTAGTCATGACAGACAGTTCATCATGTGGGTAGTAACAATTGTGCAGGTGATGGTGAATCTGCACTGATTCATTATCCTTCCACATCCTTACTAATTCTGACTTACTAAAGAGTATTTCATTGTTACAGGAGAAGAACAAAATGCAAAATCCCTCCTTTCAGAAATGAAGGCTGCAATATGGACTGTATTTACTTTTTGTGTTGGAAATACTCATATTAAAATTCTTGTGAATGCTATGAATTGTTGCCTCTTCAAAGCTACAGCATATGCCAGAACAGTACCTCCCTTCAGTTGCTGGCTAGCCAATTGTGAGAATGATGGCTAAGTCCTTGGGAGTTAAATATTTGCAAGAGCTCATAAAATAAAAACCCTGTAATATAGTATAATTCAATAAGTAAAACTTTTCTTCAGCTATGTCCTGTTCATTTCTTGTGGGCCTGAACTTGATAGACCTGCCCGCACAATAATTAGCAACAAAGATGTGTGCTCTCACAACTCACAGAGCTATGCTCATTACAGGCAGATATTCTCTGTTCTCCCCTGTGGAAGCCGATACTGGTGATGCTTTCTCTAAAGCCAGAGATATGGTAACCTTTTTCTTATTTTGCAGATTGCTTAAATTTGCACAGAGCTCTCACTGCCAGGCCCTTCTCAGAAGGAACATTAATCATGATGTTATTTATTCATGTAGCATTTACTAGCTACTACAAACACACATGTGTGCACACACACACAAACACACTGGGAGAAGTTCATCCCCTTGCAGTGGTTGGTGAGAAGAGCTGTACATCTCCCTTCTCTCAGAAGCGCGTGCCCGTGCACGTGCACTGAGATATGTTGGCCTTGTATGTTCAAAGCTAAAGTAATAACTGGGAGATAAGGGAGGATATTACAGTACCAAAAAAATGTCACTTCATAGGTTTTTCTACATAGTCAGCATGACCTGGGGAGGGACTTTTTTGTCCTTTTTATTTTGATATTCCAGCAGTTGTTATGTGCCAAGTGCTCAGTGTAAAACAACTGTTAGTCTCTACCTATAAATATGACATTGAAAAATGTATATTAATAGTCACGTAATTTATGAAGTCTGTCAAATATATCTAACACACATACATATACTGCAAATGGGGATCAGATATTTCACTACAAAAAACAGGGAAATATGAAAAATAGCATGTTATTACCATAAACAGTCTATAGGTAGAATAATGCTGATAAATTTTGATCTTTTATGTTAAATGCTCAGATGATACTATATTTTACCAAGTCTTTTCAATGTTGCTAGATATTTAGAAAATCTCTAAACTAAGCAGAGAGAAATCCTGCCCTTAGCTACATCGCTGAAGTCAGCGGGAATTACCACTGTGTAACCCAGGGTGTTGTGAACTAAGAGGTTTTTGATACCGAGGAGCTGTCTGATCTCAGGTCAGTCTTTTTCACAATAATAGTTTTTATGCTGGTGATATAAAGGAGGTTACCTATTGGAGATCAGACATAAAGCTGGGAAAAAAATTATTTCTGCTTCACTCCTGATGGGCCCCTTTCAGCAGCTCAGTGTTGCTGTACCAGGTAGGGGAATGCAGTGTAACAAACGTCTCTCGGCCCAGTTATTCCCACTATGAATCTATCTGTCTGGTGCGGGAGTGGGCAGACAGGTGACACTGATTGCCTGCACTCAGCACAGGGGCCCCAGAAAATGCCCTGGGAAAATATTAAAGTAGTTTAAGGAGGCTATATGCCTTCTCTGCCCCACAGTGTCTCCCACTCATGATTTAAGCTGGGTGCATTTTGGACAGACTATGGGTCACTCTCCATCTGAACAAGAGTTCTTTCATATATCATTTATATAAGATTATAGTAAATACATATGCATGATACCTAGAATTTTCAGAAGATATTTGGCTTTTTGTCCCTTTTATCTAATGTTCAGCTTCTCAAGAGGTTCTAGATGTTATTTCAGCTGACAAAACACCTGTTACGTTCAACAGGATTACATTCTGTTATAATGGGAAAGGTGACATTATTCTACTTCTAAAGATAACTGGTCTGTGCACTCAAAATTTTATCCCTGATTTAGTTTTAAATATGCACCTCCCATTTATATTTGTTTTTAAACAACATGAGCCAAATGTCTCAATTCCATGAACTGATTTGGTCTAAAACACACACTCTCCAGTCTGAAATGTGGCAAGTACATTCTGAATTAACAGCACGTCACTGGAAGATGCAAACTGTAAAGGAGAAATGTTCCTTATGAAAATGCATAGAATGCACAGATTGGAGAGCAAACACTTCATGTAGGGGCATTACTGTGGTGGAGAGAAATGATGAGGGCAGAGGAGAGAAGGAGCTGTATCCCCTTGCAAGTGTTTATGCAAACTAAGAGCACCAGAGCCTAGTAATGGAGAGGTCACGTCTAGTCACACTGCTACATTTAACGCATCACGCACTGTAACCTGCTGCACTCACTTCTTAAAGTTATATTTACTTGTACTGAGAGAAAAGGAACCAGATTCTTAAAATTCTTGTAGCTATCTGATACCTTTTAAAAATTAACCTTTTGGGTTTTTTTTGATTGCCTTGAGAGAACTTGGATTATGAAGAAAATCCCAAACATTGATTCTGTGCTCACAGATGATATATAATGGGAGTTAAAGACCTTCCTCTCCCACAGTGCCCACCTCAGCTGTTATGAAATCATAGAAAAAAAGTCTTGACAGGAGCTTTGCAGGTCATCTGTATGGTCCCTCTGCAGATAGGCAGAAATCATCCCTAACACTATTCCTGAACATCCAGCTAGGGAGATTCATAGCTCTATCCTTACTGTTGGCATGTTTTTCCTATTGTCCAACCTAAACCTTCCTTGCTACATTTTAAGTCTGTTAATTCTTGTACTTCTTCCATGAACACGGAAGTTCATGACTGTCATTTCCATTCTTGAAGAGGGTTACTATACATTTTGGGGGGGATTTTTTTTCCCTTGGACTAAACAATTCCAGCTCTTCCACTCTTTTTCCTTACAAATCCTGTATTCTAGACCTTGGACTGGTCTCACTGCTGTCCTCTGGGCTCTCTGTGCTTTGTCCACCTCTTTTGGGAGGAAGAACAGTCGATTAAGCATCCCAGTCAAGGACTTAACCATTGCCACAGAGAGTTGCAGGATTGTTTCAGGAGTCTCTAATACAACACTATAGTTACACAGCTCACCTATATGCTTTCTTTTTCTGCAGCAATGTAACATGCTCAATAATGATAACCTTCTCACCCACTTAATTTAAACAACTAAATCTATAAGCAACTGTTCTTTTTTAGACTGAGAGGAATGTACTGATCTTTATTTGAAACATTGAGAAATACTTTTTTTTTTTTAATTTTCTCAGTGATGGTCTGAGTACTCAACCAAAGGGATGCTTAAATGTAGATCTGGTATTCATCTGGAACTACCTGCAAAATACTGTGCTGCACAGGAACATCTGGAGCTCATGAAAAAGGGATGCTTTTAAATTAATCATTAAAGGTACCTTAATTACTAGCTCTCCTAAGAACTAGAGTTGTCAAAAAAGCATAACTCTGGCACCATACTTAATCTCAGGGTCATTCAGGGACTTAAATTTCTCTAGATAATTGACTAAGAAGCCGATCATGTGCCTCCCTCTGGAGGTGGTACTTTAGCTTGAGGTCTGACTTTCCCTCACTGAGGGTCTCTGACATTTGCTGCATATAATTCACGCTTTCATTTTGCCAAGTCCCTCTGAAATGGGTGTTGTGTTCCTGGGACAACGACAGCAGCACATTACAATGGCCCATCTGTCCCTGGAACTTAAAATTCCCAGTTTGCCACTACCATTTGCTACAAAATTGATTTTGGTGTGGCTAGCAGCGGGTGCAGAGAGCATGCACAGTTTGGCTCAGGCTCCCCACGCAAAGGTCTCCTGTGCAATCCTCCTTGCTGCCAGAGGGCAGACAGACCACAGTCCTATGCTGAGCAGAGCCTCATTGGCTTGTGGTCAATTATTGTTTCCAAGCAAAAAAGTTTAAGGTTACAAATGCTCCTATTACTGAGCAATAATCAAAAATATATACATATTTAGCTTCATGAAGACACATCTGACTTTTAGAATTCAAACACTGGAAATGCAGACACCTTCACATTGTTAGTGTTTAGGATTTGTATCTTTGAAAAAATGGCTTGGATTTTGTTTGCTAAGATTGGCAAGGGATGGAGGAGGCTCTGGAAAAAGGGGATAGAAATTCACCACATTTGCATGGTTGGTTTTATCCCCAAATGAAGTTATGTTGCTATATTATAAACGCAAGAGCATTTTGTAATGGAAATGCTGGCAGACTTTTAATTAAGGTAGTATTATTGCTAAGAATTTTAATACAGAAAAAACAGTCTGTTCTGCCTTTGTTGATGTTTTATTTCAGCTAAAACATATTTATTAAGTAAATTAAATGAAAAAAACAAGGCTTAATTTCAGCACCCCATGTCACCAGAGGTCTTTTCATTTGTGCTGAGTTTCTGTACTTGATAAAAAAGAACAGCCAGAGCCTTCCTGATAAATTTAGTTGTTCAAACAAAGGAACAAAACCCCTTCTGCCAGAGCCAATGTTCACTAAACTGGATTTTCATGTGTTGGGTGTGGTGTAGATACTACAGAGCTGATTAATGTAAGGTTTGTTTCCTTTGAAAATGCTCCCTTCCTGCTTTTTGGTATACTGATACCTGAACTGTGCATTTCTAAGGAATGGAGACAAAGAAGCTGCTGTTCTTGTGATATGTATTTGAGACAAATTTTCTAATGCTAAGACATTGTAATTATTCAGGTCATATCAGCATTCTCAGTATTACTGTCATTAGTGTATGGTGCTATTTATAAAGCAGAGAAGTGCAATTTACCTCATGTGTGCAATGACAACTTTTCAAACCATTTTGATATGAAGAAAAATAGCATTTTCCATTGGAAAAATATTTTGATTAGAAATTAACAAAAGCTCTAAAACCGCAGCCTTTTCTTCAAAGCCCCAGGACAATGCTAGCAGTGAATTCAGCATGTGAATTTTCTAGTGGCTCTGAATCGTTATCACAATTATGGCAAAGACTGCCATAACCATGCAGTGTTTCTGTCACCTGAAGCTAAAACCAAGATCCCCAAACCAAGCTCCTGAACTTGGCATTTCAGAACATTCTACCAAATAGAGCAAGAAAAAAAAGAAATCAGCGAATGAAGAAAACAACCACGATAATGGCAAAGCACATCAATTTTGTACATCCATGTGAACATAATAGAGTGCAAAACAACCTGTACTTATATGTACATGATGATTATTAAACTTTCTGTATTATGCACACTTCCTTTACAATCAGCTCATTTGTGTCTTTAGAAATTAAGAATGCCTTCTGGTGCTCTCCTGGGAAGCACAGCGTGCCTCAAAATTATTCAGAAATACAATATTCATAGTAGAGCTGCCTTATTGTCTTTAGCTACTAAATCTTCCATTTCCTGTTGTTCACTGGCAAAAATAGAAATAGCAATATGCAAAATACTGTTGTCTGAAAAAATAACTGCCTTAATATTCCTTGAAGTCTGAAAAATAGGCATGTGGTTTGAATGAGTACACAGGATTGTGTTTTCCTGTAAATATTCCACTAGATTGATCATGCTGTGGATTGCACCGTCAGTGGGCAGTTAGTTCTTTTTCCCGTACTCTTGTTCGATTGTCGCAGCATTGGCAACTCACTCTCCAAAATGGGGAGAAAGCTTCAGTGATGCGCAGCAGCGAGGTGTGTGCCTCCGCAGCACAAACGTCCTCACTGTGAGGTATTGCCTCCTGTACCTGGAGGGGGAATTCAGGTCCCTCTGCCAACACTGGGTTACACCTTTCCCTCACAAGCTCATTCCTCAAAGGGACTTTTCTAGTTAGATGATGACTCATGTATGTGGATATGTACAGCAGACCTCCATTTAAAATTTACTGATAACTGGTAAAGCTTAGGGTTTAACAGTGAAGGAAAAATGAAGCCCAGCTGAACACAGTATTTAAAATTGTCTCCAGCTTTCAAGGTCTACACCAAACTGTATTGCAGAAGTTGTACCTAAATACTGAAGAGAGTTGCCCAACACTCATCTAAGTCAACAGGTATTTGCCTGATAATTTTAATGGAATCTGAAGATTTATGGTAGGATTTACTTTAGCAGTTTATGCTGTGGAATATAAAGTCTGTCCTGCAGCCCTTCTTTGACAGAGCATGACCAGCAGGATTACGGCCTCTATTTGTAATCTTTAAAGTTTAAATTTAGCTCAAGCATTTTATTTCAGATTTTCTTTTCTCTTTTGCTGTTTGTCAAGATCTGAATTTAAGACTATTCTAACTAATTTAAGTACCTTATGCAGTGCTAAGGAGAAAAAAACATTATGAATGGAATCTCAGCAAGTAAGTAAAGGAAAGAGAGAAAAGTTTACACCTGTGAAAGAATTCCCACGTTAATTGAATTGCAGCTTAAGAGCTAAATTTCCTATTTCTTCCTTCTCTTCTTATTCACCTGCCATATAGGTTGGTATTTTAACAGCTCCCAGTTCAGGGCTGCTATCTAGCAGCTGCCTTCTCCTCTCACTATATTTCCCTGTTTGGGCTGGGGTTGAAGCATCAGATGTAAGTGGATGAGCAGGGAGAAAGAGGGGGATGGATAACTTTCCAGCTTCCTTCAAAGGTAAAGGCTGTGATGCATACCTTGACATTGCTAGCATTTGAAATATCCCATGCTTGTCTAAAACAAAGGCAAAGGAGTGGGAGATCTGTAGGAAAAGTCTTTCAGAGAGATGAATGACATATTCATTGAAAGTTTTATGAACAAAACTCTCTAGCAGTCATGGGTGTTCAAAACTTCCTTGGCACTGGCCATTCTGCTTGCAGATTCTTAACATTTAGCTTTATGTGGGACATTCATCTATTCCTTTAGTGATTTGTAGAACTTGTGCAGTGACAGTACTGTAACTCCTACCTGCAAATCAACTTCTCCCTGGCCCTATTTCTGTCTCAGTAATCATACAGAGACTAATGATGCTTTGAATGTGTGATAAAAGGTGCTTATTACTTGCAAGACTGTACATTCACCATGTTTTCCTGATGACAGACTCACACATGACAGTGTTATCTTAAGCTGTCAGGGACTCACAGCAGCATCCAGATTCTAAAAATAGATATTTCTTGTGCTGTGACATTATTTTCTTATTTCTTACCTGGGATTCTTTACTGCCATGGCTATAATTTTATTAGAGGCAAACACTCATCTAGCATTCATCTCAGAATGGCTATTAAAGAAAATCATCATTTCCAAACAAATTTCACCGTTTATTTGGAGTGAAATAATTGTGCCTTAATGATGAAGTTTCTGGGCAGAGTAATAGGGTGACAGTTTTTCCTATAAACAGACACTCTTAAGGAACTACCAAATGTTAAATAAAAACTATTTTGAGATGTCTTCAGGACTTTTGTGAAGCAGTTTAAAGAACTGGTATGTTTCTGTAATGATGATTGAGAATTTGTTATGTGACTATTAATTTACCTCCATTTGCTTTATGCACCTGATAATGGGATGGTAATATTTTGGGTATCCTTTGGAAATCATCAAGATTTGAATACTTTAGAGTGAATCTTTTTTGTCTTGCAAAGTACAAATTTTTTTAAGATGGCATCAAGCTCGTTAAAAGGCGAAAAGGAAAGGATTCCAAGCCAGTTACTTCTTGTGAAAGCTGATAGTTCAAAATCTAGGGTTGAAGAAAAGTACCTAAAGCAAAAAGTGCTAAAAGTTTCTGAATGCCATGTACTGGTTCTTTCTTTCCTATTTGCTATGGGCCACCTGACACTGTTCTTTCTGTTGTATCGTCACTTCATATGGCTGGTACCAGAAAGTGTGGAAATTATGTAGCCTGGGGAGCAGTTCCATGTTGAGTCCCTGCTGCAGCACGTAGGATGGACTGCTGTTCCCACCTCTGCATCAGACTCTCTCTATGTCATCCCTGGAAAAGGCTGATGTGGCTTGAATAATGTGTCTTGTTATCTGGTCATGCCCTCTCCCACCATGGTTTGGATTTCCACACTTCCACCCTTCTCCCCACTTTGTTCACAAGCAGAATGTGAAATGATGAGTTTGCAATGGTTGCTGCTGAGCTAGGCAGACGTCTCTCCAGATTTTAATGCAACGAGTTCAGAGTCATCTATGTATCTTCCATTTAACTGTTCGTTGTTGGAATCATGATGGTACAAGTAAACGGGGACCTCTGTGATTGATGTTGCCGTGTAGGAGGTAGATCGCGTGGAACAGTGCTCTCGGCGCCTTTGGCCCCACTGGGTTTTATACTGTGTCCACTGTCTTTTCAAAGCTCCTTGTACCTGTTAAAGAAATGCATAGTTAGGGTGAGGCATAATTGTAACTCCTAAAACTGCAGTTAAGCCAGTTCTGTTTGCTGCAGTGACACCTGGCCTGTGCTTTGCTAAGCCATCGGTTGCAAGCTCCAGGACCAATCCCATCAGGTTCAATCTGTCTCTCTCCTCCCCTTTCCCCCCAGCTCCAGAAGCAGGAGTAGCACAGTTATTCAGCTCTCTGCCATAGGTCCCTTCCTGTCTACCCTATGGCAGCAACCAGATTTTCTGCAATTGTTGATGCATGCAAAGAGAGGGTATGGGCTAGCTATTCCTGTAAGAGGTAAATGTGAGATAGACTGCTGTACAGGAATGCAGTAGGATGCTGCTGTGGAAGGAGGGAGGGATGGAGATTAAAACTCAACTGATGTTGCAGCTGGATCCTTGCCCCTGGAATGGCTTATGAACCTCTGTCTTGAAGAAACTTAACCTTGAGTAAAACTAGCCATGAATGGCAGAACATAAGTACACTTTACAGACTTGCCAGCACTACTTTTGTACAGAGAAAGAGTTGGAGGATTAGTGCAGATGAACAGGGATTGTGTCCTGGTAATTTATGAACAGGTTTTGGTAGTTCTGTGCTGGCAAAAAGTTAGCCTTGGTCATAGCCCTCTGCATAGCAGAGAATTTCAACCTTTGGACATTCATCTTCTGGGAAGAAGTCTTTTATTCAACATGTACATTAAGCATGATGTTTTATACGGAGCTAGGATATGATTTAAGCTATTGAGTTGTGCCAGGGAATAAGAGCCCCTTCTCAGGTTGCGTGTTCAGGTGTGCTGGAACCTGCTAGCTCTTTCCCAAAGGAAGCGTTCAGACATGAGCAAGGGGTGGGCAAACCCTGGCTCCGCACCTTCAGTTTCGCTATGCTAGCCAAGAAAATGTAAGAACAGGAGTAGTTTGCCATAATAATCTGCTGTAAATTACTTCCTCCAGAGGAAGGGAGAAGCAGGTGAGGTGCTGGGACTTACAGGAGTGTCCTGGAGTTACAGTACTCCTGCTGAGGTGGGTGTTGTATGTCACTTTTTGCTCAGGGAGTTTGCTCAGCAGCCACTCTCTAAGCTTTATGAAGAAAGGTATCTTTGATTCACATAGAAGAGTTTGAATGACTTTAATATTTCCCATGTCTCCACAATTCTAATCACTCTATTAATATGTATATAGTAAAATGCTATCTACTCACCACCCACAGCTGCCTGCAAGAAAGCTGTTTCATGTCACATAAGGACAAGGCTTCATAAGGAATTGCTATAAATCTGAGATGCTTACTGAGTGTGCAGTGGGACTATGCAGCATGCCAAGAATGGATATTTCATTTGCTTAAGCTTTTTATTTTCATGCCAATGAGCAAGCCAAGGTATGAGGACTGATGCTATAAATCCTTACTCATGCAAGTAGTTGCACTGACTTCAGTATGACTACTTTTTTGAGTAAACAGTCGTTTGCTGGACTAGTCATTTAAAACTCACTGAAAACTATATCCATGCCCAATTTTCAATACTAGCTGTTTTTTGCTATCATTTTCTCAAGACAATGTAGTTAGAGTTCGTTTCATCTAGAAGAATGTGTTGCTATTCACCTTCTCATAGCAGATAAAGAAAAGAAACCAAATAGCTGAATGTAGGTTAATTAGATATCAAGCACAGAAAAGGCATACGGTTACAATGGAACTTTAATTACCAGTGCTGTGAACAAAGCTTCCTATGCTAATGTCGAGACTGAAAGTTAAATGGCTGCATGTGGGGATGTTTCATGTCACACCATCGCCAAAATTTATTAGTGAGAAAGAATTACTGCATGAAGGAATGACACAGTTATAGTACATTATAGGGAAGCATTATGCATAAGGCAAATCTTGCATGGATTTTAGTCACTTAAAAATTGTTTTTTGACATGATAGTGTTTCACATGAATATTGTAGCTTTGTCATCCTAAAATCTATAGGAAGGAACTGGAATAAACAATCTTCACAAGGATTAAGTCAGAGAATTTTCCCCAATATCATTCTTGGGCAGCAGCTTCTGAAACCTATTGGACCTGACAGAATGAGGATAATGCAGAAATCTGATGTCTGCACACCGGCTCTGCCTGCCAGGAGCCAGTGCTCTCATGCTGCAACAGTGGTCTATGAGTGTCTCTAACCACGAGCACTTTTGGCCATTGCTGCCCCTAAGGCTAGTACTGAGTGTGTTTGTATTTCGCAGGAATTTATCCTTTCAGATTAATCTCAGAGTCTTTGGTAAAGGTGCTAAGAAGATGTTCTTGTAGCCCTCCTGTTCCCCTCCCAGCCCACTCTTTCTCCATACCCTGCATAGACCCCAAGGTCTTGGTGAAGGCTTTGATTGCTCTTGTGTGGTAAGAGTGGCCGCTGTGGTGGTGATGAGCCCCTGAGGAGCTCCCCACTCTCTGCTGACCTGCGGTCTGATGGGCCATCAGGCAACCATGGGTCTGGGAATAACATGGGCAACTGAAGAGGGGGCAATGGGAGTCTGATGGAGCCGTGTAAAAGCTGCAGTGAGAAGCTCATGGCTCTGTGTCTCAGACAGGAGTGATGCTTATATATGGTTTGGGAGAGGACAGGCATATCCCTTCCAATTCAGCCCACGATTAGAAGTTCCAGTTGTCAGGTTTAAAAGGCTCCATGGATTGTGAGAGCACAAGGTCAAAGCAGCTGTGTTTTTATTCTCCACTGAACTGCTGGCCTTTACAAGAATCTCACCACAAATGGGTAAAGGATAATACAAGCTGCTGAGCCTGAGTAAAACAATGTGTTAATCTATATTTCTGTGCTAACTCCAAGGATCTCAGATGATCATAATTCAGTGCCAACTAAAACTGTTCATGTGTGGGTTTTAAATGTGTAAGCAGCATTATTGAAAATCACATGCACAACCATAATGTATTAACAACCAAAGACACTGGGAGGGGCTGGGCAGTGCCTGCTGTGCTGTTCTCTGTGATGGCAGAAGGAAGAAAATAAAGCCTGAAGAAAAGAAGAGCCTAAGTTTGTTTACTCTGCTCTTTAAGACTTTAAAGTGTTTTCTGTTCTCTATTATACACTCATGCCTCTTTGGCACATAGGATATATGACTTCTTTTTTCCAAACAGACTTTCTGTTTTGTTGGCCAGCCTTCCAGTCTAGAAGTAATCTCAGGACTGGAAATATGGTCTGGTGAGCAGACAATTGCAGAGACCCTATATCATCTGTGCAATGCTATTTTTATTGGACAGAGAAACTACAGTGCTACTTGACAATGAGATTTTATATGAAAATTCATGAGAAGATCTATCATTTAAAAAGTCCTAAAAAAGCCATTGTTTATATGTTTTTCTATATTAATGCAGAGAGCTTCTTATTCAGTATTTAGACATTTCTTTCTGTAGATGGGTTTGTTTGGTACTGAAGTGAGGTAGGTGAGGTAGCTTGCTGCGAACACTGATATAAAACACTGCCAGGTGGTACTGAGTTTAGCATTGTTTGTTCTGGATAAACTTCATTAGTTTCAGCCTTGAAGTTAAATATTCCAGTAGTAAAAAATAAATCACTAAGGATACAGCCTCCTGTGTTACTAAAACTAATCTTCTTGACCCACACTGAATTTTCCCATGCTCTATGGCCCTGGCAGTGGACACACACAGCAGCTGGCACAATTTCCTGCCATGACTGAAGACCAGGCTGTGGCTTTGGTCCATGTCCGTTCATACCACATTCAGCAAAAGTCCTGGGGGAAATTAGCTTAATTCTCTTGGACAGCCTAATTCAGATCAGTACATGATGGGGGGGATGGACACAGCCCCTTTCTCTCCCTTCAGGAGTTCCTAACACCATCTTGGTGTCAGTCTGTTGCTACTCCTCTATAGGTTTTGTGCCTTATATAGCTGCCCCTGTGCATCTGCAAGAAAAAATGACACTTTGAAGAAAGGGGTCATAATTCTTTCATTCTCTTTTCTGGCACAGTCCATCAAAGCTGCTCTAGTACATGAACTGTATAGCAAGTTATTATGCTTGTTATTTATTGGTAAAATGCTGATGCAAGTATCACCAGATTGTCTTGACTCTGTATGATAGAGGTGTCATCTTGGGTCTCTGTTCACCTTAATGGGAAATTGTAAAAAAGCTTCCCTTATTGTCTGGTGAATATAATTTCCTATAAGAAAATAATGAGAGGGTTTCTAAGCACCTCTGTCATTGGCTGTTAGACAATCTGCATGTCTGCAGCAGATACAACAATTTTGGAAGCTGGAGTAATGGTGAAAAGCACCCAAGCACCAACAAAAATTGCACTCGGCATGACTGAGAAATCCGAATCCCCACAGCTGTTTGTTCCTAGTACCTGATGCTGACAAACATTTCTCATCAGTCATGCCATGAAGGATTCATTAATCTTTCATGCAGTCTGTAACTACCTGGGGGTAGCCAAGGCATCCATGTGATTACTTACAGGAGCAATACAGTAGAGGTCTGGAAGACACATTTCAATATAAGATTCATTATTTTATCACATTTTGTGCCCTATCCTTTACAGATATGTGTCTGTGATCACCAGGATTATAAACGCAGTGGGCCTCTGAGTTGTCCCCTTAGTGGTGCCAGGCTGACAACTCAAGTATCAAAGGCAGATGTCCAGGTCACGTTCTTTCACAGGGAGGAATTCTTTCTCCTGTGGGTTGCCAGATGTGTTAGAAAGGCTTTCAGAGGTGACTAGGTGCTGATGACTATTGCCATTATTCAGGGTTTGTATTCAGACCGTGCATCTTCAGTCTGTATACGGAGCCAGCTGCTGTTATTGCAGCTTCCTAACAGCAGCTCAGTCTGATGCAGAAGTCCACAAAGTGTAGAGTGACTCTGAGACTGGACATCTGAGTACCATATATGAATATGGTGTATTTCCTTAAGCCTTCTGCATCCTAAATTAAATGTAATCCAATACTTAATGAATAAAAGAAAGTTGTGTATTATTTTAGACTCAGTTTCATTTCTGGAATGTGGCTTTTGTTTTTCTGCCTAGCACACTATAGCTTAATTAATACAACAAGTAAACTCATTCATACCCTAGCATCTAATTTTCAGTTAATTGATACATGTGGTCATGATGTTGGCATCATTATTGGGTACCTTGAAAATTGTATTAGTGGAATTGTAAAGGTGGATATGTTCTTCTGACACTGCAGCATTGACAACAGTACTTTAGAATTAGAGCTATATCTGCTGAACCATATCTAAAAAACAAGCAGCCTTTAAGAAGTTTTATATTTTCTGTGCATTTTCTTGCTGCTTATTTTCACTTTTAGCATTGCTACAGCCTTTAGTCTAGGCACAGATCCATATGTTCTCATCATAGCTGGAGAATTACAGAAGAATTGATCTTTTACCCTGAAGTCGTAAAATACTAAACAAATATGCTTTGCAAAAACTAATCTACAATACTTTTCCCATGATGCTGGGGGAATAAGGGGGGAAGAAGGCAATGTTCAGGACCAGGATTTTGGGGCAACACATTATTTAGAGGCAAGTGATGATATGCAGGACCACTGCCTGTACATAGCTATGCAGTTATTTCTATAGGGAGAGAATGCTTCAAAATTTTCCTGGCTGCTTTCTTCTTTCTGCATGCCAGTTCTTCCCTACTGGAGAGAATCAGAACCCTTTAATCTCCATGTTTCATGTTTCAACTGTGCTGGGAAGTGATGAGTAAGGCAGAAGGAGAAACATGGTAGTAGCCTGCAGATCCTGGGGACAGAAATGTGGTGTGAATAAAGAGTTGTAAATATCTGAAACCTTGTTTAATTGGAGCTGTCTCTGCAATCAAAGAGTGAACTACTGTAATGTGATATTTAAGGCTATCATTTCATTTTAGGTGCTGGTGTCATTAACTGCTCATGGTTTCCTATTCTCTTTTATGTCTTCTGAGAAGCCATGCTACAGAATTACAGTGGGAGGCATCTAATCTTTTGTAGTATTGCATTTCTCTGTACCTTTACTCGGCGAGCAAGCCAGAAGCAAAGGTATAATGATGTGGTGGCAGGATTTAATGCACTGTGCCCTCTTGAAAAATAGCAAACCAGTCAGTAGCACCTTATGAATAAGATAACTCACTTCAAGTCACTACAAAAAATCAGTGTGCTTACATCATTACCGGGAACTTGCTACTTACTGATAATATACAGGGATAAATACAAACACGAATATCTCTTTAGGGTGACATACTGAATGTTAGCATCACAAATCTTGCTCTAATAAAGGAACATGTGTATCTAATTCATCTGCACTGGTCTGAAAATTAACTTTTTAAAGTGCTTTCCAGCTTTTCTAAGATATGCGGTGTTTCACTTCGCTACAGTTAAATGCTCCTGATGTTCTGAAAAACATTTTCCTGCCAACCGTCTTTGGAAAATTGCTTGCTGTAGGAATTTAAATGGCTCTTGACATGCTTTAACCAGCTATTTTTATTAAAACAAGAAAAAGTAGTGAAGTGGACCTAAAACAAGCTGTAGGAATATAAAATATTGATCCAGCTGTAAGAGAATGGGAGGCGTCTTTCACTCAAGGGTGTTTATTTCTCAATTACTACTTGAGAAACACTGACCTTAAAAAGGCCAATGCTAATCCTCGAAGGAGCGAAAGTAATTGCACTCCTTCAGGCTTTTCTGATCTGGCAGCACTACTAGCAATGGCCTTTCTTTCCACTCTCTGGGGCTTAACCCAGCATGCCAGTTCTCCAGGTCACCCCTCTCAAAGAGCCCTACTGCTTCTTTCAGGATATTGCAGTTATTTCATGTCATTCATCCAGCTTTTCTGGGGCTAGAGGTAAAGTTAAATAGTAGGAAAAGGAGATGAAATAGATTGCTTTTCTCCTTTACCTTGACCTCTATTTTGGATGAAATTCTGGAGGGTAGGGGTGAGAATCTCTTGACGATACTTCACTTAGTGTGGTCTGCTTTGTAAGGATAACACTCCTCATTTACCCCCTCAGAGAAATTCAGGTCAGGTGCTGTATGGAGCTTTGAAAAATGCACAGTACTGCTTGCATATATAGATTAAAACAAAGACTTCGTGTTGTTTTGAAGTTTGTAGCTGGACAGGCTTCTTTTCTGTATTAATGAACAACAAAGTGACTATTTATCAAGAGTCTGAAGTTCTGTTCATTTACTGTATTTCACATGCTTACCTCACCATTGAAGAAGCAGAATATAGTTGCAACAAGCAAGCCCTAAGAGGAAGAAAAGAGAGTTTTAGAATGCATCATTGTTACTGCACTGTTTGGAAGTTTAGACTTGAGAGTTACAGGATAAAAACATTAGTCCACTTCCTCCCCATCTCAGCTATTTCTCCTAACCTCCCCCTTGTTCACAGTTACACTTATGTATTGATTTCTGTATTTTCACTGTGTTTAACATTTTCTTTTTTATTACCAACATTTCTAGATCAGCTGTTTTGACTGTAAAGTTGTTTTTATACAGGAGAGTTACAGAAGGGAAATTAAGAGATATTTAAGGTAGATATCTTACTGTGGAGTACCCCACTGATACTGATTTCTCTGAAGAGACGGAAGAGGAATAGAGGCATAGATGATGCCATTTATTTGTCAGGGTGCATTTACCCAGTTGAAGGTAGCCAAGGAGAATCAAATGCCTCAGAAAGCCTTTAAACTGAAGTGCATGTTAGGATAAGGGAACTTGCTTGGGGTGCAGTGAGATTGATGGGGTGGATGTGAAAAGAAGTATTAGTAATGGGAAAAGGAAAAAAGTAATAGCTGAGAAGACAGGTGTGGAAGAAAAAAAGAAAAAGAGAGACTGCAGATCACAGCTTGGTCCTAAACTGCTTAAAATTAATTTAAATAGTGCAACAGTAGTTCAGATGATAACATTTCACTACATCTACAAGATTAAACAGGGCCAAGCCAGGAACATCAGGTGAGGAGGTAGAAAGTACAAAATTAATATAACAGAAAATTCTCATATATAGAGCCTGCCATTCAGAATCATGTAATTAAACTTGCCCAGGTTCTAAATAATACTAGCTCTTATTAAAATAGCATTACATAACAACGCTGGGAGTCAAATGCATTCATTTAAAATTGCTTAAAGTATTTATAATAAACTAAACTTATGGCAGTTTGTGAAACTGAGGGGAAAACTGCAATACAGTAGCTTGCATTCCCAAGGGCTGCTCTGAAGAGTGTTACAGCTGTATCTTTTTTATAAAACCTCATTTAACTGTTTACAAGTTAAATTGTAACTAACACTTTGTAAAACAGGTCTTGGACTCTCAAGAGTGTATTTTGGACCACAAACTTATGGTAAGTGATAATTCTTTTTTACCAAATGCTTATATATTAGGGACACACAGAGGCTGATTTGAAGATGTGCTAACCACCTGAATGTGGGCAATTACTTTACTCCAATAAATTTGCTTTTATGAAAATGGGTAATTTGACATGATTTAAAATATGAACATGGAAAAGCATGTCTGAGGAGGAGGAGGAAGGATGGACAGGGAGAGAAAAAGAAAGCTTCTTCTCATATTTTTGGAATAAAACGTGAATATTCTCAGAAATCTCAAATCCCATTTCACAATATGCAATAATTTGTCAACAAAATCCCTGTCTGAGAAACACCACGACGTTCTCCAAAACCTTGCGCCTCTAAAGCAGGACTTTGGCAGACCACAGACACCTAAATCCAAATTTATGCAAGGGAAGCAAATATTGCACATCACTGTGGCCTATATCAAATATTCTTTACCACTGTGTGATGCATTAACTTGCACAGAGCCTTGCAAAACATCTGCTGTTGAACCGTATGATACATAGTCATATTAGGGGTTTCACCATTTTGCTAAACTATAAGTGTTTATAATGACAACAGTCAGCCATGATGGGAAATGAGATGGACCTTGAACTCCTTTGGAATCAGAGACTGCCAGTGGGTGATCCACATGAGGCATGACAGATATAAAAACCACTAATCAGAGAGAAAGAAGCAGAGGAGCTTTTTTTTATAAGTCTATTCTTTTTTAATTGGAGAGTTTAGCCAGAATTTGGGAACTTGAGTTCACATTAAGGCAGAAATTGAATCTGAACAGCTGAGGTTCCTGTATGGTATTTGCAGTCCTCTGTTACATCCTATAGTTGCTCTACTTCTTTTCTTTTGTTTCAGTGGGTAGTTCCCTTAATGAATGTTTTTTCCAGGCAGCTTCTGATAACAATGCTGAAGAGGAAGACATGGTGATGCCTCATCTTTCTTCTGTTGCACTTCTGATTTGGAGTAAGTTGAGAACAGATCGAGTTTCTCATTCTTTTGAGGCTGTGAATGTTATATGTCTCTGCTGGCTGCAGGGATTATTTTCTCCATTTTGCTCCACATACATCTCCCTGCTGTTCTCCCAAGAGCTGTAGCCCCCTGGGATCTGCCATCTGAAATGATTCGTGATCGTTCCTGAACCTGTTTTACAGTGAGTCAGAAACCTCCATAATAACCACACATGATGCTGGAGGTCTCCAGGAGACACACTTCTCGCACAAGTGAATACAGCCATATGTGAACTTGAGCAAACGGGGGACAATTTACATGTTATCCTTTTCATTTCTTATCTATCTATCTATCATATTTCCAACATTAAATGCTACTCCACTATTTTGTCTCTTTTTTCTAAATGGATATGAAACGTCTCGCAGTTTTACTTCTGATTCTATCTCAGAACAAGTCTATTATTTCAACAGAATAAAATTCTTTATGTAGATGATGACCAGAACTCTGTTCATCTACAATTTGGGAACAGTTTTCCTCTTTTAAAGTTATATATTTACATTTGAACTTTTTATATATTAACCCTCTATGTAAGATGGACAAGCAGGAAACATAGTGAAGAAACTAGCTCAGAACCCCAGTATGTCCCCTGAAAGGCTCAAAAGATAAGAGGGGAAAACGGAGAGATGGAAAATCTGTGGTATAAAGTGTTATATGTTAAATGTGCCCTCCTTGCAGCCATACAGGGAACAACAGGCCATGCCCACTGCTCTCTGACAAACGCGGGGGCTGGCACTGTGTCCCTAGGACCCCCTGCCCACATCGCCATGGGGATCCCATTTCTGTGGCTCTGCAGGGGCAGCTCAACAGCCTGACAGGAGGTACAACCTGGGCACAAAGTCCTTCTTCTCCCTTTGCCTCCTGGCAGGACTACAGTAATATACAAGAAAAGCCAAATTGAGAAAAAAAGATGTGTAAGAGTGCTTTGTGCCTCCCTGTGTGCCCAGGGATCATGGCAGAGATCTCTTGTTTGCAAATGTCAAAGTATGCTCAGTTTTTGCTCTTCTTTTTTGAGTGTCACTTAAGCACTTGTTGCTCTTCCTTGGGTTGAATGAATCTGAGGACCTGTGTTGAAATGACAAGTGGCCAGAATAAAATTTATTTTGCTTCTCTGGGAAATTGTTTTCACTGTCATTTGCATGAATTTGGGCCAGTTGCCTTTGAAATTAAAATGCTTTGTTTAGCAGTAAAATCAGTAAGAGGTCCCCTGGAATAAGGTTGGAGGTAAATTTTTTATCTCAGCCTCTGCTGTACGTCAGTATGTCCGTGCATTTAGGGTCCCTACATCATGTTTTACAACAAAATCCTTTATCCAAAGATCTCACAATCAAACACAAAACCCAGGTGAATGCTGGGGGAACACTAAGGACTGTAACCATGCAGGGGGCATGAGCTAACATTTTTTAAACTTTGATGAGGACTCATGGCAGATGGGAGTTGAATGAGGATGTTTGAAGGAGAACAATGAATAGCCGATGTAGCATTTACTGGTTTACAGAGAGCCGACTACATGATCTGCCAGACTTTTGTGGAAATGCAGAAGTAATGTTCACACAACTAGTGAGCACTTAGGATGAGAGTGGGAGAATACATGCAGCAAACATTTGTCAGATTAAAACTGCATATAAACTGCTTGCTGTTTTCAATTAGAGTAAATACTAAAGTGGTTCTGCATCTTGCCTGAATTTTAGACTCAAGGCTTCAGGATGGTTATCTTGATTGAGAGTTGCCATCTCACTGGGTTTTGTAAAATGTATGTATCACTACACAATGTGTAGTTCTGGCACTGCCAGATCCTTCATGTCTATTGATCTCTATGATGCCTTTAACATAACATCCAGCATGCTTTCAATCACAGTCCAAAAACGCTGCTACATGAACAATTATTTCTATTTCTGTTTCTTCTGCTTTATATGTAAAATTCTGCCCACAGTGCAGTACTGTGTGTGCCTTCAGTTGTAAAGCTACAGAACTACATCAGTAGCAGATAGTAGCTTTGTCTTTTCTGAGCTAGAGGGCTGGAGAGGATTTTACAAAATATCAAAACATATGAGAGACTGAACGTGGATTAATTATTTCATGGTGACCCACAGGTTAATTCTTATATTTCTTTTACGTAAGTCTTCCTTTTTCCTCCAGTTGCTGCTGTTTTTTGCACAGAGTGCAATCCTTGTCGGGGATGGGATCTCTAGGTCAATTATATCTCTCTGCCACTGTGTGGAGTTGTTAAACTGACCTGTGATATATTGGCTGCTGACAGTAGGATAACAATGGCTGTAGGATTGAAAGCAGAGATGAGGAATACATTTACTTTGAGATTAAGGCCTTCTGGAATCCTTTATTTTATTGCTGGAACTTTGTGAAGACCAGATGAACATGGCTTTCTACTGAATCATGCTTTAGGGACTGCCCAGAGTCTGCAGGTCTGAGAACTTAATGTACCTTATTGACCGGATAGTGTGTTTTTTCCTGCACATTTAAATGCCAGTATTGGTCCAAGGACATTCTTTGTTTGACAGGTATTTGATTTGGTTTTCACTCTCTTACAGGATGTGTGTCTTGAAACAATGTTCCAATAATTGGCTCAGTTAAAAAATTTTTTTTTTTTAGATTTAAAAATTTAAGAACGATTTTTTAAAAAAGGTTTCCCAATGCAGATACTGCAAATTTAGGTGGGTTTCTGATACCTCATTTTGGGTTTCTTCTATCTCATGTCTCCATAAAAGCAATAAAGATCCTATATATGCTTATGACTGAGCACCTGTATGGCCTTAGCCTCTGCCCTAGTTATACACTGTGCTGCCCTACAGGCTTCAGTGGGATGCTGTGTTCATGATTGATGGTAGAAGCCGAAGGCAGGGATAATTGTACAGATGGTCACAATACAAAAATTCAGTTTCTGATTCTCTGTGTGGGAGACTGGAGAAGGCTTTGGTCCATTAAAAATAATTAAACATGGCCAAGGTGCTTCCATGTCCAGAAAATGTGAAAAATTGCTCAGTGAAGCACAGCCATTCTCCACAGGAACTTTTCAGCAAAGAAAACACTTTGAGAAAAATAATGCCGTGTTCCTGATCATCCTTGTCCGCAGCACTCTCATACAGTACCACTGAGGTAAATGATTGTGTAACAAAGTGTTCAATCACGCTAGGTTTAAAAAAAAATAAGCCAAGCAAAGAATATGTCTGTGCAGTTTCTACTGCTGCTGAAATGGCGAGATGATTGTCACGAGAGGGCCGAAGATGGCAGTTCACCTGCTGCAAAATGATGGAGACATCCCGTCATCAAAAGCTCATGCTTTTGCTTCTCCCTCTCTCTGCTGGAGGTTTCATTCCTGTCATTTTGTACACTAATTTTTCATAAAAAATGGCACTTTATAATATCCAGCTTTCAGAAAACATTTTCCCCCAATTTTTATTGGCTCAAAATACTAGAAAGTTTTAAAATTATTAATAATTCAAAGAAAAAGAGAATAGGAAATGAAAGAAAGATTTATGTTGTCAAAAGCAGTCCTATGCCCTTAACTTTACACAGCTGGAGAAGAAGTTTTTGTCTGGTTTGGCATCAGGGAGGATATTTATTTCCCCTTAAATGAAGAAACAGGTTGAATGTAAAATGGATAGAAGTATCTCAATATTTTGAGAGGTTATCTTTAAGTGGGCTAATTTTTTTCTGCATAAAGTTGCACAAGGATTATCAGCTGGAGTTAAATGTTAATGTTTAATGTCAAACTTTGAGGTAGGGTAGAGATATATAAGTCTCAAACCCATGCCTAAAAAAGACAAAATAATTTTTATACAAATCAGGCTCTTGTGAGCTGGATCTTCCTGCTCAGCAGGGCAGGTGCTGCAGTCCTGAGGGTATTTCTTGGAGGCTGCTGAGTGACATAGGATTAATCTTATTTGAGGAGAATGAGAACTTTGATCATGCTCCATTTAATAGAAAATATATTTTATTTGCCAAGGTCAGCAAGGCCCATATGCTGAATAGCATTATCACGTCTTCTTAGGGGCAGATTTGCACCTTTAGGATCCTAGTCAGCAAGGAATTGAGAACGTGAATAATTTTAAATGCATGCATGTTGCTGTTGATTCGGGGGCTATTTCTCCACTGCACCAAGCAGACCTCCATGGCTGTATCTTCTCTGGCACAGGAGGCCGTCCCTTGCTGGGTGGTGTGATACTGTCTCCAAACCCAAATGCATCATGTTGGAGAGCGAAGTCAGCGAGAGGGGAGAGCTGGTGGAACGAGCTTGGGAGTGGGATTCAGGGGCTCCTTGGAGAGCATCTGGCTGGGGAGGGCTAGGTGTGGGACTAACGTATATATCCTGGGGGTATTGCATTTCCATAATCTTTCTTTTTTGTGAGGCCTCTCTTATCGCTCAACATCAGAGATAGGGAAGGGAATACCTGGATGTGCTTGCTGGTGGCAGACCCTCTGACAGGACCTCAACTCCCTTTTCTCTCTGCCTGCCTGGGATCCCCCAAACCAGATGTGGGTGCCAGGCTGGGGGGATCTGCAGCATCCACCCTGCAGGCCCAGGCCCTTGCAGGGGGGCTGCTGAGCTCTACTCCGGAGGCGCAAGGCACAGGCAAGCCTCTTGGGGGTATGAGGCACGAGCCATGTCCGTGTTGCCCTCTCTCATCACAGAGACCCAGCAGGCTCCTCAATATTGTTAAATATATTCTTGTTATACACAAGAAACAGGGCTGCTGCTGCTCCAGTCCTTCACAGGAGGCAACCTATTTGTACCATTTTGTTTTTGCAGGGCAGCACAATAGGACGTTTCAGGCTTTTAAGCAAATCCGATGGATATGTTGTTATGTGAGAGGTGTGCGAGGAGCCAGTGCATCCCGTGCTGTAATGTTTTACACGCTGAGCAAAAGAGCATCTTTCATAAGCTTTCAGCATCATCTAATGGGCTTTTGAAAGTCAGGTCCTCTAGAGAAAATCTGCAAATCACTTGCTGTTCTGTAATGCAAATGTTTGCTTTATGGTGCCCACTTTAGGTGCTCTGTCTGTTTAATTAGCTAGCTGCGTGTTCATCAATCCACCAAAAGCATCTTACTCTGTGCACAAGTTATTCCACTTAAGAGTTGAAGTATCTTTCTTTTGCCTGATGTAACATTAATTTCAACACAGTCTGAGACTGAAGAACCCATCCCAGTGATGGTGAGGGGAGTTATAAATCTCTGCTTCTACAGATTACACCAGGGGCTGCTGGGCAGGGTGGAAAAAGTATATGCATTCATATTGGGAGCTCAAAAGCCAGTCTTCAATTTTTATAACTTATTACAGATCCACTCCACAGATCTGTTAAGGGGAATCAGGTCCATATGGAATAAACAACGCAATCTGACGAAAGTGAGGCATTTGTGATTTGCTCATATAGACATATTTGAAAAAACCCTTCTGCTTAGAATGATGAGCATTGAGGGTAATATTGCAAAGAGGGCAGAACAATTCAAAACCAGACTGGCTTCTGCTATGCAAAATCGACTTTAGCAGAGGAAGTCTAGCAGGTAACATCTCATTGCATTTTTTTTCAGCTGGGAACACCACTCTCTAAAGGAAATACTATTACACAGTTTCATCTGGGAACAAATTCTCTCGCATTCATTGTCTTCAATCATCTGATTATTACAATAGACTGCAGTGCTGGTTTGCACCTTTCCTGTGTGCATGGAAGAGGTAGATAATATATTGAATCATTGTGGTCACTTAAAGCAGGGACGCAGTGTTGAAAAACTGCCTCTCTTTCTATTCTAGAAAAGGTGTAGAAAAAATCGTTGTTTAACCAGTTCAGAGATGAATGGAGCATGTGTTGCACTAACCACATGAAGAAATATCATAACTACACATATAATGTCTGTTTGTATATGACTGACATACCACTGTATGCAGCAGCTAACAGACTGTTGCTAGTTTATGGAGAGGCAGGCTGCACTGCAGTTTATGAGGGTGAAAGTGGTAGGGGGGAATATAGTCATTACACACGCTAATACGGTATCTGCTAATTACATAACCACTCCTAGAAGAAAACGAGCACCAGAGGAAGGATAATATAGCTGGCTATTTTAAATATGCATACAAGAAATGTTTGGGAAGGGAATAAGAAAGTTTATTTTAGAATACAATTTAAAAATTCTGCTTTAAGGAGAAAAGGGGAGTCACCGTTAAATACAGTTAGTGGGTTAAACTGCATAGCTTTCAGGAAAGACCGATTTTTACATGCTGGTAGGTAGCACACTAAGATTACTTTCCTGAGGGTTTTAAGAGCTCCTCTGTCAGGTCAGGAGCTTGGTCTGCACTAGAGAAACACAGCTACAGCTCTGTGTCACCGCTCTTGCTGGGACAGCGCTGGATGGTGCCATCCTGTCCACACTGGTGTCCCCAGCACTGAGACTGCTGCCAAAATGGACCACAAGGATTGGGCTGTTGGGCGTCTGGGATCACTAAGCCTGGGACAGACTGCCGTTTCGATGGCTGGGACAAGAGTAGAAGGAGCCCACAGGAGACAAAACATGGTCTCCTTAGATCACTCCTTCATCTAATCCCATCCCCTGTTACAGCCGAGTTTCACAGTATTTTCCTTCCATTGCTCATTCCCTTTTGGCCCCAGCCGGGCTACTTTCTCTTGCATAATGATCATAACTAGGATTGCTAATTAACACTCTTTTTGTGGTTCTCTGAAAACCTTTCAGGAATCGGAATTGCTTTAGAGTCAAATGACTATTTTAACGCTCTATCTTATCCTAACTTGCTAAAACTGTAAGCAACTTGACACCAGAAAAGCATGTTTGGACACATTCCTTGAGAACAACCTTGGGATCCCTGAAGTGATAACACAGTGGTACAGGTAGCAATAGAAGAAACAGACTGTCATTACTTTAAGAACTGTAAAATAAAGATGACATAAAGTGCAAAAATAGGCCTCTTACTTCAGTTACTCTATGCATGCAGTAGCATACCACATTTTTGGAGGGGCAAGGGGGATTTTTATTGCAGCGGAAAATATAACCTAAGATGACAGGATAAATAGCTTTTGTTAGTAGAATTTATCACTTAAGGAAAGAAGCACCACTGATTTTTTATAGTTGTTTGCTTACTTCATTAAAACAATTTCTGCGTTTATCTTCTGCATAAAAGAAACTAAGAATTGGGTCACCTTGCCTGCCTATGTTGTCCACTACTCAGAATTGCATCTGAAATCCGCCCTTCCTAGTAAATATTGGACTGGATATATTACAGCCAGTAAACCAGATAACCAAGCATTTAAAATCATTTAGTGTTAAAAAAGGAGAGAAAACAAAACAGATCTATTGAATAATGCTGTATTTTCAAAGCATTTATAAAATCAAAATGTCAGTATTAAATTTTAATTTATACTGCCTAATGCTAGAATTTTAACTCTTAAATGAACTTCCACTGTCTTCATCGGACATTCCCCCCATATAACAGTTTTCATACACAACTAATTTTAATATTAACCTCATGGCAACAGTTTCAGTCAATTTGAATGCTCTGCCAAGAATAGTGCTTTGAACATTATTTAAAGCTTTCTCTGATCTCAGGTTTCTCTATTTAATTTAGAAATAGTGCTATCTGATCATTTTTGCTGCATTTTTCATTGTTTCATCTATCTTGTGATTGTTCTTTATGCAACAATACTACTTTTGCAGAGGAAGATAATCCAATAATGTAAAAGTGATTGGGAAAGAAACACAAAACCACAAAACCACAATCACACTCATTTTCATGGCAAAACAGTTGGCAACAGCATCTTTGGCTACATTAACCTAACACAAGTACCTCACCTAAGCCTAAATTGCTATTATATAACATACCTGGTAATGCATTAATATATGCATGATGTAATCATATATTTCTCCAGCAAGTCGGTTTTCTGGTCTCCAGGGAATAATAACAAACTGAATTCCTAGTAAGGGCACCAGGATTAAAGTGGCTCTGACAGCTTTCATATACATGTTGGACTCAGCACGGTGGGTATCTCTTAGCTTTGTCACCAAAACTCGGACAATGTTAAGCAAAAAGAAAAAATTGACCTGCAAAAGCAAAGAACTTATTGGCAAAGCATTCAAATTAAGCAGGCATTCAAAATAAAAATATAGAGCATATAAATGACAGTAAAGTATAACTTTCTAGCTTCATTGGAACTCATGATGGGCAGCTCCTTGATAGTCTGGTTTTGGAAAGTAATCTTGAATGTCTTAAGCCAGTAGGTGTCAAGCAGCTCTATATGCGTCCCCCAGGACCTGCCTGAACAGATGTGTCAGACAGGTTGGGCTCCCTTCTAGAAAGCCCTGAGATTTTGACACTACTGTGGTCAAATTTAGGACTTCCAGAGCACAATTCACCTCATGTCTATCCAGAAGTCTAATACAGTGCAGATGATTTGCCCCAGGACTGACTGTCTCTCTCTCCTGACTCTGAGGGTGGCCTAGCTGTCTTGCTTCATTCTGCACTGAGGTCTATAGCCAGGTGAGACAAATCCCCCACTGTGTCCCTGGGCATATGGGACATATGCAGGCATATGCATTCTCCAAGCAACATGAACTGGCATACATAGGCCAATACTTCAGGCTTGTGCCTGCACAAAGGGGCAAGTGCTCTTGAGAAAAATCTGGGCTTAGGTACTTCATCCACAGGTTAAAGCTAAAATTGCTGGCTCAAGGCAGAAAGGCTGAACTTTTCAAAAAATTTTGACTCTTTTGGTTGGGTATTCTGACTAGCTTAGTATCTTATTTTCCGAGTCACTTCTGGAAATTCGGGTTCAGTTGCAGACGCTCAGCATATGAAAACCTGCTCTTGACTCTGGCTTCACAGATAGAGGTCCTTGCAGGATGTGCTGGGAACCCGGGACAGGAGCAAGCTGGGTGGATGCATGATGAAAATGAGGCCGGTGGGTACCAGGTGGATATCATAGATATCATAGACTGTCTCTCCCTCCAGTGTACTCAGATCATTCTTTTCCACTCTGTTACAACAATATATGCACATATGCTTCTGAACTTTAAAGGACTCTTTTCATATAATGTTTTAAAATAAGTATTCTCTTATTGCATAAGTTACATAGTTATTTTAATAGCCCATATGCCATAAATACAAGAGAAACTTCATCTGGACCTTTCAGAACAATAAACCATGAATCAGTAAGCTTTAATAAACCATTTCATAAATTCTTTGCCAATGAGAAATCTTGTAAATGTTTTATATTCATGCTCTACTTGAAAAAAAGTAATAATAAATGACTTCTGAGGTCCCATTCAGCATTAAATCTAAAACTTATTCTCCATCCTCCTCTGACTTCATTTACTCAGCTTAACCTTCACTTTTAGAATTTCTTGAAATAATTATGAAAGGTGGAAAAAGACTTCGCAAAGGTAAAATTCTTCAGCTCTTCTGAGTCAGTCTGTCACTATAAGATTCTTGTAGCAAATCATGTAGGTTGTTCTGTAAAAATTATCATTTTCACAAGAAAAATCTGACTGGAAATGGCATAAGCACAAGCCAGAAATTTTAAAGCCATATTTTAAAAACAGTTAAAGATTGTTCTTTTTCCATAAAATATAGACTTTTTTGTTTTCTTTGTGGCTAAGATGTACAAACTTGGAGCAGGGTGATTAAAAAAAGGTTGAATGGTCACCCCTAGAAGCTAGCATTGCAACAGCAGAAGCAATCCACATTGAACCAATAAACCCATAATAAATATAATTCTCAAAGAATGGCAGACTGTGAATATGGGGAAAGGTTTCTGCTTCTTGGTATTGCTAACATGCAAGACTGCTTCTCAAGAAAGGGTAGAAAGATTTTCAGATTTTTCAGATGCTCTTACATGGAGGGTTGTTTCTTTATTTAGAGATGTTCCAAAGTGTTCGTCGCCCTACCATTTGATCTCCCAGGTAATTATTGCAGGTATATCCATGCAGATGTTTGCAAGCAAGTGGAAGCCAGAAAGCTGAAAGTGCATCTTGGGTGACACTGAGATGGGCTTGGGGCTTGGGGTGGATAAAAACCGTTCTGCATGTTTCAAGAAGGTCAGCTCCACTGTACAAAACAGGGCACTGCTGGCATAAAACATGCTGTATATGCACATTAGCAAGTTGTGCCTGTCCCGTGTTGCTCCTACTCAGACATCCCAGTCTAGACTCTTTCCTGGCCTAGTTTAGCTCACTACCTTTGGACCATACAGTGTAGAGAGCAGTAAAACCAGTGCTGACCAACTGGCTTGCATTCACTCACAGTCTGTCATTCAGTGCTGTATGTTTGTCAAAAATAAGTTACCATGGAGGAGAGCGACAGCTGTGATTTTCAAAAGCAGTTGGTGATTCTCTTTGCCTCAAGATCTCATTCCTTTTTGGGAGGTCCCTTTACAGGGGTGATTTTTGAAAAGTATTGAGAACCTGTTCTCTTAATATGTATGTCCTTTGCAATAGAGAAAATCACCAGCTACTTTTCAGTTTCTACCAGAATACTTAAAGTACAGAAACTTCTATTCTATGCAGGTTACCAGCATTTCTAAAATAATTATTGAACTGTTGATAGAAAATAATATTCTTACCAATAAAGCTGCCATTACAGGTCCATGAACAATATAGAGCAAGTGAGTGTCAACACTCATCCAGCAGCTGGAGGGGAAATGCACCATTAAAAATATACCATTAATTCAAATGAATTGTGTTACACAGTTAAATAAAGCTAAGTTACTTAAAAAACTGACATACTACTCACTTGTCATTGAAGTATTTGGCTCTTGCAATGGCATGAATAGATGCTGGCACTAAAGGGAACCCTGAAACAATTAAAGGCATAATCAAGTCTTGGCATGAATCTTTTTGGCATGAATTTCTTGTGGCACACACACAAATAACCCCTCTTCTCTTTAAAACATATATATATGTGAAATCACAGCTTTCACGAAAAAATGATAATCCCTTTTCACTCAGGGTCTTAGCATTACCTTGACAGTGAGATACAAGAGGGAATAACACTCAAGGCAGGCCGATGGGAGAAGCAAAGCACACGGGCAACGCTCTCACAGTGCTTCCCAAGCAGCTGCTGGATGCCCCTGATCTGATGCGGATCGTACAGGAAGGGGTGTGAGCAGGGGCGTGGGAAGGAGGCAGGGAGCATTCGGTTCTCTGTGGAGCATTCCCTTCGGAAACCACGGATACTTATTAAAAACATGTAAATCACCACTGAGCAAGACAGAGGCAAATTAACTTGCACGCCAGATCATGGAGCAATAACAACAGAGCAAAGAGTTGCTCTTTCTGAGCCTGTGGCAACTGAAAATGTGTGGAGCCAGGCGTTGCATGGGAATGGGATGTGGGATGTCTGCTCTCTGCGAATCCTGCCAGTCCCCAGCGCCCGTGCAGGCAGGCGGCCCATCCATGCGTGCTGGTCCCAGAGACGGGGAGCTGCGGGTGCTCTGCTGCCACATCTCCTGCCCTGGCTGTGAGTCTCACCTGGCACGCAAGGGGAGGTCCCTGTCCTGATGCAGGGCTGCAGGGAGCATTGGGCCGAAGGCTTGGGCACGTGCTGTCCTACACTCCTGCCAGCATGGGAGGCAATAGCAGCGTCTGGAGGAACAGGCTACAGCCCTTGAATAAACTGAACCCCCAAATGCTTGTCTGCAAGCCCTAGGGGCCTGGCCCCTCCGAATCTTGAATCACCTCTGCCATGCAGTTTTTCCACCCTGACATTAACAGTGGCAGTCAGCTCCACTCCTGCCCCTCTTCCTTCTGCTTGCTTGCATGTTGTCTCCATTTCAATAGGCTAGAAATCTGGACTAAAGGCGTCTGTCCTAAAATACACCAGTCTGTACAACCCTGTACATACCACGAGCTGGCCAGCAGGCAGAAGTTATACTGCTTAGTCTGCTTTTTGCAGAGTACTTTGTGGACACATTTGGTGTAACTGCTGCCTGTTCCCTATAAACCATGCATGCTTGAGCAGAGCTGTGGATATTTTACAGCTATAAATAAAAATGTGTGAAACTGTCCTGATGATTCTGTGATTAGTCACAGAGGGAGGAATGTGGTTCCCTGTTTTCTTAGGTGTTGGCAATTTCATAAATACTTTTAGAAGGGGTAGAGAATTCTTAGCCAAATTCTCAGGAGTTCTTACCTCAGAGCACAGGCCAGCTAATACTAGAGTGAGAATAAGGTCAAAAAAGTATGTAAATAGAGCACTTCTGTCTCCAGCTATCCTTACACAATAGCTTCTTACTCTGCTGCCGAAAGAAGTTCTTACTATAATTTAGCTTGGGATGACAATGCAGCTGTGGGAGAGCACACAGATTGCCTTCTCCCTTGTATATTGTTAGTAAAATGAATCCTTGGCTTCTCTTTACAGAATGCCTTTTTAGGGTGATGATGCATAGCAGAAAAACAAAAGCTCAGAAAGAAAGGAGCTTCCAATCTCAGGGGGAGCTTATGGGACTGACAGCTTGAGAAAATCCTTTGATTTGGAAATGGAGCAAGTCTGAGACAGTTTTGTTGACAGAAAACATAGATGGAAGTGCAATTTGTAAGGGACCATTCTGTAATAGCAAAATGTTTTCCTCTGAAAGCCCTGGCCTGTAGTATTAAGTAGAGTGCTCCACATGATGAAGGGATTTTTTTTTTTCTTCTGTTAAATGCATTAGCCTAGGATATTTGGCTCAACAGATTCACATGCATATCTTAAGAACGTGACGGAAAGTTTTCATTAGTCAGTTACAGGGCAAGAAGCTCATGACTGTCTAGAGCTCAAATTTCCAGCTGCAGGCCAGTCTGTAGGGTTGGATGTTGACCTTCCCTTGCAAAGGGCCAAAAGGTGGCAGTAATGAGAAGTAGAGCACCAAGAAGGCCTGTTGGGTCTTGGTTGCCTCATGGGGCAAAACTCCCAGAAAAGTGTTGTGAAGAAAGGAGATGATGGTTCAGCTCCACCTTTTCAGAGCACAGTGAGTTAGATGCAGCTTGGAGGAGAGGGACAATCTGTATAATCCTTGGAAATAAAGCAGATGTTGCAGCTGATACGCTCATTGAAGAGGTGGGGCACATCCTTAGGCAGAACAGATATCATACCAGTCATCCCACCTACACATCAGGGGCGTAAGCCATGCAGAAAAGGTTTCACCCCAGCCATCACAGGAACAGGTAAGACATATCCCTTTAAGTCATGCCAGATCCTCTATGGCACAAACTGGCAATTACGCTTAATTGCATTTCCTTTTGAATCTAGAAGGCACTCTGTGTCAGCACTGTCCAAATAAACAATTCCCTTTTGAATTATAGGTGGATGAAGCTGCTTGAAGCAGCTGAACCAAAGGGACTGTAACTGGATGCAAACATTTGATACTATTTTCTTGCCCCATATGAGGGTGATTTCCTAAGCCACAGAAACAATAACGATTGAAAAAGGACATCCCCAGCTGCATATGCCAGAGAAGGTGTCACCTGAATATATCAGGCTTGAAGTACATCTGTTCATTGATCTCAGATTATATTCAGCCATCTGAATCTTCTGGGGAAGTGTTTGATATTTGCTTAAATTTTCATCTTTCTTATAAGGCTGTTTTTAAAATGTCATTAGTGATTTTTCCAGATAAAATAATCCAAGTATTCTTGCATAGGGATTAGCCATAAAAGCAAATAATGATTATATTCATGTTGTGTTGTACATTTACCTTGATCCTTTCAATAGTAATTCAGAGCACAGCCTGCTCTGGGTGCTCTGAGTTGTCCTTTGGAGAAATGCATCTCTTTCCATTGATTAATATAGCCAGCTGCCTAAAGTTAGACCCTGTGACTTCCACTTCTGGAATCAGTGGAATTACACTGATTTATGCTAACTGAAGGGACAGCCAGACAGTCTTAGTCAGATCATAGTTCTGTTAATGATTTCTACCTCAGAAGGTGTTAATGACTACTTTTTTTGTGGTAGGTATCCGTTAATAAGGCTGCAGATGTCTTAGTCAAAGATTTGTGTCCATTTTTATTAACCTTTTCCCTGCCAAGATATTGTCATCCTCTTCCCACAGCCACTGCCCTGTTTATTTTGGGGCAGTGCTGCAGATACTGACCAAGATCTTATCAGACATCTTTGCTGAATTATCTACCATGATGCTAGTGCTGTTCTCAGCAATAATACAGCTACCTCATAAGCTTTCACTGCAGGCTAGCTGTACCAGTTGCATTAAATTGCACTGCCTAAATTGAATGTCATCTTAAAGATACATGTTTATGACCATTTTTCACATGATAATTGGACAGAGAATGCCACAAATTCAGGATGACTTACACTACAAAACATGAAAATGGCAAAACTTTTACCTGGAGAGAAATATTTTAAATGACCTTTAAGGTAGGGGTTCCATTTCAAAAGCAGGGCTTGATCTCACTCTGTATATTCAAGTATTTTGAACTATGAAAACTTTGTGATACCACAGTTTCTTGCTCCAGAGAGGGCTCAGCTATTTAGATTGACAGAGGAGCTCCAGAGACGTTAAGTCAATTTGGGGTTCTTTATTAAGGTTTTCTTCATTTAAGATCTCATGACACGCTTTTAATTCTAGGAGCATGGCAGGTCCCTCTCTTCTCAGGAAAGATGCCGTTCTCATACAAAAAATCAAGATGGCATTCTCATAAAAAAAAGGAGCTAAGTTTCAGATGAACGCAAGTGAATGCCCCTAAGTGCAGTGGGACAACGGATAAACAGCCACTGCTTGCTGCTTCGCTGCGCCAGTAGGTTTTGAGATATTGGGATGGGCTCACCAGGAATTGGAATGAGGCCAGAAATTCATGTCATGTTGCCAAACTGGAAAAAAGCTACTGTTAGTAACGACTTAATGTCAACGATGTTGTGGACTGGATTGCCAATGGTGATTTAAATGTGAAAGGGTCTGCACCTCACTGTAATATATTGGTTGTATTTACTCGGCCTTCTATTGGGCCAGACCATCCAAAGGTTAAATATCTGTTGTTGCTACTACCTAAAAGGCAAGGTGTCCCTTAGTGAAAAAACTAGAGGCCTGCATATTTGGGAATGAAGGACAAGACTTAGCGAAGGCCAGTATGCATGGGCGTATATATAGTTTGTATTTCCAGTGCATGGGTTTGTAACTTCTCTCCAAGAATATAATTGAGATTTACTTAATTGACACCTGTATGTTTCTCTGAAATGCTTTAGAGACCACTGTTATTAGACAAACTCAGCCCTTACAGCAGAGCCACAGCAGAGTAGCACTACTCTGTGTAGGTAGCATGGTATCTTCTTTAAAATAATATCTGCCAAAGTATTTCTGATAGTTTGATTCAGCTCCAGAAGGGCTCTGGTTCCCCTTTGTATGTGCTGTGTTTTTTCATTCTGGGAGACATAAATACTGATTTTCCTCCTCTTCATTCCAGAATAAATACTTTTATAGGTCCTATGATGGATTAATATTTTTGCAAATAACATGACAAAAATAGAAAAGTTTTGTTCAGATGAAAGATGTTTTTGGATAGAAATCTGTTTCTCTCCTGAAGTTTTGCTTAACAAACCTTAAATATTTCTTTCAGCAAATCCCAAGATCCAGCAAATAATGGATACTAACTCCTGTTGATTTTTATGAGTCTCCGGTCCCATCCAAATAAATGCAGTCAAATCTAGGACTTAAGAGTTCAATCTTAGGCTATGATCTAGTAGTATAAATACAACATTTAGGAGTGAGTGTAAATGCTTGAAAGAAATGACCAAATTGCTACAAATTACAACATACGTACCCCAGCCTAAGAGGTAATACCAGTGCAAACGCTGCTCTTCAGCAAACACCGCCACCACAATTAAAGTGTGAAGATAAATGCCTTCGCAGAGCATCCAGAAGTAGTTGCAACCCAACATGTACTGGTGAAAGAATTGCAGCACTTTGCAGCTTACCTGTTAGACACATGAGATAACGTTATGCACTTGACCTGAATTTTTCATCTAAGCAGGCAAAGACAAATGCTAATGTTAAACTATAAGAAAATAAAGTGAAATAAAAATTCCCAACTCTTGCTGGGTTTGTTCAGCACATATCAATGATGGGAATTTTAAAATTTAATAAATGAGATGAATGGAACAAATAAACCTTGCAAAATAGTAAATATACATACATATAATAACAGCAGTCCAAAAAGTACTATGTAAAAAAATATCCACTTCAAAAATTGGCAGTCTGATAGATTTTAGAACTGAAGCAAGGAACTTGTTCTGCAAGTACAAGAAAGGCTGCAAAAAGGAGACTTAGAACTCCAGCCTGGATGTTTTCATTTACTTTTAATCACAGTTTTCTAAGATTTGCTCAGCTCCCCCATATGAGTCAGAGTCATTCACTCTTTAAACTGCAGCCAGCTCAGAGCTTGCTGCTTAGCGAAGGAGAGGTGCTGTTGGCAGTGGAGATTTTTTGGGTAAGGTATCAGGAATACTGGCTTGGCCTCTTTGCAAGAAGACAGCTTTACTTTATTCTGTCCACATAGCAATAAGACACATGAAGATAAATGGAGTCAGTGAGGTAAAAATAGCCAGGCTGAGTCCAGCTTTGGTGCCACATTTTGAAAAGGCTCTTCTTGCCTTTGCAGTTGCTGCGCAGGAGCTGAAACTCATTTGGCATCTTTGAAAACACCTGGGCTGCGGCACCCTTGGGTTACACCCAGGCGAAAGTAGCACTGCCCTCCAGGGACGGCCTTGCCCTGCTGGTCTGCTAAACGTACGCCTTGGGGACACAACTGGGACATGTCTTTACTCCTTTTGGGCTCTTTCTTGTTTTTTTTTCCTATGGAAACCAGGGGACATGGGATGAGGACGCCTGCTCAACACAGAGTCGTGATAAAGTTCACACGTGACAAAGTTCCTAGGTGAAACCAGGAGGTGGGAAGCAGTTCCTGCCTGCAGTGCAGATGAGGTTACAGAGATACACCTCAACAAGAGATCGTGGCTTTGACTTGCTGAGAAGTGGGCAGATTGTGGGGGAAAATGTCATGTCCATTACCTGCTTTTCTCCCAGAAAGCCAGCTGGTGTGGGACAACATCGTTTCTCCTCGGACAATGTCCACCCGCCTCCTCCAAGCAGGTAAGGCAGGCCCAGTGGCTCATTGATGGTACACTTTACAGCGCGGACTACAGGTACTGTACACGTGGGCCTCCTGCCCCCCAGCACCCCAGAGGCTCAGCACGAGGGAAGGCATTGCTGGGCCTGCCAAGGCCCCGGTCCTTGGGGCCGACCACATGCTCATCAGAAATCTGGTCACAGCAGTGATGGTGGTGTGACAGCTGTCATCTGCGGCCAGGGGAAAATACTCCTTCCCCTTCATTTCCATGTTGACTACTTGGACTGTTGAGATGTTTTTAGGATTTACTTGTCTATTTCAAGGGACATTTCATCTGGTAAGCCAGTAAAGCGCTGCCCATCCTGCACCTGTGCGGAGGATCCAGGCTGCTGCTCTGGACCAGAAAAGCTTGTTTCATAGCCATTCAATGAACCATCTTTTTTGCTAATACCCCTTCCAACCACAATTGCCAGAAGACATACATTTACTTCTGCTTTGATATTTAAAGTGCAGTTTGGTGCTCATGAAAATTTAGGACTGATAGGATTAACACGAAAGACTGATTTTTTTTTTTATCATTTGTTTTTTTCCACTCACTATACAGGGCAGAGCGGATGGTCACAGTTTTTTTTCAACAGTGCATCTGAAAAATATGCAAAAAAAAGGATTGTATGTAAGTGGTCTGAAAATATTTAAAAAAAGGAAGAAAATGAACCAATATTTGCTTCTTTCTCTGTTGGCAAATGTGTTCATTAAGGCTCTTAAATCATCCTTGGGCTGTTTTTCACAGGTCTGGGTCAATATGGTTCTTGCCTTGTGTGCTCAGTACAGGCTCCCAGCTGGTGGCTAGCCTTTCTCCATTCTCCCCTTGTGAATCACCCATCATCTCAAGAGCCGCCTTGACTGACAGATACACAGTGCTTCGCAAAGGCTGAACTTAATTCGGGTGGCACTCTCCCTGACATGAGCCAGTTAATGCCAGTGTGTAAAAAGTCAGTTAACTTTCTGGGTGAACACAGTAGTTTACCGGACAGGTTTGATAAAATCAGTCACACCTCAGGTTTGACCTGGGCCAGTCAAACACTCTCCTGTGAAGATTTCCTAGCAGAAGTTGCAGGTTGGGAAGTCAGTCTGAGGGCTCCAGCTACTATTTCCCCTGACAACTGAAGGGCATGACAGTGATGGTCTGAGATGGTAGCTATTCCCTTGGGAACAACTCGGGGTGCCCACAACTTGCACACAGGCCGATCCTATTTTCTTCAAGAGTCCGAGTAGCCTCACCTTTCCATGCAGCTATGTGGGCTTTGGAAACAGCACCGCACTGCAGTCCCAACAACACATGGTGGCCAGAGCTGCACTGGTGAATTCTGCAACAAAATCTACAACATATTCTCGGATTCTTCATTTTAACTTAATGCTTTCACTGTTTCATATTTCTCACGTGAAAAGGAGATGAATATGGTGTATTCTTGCCTTTCTTTGCTAGCTGTTTGCAGTGTTCATCAACGCTCTAAACAGAGATTTACTGAACATGTAATTTGAACAAAATGAGTCCTTGTTGAATTTTTATCTGCAGCTCAAACAAAATATATACATTTAAAGCACATTTCCTGAACAAGAACTATCTTTGTTTCTTGAAGAACTATATATCTAAGACTTCATTTCCTCAATATTTCTTTCTTTCCTGTGCCTTCCATGTGAACTATCATTTGTGGCTTTTAAAACAAAATTATATATCTATCTTTCAAAGTAATGGCCACGCAGACAGTTCATGACTGCTTTGAGGAATGCAATCACTTTCCATGCAGTAAGTTAAAGAATACCATTGGCAAGGCATGAATGATGGGTGTGATTAGTACTTGGATCCACATCATATTAATCTGAGAATGAACGTGAAAAAGTTAGCATGAATAGTTTAAGCACGACAATGCATCAAGATGAATTACATTAAGTTCATATTAATCAAAGTATAGTGAAAATCAGTCCTTGCTTAGGATGAGCTAACAAATGCAGCCTGTTTTCATCTGTGGCTAAGTTGTGCAGTGGAAATATTCTCCTACAATCAAAACAGCGTGTATTTCTGAGGTCAGAGTATGTAAAAGAAAAGAACCTGCTACTGATGAAGAGAATTAGCTTGCAGAAGTCCCGACCTGAAGCCATTCATAGTACAAACAAAACATGACAAACGTTACAGCTCATCTCAGTGTACGTTAGTCTGAGCTGGGAAAACTGCAAAAAACTAGTAAGTTTTATGAAGTGTTTATTTTTACTGAAAGAAGTAAAATGAAACTGCAAGATGATACAGAAGCAAATCTTTCATTATTCCTATGCTTGATAACAGACTGATTGTAAACTTTGAGACAAAAAAGATATGTCTATGTGTTTTGTCTTCTGTTGAAGTCAAACATATTTTGCTGCCAGTTATCTGAGGCAGAGTCTCTGGCCCTGTTGCATGTTGTAGAATATGCAGCACAGTCAAATCCAGGACTTCAATGGTTATCACAACACTAATACTATTACTTCTACTACTGCTACTACTACCACTACAACTCATATTATGAAAGAGAGTACAATGTCCTTAGCCCTCAGTCTGTGGGTGTGCAGGTGACTTAAACTTTAATTTGTAATTCATAAGCAGGGAATTTTGATAGGAAATAGCCAGTCCTTTCCGCTGCAGTTCAGTTACTGCTGCTTGGGCTGGTGTGTCTGTCTCCTAAATAGAGGAATAACAAAATGCTCCTTTCTTTAAAGAGTATGGACACTGACAGCACTGCGCTGCACCGGTTGGTGGCTGTATAGGAAAGGAAAGTGTGATATGGACAATTATTAGGAAAACAACCAGAAAAGTCAAGTAATCACTTAAGAAAGGAGCTTTTTGGTGGCTCTAGGAAGAAGGCCAAGAATGAACCCTTTTTCGGCAATGCTGCCTGAAAAGAAACTTGGATCTGTGAGCAAGGAGATTGCTGCTTGCTATTTGTTCCTACTGCACCGCTGCACTGTGCAAATCTTGCTAGAACTCGTGCAATTCTTGGGAACACCTCAGCTGTGATACATAATAAAAGTGCTTCAAAAGGATGCTGGAGCTTTTTCACAAAGAAGAAAAAGTTTCCTTTTATAAGGAGGAGCTACAACTGGTGTCTGTGATGTGTTGCAGGATTTATTGACATATTATAAATACTATTTAATGTTTCATCCCTGGAGTCTCAAAGGTTCGTCTGCCAGCGCAGGACCCAGCAATTGCACTGTAACATAGTTGGCATGCCACTTTCTTTGGCTAATTCAACAGCCCTTCATCACATATATTTGCCACTTCTCTGTTAAGACTTTCCTTAGTTATTGGTTAAAAGCTTATGGACAGAGAGCAGCACCATTAATTACCATTACTAGCCATTATGGCAAATCAAATCAAAACACTCAGACTACATAAAAACCAGAATACTGTCCTCAATGGTAATAACAAAATGTAATATTAAATAAATTACAAATTGTTATTGAGCAGCTTTTCTAGTAATTCAGTCAGAATAAAAAGACGAGCTCAATTTTGGCATAGGAAAGGTGGATTCCTGTGTGCCCTTGTTCCCTTGATGTTTTTCCTGGTGAAGCGGCTCAGGCTGGCAATTAGGATGTCTGTGTTTTACGCCAGACTTTGCCAACTCTGAAGGTCTATCAAAAATGAAAGCAGCGTAGTTTGTCAGTGTGCATAATAAAACCTCTTTTCAAATGCTCTATAGCTGCTGAAATGCCCCAGACTGACATTTGAAAGAAGTTGGTGAGAATAAGCCAAACAAGGTTATTAATTTTAAAACAAGCCAGCCACATGGACCACCACTCTAGCTGTTCATTTCTTTGTTTAAAGGAAAATAAATATATTTGACCTCATCCTAGGATCAACTAGTGTGGCTTTTCTTGTGAAACTCCTTAGTACATAGCAGCAAAGGGCTCTCCTTATGGAGAGTTTGTACTGCTCGCCACAGAGGCCAGACATGATTTATTTGAATTCAGTTTGAAGGCAATAAAATATATGCTCAGGCATTCCTCACTTAACATTAACAAGGAGTAACTTGAAGTTTGATTACTGACCTGCCTTATACTTTTTTTCTGGTTATTAGATCACTATTCTATGAAAATATTTTTAAATTCCAAGTATCCATATGTTACACAAATAAGCAGTAAAGGGACTTTCCAAAGCAAGACTGTGCTAAGTAATGCAGCTGTAAATCACTGACTATCAGAACGCCATAGCATTATACAATACATCTACTATGAGTCATCCATTAAAGTGTGTTCCAGTCAGAATACCAGGCACTCAGGGGCTCCAACTAAGATTAATGTTTTAATATACTTTTAAACCATTTACAGAACAAAATGTACACAGTTGCTCAGAGGGACCCTAGGTTTTGTGTTACAAGAAAGTAAAATGTGAAATTAAACAAGAAAGGATATTTTTAACAGCATCTGTGCCCACGTCTATGCTATAGAGAAGCAGTCACTGAGTCATCTCAGAATTAGGAGTTTTGGACAGGAATTACCATAGCTGTACCCACACAACCTTGAGTTTCCAGCTTCTGTAGCTATTGCTCTTCTGCGATTCATGCTCTTAACTCTGCATGGTGCTGCACCAGGCCAAGCTCCCTTGGGGAGCAGGGGATACCTCCAGCAGTGCTGCTTCCCACTTCTAACATACCAGGAAACCCTGACTCCTCACTGGCAAGGAGCATGCAAGGTACTTACAAGGTCTGCTACTGTCTTCTCAGATGAGGGGGGGGGTTAATCCCCAATGAAGAGGGATAAATCATTCCAGCTGCATGCCCCAGGTGCCTCTCCTCTGCAATCACACCTATGCCACAGTCACCAGGCACAGGAGGATGGAGCAAGGCACAGGTTACTCAGATATGCAGTGTCTTGTGCTGATTTTGCAGCCCTGCCTGAGCTCTGCTCTACTATGGATATTTTGTTATCACTTCCTGTGCCAGACTAGTTTAAAACTATGTGGAATGCATCTAATACCTGATGATACTTATGCTTAGGTTTGAGGTATAAGATATAGAACTGCAAAGGCATTTCCTGGGGGCTAGGTACACAGATAACTTTGATGACATCGATATAACCAATCCATGATTCAGAGAAATACTTCAGGGATTTTCTAATGATAGGACTGGAATTTGTCAGACTAAATATAGATATCTATGTTGTCTCCCTTCTAGTTGAAAGATAGAGTCAATACAGTTGATGGAGATTAGAGCATAAATTAGCTCATCCTAAATGAGATACCTAAAATAAATCAGTTGGATTGTGCCCTAGTTGTGCCTATGTCTATCATTAGCTGTAAAAGGAGCATGAGCATAGCTCAGCTGTACCCATCTACAACGCAGATGTCTAAATGCAGGTGAGACAAATCTGACTTTAAATGCTTATGGGTGTTTTAACACCTATAAAACTTACTAGACGTGCTTAGACTCTGCTCTAGTGCCTTTCCTGGGGTGACCTCCTGCCGGGTGGAGCTACCAGTCCTCTGAAGGACACAGGGTCACTTCCTAGTAGATAGGGAGAGTGAGCATAAGGAAATTCAGAGACCAGCTAGCTGAGTGTGGGCTACTGTAAGCAATTCAGAGGGGAAATGTTGAGAAAAAGAGCTTAATCCTCCAAATAACTGACCTGTTATTGTCTGATAAGTCATTCTGCCTAGAGCCAAATAACTAAGCTAAAGGTCATGCACTTAACTAGCCCAAGCCTCTAGCCTTTTTCCTCTTGCTCAAAGTCATTACTACTATTTGTTCTCACCTGATCTTACCCCATCTGCCTAGCTGTCATCTGTAAAGATACTTTGGTGCCCTTCCATTCATTACTCTTCTGTTTCAGACTGCTTTGTGTTTGGTTTTAAATACCTTCAAGAGTAGCTAGGTGGCTGGGTCCTGACTGAAAATGGGCAGTAATACAGCTCTGTACAGCAGTCACCAAGGGCAATGAACTAGTGTGGATAGCATTCATATCACCTTAGATGTTTAACTTTGCAGTATAGATGTATAGACCAAGCTAGGCCCTGGAGAGCACTCCTCATTTAATTACTCTGAGCTGTTTTAGCCATTTGCTTTAGAGTGAGGTAAATCACCTCCTAGACTCAGATAAGGGTGCATACACGGGGATGACTGTCATTTAATCAGACAAATCCCAGTGAGGAAAATAGCTGTGGCAGCTATTTTCTTTTCTGTATGGAGGTCTGTATCAGGGAGGATATCTTGTTTTGGAAATAATCTTGCATGCTGCAGTCCTTCTGTGAGGAATCCCTCTTGGAAATGTCTATCTCTTGAGGAATTTTGAAAAAATTGCTTTCTGCCCAGTTCAGGTTCAAATTTCCTATATTTCAGATGGCTTCTTTTAAATGGACACTTAGAGAGGAACTTCAAGTTTAATTTGAATTATCTTGAATTAAGAGTTGCTTCTACCTCAGTAAAATTTCTAAACATAATTGCTTTATACTCCCAGAACAATAGCAAAACCTAAAGTGCTTAAGCACCCCATTCATGTAGGAGGCCTGTGTGGAAAGCACAGGAGCAGGAGTTTATTAGAGGATGTCAAGTCCATGCAGCACAGCACAAAATTCACCAAAAAGGCAGCTGTTAGCATTTGAGCTTCTTGCTCTGACAGAGCTTAAGAATAAGAAGCTGCTAAATGACACTTTCATGCCTGAATGTTTAAGCGCTAATTACATACCACCTATTTAACTGTCTCCCAAATGCGTAAGGAGACAGTACAATCAATAGAAATCTATGGTCACCCAGATCTCAGCCTACATTTGCATCTTCATTATGTAGTTATAAACATCTCCAATCTCTTGAGGAAAGCCAGAGGGAAAAATGATTAAAAAACTCAGTAAAGCATGGAGAATTGGCTTAGTGTCAGAATTCGGTCAACCACATCTCCAAATCGTGAAATTCTTACAGCCTTTCAGTGACAGCTACTGTTCAATTCTTAGGCTAATATAAGCACAGCTTCCTTGTGCAGCAGTTTTGAATGAATGTCGTGAATTTTAGCAAAGTGGATTCAGTCATATTACACCTACAGCCAGCATGTGCTTTGGTGCGGCAACCTCGTATAAAAACCCCAGTGGCTGCACATGGCCACTGTTGCCAGATATGAGAGCTGCTGGTTCAGCTGACGATAAAATGGCTGGCTGGCACGAGTTATGGGAGAGCAGGCTTCTTATTCTGGCTTCTGGCCTAATCCCACAAGAGTTTAATGGATCTAACTATGAAGCATGTTGGGAAGGACTTCTCAGGAAATAACAGCAGGAAATCAAAAGAAAGCTCTTAAATGACAAGACTGGGATGCAGTGACTTTGCTGATTTTGAAAAAGGCTGTCCTGGAAGCACACACTTCTCTCTGCCACAGTGGCAGCATCTTCAGGGTCAAACAGAGATGGTGGAGATGTATACTAATTAGGCAGAATGTCAGGTTAAATCAGTCTTTTCACAGAGACAGTCAAATCTGAAGTTTGGACTGTGTGGTCCATTCAGGTGTTCCCACATTTGCAGCCTCCATCCATGCTGTGGCTGAGAGTATGGTTCTTCCTCACCCAAGCAGAAAAGATGCAGCCCATGCTCCAAAAACCTGGAAACAATCTCCAGGGCTCTGGGGACTACAACACATTTTGCAGTACAAAATCCTCTTCTGGAGTCAGATTTATGAAGAAAGGGTCACTCAGCCTATTAAACTATAGGGACTACACTGCAGAAATACATTCCACACAGTCTGATGTAATTTTTATTATTTTGACATGAGATACTTTGGGATGGGGCTACCTGAAAGCTCTCCCTTCATGATGCTATAACAGTTTTGAGATGCCTGAGCTAACACTTTTCCAAAAGAGGAAGCAAACTGCAATGTGGATAGAATAATTCCTGAGGAAAGTAAGATGAGGAAATCTGGCCCAAAATAAATCCATACTTAGAGTTTTAAGTCACTTTTTTCCCTTCTTATGGCAGCTCTTAACTTGATGGTGCCTTCCCTTTGAGAAAGCAACTGTAATAACTTAGTTGAGAAAGTTCAGATCTTTCTCAGAGATGATAACTGACTGACTTCTTTTCAGTAAGAATTCAGTAGTTCTGTATGAACCACAAATGCTCTTCATTGAGATGGCATTTATGAATGCCACAAATGACCATTTAACGTCCATACTTTGCATCCTGGGTGTGGCATGCTACCCCAAAAGTAAATCTGATACCACTGGGATTACTTAGAAGTTTGTGTTTCCCCCATTTCCCTGAGAGTTTTGAGGATATAAACAAGGATATTGAAGACCTAGGTCACAGTCATTCACTCCCTCAAAGGAGGGTCACACTCACTCGGAGGGAAATCTGCCTTTGCTCACAGGCCTGAACAGCGACCGTGCGCTGGCTGGGTGCAGAAGGGGAGAGTGGGAGATCCTGCTTCTGGGCAGCCTGCAGAGCTCTGCTCCAGTTCACTTGTTCCTGTGGCTTAGCAGGGCTGGACAGGTCTGGACATTACATAGCAAATGCTGTTAAGAAATAGAGTTATACCCCAAGAAGTGTAATTCTGCTGACACTAGAGAAATGCAATGGTAACAAGGTGAGTTGTTGCACTTCATGTGTCAGTCCTGTTCCGTGGATCATGGCAGAAGAAAATAGAGCAGGAATTTCCTTCTCCCCATCACCTCCTGAGAGTCAGGTACAGTGAATGACTCCTCTGTAGCCATATGCACAGCAGGAACATCACTGGGGGATTGTGCTGGCCTGCACCTCTCACGATCTCAGCCACCGTAACTAAGAACCTCAGGGCTGTGATACAGATGCTTCGTAGTCTAATTCATAAAAGCTCTGTAGCTGGGCCTGTTTCTCTCTAAACCTGAGCATTAGAGACCAGTCTTCCTTTTCTCCCTCTCTATTGTTTTCCCCACAAGCAATGGGATCCTCTTCAGGTAAAAAAGATAGTCAAATGGATCTTAGAAGGATGTTAGTGACAACGCTGGTTCCTATTTCAAAAGCTAGTTTGTGACTTTCCTGTCTATGGTACAGCATTTGCTGTGTCAGGAAAGAACTTGTGTCTTGTGAGTGCCTGCTCCTCTTCTCTGCCTTACTGGCAAAAGCTAATTAAAAGACAGGTAGCTGTCACTGGGGAAAGGAGAGTGATGGAAGACTTGAGTTCTGAATGCATCAACCAGCTTCAATGCTTGTCTTGGTGTACCAGCTCATGGAAAGGAAAACTAATGGGATTTGGGTATTTATTTTTAGATGTCAAAAATGATTATCCTGGGGCATCTACAAAGTCTGAAGCACAGCCTCAATGCTTTGCTTGATGGATTAAAGTGCATGGTTTACCAGCCCACAACAAATGTCTGAGGTTGTCTGAGATGCTCTTGGATATCTGAGTCATCTACAAGGGTCTGGCCATTGTGACAGATGAGCTGTGGAAGAACTCTGCCCCTCCGGAGCAGAAACTGGAGACCATCATCTCAAAATGCATTACATGACTGTATTTAGACCCAGAAGACTAGAGCACTTTTCTGCTGCATCAGGATGGGACAAAACTGGAATTGCAGAAGCAATGCTTTGATTATCAGCTGTTCAGAGTGCAGAGTGAAAATGGTTTCAGGCAAATACAGGGCTACAAGTCATTCTGCAACAAGTCTTGCCTCTATTAGTAAAAGAAATCAGAGCTAATGGGTTCCAAGGGCAGCCCCATCCATTTATCCTATGCTCATAGTTGGGAGTGATGCTGAAACTGTGGAAATCAGACAGGCCCAAAGCACCTATACAGTGAAGAATCAAAGACAGCAGCAGGCAGTGTGCATACGGCGATGCTGTGCTTCACGCGAATGGGGGGCATTGGCTTGTGAGCTCCTCAGCCCAGACACAAATTCTCCGCTTGACCATTTATATCTTACTGCATCTGGGGAGAAGCCATAGGAATTCTTGGAAGCAGTGATGTCCGCTGTCCTGTGCAAATGTCTTTTCTGAGAAGTAACTCAGAGGTAGACAAACATCCAGGGCTGGTATTTCCTTCCTCTCCTGAGCGGAGTGGAACAGAAATGGGAAGGTTCATTCTAAATTCAGTATTCAGCAGAGAGTAGAGATGAGAGGATGGTTCCTAGTATGCATGTTTCTACTTTTGAGGCTCAGTTTCCTGTTTGTTCCTAGCTGTTTTTTAAGCACATTCTGAGCTCCTCTCTATGTTGAGTTTCATATGTTGTTAGAGGATGCTCATTTAGTTTAGGATAGAAACCTGTAGTTGTTGATTAAAATAAAAATAGAAACAAATCTATTTGCAGGCACTTTTGCTCTTTGCTTTATTTTGGAGCTGAACAAAAAATGCTAATTTTATCATAGAACACAGTGGTCAGAAACACACAACTGGTGCAAAACCCTTTGACTTCAGTAAGGCTTGAAATGGGTGTAAATGGAGAATGATTTTGGCCCTCTTTGACTTACACAAAAGCAACTAATATATACTTTTTTCTCTGGGTGAGGTAGACAGCCTTGCTGAGCCAGTTAGTCCTAGTGAAGTCAATGCACAAATACAATTACAAACACTGGGCCCAATCTCACCAAGCTTCTTCATTCCTGTGCCTCAAACAGCAGAAGGACAGTGGTTTAAACAGCCATTTGGAGCCTTCATTAGATGAATGGCCCCCTAATAGGCAAGATAACACATAGCTTCACAAGAACACCCACCCGTTCCTAGTGTAGAAGATATGCTAGAAGATTTAGGAGGTATGACCACTAGGCACTGGTCAGTAGTTCTCTGCTAGCATTTTTGTCTTTGATTACTTTTGGATCTGGAATATATACTAGGATAGCTTTGAGTCATCTCTGGGTGTAAACTGGCTGCAGAGGCCCCTGCAAGTAACCTGGGAACAGGATGGAGGAACAGATGTACTAAGATGAAAGGATTTGGAGATGCTTTGAGAGTGACAGAAAAGTTCTGGAAATAGATACTTGAATAAAGAATCAGTTTAATTTAACAAGAATGATGTCTCCTGAAGTTTTTCCCCAAACATAATGCAGGAAACAACTCCTAGGATCAACGTGTCCTTCTCCTTTGTGGAGCTCCCTCTTTGCTGCATCCAGTGGGGGTTGCACCATGGGAAAGGCTGAGCCTACTGAGGCAACACAAGTCACAGATGGCAGCATTTTCACCATTTATCTTCAGTGGCACCAGTCATGAGCCCCTCTTTTGAGAAAAATATACTTTAAAAAATCCCCAAGCTCTACCAGGCTACATCAGAAGGAACTAAAAATAACAAGGCACAAAATTCTGTTGTAAGGAAGATAACATTTATATGGTAAAAGACCTAAAATTAACACAGTTTCTGAAATGCTGTGAATCTTCTTGGTTTTCTTGGCTTTAATTCCCTGTCTATTGTTCTGAGAATAAGGGAAATCAACAGTATTGTAACCCCATAAATCACAGTAACTACCCTTTTCTGCTCTTTGTCTTCACACAGCTGATCTTTTATTTCCATTGTTTTACTCTGATAGGGAGGAAAGACTAATATGCTTAGATAAGTCATAGTTTTCATTTGAATTAGTCAATTGTGAGATTATTTATAGCACTCTAGTGTGCATGAGGATACTAATTTTTTTAATATTACTTCTACCATGGCTTTGCTTTTAAAGACTGTAATTTCAGTGGACACCCCTTTTTGTGCTTTCCTTTTCACTTTCTATTGATCTTACTAATACTGCTGAGTTGGAAGTAGTTTACTGTTTTCTTCTGAACACTTGATTCTTGCCAGGAGATGGGTCTTGTGCGGTACAGACAAACTGCGTGCACTTTGTCATCCTACCTCACGCCCACAGTAACAGAAACTTCAGCAAAATGCCTGAGAAGGGAAGGGACTACATGCTGCTGGTCCTGGTAGAGGGAGAAGGTACATGCTGCGCCATCAGTTAGGGCTGTAAACTAGCTCAGGCTCTTTAAAGTCTTTAAGTACAAGGATGTAAGAACAGATTTTGCCAGCCCCACTGGAACTCAGTGTCAAACTGTTCACACTCTGCTTAGCACGAGCTGAGCTACTGGCACTGCTGGTGGGAAGGACTGAACCATGCTCAGCCCAGCCCATACCCAGTCTGTCCTGGCTGAGAAAATGAGAGTAAGGTGCTTGTAATAAAACATGGACTGCTTTGAACTCCCCCTTACCAGCTCTAGTGCTGTGACCTTGCTTGTGGGGTACAACTTGATTTATGCATTTAGGCATAAATAATATGTGTGGCAGAGAGCTGGGACTTGATAGTGAGACTGGAGCATGCCTGAATGGCTGATGTGGACTTACTCTCTAATATACTGTGGCCATGCATGAAAGCCCACACAGGGCTCCCAGGAGTTCCCAGTGGAGCACTGGCCCTTATTATGGACTCTGTAACACTGCAGTACAAATCTAAACTTTCATACCACACAGTGCCAGGCGTAGTAAACAGCAAGGGGAAAACTACTGCACCAACTGTGAAGAGGCTACAGAATAGCCTGTAGAAAGCAGATGACAGATATTCTCTCCATTAGAAGGACAAAGTGATAAAAATACAGTATGATTTATTAAAGGTTTTCTGGAAGAGTTTCAAATCATCCAGCCATTACTAATTAGTGACCAAGCTTAGTCCCATCTACAAACATATTTATACTAGTGCCCATGGAGCACTCTGTGCTAGCTGATCAATTATTCAGTTTCTCATTAGCAGAGATATCCCTCTAGTCATTAGCTGCATCTTCCTTTACCTCCATCAGTATTCAGTATTAAAATTACTAGGCTTGTGGAAAAAGAAAAAGGAAAAATACAGACCTGATGTGCAAGACTATATTAAAAGATTAGGCAGCAAGAGTTTTATTTATATTTCCAGGCTTTTTAATGGAGAACATAATGTGTTGTTCACAGATCATCCTTCTTCTGCCAGTCAGTCTCATTTAAGAATGCAATAGAAGATACACCATCCTGTAATATCTGTGTCAGTAACAGTATATTTAATGCAGTTGTTAATTTAGATACAACACGCAAAAAATTACACGTCTCTGGACGTTTTGCTTTGCTGCTTTGCTTCCTATACAGATACCTGGACTCACAGCTTCTTTCTCTTCCATCATTTCAGGTCCATATAAATCCAATAGAGAGGGAGAGAGAGAGAGAGAGAGAGAGAGAGAGAGAAAATAATTATATAACCAGAAAGCAGGAACAAACAAGAAAAAAAGCAAATTAAGATATATGGAAAAAGTAGTTTGACTTACCATTTCGCATGAGTAGAATGATCATGACAGTAAAATATATGTGAGTGAGGATAGGACCTCTCTTCATGTAACTGATTCTTTGGATTGTCTCACATTTTTTGTATCTTGATACAGAGAGAATCTGGGGTGTTGGTCTTAGGGATGAATTTCATCTCTTGTTCGTCCTGTCTTTCCTCCTGAGTGTTCATTATATAACAGAAATTTCTTTCTTCTTTCAAAATAATATGGATTTGGTTGATATCCTCATAAGTATGTATACATGGTAAGCATTTTTCCCCTAGTATTGCATATTTAAATTGTTTTCTGAAACTTTAGGCAGGGAAAAAGCAGGAGCTATTGGGGTGGAAACACATTTATTATTGTGCAGAATAAATACCACCAACTTCATGTCTGTATATTGCCGTTAAATAAGGGGTATATGTGACTTTGAAATTCCTTCTACCCACTTCCGTATTTCTCTGTATTTCTGAGGTAGGAGACCCGCACTCATGAACCTGTTAAGTTCGGAAGACACACAGGAGGAAAGTGGATAAATGCAGCAAACTACAAAAACTCAGTAGTAGTCTTCTTCAAATGGACTTAATAGAATGGAAGGTATAACAGGGTTAGACAAAAGCAAACTACAAAGTCTTCTTTTGCTCTGTTAAGCAGTGTTAATATGAAAATACTAAGGGAATCTGTCTGGTGAAATAAATAACATTTAAACATAAATCCTTTAATTCTTCCTATAATCATATGTAGATTGTACGTGTCATCATTATGTGTTAAGGACCTACCCCAGCAATTCATTTTCTTTTCCCAACCATGTATTTGCAAATTTATTATGTTACTAAAAGAGCAGAATACACTTTCTAGTAATATTGAGAGACTTTGCACATATTAGCATATCACCTTTTTTCAGGAAGGGAGATACAGAGAGTAGGGTAAGATCAAGTAATGCACATGCTCTCATCCCATACTTCACTGTAGAATAAAAATGGAAAATCCTGGGTCTTCTGGCCCCAGGTTTTAAATCTCAGCTTCTTGACAGGAGTTCACTGTCAAACACATGCAAATTTGTTTGGGAGAAGAAAATGCAAAATAAGATCTTTGCTCTTCAAAGCAATTAAGTATATTCCTAGATATTTTGCTGAGGCCAGGCTTGCTAATATGACTATATTCAATATCAGCGGAAATATACTGCTTTTGATGATTTCTGTTTGTCTATTTCTTTTGGCTCCAGCCTGTATTCAGCGTTAAGGGTCCTCTTTACGTTATGGTCTGAGATCTGAAAACTGTCTGCAAAGAGAAACCTCTGCACTGCTGTGGGGCTCTGCCGGCTCCAAAGGTAGCTACTTATGTCATTTCTATAGTGTCTGTTGCTGTAGTAATGGAGTTTGGGGTTTTCAGTGGGTGCTGTTCAATGTCCTGCTCTCTGTCCTGTGGCTATGTGGATCTACAGCAAGAAAGCTCAGTCCACTGAAGCCAGGGGGAGCTTTGTCATTGACTTCACTGGGGTCACAATTTCATTCCAAATAAGGATCTAGCTCAAAGGCACTACAACACAGCTTTTTTATGAAGTCTTGGAGTACAAGAGTCCTGGCTGGGGCCTGAACTTTTATTTTAAACCACTTCAGTTCAGACAATTTACTTCTGCTATCAGGAAGTACCATTCTTAGCCTTGAGGTAAGATCTTACTTGAATTCAGGTGTCTGATATCATGCGCCAACTTTTTATCTTCAAATATTAAGTGTATTTTCATCATATCTTTTGCATGAGATAGGTACATAGGGTGGTATGCAGTAAGGAAGAAAAATGTGTGATTTCTTAAAATATTCTTTTGTTGTTCTATGTTTTGATCTCCAGATGGTCCCTGGAACTGGTGATGTTTTCTTTAGTCTATACATTTTCTGCTTTAATTAGCTTACTTACCTGGTAGCATATGTTTGAGAAACACACATGTGACCTGATAATATCAGGTGCTGATGCTTAATTGCTTTCACAAAATTAGAAGCAGATAAATGATTAAACCATAAGCAAATGATCTTACTAGAAGACAAGTTGATCAGTGTTGTGATACAACTTCAGAGGTTCCCAGACTTCCATTAGTTTCATATCAGCCTGGGATGCTGTAACAACGTCAAGCACAATGCGATTGCTCCATTAGTGAGCCAGATCAGATTTAGGTTACTGAGATCTAGAGATGCTATACATATTTATCAGCTGAGGGGTTGGCACAATTTGCATCACAGGCTAACAGGAATGAACCGATCTACTGGTTTGATTTACCACCTCTGGAGAAGAAATGCAGTGAATAGATTATTTTGTTGGAATTTTGGAATCAGAAGTCAGATTGCTCTCCATCCCTACCCCTACAGGAAGTACTTGCTTGGGAGAAAGGACAGGGCGTCAGCAAGAGGATTTCTCCCCTCAGGGACTTTGTTGGCAAATGTCAGGTAGCTACTGATGAGGTCAATGGGGATCTGACACAAGTCCGTATGGACATGCAGGCTGGAGCAAGTCTGAGGTTTTTTGCTCCTGTTCAAAGATTTTTTTTATCGCTCAGTGAAGATCTGAGTAGGGTTGAGTGAAGTTCACATAACCTGTGCCCTTGCTGGGGGGTTCACCAGATGGCTATCATTTTTTGATGAAGGGATATGGCTGTTTCTGGAGTGGCAGTAGTAATTTTACTTGGGTGTCAAGACAGAGAGGAGTCATGCAGTACTTACAGGATCCCTCTTTACAAGGCCTGGATTAGGCACAACAGCAATGAGGTGGGCAATTGTAAACACGGAGTTCAGCACATAAGAAAAAAACAAATTCTTGTGCAGCGTTATCCTTTGACAGCTGAGGCTCCTGAAAAATATGTAGCACACGTTGTAAATTAGTATTTTAATTCTGATGTCACTTTAGCAAGCACATTCTGGCAGCAGTTTCTCAAGAATGCTTTTTGGCAAGGCATAGTCGGAAAATACATGCCTTGCATTGCAGCCATAACCCCTGACAATTTCTTTGTTTTTGTTTTTACACCTGTTTAGTACCGCATGCTTTTCAGACCATGTTGTAAAGAGCCATCCAGTTACATTCTCAGCCCTTGATGCCTTTCTTTATTTCATGGTAATTGAGATATTAAGTGGTGAAGCAGAACCCTGAGAATTATTACAGATGCGCATGATGCAAGTAATGAACCTTAGGAATACTGCTTCATAAGTAACTGTTCCCTGGAGACTCAATATCTCAAATATTCAGATGAAAATTATTTGCTACTTTAGGAATTAGTGGTGAGACAGGATGGGAAACTTGGACTGGAATCCCCTTAAATTTCAGGGAGATTTGAGTTGGTATCCTGCATGTTTCTGAGTCCAGCTGAGATCCCAAACCAGAAGAGGTTGTTTTCCTGTTCAGAGGGAGCGGCAACCTTTTCTGAATGGCTGATTTTTTTTCAGGCTTTCTGCTATTCTGGGTAGCAAAATTTCATAAGAGAAGTTCAAAGAATTCTTGTCCAACTAAATCATGGCTGTAGTTTCAAACCTGAACCATCTCCTTTTTCTAATTCATACCTGAATCCTAATGCCACCCCCTCAGCTACCTCTGCGATGCGGAGAACGCCTCCACAGCGCTCTGTGCCTGGGAGCTCAGCCTGGGGCTGCCAGGAGGTGATTGCAGAAAAGCAGTCATGGAGCTGTGAGATAATGCTGTGATGTCTGCATTCAGTGATCACTGGGAGCAAGCAGGCAAAACGAGTAGGTAAAAGAACAGCTGAGAAGAGCAAATATTGCTGCCTCGCTGAGAAAAACCTCACCCTGTGCACTAGGAGTCTTTTACAGTCTGGAATTGACTGCTGCTGTGACTTTCTGCTGCTGGGTGTGTGCAGGTTAGTGCAGAATGCACTTTATAAAAAAAGAGAAAGCTAATCTAAACAGCTACACTCTTTTATGTTTATCTTTTTTTTTTTTCTCCTTTCTGGTTCCTTGGTCATCTGCCATTTATTCTTGGTTCTCCTCACACCTTTCCTCTGAGTCACTGGACACAATGCTTCCTTCAACTTTAGACCATCCTGCTGGTCACATCTTGATCCTGCAATGCTTATCATTTTTGTTGATCTCCTTAATTACCAAGAGATCCTCTTTGGTTCAGGATGTCCATGGGATGCTGGTCACTTGCTAGGAGGGGGAGTATCACTTTACACTTGCCCTGATTTTATGTTATTCCTTTAGCATCTGCTATTGGTGACTGCTGGGCACCAGATGTGGAGCCAGGTGCCCCTTCAGTCTGATCCACTGTAGGATGGGATACTAGGCCAAACAGATCTTTCTCTGGAATGACTGTTCCTACAGTGTGTTCTCATGCTTACTCCAGCTGTATTTCCCCCCAGCACAAATCCACACCTATGTTCTTTTTCTGCTCCTCAGGTGATATTTGTCCAGTCCTGGTACTTCCTTTCTCCCCAGATCTCCATCATCATAATCCACCTACACTACTGAGTCCACCTGTCTTGGGACACTACCATGTGCCCATTACCCCTCCTGTCTTTTTCTTGCTGTTCTGGCAGCTCCCATCCATCTCCAAGAAATCAGAACTTCCCCATCAATTACAGCAGTCTCTTCAGCTCCTGGCCACAGAGACACAGACCCTTCCCTCTCCAGCTGCCTTTCTACGTGGCTATTGGTATAGCAAAACTGTCTTTTGTGATAGTCTTTGCCATGTATGTGTGCCTCCTTCCTCATTCTTGTTATTTATCACTGCTCCTCCTGGCTCTTCTTTGGCTTATTCCTCTATTAAATTGAACAGTGTTTCCCTACATGTTGCCATCATCTGCTGCCCAGATTCTTTTCCCTGTCTGTCTTCCTCTCCTAATATTACTCCTGGATTGCTCTCCTCCTTTCTTCAGTCTCCCCTACTTTTCTTCCTTGACTCCAGCTTTTATGTTAAGGATTCATCTGACTCATTAAATGTATAGTTCCATATCTTGCTTTTTCATTTGACCCTGAGTGTTTGTCATCAAAATGGCAAAGGCACCTGCCTGTCTTGGTCTGCACTGAGACAAAAACTTCCTTTCCTCTGCTCTGCCTGCTGCAGTTCCTTCTCTCACAGTCTCTCTTCTCCTCTGTGTGACTTCTCACTTGCCCTTCCCAGTCCATCAATTATGCTCAGACTAATCCTGCTGAGATGTTTGGTTACTGATTCTCCCCCTGCTTTCTTCCCATTCACTCTTGCTCTTCTTCCCACTTCAAAGTCCACCCTGCCAGCTCCCCAATCTCACTATCCCCCAATATTTACTACTTCTGCTTTTGCTCGGGTACTACAGTTTTCTGGCGGAAATCCTTTGGTGAACCTGAATTCTCCCACTATAAAATCATTCTCTTTGCCCTCATTTCTGTTATCTCCTAGCTAAACAATTCCACCTCCTTAATCCCTTACTTCCAGCCCAAACTATCTTTACACCTACTTTTATTTCCCAATCTATTTTTTCCCTCTTCCTTTCTATCTTTCTGGGCACAGAATTGTACCCTTTTTTCCCTGGAAAACCGACAAAACACAATGTGACCTTCCCATGTCATTGACTTCTTTCTCCTCCTTATTTCCTTCTACAAGCATCTCTCTGTCACAGATACGGAATAGCCTACAGGCACTCTCCTTGTCTTAACTTCCCGCTTACTTCTGTGAGCCCATCTCATCCTATCCCCTTCAGTGCCTCAGTCTTCTCTTTAACATCCCTCCCCCTTCTCAAGATCTCCCCTCATAATGGAAATTTACTTTATCTTTTCTAATTTTGCATCTGCATCCATAGCCCAGCTTATCTCCTGTTCTCCTCCTTCCTTTTATGTCCCTTCTCCTATTCGTCTCTTAGCTCATTCAACAAATTGCCTGCAATTGCTGCCTCGTAATCCTCTTCCTCAGTTCTAATCTTTCTGATCTCCTTTCTTCTTGCCCCACAAATGAAACTGCTCTCATGAGTCTGTGATACTCTCTTCTGGGCAAAACCCAAACCATTATTCTGTTCAGTCCCTCTGCTGCTTTTGACAACCAGCTGTGATTTTCTCCTTGTCTCACCTTTCTTGGCTCTCTTCTTGCCTCTTCCTGCCTCCCTAATCACTCTTGCATCCTTGAAGGATCCTCCTCATCCCTTACCCATCTTTCTGTATGTTCCCTACTGTGCTTTATTAATCAGTATGCAAAGAGACATCACCAAGCCAGTTACTCAGGACTAAAACCTAGATTCCCCTTGTGGCTTTCTCTGTGTCACTATGCCACTATGTATTGTGTCTCAGACTTTGAGTCTCCTATGTTTCGTCTGAAAGATACAGCTCCTCCTATATTTCCAGAATCACCCTACCTTTTGAGTTCCTAACTTCATTTCTCTATTTCATCTATGATATATTGACTTCCAAGGCACTTTTGGCATTATTGCAATTATTTTCTTCATCTTTCTGCTCTGTGAATCTGTCATTACTTCTCATTCATGAATATCCAGAATACTGATTTTCACCCTCAGTCAGTTATTTTCCATCTTCTAGCCTTTTGTTTAGTTTTCAAACAATTATTTTCATGCTTTCTACCATGCTCTTCCTTATTCCTGGGGAAAACTCACTGAAAAAGTCTACAAAACTATTGACTTCATTATCCTTCTTCAAATCCCTTTAAAAACTTTGGCAACAGTTAGACTGGAGGTGTGTTGACAACACCATCTATTATTCTGGCAAATCTAGTCATATAGTACTCCCCATCTGTCTGTGCTCAAATGTCTTTGTTTTAATAACTCAGCTGGAAATGATTTGGTGCCAGGAGTCCTTTTTTTCTTTTGTGTTTTATCATATAAGATAATAGGGTCTCAGTTTGTAATTATAAAAATATTGCAATGATAATATGATGCATGTAACTGTTAGAGACTCCACTTTATGAATACTCTGTCTTCTGTTATGAGTTAGTATTGCTTAATATAGCTAGTCACTACCGTTTCAGTATTCCCTTCTCAAAGTACTGCAACATCTGTGATACCAGATCATTATGAAACTTGATACCCAAAACTGAAAAGAAAATAAATCTCTGCCAGGAAAGACTTGTTATATGTGGGAAGAGTTTTCTCTCACATTCTGAAACAACCTCTGTAAGCCATTGCCCTTATGGTCAAAGGCTATGCTGCACAGCTCTGAAACCTGATGTTGCTATCTGATTGACAGCCTACCTTCTAATGAAGTTCAAATAATCCATCACTGTCATATCCAGATGATAGAAAACAATTGAACGTATCATCAGGCCTGCTCCCATACAGCTTGATTCTCATTTTCTTAGTTTGGTTTCCTCTTCATCCTCCCATTTTGCAGTGCTTTATTTTAATTCCTTTCTCTACTTCTTCCTATAACCTTTGTAGAAGGGATTAGTCATGGTAGGGAGAGGAGAAGCAGAGCAGGAGAGAGAGGAGGAGGAGGAGGTGTATGCCTGTCAGGAAGCCTGTTGAAGAGATGAGTCTCTCGGCGCAGTCTGGGAATGGCCAGGCTTGTGAATTGCCCATGACTCAGGCCAAGGAGTGAGTCAGACAGCCTGGTCCCCGCCTGCCTAGCTGCAAGGTCTCAATAGGATATAATCACCTGCTGGGATCATTCTGGATAGCTAGTTTAACCAGATCCTATCTCTCCTGTCCCACACAGCTCTGAATCGTGGGTATAGGATTTCAAATCAGATTAAACTTTGCTCTTCCCAGGTTTCTTGAAACATTTCTCTGGCTGTGCTTTCATGCTCTTTAACTTCTACATAGATGGGAATGGGATTCAGTAGTTCATTGCCCTTGTGTAGGAGGTGCTTGCTCATCAAGGCTCGATCCTGTTGACAATCATATGGATGCTTAGTACTACTGTAATAGTCTGACTGCAATAACCTGACCCGCGTTAGAGATAGTGAGAGGAGATAACACACAGCACCTTCTTACAGGATCAGGCTGTGCCTGAAAATTAAGGCCTGTTATGGTGAGTATAGCTTTTCCTAGAAAACAAAAATATTAAAACCACTCATTCTGGTTTCTGCACAATTTACTTTCTCTGTATGAGGAAGAAATACTGACCTGTAACAAAGTTTCTTCAAAAGTCTGTCATCTCTGAAGTATCACGCATTTTTCCATCCTCAGAGCACTTTACTTTTTGTTTTCTACCCCCTCAGCCTTCTTTATATCTGCTCTTTAATTTTAATTACTTTAGAAATAAAAGTACCTCCACACTAATTAATTGAATCAATCTAGTGTTTTGGATTATTTGGTTTCATGACCTGAACAAATTTAGTCATGCTACAGTCGAATAAGTATGTGCAAATTCAGACCTAATTTTGTTCATGTATCTGCATAATTCTATTAATTTGCCCATTAAAGATACAAAGCCAAAATCTTAACTAGTGTAAATTAGCCTAACATCAAAGTAGTTAAAGAAGATGCTGATTTGCACGGAGTATCTGTCTAAAAAATGAAGCTTTAGCTCTCTTTAGCTGTTATTCCTCTTAGCAAAAGTTTCAAATAACTGCTACCAAGAGTGAGCTAGTCCCTGTTTAACTGGACCTTTCCTCCCATGCTTGAAACTACTTTTGTCATTACCTTCCAAAACCACCTATTTCCCATTTTTTCCCTGAATAACTACTTTCTCTTCCTCAGCCCATTGTTTTTTGTCATAAGATTTGCCTCATCTTTTTGAACAAGTCTTCCAAAACAACTTCCATGGCTTTAAAACTGTCTTCCAAACACATCACAGGACTAGGAATATTAAAAATGACATGATAGTTTGTCATCTGCAGGTGGGCATATCTGTGTTCTGATATAATCAACAATGTTAACTTGAAATAATTTCTTACAGGCAGGCTAAATTACCATCTCCAAACCTCTACTGATGGTGAGCATTTCCCTGTCTCTGGTCATGAAGTGAATATCTGGCCCTCTGATTGCAGATAACTGATGTACCTTTGCTGAAATCAGCAAGATAATACCATCCTGCCTGGGTCATTTTACCAGGTTTAAAAAAATCCTGTCTTTGTCATTCTGTTGCATCAGAATATCTGTAAATGGACATTACAACACCAATTTCTGAACTTTGCTATCAGTCCTGGAAGCTTACAGTTTATAGTGGTGTAATGAAAGTGTAATACCACAAAAAGATTGCCTAAGAGCTACGAGAAGTATATACTTTATCCAAGTCTTCACAGCTCTCTGTGTACAATGGCTCAGGGATTTGCCAAGTGGTTATTCTTGAATATTTTCCCCATAGTAATCTCCCACTGTCATCTAACATACAGATGTGTTTACCGTGACTGCCATTGAGAAATCCTCTGTGGCTGGAGTATGATTTAGACACATCAGCTTTTCATGTGATTTGAAAAAAAGAAATAACTGGAGACCTTAATCTGTTAGAAATGTGGTGCTTTGTTGCTTTCTAGTGCTTACTGTTTCCCTGAGCTGGAAACAGAAGGCCGTTCACAGAAAGCCTGTCACTACTTATTGCAATTGAATCTGTGACTACATGTCTGAGGGCAAAACTGGCCTCCCTCTGCTCCTTCACTGCAGACACATTCTGATAAATAGTGTGCAGCAGGTTCTCTAAAGGATAAGACTTAAATACTCTAGTTCAGTTTTCATACAGTAGTTGCAAATATTTTTTGTGAATATAGGATAATTCAGCCTCCTTTAAAGTTCTCATAAAAAACATCACTTATTTCCTCCTAATGATGTTGACAGGCTACACACTAGGTCTCACATTCACCCCTTACTGCTGAGTCTTGGATATGCCTCCTCAGTCCTTCAGCAATGGATGGGAATATTCCCATCCCTCAGGGAGCAGTGGGCTCCAAACTACTGCCCTCACTGTCGTTTGACTTTGCAGCAGCTGGCCATACCCTTCCAGGATCTACAGGCAACTGATAAATGAAGGAGGCTTACTGAATCCCCAGTCACACTGTTTCTCATTTTTATGTTAGTCTTGATAAGTGTAACTGCATGCTCTTGGCCACACCCCACTGAGAGATGTCCCTTTGGTGAGGTGACCCTGTGCTGAGGCTTTTCTACCAGGATTATATAAAAAAGTACTGAGAAGAGCTGCTTCTCACTGCCATGTCCCCTTCCAAGCTTTTCTTTCCTTAACACTTAAGATCCCTCAGGGAAAGAAGAGTGTCTGTAAAAAACACTTACTTGAAATAGAAGAAAATCGCCAAGGAAATCAACAGGGATGTTATAGACAAAGCATGGCCAACGATCGCCATATAGTAAAGTATGAACGCCATCTGCAATTTAACAAAAAGACAAAGCAAACATGAACAATTTGCAGGCACTCATTTATTTTTCATTGAGGAAGAATCTACAAAATCAACTTCCTGTTTTATATTTCTTTACTTTCAAAGGTTCTTTTGCAATATACTTTAAATGCCAGTAATACATTAAATAGCATTGGTTAAGGTCTACAGATGAGATAAGTGTTTCTTATATAAGTTGATCTGTTTCTGCTGTCTTCTGCACTGAAGCCACTGGCAAGATACCCGTTAACTCTGTGCCTCACTAACTTTCCAGAGCTCTAAGAAAGCACAGTGGACATAACTTATGTGGATTTTCAAAACAGCCCTTGATAAGATTCCACATCAAAAAATTATTAAAGAAAACAGGTTGTCAGGTCATTTTATGGTCTGAAAGCTGCTTAAACAACAGGAAGAAAAATCTTAATGGCTACTTTGGGGATGGAGATGAGTCAGCAGTGAGGTGCCTCTGGGACTGGTATTGAGGCTGTTTTTTTTTCAACATCTTCATGATGATCTTCATCAACGACCTGTGACAGGAGGATGCAGAGAAATCTTTAAGTTTCTACATGATGCTTAGTTCTTCCAGATAATAGAGAGGGAATTCAGAAAGGCCTCAAAAAACTAAGTGAGCTTAGAGTGCCATATGAACTTCAAAACAGACGAATGTGGGGTAATACATCTAGGGACAAATAACTTAAACAATGCCTACACAATGTTGAACTCAGAACTGACAACTAAAGCTCAGGAAAGAGATTTTGGTGTCATCCTGGACAGTTCTGAATCATTGCTTCAATGCGTAGTGACAGTCAAAAGGTCAACAAAATGTTGGACATAATCAGGAAAGGTACTGAGAACAGAACAACATTTTGTCGCTGTTTAAAACTTGGCACTCCCATATCACAAATGCTTGTGTATTTCTGATCTCTGCACCTTAAGAAGGACACAGTGGAGCTGGACAAGGTGCAAAGAAGGCAACTAAAATAATTAAGGAGCTGGAGCAGCTCCATTATGATGAGTGGTTGTAAATGCTGAGATTCTCCCATTTGGAAAGAAGAAATCAGAGGGGGCTTATGGCCGAGGCCCACAAAGTCGTGAAGGCAATGGATAGTGAAAACTATTATGCAGCTCCTACCACTCTAGAACAACAGACCTGTGACAAATTCTGTTTTTGAGACTAATACAAATCTAGCTAGAGGGCAACTAGCTAATAAGTCTTACATTGCTGTAAAACTGTTGTGCATAAACAGGGAATCAGACTTTCACTTTAACTAATATCACTGAAATCTAAGATAGGCCCATCTATATTTTGTATGCCAACAGTGAAACAAAATCGCAGGACAGCACCTTGGCTGTAGAACGATGAGGTATTTAAATGTCATATTTTGGTCTCAGTCAAGGTCTTAAGCATCATCCAGCTGTCAGAAGGCTGCAGGAGGCTAATGGCATGCCAGGCTTTGCCGTTCTCTTCTTTTCTGAGATCACTAACATATTATCAGCCTGTAGTGGAAGAGACTACTAGATAGTAGGTCTTAGCTCCTCTGCTGGGTTTATTTTGTTAGCTCAATTTCATTCATTTTTCTTGTGTTATGCATGGGTAATTTTTCTTTTCAATGAATAGATGAATCCTTTTAGGACCACCCTCCTCCCTGAAAAGCTTGCAAGTACCATTGAGCATTTTAAGCACTGTTTCTATATTCCTCCTCCTTCGCTTCTTTTGTGTGTCTTCAGCAAAGTGAGAAGAATAAAGGGATAAGGCATGTTTCATGCAGTTTTTTCAGTTCAGACATCTTCAGTTAATATCTGGCTAACTTCTAATTGCTTTCTGTAGTCCTGAGTTTTGCCAGTCACAATTTTTTGCTGTTTCCAACTCATTTTAAACTTTCAGTTGGAAACACGGATGAATAAAATTCAGAAAAGAAATCTATTCTTCTTAGCACAAGTGTAAAGCTTCTAGTTTATTCTTTTGTCATTTTACAACTTTGGAATCAGTTTCTGCTCTCATTAACATAGGTGATGTGGTGGTCTGATTCATATTTACACCAAAGTCACATTTACACCATTCTGGCGTGTAGAGTGGACATGAGTATAAATACCGTTCACAAAGTTATGGAAATCCGTGAATATTAGCTGGAAAAACTCTAAGTTTCCTAGTTTCCCTCTGCAGTGACTAACCACAGTACCACTAATGAGTGCAAATGCTTGACAAGTTGTTCTGAGAGCACCAGCAACTGCAGGTAGGGTCAACCAGCCTGCAGGGAAGACGAGACAACTTCCGAATATGGTGTAGCAGGAGAGGCTTATACATGTGTGCACATAACATTTCTTTCACTGCACATTAAATGGTTGCTATGGTTTTTCACTATGTTAAATTGAATAAAATTTCCAAGTCTGAATTTTATTTACACACCAACTGTTCATAATCTTTGTTTTGTGTTGCCTGAAACAGCTATAAAGTAGGAAAGGATTCTGGGTAGTTACATGCAAGTGTATATGTGTGTGCATCACGAAGGACTCATAGTTATTCAAACTATCTGTCTTTCATCATACAACTGCTAAATCATTTTAACTGGATACCTGGGGCTCAACAATAGCATTTTTGATTACTCCATGTAAACTTACTATTGTAAGCTTCAAAAAAGCTTTCCAAAAATAATAACAAAGGCAGACCAGAATGGACTGAATTGTCAAATAACAAAGAATACGGTATATCACTGCACTTTTAAGAACCGGCTGCAATATGTTTTTTTAAATAATTTATCTCACAAATACAGCATATTGATATTTCCTACTAACTTCAAACAAATAATAAACTGTTATGTCAGCTCCTGCACTCCTTAAAACATCAGTCTGTCATATCCCTTCTGCCATATAGGATTTATAACATGCTGATTCACCAATTTTTTACAGTTTATGCAGCTTTTTTCATCTTGGGTTTGGAAAACTTCTAAAAGAAACACTTAAATGTTCCTTTTTCCCTCGAATTCTCCACTTGAGAAAAGAGAATTCTCCAAAAGAAATGCCTCCTACTCAGTTAATTAAATTATCTGTAGGTACATGGAAATAGTCTAGAAATAAAGCATACTCCTGGGTTTTGAAGGCTTGGATTAAAGGTCATAATCCAACTTGGCATTACTGTAAAGTTAGATTCTTTCTGCTTTTTCCATTATTTTTTGCTTCAGAAAAATCTCAATGTACGTATAATTTTCCTTTGTGTTCTATCTCCACTTTGCTTGAAATATGTTCAAAATTCTTCTTCTGGAAGGCATGGATAATAGGTAACAGAAGTACATTTTTTGCATCCCCACATGGGCCAACATCTGGAAAAATTAAATTTTTACGGTGTTTCCATTTAATGCCTTTGTGATCTCAGATTGTTACTATTATTCTCTCCTTGTTACACAGGTGAGCCCCATTTTACCACAAAGGTTCCTCATACCGCAAGAACTTTTAGGATTTACCTCCCATCTAGTCCAGTAGCCTTTTCCAAGGCACTTTAAGCTGGATCATTACTAAATATAACGACAGACTGCTTTTTGGCTGCGTAAATAAAGATCCTCCAACACAAACCCCAAATCAAATCACTTTCTGACTCTTTTCCTTCCACAATTCCAAAAAGTCACAAATTATTCTGTCATGAATCTGTAATCAGATTTTCCTGGAGCTCCATTCACATTTGAGAAATATGTTTATTTTCATGACCTTCCCTAAATTAATTTTTCAAAGCTTTTCTCAGATTTCTCTCTCCTTGTTTCTTTTGGTGCTTTTATACTTAGTTCTCCTCTTTCAGCTGAGCAATTTGATTTTGGAAATATTGATGCAAATGCTTAATTTAGTAGTGTAAGTAATCTCATTGACTTCAGTCAAACTGTTAAAGTTAAATGTGTTCAGGCTTGTAGGATTTCTACCATAATGGTATCTCCATAAATATTTCTTTTCAAAGGGAGTGAGCATAGGGTGATACGCTTTGCTTATAAAAAGTAATTTCAAATGATGTCAAAATTTGTAAACCTGCAGAGAAGGCATCAACAGCTTGGGAGATGCTTTTTACAGAAAGCAAAAATGAAATTCTAAAGGATCACTTTATAACTGTTGGACAATCAGGGAAAATGACAGTAATTAAAAATGCATTTGAAAAATACTGCAAAACTGATTATATGAATTGCTACTAAATTATCCACCCTGTAGCAAACCCATATTTAGGTTTGAATATTCATCAAATAATTTTAATAAGTTAGCATCTCAAGGACAAGGTTATTAAATTCCTGTGCAACAAATAAAGCTGAATGATTAGGATTATTCTGACTTCTCTCATATGTATCTCGCTGCTAGCCCAGCCCCAAACCATTGTCAGACAATCGCTGTCTTTTTAACTGTAGCATACCTTCAGTTTTTCAGAGGTGAAAGAGTTGCACAGAGTATAGTTGGACCAAGTTCGGTTGCTCTCAGGATGTCGGAACCAGTTTCCAGTTTCATCACAATATTTTGAAGCCCTTTCTGAAGATAAATTGCAATAATAGTTACTTTAGCATGTGCATATAATGCCTTTAAGCATTCATCGAAAATAAGTAACATGTTTGAAAATAAAACACCTGTGTAACAAAATCCAAAGGATTTTCAGCTTGTCCAATTAATGTATATTTTTATGTTTCTTTTTTTCCTCACAGAGATTTATCTGTCAATGTCCTTGTCTTTTATCTGTCTCCTTTGGTCTTGAATGAATGCAGTAGAGCATAGCTATCAGCCTTCATTCAGAATCAATCATTTCTGTGATAATAATTAATTTAAAGAGGCTCTTAAAACTGTTTATGGAAGAAAAAGTAATGTTAAGCTCAGACACAGAACCTGTACAAGGTGTACACATGAAACACAGTGGTGTCTGCATATCAACAGTTTTCATGCCAGCCTACAATATTAACATTGGAAAATGGATGCATGCACTTGCTAGCATGTAAATCAAAAGTTTTTGGTTTCAAATTTTTTTTTTTCATTCACAAGAAGACACTGCTATCACTACAAACACAAATGGACTGAATCTTGTAGCAGGGTTTCATGTGTTACAGGGAATACCTGACCTAACGAGAAGCCATAAGTGAAACTAGCTCTCATTAGTCCTGACGCGATGCTCTGCAGCTCTCTGCACAGAGGTGCCCTGGAAGACTGAGCTGGGCAAACATTACATATCGTTACAAAGTGCCACGGTGGTTTGAAACAGTCTTTTGAATCAATAGTTAAAAATATTGTGTGGTGGAAGTGTAGCAAGCAGTGGTTTAAAGTGGAGCCCAGGAATTAGAGAAATGGTGATATAGTTCCACTGTTAGTACCGCTTTTACGCAAATGGGTGAAGAGTCCTGCCCAGCGTCTGTGCTGGCTACAGCCTGCCAGAGGCCAGCGGGAGCACTTTTTATTTGCCCTGAGACTGTAAAGCATGCAGACATACAGAGAAGCATACTTGCAATGGAAGGACGCTTTGGCACAGGTCCCAAGTGTTCAGTTTAATTTCAAATGGCTGCAGAGTGCTCCGTTTAAATAATCTGATGTTTTTGGCCTCACCACGTGTGCATCAGGGGCTGACTTCTGCACCACAGGTAGCTCTGACATCCTTTCCTAGAGCTGTGCAGTACAGATAGCTCATCAGGTTCGTGTTTCTTTGTACGTGTCCTTTTACTATGGTAGAGGGACTCTAAGGATTTCAGAAATATATAGCTCTGACTAGGCTGAGGGATGTCTGGAAGCACAGATGTGTGCTGTACATGTGTCCTCTCGGCCATGCATTAATTTCTGCCTGGGAAACCCTGGAAGCTGAAGCGCAGGCAGTCACTTCTAATCACCTGTCAAGATCTGGACTTGTTCCTTTGGCCTTTACTCAAACTTAGCCACATGGGAGTCAGTGAAAAGTCTGCCTGAGTAACAAAAGCAGGAAGTGCATAAAGTCAGAAATGTTAATTAGTTGATGTTTTCTTAGATAGTGGTACAGTTTTTTTTATTTTATGAAAACAAAGTATTGCAAGTTTGACTTTTTATATAAAAGTACAAAAAGTCTACCTTGACTTCCCTTCACCTATTTTATCTTTATAACTGTATTGGTTCTATACATACCGTATGAGCATTTCCAGTCACAATACTTTTACAGAGCCAATTGCCATCTGAACACAAGCCTTTTTTCTGTTCAAGATGTGCATTTATTTTTCTTAATGATGATTTATGATCCTATTAATTTGGAAGATTCATATTCCCTCTTTATACCCTAATTAAGAAAAGCTATTGATCATACCGGCAAGGTGAAGTTTGTATAAGCTGTGCTACCTTCCTCTGACTAGAAATAAACTTTATACAGTACCATTGCAAAAAAAGGACAATTTAGTCATCCAGAAAATAGCATGCTGTTGAAATTAGTGTGAGTTTCAAATCATTTTGGGGAGGAGGGGGGGACTTGTTGAAAATCAATACGTGCCTCAACAACGAGAGGAACAGCACATGTTATCTCAGCCTTCCATCACTTCAGCTTGAAGATAATCTTAGACTGCCTGTGCAGCAATGTTCCCCTTGTACTCTTTGCCAGATACTATCTAAAGCTGGAAAAAGTTTTCAGTCACAGATAAAGATTAATGGTTACTCTACCATGGAACACAGTGTACAAACATTGTACCTACTCTCCTATGTACTGTGCAATGTACATGGCTTTTGTTAATATGCTATAGAGCATAATGCTGATATCATCTATCATCTCTGTACTTTAACGTCTAGGTAGGCTTTCTGCCTCAGCTCGATATGGCCTCTGTAAATTAGAGGTAAATCTGTTGCCTCATACTTTTCCTTGAATCCAGACAGACATAGCTGAGCCTAGTTTGGAAGCTGCTTGTGTTGCCACAGCCCACTAATTTCTTACTGTGATGTTATCACAATATGGGATTGTGATAGACTCGCTAACCATGATGTATAACTTCTTACAAATTTTCTTTGTAAGATGGTAGTTAATTTGATAAATGGCACTGGCTAAACTTCAGACGAAGGATAATTTTTTATGTTACTGTTCTCTGCTCTTGGAGGATTATAAATAAAGAGAATCAGTCTTGGGCACCTGTGTCTCCTCTACTCAGGGTAACCCTGAGATGCGATGGGCTTAGTCAGTAGGACTGGCTTTTGAAGAAGTTGACATAAGAAGCTGTAGTAAGCTCTGAAGAAATGCACAAATGTGTAAGGATGGGTAAGACAATATTATCAAGGGAAAATAGAAGTATGTATTCTAAGATTATTAAAATATTATGCGAACAGTAATCCTCTAGGTTGTGACTATGGCCTATCAGCTTGGATCACTTGGGTATCACATTATTCAGTGTAGGAATTGTGATGTTGGGTGGGATTCATCTCACCTGACTTTAGGTACCTTAAATTATACATTTATTCAAAGGTAGTTGTGCAGGCTGTCTGTAGTTCCCTGAAATGACAGACACTTTAAGAGTTATCTGGGCACCAGATGAGAAAAATCTCACCCACAATGAAAGTTTCTTGGGAGTACTAAAATGTCTAAAAATATTAACTAGTAAGAATAATTTTGCATGGGGTTTGAGCTACCGATAGTACTTTTATGAATCATATTTTCATACAAAACTCAGTCATTTATATATAGCAAATATCTTACCCCAATGAGTATGAAATAAACATGACACTTCTATCAGTCACTTTTTTTTTACAATTAGATCAACTCTATGGCTAGTAGATGCTAAAAGAGTCAACACCTTTTTTTTATTTTTGAATTATATGTTGGTGGCTCACAGAAGTTTTCCTCTGTTGCAGTGAATGCTCAGCACATACCAGACACTGGATTGTTTGCCATTCTTTAGATAGAGCTGTATAGTACTTAGTTTTTCAGATGAGGAATTGGAATTGCTGATACTTCTGTAGCACATCTGATTTACTTATATCCTTGGTAAAATATCTAGAAGAAATTATTTCAAAAACAAAAAAAATCTGATATAACACAATGGAGCCCCTAGAAAACTTCAGCTCCAGGGTCCTATAACTGAAGACTGATATTATCAAAATGCCTCAGTCAGTAGAACTGGAATCTGTATAACAGAGTCATGTTGTGCACTGTGGAGATAAGAAAAGATGTTTAAAATGTAGCTATCAAGCTTGCTAAGAAGCAGGATAGAAACACACAGAAGGGGAAGTGGAGAAAGAAGCAGCTGGACAAAGAATCCAGCTGAAGAAACAGACTTGTTTTATTTATCACTGTCTAAATGATGTCACTTCAAGACAGCAAAATAGGACCTGCAGAAATTCAGAGCTGAATGTTTTTTGTCAGAGCAGATAATATCAGATTTTGTGGCAGGAAGAGAAGGGCTATCCAGGGCACAGTTCTCCCTGCGTGGCTCAGTGCACTCTAGCAGGTCCCTGTGGCTCCAGGGCACCTGAGGCTGCGTCCTCCTGCCTCCAGCCAGGGGGCTGCGGTCAGGATGCTGCCTGAAGTGGGAGATACCTGTGAAAATGGCCTCCCTGCCTGCCCTGAGCCAGGGGTGTGGGATGGAGCTGGCACCCAGAAGGTCTCTCTCTTTCTGGTTTGTGTAAGGTCATGATTTCTCATCTGCAATGACTGTGCCTGTCGGTTTGGTATCTTACTCAGCTTCATGCATTTTGCCAGCTGAGGAAAGGACCTGTCTGTGCCCATCATATCCAATCTCTTGTAGCCACAAGCCATCGGTGTCATAGCTGCTATGTCCAGAAGGAGCCACAAGAACTATTCGGTGTGTTCCCCCTCTTCTGCACAGGACATTTATCCTCCTCTGAAGATATTTTTTACAGAAGACAAAAGGTTTCAGAGACTGCCAAATGGCACAAGAAGAGAGTGGCAGTGAACAAAAATACTGCCTGTGCCTTTGCCATCTCCACTGCCAGGGTGCTCCTCAGATCCCAATAAAAGTAGGGAGTGAACCACGATCCATGCTGCAGAGTGAAAGGACCTCATTCCTTCCGGTCAGTGTCAGAGTAATAAGGTAAGGCTCTACTTCCATGATTTTCAGTCACAAGGGATAACAAGATATTAATCCTCCTCTGATGTAATTGCTTATGTATATATATATGTTTTTGAATTGTCATTGTAAAAACTTTGCTCTTGGAGCCATGTGGAGAGTTATGAGCAATTAGTTTGTAATATGAAATCAAAGACATAAATAAACCCAACTAAGCAGAGAACTGAATGGAGCTTTGGTAAAAGTGGCCTTGGATCATTGGGTGAGCCAGCTGCCTGTGAGCCAGCCAGGCTAGCTTCGCGTTGGGTTGTTACTGAGCTTAACCATGTGCTTTGCCAAAAGAGGAAAGGGAGTGAAAATGAAGTGAAAAGGTGTGACTATCATAATGCACTTTGTACATTAGGCTGTATTGCTATATGTGATTGAACCAAATTCATCCTGACCATGAGCAGAAAGCTCGGATAGTGAGGTGGGTAATATAACATTCCCCTACCATAAAGCAAACTGCCTGTGCATTGCATGGGGCAATGATGATCTGCACCTCATAATGCCCCCAGTAAATCCATCTTGGTGGAAGGCCATTATATCCACGATATATTTTCATTCTATTTTATTAGCAAGAATATTACCAGAATGAATTATGTACTATATTCTTATCAAATGCAATTCGTATCATTTTCAGCATGACTGAGAATTATTCCAAGGAATTACACTAAAGATTAACCTCGATAAAATATGAATATAAGATATAATTCAAGGGAAACTGTATATGATATCTGAACATGGGAGTATAAAATCCAGCCCTGCTCAGACATTCACAGACAGGGATGATGATGAAGTTCCTGCTGTCACTGGAGTTAACCCAGTAGGTCTCAGTATGTTCTCCCAAAACACTGATTTGTTTTTATGCATTATCATATTGCGCATGATGGTCATTGTGAGATAGAGATCACTGCAAAAGGCAACAGTTGTCCCAGCTTGTAGAGAGGGATTTCTGTATGTTTGTTTGCTTTAAGATACTAATTTCCTTTCATGGAATAGATCTGCATCAGGTGGGAAAAGAAGTGTAGGAAGCCCTAGCTAATTAAACAGACTAGATTATTACAGTGGTCCTTTCCTGTTTCAGAACTCAGATTTCTATTTAGTATGAACTAATGTAAGTTCAGTGAAATAAGTGGAATTACATCAGGTTGAGTTGGTTGTGAAGCTGTCAGGCAGAAAATGGACTGAGCACTAAGCATGCTGGAGCTCTCATTTTGCTTCTGGGCCATTTTTGCCAGAATATGATTTCACCTTATTTACTTTCTAACATACTGTAACAATTTCCTCCAGAATATGATTTCACCTTATTTACTTTCTAACGTACTGTAAGAATTTTCTCTTGGCATCGATACTGGATGTTATTGGGGGTTTGGATATGGAGGTCTGTTATATAACATTCACAGGTGCAGATGGCTTGGAGGATCAGACCTTATGTTGCCTGACATTGTTTCATTTTTCCGGTTATGAATGAAGTAAGTATCAAAGTGCAAAAAGAAAGCTTGACAAAGAATTTTTTTCTAGGACTCAAAGTTATATATGGCCCCAAGCAAAAGAAGCTTAGATATCAGTGGTCTGATATATTCTAGTTTTGCAGATTGTGCAGCCCAAAGCAGCACAGTACGAAATACTTGTTTTTGAAGTCAATGGAGTTACCTGCATATCTAAAATATATGCTGAGATGGTTTGATATCGTGGAGCCTTAGTGAGAAGGAAATCTGACAGGCACTGCAGTTTACACCTTGTAAAACTATTGTTCTTTAGGATTAAATTTCTGTTTCTCAGAAGCAAATCTAGCTGTATTTTGCTTAACAAGCATAAATTACCAAAGAAAATAATGACTTGTGATACAAAATCTGACAGACTTTTCACAAGATGGTTGAACCTGTGCTTTTGGTCACCTCTAAGTGGCAGCCACTTCCATTAGCAGTTGGAAGATTTCTAGTCACCACAAAATTTTGTCTCCCTCCCACTTTACTAAATCCCCATGTGACAATCAGGCATCTGTAAAGCAAAGGCCGACTACCTGCTGTTTTTATGCAGTAGCTGTAATACATGCTGGGGTACTTAATAGATACTCTAGGAAAGTGACTCTGGCTGAAGCAGGAGCTGCTGAGCTGCCACTGTGTCACGGAAACAGTGTCAATTGACTAGGATGCAGGCAAAGAGGCAGACAGAGGTGTTGACAAAGGAGCAGAAAAATGTGTCGGGGGGGAAATGCAGGTGCTACAGTATTTGTCAGTACGTCAATATGACAAATGAAGATATTGTTCCTAAACAGGACAGCAGCAAAAATAGCAAGAAATTACCAGAGGCTTTTTTTTTCCCCTGTGGCTGTGTAGAGATAACAGAAATTTAAAAAAAAATTATAAAATATGCAAGCTTTAAAAAATGGGAGAAAGAATAACAATAGTACCTACACAGTGAGGGCCAGATTCTGCAGCACATGTGTAAGTACCTAAAGGAGTCATTTGCAATCAGCTGGATGAGTCACAGACCTCAGCATTAATAAGCATTAATAGAAAGAGTGAGGTGCTTTATGGATGGTTTAAAGTGTTACTTTGAAGAACGTTGTTGTAATGGAGAGATTGGTTCAGAACAAGGCTTTGGAGACAAGAAGGTTGGTGGAAGAGCTAGTAATAGGTGTCCTGAGAACTAGGGGGAGAGTTGCTCTATTATCACTCTCATTCATTGTGTGATGATGATCTAAAAGTTGTGGAGAGACTTCTGGGACTTCAGAGCTGTCCAGTCTGCTGAACGTGGGCACTTCTGTTAGAGAACTGAATGAAATTTGTCCAATTCTTTCAAAATACTCTTACTAGCATCTTGTGTGCAAATAGCCTAATGGTTAAAGCATTTGTCTGTGGAATGGGAGACACAGGTGAAAGGCTCCCCTTAGCTGGAGGGGTCTCAGCTCCCATCAGGGTGCATCAGGGATTAGTGTGTGAGATTGACCCTGCAGCAAGACTCTCCAATTCCCTTTTGAAACTATGACAATGTATAGAAAAGAGTTCAAGAATGAGCATGTCAGAAAGTAAACAGGGACACAAAAGACAAGAATTTGTGATTCAGTGCTCAAGAAGTACGCCAGGAATGTTGGTTACCGTAAGAATTGTGCTGTAGGTTTCGGGGTATTCCATAAGAGCATATTCCCATGCAGCCTCACTCACTTGCTTTCTGGGACAATGAATCCTTCAATCTTTCCTGTCCAGTGACCATTTTCAGTGAAAAGGGGGAGGTTCCTTCATCCAAGTGAAGATGGGGATTTGAATCCCTGCAAACTGGGACTGATACTGAAATATCCCACCTGCTGGGTGAATTCTCTAACCACGGCTAGCTTGATTTTTAAAGATCAGAAAAATTGACAAATCTGGCTGCTACTACAAATGGAATTCAACTAAATACATGCTGGGTCTGATCCAACATGGAAACTCCTCTGTTTCTAAACAGGTAAAAAGCTCACCCAAACCAAAAGTTTAACTATTGGACTGGATAATTAACACTTTATCTTACAGCTATGCAGTAGTCTATTTACTTTCCAATCAGGCACATAAATTTTGTTTTAACCTTGTTGAAAATATTTAGATATATATGTTCCCCACAGTAATTTTTATTTGCAATTGGCAGACTGTGTCTGTGCTTGATCTAGCACATTGTAGCATGAAACACTGCCCATAAGCAATATGTCCTGGGTTTGGAACACGCAACTGTATCTTTTGTCAGATAATATGCTTTGTGGCATTTTAACTGTATCTAATATTTCCTCATACCTATTTATCAGCATTATCAGTATTTATCAGCAGCAAAGGTAACTAACCTTGATTTTTCCTTTCATTTGCTTTTAAATGTTCTTGATTTACTTCTCTTAGTCTAAAAGGCTGCAAGTATCTGCATGAAGAATTCAATGAACAACAGAAGCTCTGTGGCTGAAAGAACATTATTTCTGCTTGCTTTCTTCCATAAAACTGTCTTTTCCAATAAAAACAGGAGAGAGAAAATGCTGATATATCTTTCATGCATAGAATAATATTTTCAGCATTTTCTCTTCATCAGAAAAAATTAGAATTAAGTTTTAAAAACTGTTTTGATATTGCTACTAAACAGTCAATGTTTTCATAAAATAGATTTCAGAAATCCATGAGTAAAATTTATATAAAAATAAATGCATTTAAAATGTTTTTAAAATTAAAATATATAAATTATGCAACCCAATGACTGTATATGTTTTCATTTCAGACAAACTCTCGGAGATTTCATAATGTCACAAAAATGCCTTTAGAAACATGCTTACATTTAATAGCATGAATGTTCTGAAGGCTTCTTTTGAAAGATAATATGATGAAAAGTAATACTCTACCAGTTGGATCAAAGTCTGGAAAATAATCTGGACAATTCTGAGCAGTGATTCTTCCAGCAGGTGTGTCATCCCAGCACAACCATCCGTCCCAGGTTCGGTTACAGAACAAACCTAGACATTCAAGAGGAATTCAGCAGTTAATTTAATAGTCATTTTGAACACATTCTGTTCTACTCTCCCAAGGAACAGTGGCATCTGCAGATAATAAAGTGTTTTCTTTTTGCAATAAAAAAACCTTGTTATTACTACACTTTGAGTGACCTTCACATGCTACAGGGTACTTGTGGTTGCTGACCTGTCATCAGTGGTGTTAATTTTACTGGAAAGTAATGTTTTAAAACCAGTTGAATTGAACTTTGAATGTAGGTCTGATCCTATAGATTCCTGGTCCTGATTCCCATACCTTTTCAGCCCTAAGCACATGCAATAGTGGTGAAGGGGCCTCAGCTGCCTGGATCCTTACAGACATCCACACTTCATTTCACTTTCTGCTGTTCAGCAGGTCTGAAGACCAAGTCTTTGAAATGCAAAGTTAGGAAGAGCTTGCAAGGCTGTCCCACATAAAGGCAACATTTGCAAAGACTGGTCCCTGTAAGTTTGTTGCATTGCCCAACGCTAAAGATTAGCGTGTGTCTTTAAAGTCATGGCTTGTGATACCAAGACCACAGGTGGGCTGTGATAACTTGTAGATCCAGTGAAGTGAGACATAAGATCAAAGGGTGTTTCCAGCTATCTGCAACAGGCGAACTCTGCCCTCTGAGGTTGCCTGGGGAAGGCACATAAATCCTGTCCTCGTCATGCCCCTTCTGGGAAGGTAGCACTGTCCAGGCTATGTCCCCTACTAGCATTGTTCCCAGCCCCCGAAAAGATGAAGAAGAAGAGAAGAAAATATCCTTGATTTTGTTTTTCCCCACCATGCTAGAAATACATTATACAGCTCATTCCTGATTCCCATTACAGAGAGGTTACATACTGCTTAACTGAAATTGTATGATAAGACTGTTTGCTGTAACACACTTGCCTCAGTCATTGCAGATTTAGTCAAGTAACACATTTGAAAAATTGTACTTCTTCATTATTTCCCATTTAAAATCAGTTTATACTGGAGAAAAGATATTTATCATCATGACTATCAGGTCAAAGAGAAATACAGGGAGAAAACACATCTTGCATTTTATCCTCTGGTCCCAAGGGAGTTTTAGAATTGCTGTTATGATCATGTAAGTTGTTTTTGAAAGACTCATAAGGAAGTTAGTATCTAAATAGCCATTGAAAGTTAATAAAACATAGGCAGCTAATTGCTCCTGGTGCCTTTAAAATGATCCTCAGATAAGCTTTCTTCTTTAAGCTTTCTTTAAGAAACAATATTTACAACAGATTTAGAAAGCTGTAAAAAGATGCCTGTTATTTTAAATCAAAAGAGCTTTGGATTAAAAATCAAAAGCATAAAACATTCTAAATTAATGTTTTCCAGGTTAGTTTATAGCAAAAAAGATATTTTATGAGGACTTTTTCATCATTAGCTAAGATTTTATGGACATATATTTTCCCATTGCCAAGTTAAATGTGCTAATGCTACTTGCTCAGGTCATTAACAAACCATGATATCAGCAGTTTGTTATCTTTCTTTCAGGCATTCTCATGTTCTGCTCTGGCTTTGAGATATAGTTGAAAGACTTTTAGGGATTATTTTGTAATATCAATGAAAAAGATGAGTAGAAAATGGATGCAACTTGAGCATTGTATCTGAGAGATACCGCAGAGTGAGTTTGTTAGGAATTTCTGGCTTTTTTAAAGTCTTTGCTTTGCCTTATAAGGAAAAAAAATTCATTGGTGTTGATCTATACATTGTAGAATGTGTCTTTCAAGGTAGATAAATGGATATAGATACTTATTTTTAGAACTGGTGCAGGAAATAAGCCAGTATAAGCAATAAAACAGAAAAGGAAGAGGAGCAGAATACTGGTTTGCAACTGGCTGAAAAGATTACAATTTTGGATGGATGGGGAGGGAGGGAACGCAGCACCGTCCCAGAGGGATGGTCAGGTGTCAATCAATTCTACCTTCAAATCGGCAAGACAAATGTGTACACATGGTTTGTTACTTCAACCCTGCTGACACATGGCCACTTGTTAATCTGCTGCGACTCGTCTATGTTACACCAACTCTTTGGCTTTTGAGTGTGAGACTGTGCAGTTCTCTGCAGTTCATACTCATCAACTTTGAGCCCCAGGATTATGATGGATGTAAACCACCTTTGTGCCAGTACAGAAATTGGCTACTTTAGGGGCTGCGGAGGCCCCAGAAAAAATGTGGACACATTTGGACAGGGTCTCTCAGAGCAGTACCAGCCTTCCTGAGCTTTCCTGGGAGCCTCAGTTAGACAGAAACTCCACAGCTGTTTGTGCTGGAACCTTGTAATTGGTATATCCCTTCAACCAATATGTCAGGCTCTTCTCCTCAGCTGTCCCATAGTTATTCTTTGCATCAGGAAAATTCCCCATCTCATCCCATCCTCTCTTTCAAATTTGCAGGCAAGACATTTAGACCCTTGTTCATTTCCAGCACTTCAGGAGGTATAAATGTTGGAGGGTGGTTAAGGATTTAATTGTGACTTATAGAAACTACAGTGAAAAGATGGCTTCAGTAGTGTTGGCATCATTCTCTAATTGCCCATTATCTTCATTCTGAGATATAAATTAATTAAGAGCATGTTGCGATGAACATAACAGTCCCCAATGGCATCTCTTAAATCTAGCTGCTAATTAAAGGAATGCAAGAATTGCTGTGCTGTGTCAGGTTGCTGCTGATCTACAATAGCTACAATAACTGTCCTGAGGCAACATCTCCCTTGAGAAAACTACAAGGAATTCATATCTAATGAGAATTAGTTCATGCAGGGCAAATGCTTCAGCAACTACTCACATGATCAAGGATCAAAAGAAAGGGGAATCCAGTAGAACTATCCATGGGTGCAAAAATTACGTATTTATAGAGCTGGAGACTGAAAGAGTAATCTGAGCAGATAGTAACTTTTTTCCTTATCAAGCCCAGCAGCTAAAGGCTTGTTTATGTCTGAAACATGAAGGTTTCTATTCCATAACACTATCTGAATACCTGTGGGCTTTTCCCATTATTGGCCTGAATGAAAACCTGTTTAAAGCAATGGGAATCTCTCTATTCATTCCAAAACATCAAACCCTGAGCATCTTAACGTCTAATCATTCTTTGAGTCTTACAGAAATCAGTAAAATCTTTGTGGTAATGAGTTATAGAAATGTCTTTGTTCTTGTATTATTAAAAAAACACATTTTCTACACCCTATTCATTATGTTGGGTACCTTTATCATGTGTCTTTAATATATCTTCTCTTTAAACTGTTACCTCAATCTTTCTGTTCTTTGCTTGCATAAATTCCCACAATGCCTCCAATACTTTCTCTCTAGTTCCTCATAACTCTTTCCATTTTTTTTGTGAGAAAAAGTGACCAGAACAGAACACTCAGTCCCAGCTAGGAATGCTTCTTGATTTATATCATGCCATTGTAACATCACTGTTATTTGCCATTTCCCTTATTAATCTTAATGTGTGCCTCATATTCAGTAAAGATATGTCCTCAGTGGTTTATAAACTTCTTTTTAATAGTGTTACCATTGAATGTGGAATACATAGACCATCTGTGATAGTACAGAGCACAGACAGGTATCAGTCAATACACAAATGACAGTAAAATGAAATGGTGAGGGTAGCAAATAAAATGACACTTATGTTCAAGAGACCATTTGTCACAATTAGGTCTTTGTGTGAGCTTAGCGAAAGGTACCGAACTGACAGTTCTGGAGAATCATATTCCCTAAGCAAGAACATTGGATATTCAAGCTGCAAAACACTGAGCCAGAAATGTACTTCATCTATGCGATGGAGGTATTTTCTGCATGGGGAGGAAGGAAAACCTGTTCACTCCCTGTGCTCATTCTAGGCTTCTTCTTTCTGTGGCTAATAAGAGGATGCTAACTTAGTGTGAATTTGACTACTGTTTACTGGAAGGAAGTGTCATCCTTAGGAAGACCATGTATTAATATACAGAAGAAAATGTTTCTTTATAGTAGTAAATATAAGCAAACATGGCAATATACAAACAGATTTTTTTTTGCTTTTTACCTTTTTTCCTATATGGAGGAGCTCTGTTCATTCTCTCATAGCACTTGAACTGCGAATCTATTATCTTCTGTCGTATGACTGAATTTTCAGTTACTACAGGCTCTAATGTAGGATCAGTGTAATTTACCGTAGAGGTAAGACTTGGAACCATTCTCTGTACAGAAAGGAAAAAGTGTTAGTACAAGTGAATAAAAGGTAGGATAAACAAAGTGAGGATCAGAAATCTCTATTATGCATTATCAAGCACATCTGTTTAGCATTATGATAGGCCTTTTACTGCTTGCAACGGAAATGCTGAATTTTTACTAGTTTACCTCACTATAAATGCAAGATTTTAACCAAGCCCTTTTTAAATCTTTAAAATCTTTTCATCTGGCATAAAAGTCTGCAAAAAATTTTGTATGTATCTCACCAAAGTTACACCCATCTATTTCCTCTTACTGGTACTGATTCCTCTTCAGGCTACCCAGACAATACCTCAGTGACACAGCCTAGAAATTGTCTGATTGTTTCATATTTTACATCACCTGCTTTGAGCTCCTTCAGCTGTTAAGGTAATAGAAACATAAGGCAAAGAGTTTAAACCTCACTGTCTGACCTTAGCTCTTAGGTAATTACCTAAGCGAAGTGTTCCTAAATTTGGGAGTCTGAATGAAAAAGTCCCCTTCAATCAACTGATATCTTCTGACCTTTTCCACTCTGAGCTCCCTGCAGGGCATACAGAAGGATCATTGCCTCCAGTAGGCAAAATCTCAGGTAGATAGGTCAGTTAGAGGAGAGTTGACCTTTTTCCATCCCTAGATGCTTGCTTTGTCTTTCTGTTGCACAGCCCGGGTCTGTGAGGCAGGGAAGCTTTGGTTCAATTCTATTATGCCTTAATCCTGTGTCAGACCACTTCTCCACATGAGGGTGATAGGAAAGGATTAGTCCTTCTGCTTCCACAACCAAAAGCAAAGCTGCTGTGGCACTTTTCCTGCCTGATCTGCTACTTTTTTTTCCTGTAAAGCTGTACTAAAGCCATCACAAACACATACAGAGTCATCTGTAGGCTGCTTTAAAACATGAGACTCACACAAGCACACAGGTTTGATGTTCTTGGGAATCTTTCTTATTCAAAGCCTGGATTTCCCTAGACAACAGTCATGTAAACAGAGTTATTAACATTATTATTTTTGCAATATTTTCCCAGTGTGAAAGGGGTGTCTAGGATTTCTAGTATTCTTCAGATTATATTGGTCACCTTCAGAGCACATTCAAATTTGTGAGATTTATATTGGCACCAAATATGAGTACATAGTTCTTCAAGCAAGCATTTGTTCAAACTGAAAACATGACAGGTTTCAAAGCACAAACATCATTTTATTTCTCAAATTGGTGCTTTTCCTTTCTTTATCTCATCCCACAAACAATTCCATTAATACATTACTTTCTTTTCTATTAGAACAACTAATACATCTTGGTAAAATACATAACAAAGACAATATGTTTGACTTAGACAAAATAAAGTGATTACTTTATCATTATACTTCTGTGCCAAATAATCACAGTTTAATCTTTTTATACTTTTAAATTTAACTGATATTTTCTGGAATCTAATCTAATCTAATCTCTTCTGATACTGACGTTTTCATTTTCTCCTGTATGCTATTTGAAGACCGTGGAGGATAGCAAAGGCAGTTTATATCATTGAACTTTAATAATTACTTGATATAAAATGGGAGGAATAAGAAGGAAGATACTTTCTAGTAGATACAGTTTTATTTATATATCACTACATATTACTGTATATATCTATATATCTGTAGAACTACATATAGCCATATATAACTATATATATGTATATATATATTACTATATAAAACTATATCCAGAGAAGCTTGGATAGAGAAGCTATTTGGATCATTTCATCAGGCCACTCAAGTGAAGAATCAAGCATCTAGAAAGCCAGAAGAATTCAGCAGAAGCAAAACCAAGCATATCTGGGATCCGTGATTCAAGAAAAGATAAAAGAGAATGACTGGAGTCCATAAAGATCATTTAAAGACCAAATGAGCAATGTCCCATATTGAACAAGTGGTGTAGGGAAGTGCAGACAAGTTTCAAAGGATGCCCTTTAGAGGACCTCAGACAGGTTATCCACCCTGAGTCTGTCTCAGCCCTTTGTGTCCATGTACCTCCATGGGCTTTAGTGCTTCCCTGAAATGATCCACAGATATTTCATGCTTATTTTGAATAATACCTGTTTCAAGTTGTTTGGATTCAAGAATAGAATAGCAGTATAATCCAAGAAAGCTAGGGCTTCCATGGGATTGCCTCTGTCATTCCCGGTGAGTTTGGGAAGACGTCTGTATTTTGAAAGCATAACCATCTGATTATGCTGGGAAAACTTCACCAAGTTTCTTTCCCCTGAAACAATGTTTTCATTTGATTTTTGTTTTCTTCTAGGAAGGAGTTTATTTGTTCTTCAGATATGTTTGACCAAAGAAAGTCAATTCACATTGACAAAGAGACCAGAAAGGTCAGGGTCCCTGCTCATAAATGCTGTTGCAGTTTCATTTGCTTTATCTGTACAGAATAAAGCACAACACATACAAAATAATTCACAAATTACAGATATACAGACAGAAAGTATAAGTACTTGTTAAGTGTTTCAGAACATCCTTCCCTTTTTCTGATTTTTGGATCCTCTTTTACAAAGAATTTTTTTAAAATGACAGTGCACTCCCACAAGATTGCACAGTATAGAAACATATCATAAACTGACATCAAAAGTGACAAATGCCAGCAGAAAAGAAATGGTCTAATTATATCTTTTAACTGGTGAGGATGTAACAGTTTGTTACTGGGGATCATAATTTTTTAGGGTGTGATACAATTCAGAGAGTGAAGACACCTTACTCTTAAAAGCCAGTTCCATAACTTGCTATATGTAAGAGGCTAATCTAATTCCTGAAGAAGTTATCTCTCACTGGGTATAGATTGAGGAGAATATTTTCATATTTGGCGGCAGAAGGTTTATGTGGTGGTGGATGGGATAAGAATTTTGTATTTTGCACCAAATTATTTAAAGTACTCAATCATGTAATGAAGATGATTCTATGGTCTCTGAGAAAGGCATTGCTGGCCTTATTGAAACTGCTAGCAAAATTTCTATTGCCCACATTTCAGTCAGGAATTCAGTCAGAGAGATTAAAAAGACAGAGACTGTGTCACCAAAGCTCTATGGAAATTACTTCACCAGCAGAAATTACTTAACAGCCTACAATAAATATAAAGCATGTTTGGATAAAGACTAGAATATTTAATATTAGATTACAGCTATCTCCTAAATTAACTTATTTTTTCTCTTATTACCAAACACAAAGAATCGGATTTTTAAAGGTAGTCACACATAAATATTTCCATGCACTTTTAATGTAATCAAATATCTTGTGTGGGAAGTCAAATTAAGAGTTATACATAGGTGTCTTACCAGTATTGTTCATACAGATATGCCCTTGAATGTACTCCTCCATTTGATATCTATTACTCTCTTCTATTTGGCTACATTTGAAAAGCTGGCCCATGGAAGTCTGAATAATATTTTCTCTGTCTTAAAATCTGATGAGCATTTCAGCTAACCAATGAAAAGTAAATGTAGTGGCTTGCTGGAGTTTGAAGCAGTAAGACCTCCATTTGCAATATTAGTGGTTTCTAAAGTACACAGGAGAATAATGTCCACTACCACTTTGATATACAGAGCCTAAAACCTAAACTCCCTGAAGCTAATGGCAGTCTTCCCATTCATTTCAGCGGGCTTAGGATCCAACCTTGAATATCTGGGACTTAATCAGCCAAAAATCTTAGTATGGTTTGTGATGTTAGATATTATTACTAATTTTATTTTTCTTCAGCTCCTTACCTTAGGAGTCTGGAAAGGGCAAATAAAGCAGAAAGGAATTCATTTTCATTCATCTGTGTCATTATTCTCTTACCAGAACTAGAAGAAGCCTGGGCATGACTGCACAGGGGGAAAAGTTTAATGCATAGCATGCTCATGTGAGACACTGGGAATGTCCCTCTGCCCACATACACACGAGTGAAAAAAATGATTAGGAATCACCTCTTTATTACATTTTGATGATTACACCTAGATATTTTGGGAATAAAGTTTTAAAGCATATGTTTTTACCATAAAAAAGCCAAGACTAAACCATTTTCACCTGGTTAGTACCTACAGTATTGAACAAATTCTAAATTCTCATAGTCCATTACTGCAAGATAAAAACCTTTCCCATTCTTCCATCTGTTATTTCAGATGGAAGTGTAAACGCTGTTGATACAATAAAGTAGAATGCCTCATTCATTTAAAAATATTCTTTATTAAAGAGAAATAAATAAATTACAACTTAATAATCAGGATGTGCTGCATAGCTTAAAAATGATTAGTATGATTTCTTCTGAAGAAAACTGTATAAGTGATGTCCCATGCAGCAGTTTAGCAGCCGTACATATGATGTCACTCCTAAAAGTCCAAGTAAATGACGTCATACATACGACCACCAAGCCACCACGTGACAAATGACTGTTATAAGATGAGTTATCATTACAAAGAGAAAGAACAGACTGCTTGGAATGCTGAAGATCACTTTATACCTAGAATTGATGAAGCAATCTAGAGAAAACAATTTGGATTTGTTATTAATCTATATTAGAAATTACCAATTAGTGCACCAGTTTCTGTAAGACAGACACTTCTTTTTAACCCATGAAAGACTTTCCCCATTTCTGAAAGACATAATCCAGATAAAGCAAGAATAAAATTCAGTTGTTTCACAAAACATGGACATGATGAACAAGTATCCCCAAATGTTTTTCTTTTACCATGAAGAACTTTAAAGTGTACAAACTGTTAACAATATGTGACATTTAGGACAGGAAAGTATTTATCTGTGGCTTGCTTTCCTTCTTTTTTTTCCTGCTTCCATTAAATGTTTTGCAACACTCATTGCTGAGCTCGGTCAAAAGATATTTCAAATTTGGATGCTGCAACTATTCGTTATTGATTTTGAGAGCTCAAAAATACATTTTGAACATTTGCTTTAAAACTGCCATAAGTAGTCACCACCTTGTGGGTCACTAAACTCATGCTCCTCAAAACATTGTATCCTTGAGTGAGAGCTCAGCATGACTCAGCCCAGTTGCAGAGCCCTGTTGTACCTTGATTGTGTTTGAACTGCTTTTCACAGCTACTAGCAGTAGTAAAAAAAAAAAAAAAAAAAACACACAGTGAAAAAAACCAAACACTGTGATGCTTTAGGAAGGTCATTAGTGCATGGTAATCAGTAAACATAACAATAATTTCTTATCCATCACAAATGTGCTTGAAAAAAGCAGACAATTTCTTTGGAGAAATACCTCAACACGGTATGTTTTGTTTAACCATTGAATGTTAAAATCTTTGCATACTCAATTGCTGTTGAAGCAGGATGGAAAGTTAACTCATATTGAGATTCCATCCAACTTATATTGCAGATTTTGGCAGCTGTTTAAACAAGGAAGACATCATGAGCAGATGAAGACAAGACACATTTAATTAAAAACAACTCATGAATCTCTTACAGTTCTTTTCCAGTGCTGCAGTATTTGTGCACACAAGGAAGCTTTACTCCCAGGGCAACTTGATGGAAAATGTGGGCTTAAAGGAAGGCTGCAGGAGGCTTCATAACTTTTGGCTGAAGCTCTGATTATCATCTTTTAAGAGTCCTTTTTAGGGTAATCAGCTGCAGAGCAACATTAACTCTTTTTTTTTAAGGTAAAAATGGAGACAAAACTGATCACCCCCGAATCTTGTGTGCTTTTAGAAGCTGCCATTCCTCTCCCTGATGGAAAGCCATGACCAGTTTGGTTCTGAAATTAAATCTCAACAACTCTAAAGCATAGGTAACATATTTACTTTCACAAATTTTCCTTGTGTAAGCAGAGCTCTTGAATTTGCAAGTCCACTTCCCTACAGCTGGCAAAAATCCACAGTTACAGAGGGAAATATGCACTTCAGACTATCCCTCTCAAAGGCAGTATCCCCGATAATGAGGCTCTGTCCCTGCAGAGAAGAGGTGGGAGGGCAACAAGGCAGCTAGCAAAGGTGTGACCCACAGACCACAAGAAGTCGATGATCTGATGATGCCGGCAGATGGAGATGTGCCAGCACAGCTGACCAACCAGACTGTCAGCTGGATATGTCCTGAGGGGAGAAACCGCTGGGCTCCGAACAAAGTCAGAAGGGGAGGAAGGTGTTTCATGAAGCCAGGGGAGACTGCGACAAATCTGCAATGCTCCTTCTGGCCCAGCGATGGGTGAGACCTGCTCTGGACTAGTTGCTGGAAGAGCTGCTGTCTAGGCAGGGAAAGGCTTATGGCTTCATTAATAATTATCTGCTATGTGCCTCACAGCGCCCATGCGGATGTGGCTTTTAGAGACTCATGGTAAAGCTGTTGATCTGGGAAGGTGGCAGGAGCCTGGTGGAGTGCACGGGTGGGCTGCCATCTCCTGGGCATCTATCCTATTCACAGCTGTGAGCGGCAGCGATCAGATGGATACACCATGAGCAGTGCCCTCATTCAATGGCAAATGCTTTACTAATCGGCTGCTGGAGATTTAAACCTTTTGTAATCATGTTCCAAAATACGCCAGTTTGTGCAGTTGCATAAAATTACAAGCTGCTTTTTAGGCTTTCACTTAACTATTTTTCCTTGTTTTGTGAGTGGAAATTATTTCAAGAGTTCATGAGCCTTTCAGGATCTGACTTGACTCTGTCGTGGCTGAGGCTTGCTAATGATTACACAGATTTGGACTTAATGAACCTGTGCAACTTGTTTCTTGCTCAGAATGAATCTATTTTAAAATACAATCTTGGTCTAACAGATCTGATTGAATAATGGTGTGACCTTCATTTGGAGCATTCATTTTGTCTTTACTAAGCACTTTGTGATTGGCCCAGGATGACAAAATTGGACTATGTGAGAAAACCTGCTTCATCAATCCTCTTTTACAGGATAAGATCACATCCTCAGTCAGATTCTATGGCTCTGAATACTAACCGAAAAAATGACAATATCAGGCATAAAGTGAACTAAGACATATTCTCTGAGAAGAATTGTTAAAATTTCTAATGGAATTCACTTTATCTGAAATGCAGGGGAATACCTGGTGATGGTGGCACACCAGCATTACTCTGCATCCAAAACAAGGGAAGTCATCAAAGAGGAAGGCAATAAGAAATTAGCTTTATATCTAATAAATGAGTTTTGGAGCAACTGGTGCTCCAGAACTAATAGCTTCTGTTAATAGCTTTTAAATAGCTTTTGTTTGGCAAAGGAGAGATTGTGGCCTTTACACAGAAGAGTAAAGTGCTATCATCTATTCTATGCAAAAATGAAACATGTAAGAGAGATGGCTTCTATCAGAAAGTACCAAAAAGACTTGGTGATCAGTCTAAGGCTGCAGAGTGTGGGGAGGGGGGTCTAAGAACACCCTATAACTGGGGTCTAGGATAAAACATTCAATGAGGGACATGGGAGAGACTCTTCTGCAAAGCACTGAGACTGTGCACAGCGCAGAGTGCTCCAGCACCGAGGGTACGCTACTGAGTCCCAGCTACTGGGGCACGAGTAGCTAACAAACACAGCGCAATTAAGAAGAGCAGGCATTCGAAGTTTTCTTCAGGAACACAAAGGTAGATGGTTAGTTGGGGAATAAGGTGGCACCAGGCATCCAAGTAACTCAGACAACACTGAGGCAGAGAGGTGCTTAGTCCCAGTAGCATCATTCAGATATATACCTGCTGCTCTACAACTGAGGCTAATAATTATTAATCTCTTGAAGTTTATCAAGCAGAGACCAGAGAAAGCATTCCACTTACAGGAGAGGTATTCAGTGAGATAGAAACCAATTTGCTACATATTTAGAACAGCAGCTATTCAGCCATGTTGCACATACTGGAATAACAGAAGTATTGAGATTAAACAGTTGAAAATAGAGTTTGAAGTGAATAACTAATCTTTATACTGTTATTTTCCCTTTTGGTTGCTTTCCTCAGAGCAGAATAACTATAAACAGGGAAAACCCACAATTAATTAGGTCAGTCTGTCTCACACATTAATGTTATGCATGTTTTCAAAAGTATAAGTTTCCACATCACTGATACTTTTTAGTCTGTAAAACATGGAAATCAAAAAGCACGTGCATTACCTCTTCAGGCTTCCATTTCTGTATCACCAAGAAACACTGATTTCAAGTTAAAGTTTTTATGAGATATCTTATTTAGGAACTTTATTAACTTTATTCAAAAATTTCTCAGTAATGGAACTCATTCCTTGACCTGTGATGTACAAGAAATATAACTCGGTACTCTCTATTTTTCTGAACGTCACCACAGGTTTAAATTTGGCAGGGGTCATGAGCAGTTCATTTTTCTCATACTTACAATTAGAAGGATAATCAGTAAGAAGCAACTGTGGGTTGTTTTTTTCATTGTGGATTCTTTCTGGAGAGACACGTTGTAGCTGACACTTCTGGGAATTAAACAACAACAACAAAACAGTATTAGACTTTATTTGTTCTGATAATCTCCTTTTCTTTATGTGTGGGCATCTTTTTAGACTTAAAGTGCACTGTATATGTGTGTGTATGTGTGTGCATGTGTGTGTGTGCGCACCTCCACCCTTGTGTGTGCTTGTGTTTGATTTCACCGGAGCCTGGTGTGCTTTTATTTCCGCCTCCTCTATGGATGTCCTGGCTGTAAGTTCAGCTGATTTAAGGTACGGTTCCATGTTACTACTCCCTCAGCAGAACTGGTTTAAGCTCTTTCTCCCTGTTTACTGGAGGCTACCTTGGCTGTCCTGATTCAGATGCTCCTAACCTAGGTATACAGCTGCAGATCTATGAAAAATTTGGATATTTTAAAAATGACCTAAAAAAAAAAAAGGAAAGCTCTGGTTCATGGCAAGGCCTAACGGCAGCAGAAAAGGCATATTTATGGAGCTAGATAAAGCCGGGGGTTGGGTAAACTCCAGTGAGATGAACAAGCAAGTTGGGCAGGAAATGAGAGAGAAATAGGGACAAAGGAATGCTGTGGTGGGACCTCACCCTCCTCGATGCGTCTGGCTCAGCCTGACTGCAGATAGACACACTACAGATAACCCTCAAGCCATGCAGAGTGACTGGTTTAGATGCACAAAGTGACAGGAGAAGCAGAGCATCGCCAAGGCTCCGCAGGCTTGGATGGGACTGGATTGGCAACCTTTTTCTTGGGATTTTTTTCATTTTTTCTTTCTTTTTTCTTTAATCAACACCCCTCTGGCCTTTCTGGGAACAATATCCATGTGTCACCTTATATCACCGTATTGTTTGGCAGTTGTGGGAGTTTAAGCAAGTCAAGGTCTTTGCATTAGCACATCCTTTTCAGTTTCATAAAAACCGAACTTCCATATTAGAGTCAGAAACACCGCTTTTGTGAAGGCACGGCACCTTCTGATATCTTATGAACCACCAATGGTGCATAGGCCACAAGTTGAGCAACATGACTATAGAGCATCTTCTGCCACAGTAAGAAAGTAAGCAGCCTGTCATACCTTAGCTATTCAGACAACTTAGAAAACAAGAGTGAGGTGTTTTATACCTGGGCAAATAATCCAGTGAGCACTCTAAGTATCTGAAACCCAGAAATTTAATGCAAAAAGGGCACGCAGACTTGGACGCTCAGTCTGGTTTACAAGTAATGAGGAATACAAACACTCATACAACATTTGTCTCAACAACAGCACTGGAACAACATTTCTCATGTTGAAATGGTCTGGAAAGTCACCCATTTACAGAGGGGAAGTAAAATATGAGATCAGTTGTAGTCTTTCTCATCTAAAGAAGAAATATCTCAAGATGTAATGAGTGTAAAGCACTTCTATTGCAATGTAACTTAAGTGGATGTAATCTCCTACCAGATCAGAATGGAAGTGTTGCAGTCATACGTCACTGAGATTACATGAAAAACAAACTGATGAAAAAGAGGGTTCAAAGGATTTGCCTCTGATAATAAGTAGCCTTATCACTGTCTGAGCCTTGCCAGAACCATTCTGGTGTGCCAGAGGTAATGGGACAGGCTTATGACACAGAAGTAATATGCAATTACACTGTCAGCCACATATTTGTACTTGATCAGCAATGACAGGCAACTGAATTGAAGCAAAAATTGGACAGTTATATCAGAGGAAAATGCTTGGAATTGTTTGCATCTTCTTCAGAATATTCACTGCAATGTGTATTGGTTCAAAATTGTAAAAAAGATTCATGAGTGGATAAAATATGGGCCTTGGTCAGCTGCCCAATCAGCAGATACACATGCATGGATGTGTGTGTCCACGTGGTTATGCAGTGTAATGTAATGCTTCTGTAGTGTAGCGTAAAGACGCCAGTCTTGTAGGTGACTTTATATTCTTCTTTCTTGTCTCATGTACTTCTGCTGCATCTGCAGGGAGGTGAGAAATTGTGGGCAAAGGACTTTTCCTTACAAGCTGCTGATTCATAGATAGTTTTAAAATATGCATCATTTGCTATGAATAGCACAATGACACTATTGATTGACTACTAGAGATCAACACTACATTGTGATCTAGAAAGCACGTGCAAAATCAATAGCAGTTGAAGTTATCAGTGACATATCTACTTTTTCTGTACTCTGTGTTGGAAGTATTTACAGCATTATTTGAGGTTTTAGCTGTAGCTGCAGGTAAATCTTACCCTAGTGAGATAGTGATCCTAGCAAACATTCGTTATTATGTGCCAAAAGAACTATTTAAAATGTTTCTTGTTCCCATCTCTCCTCCCAAATAAGAAAAAGTCATCTGTAAAATATTTCACACATTATTTTTCCCCTCTGTTAACCACAATGACTGTGCCATATGCTACTATATTTGAGTAAATGAGTAAGAATTATTTCCCACACTAAATCTTATATAGTCTTGATATTTCTAGTCTTTCTTGTTCTAGCCAACTTTAACCACAGGAATGGCTGACACGCTACATAAAATCCAGTTCCTCTTTTTTCTTCCTCTTCCACAGGAGTCTTTTCCAGTGACAACAGTTTAAATAGAATAGACTCTAACAACACAAGTAAAAAAGCTCCTGACTGAGAAGTGACTTTTTATTACTTTATGGGCCATGAGAATGGCCCTAGCATTGCAACACACTTGGGTTAGCATCACTATTGAATCAAGGAGGATGATCACATTGAGATGAAAAGGTATGTGCAGGTAAAAAGCATTGATGAAAGGACAGGGCAGAAGCAATGGGCAAGCAGAAAGGTTCACAGAAAGGGGAGCCCTGGGAGACAGACTCTGTCAACCTCCAGATGGAGGACCAGGAGATCAGCATCACCACAGCTCTGCTTCCATCTCCTGCCACCCATGTTCAAGTCTGACACAAAAGGTAGACTTGGATGTGCAAAGCAGCACACTCAAGTGTGCTGGGGTGAGGGACTCCTGTGTTACACATATCACTTTTTTATAGCAACTCACACAACTACCTATGGACAGTCTAATGGAAATCTGATAGAGACTGGGCAGCCTAGAGCAGCCTCAGGCAGAGTGTAGCTGCTCTGAGGCTGCGCTACCCTGAACACGGAGGGATAAATCAGAAATGAATCCGGTCCCTCGGCCATATTCATACCATGATTAGCCACATACCGCCTTTGGTGGCAGCAACCTCAAAAGGAGTGAGAGCCCACCTCCACTGTTTATCAACCCCTCTGCAGCAGCATCTCTTGATGTGCTGCATCCTGACTTGTGTTACTCCCACAGCTGTTTGGGGCAATGTCATGAAGCAGATTGGGAAATTAATTTAAAAATGCATATTTTTTAAACAGAATACATGTTTGTTACCAGTACAGAAGATGGAACAATAAATTCTAATCTTTCAAGTTGTTTTATGCTTTGGTATTTTAGAGGGTTCCACATTGCAGATGTTTCTAGGTGTGCATGAAGTTTTCCTCAGATGATGCTTATTGCAGGAAAACAACAGGAATTATAAATGCCAAAGTGATAGTTTTTGTGGTCAATGGAGTGAACATAAGAATGGGGATTTTTCTTTAATATGGTTCATAGTGACACAAAAATCTGTTTCATTTGCTGAAGTTCGCAAGCGGATTTTATGTGTTGTTCTGATTCCTGTTTCTATACTATTTATCCTATTTTCCATAAGCCTAGCAATATCCTTGCTTGATGCTAATATAATGTGCTTCACATATTTAACTTTTATAACATCCATATTTAGTGATTAATCATAAGCACATTGTTAAAGCCCAGTCCTCTTCCATGATCATATTAACTTCATCCTCCGTTGGTTATAATAGTTATGTATGAAATCCCAGTCTGCTTTTAAAACTAGAATATTGTACTTCATTTCTTTGTTAATGTAGCATGGCTTATCATGTGCTGAGATATTCCTCCTGCTTCAATTATTATAATAATATCATTGACCCCTTTGGATTGGTCCTGAAGCTCATCTGAGGACCAGCACAGCATCCTATTTAGTAGTGGCATCTCTTTTGGCCCTACCCTGATTTTTAAAGCTGTAATACTAAACCAATTAGGGCTTTAATTACAGTTATTATAGGACTACCCAAAAGGTGGGACAACCCTCCCCCCTCAGCCATTTGCACAAGTGGCCTGAGCTGGCCAATAAAGAAGGTCAAATTCAGTTAGAGAGGTGTAAGGGAGAAGATTCAAGGAAGGGCAGTAAAGCAACTTTTTTTTTTTTTTTTTGCTGAGGTCTGAAGAAATACAAGAAAGAACGGCTTTTTGGAGGAAGAACTGGAGAAGCTTCTCATTTAATTATTCTGCCATGCATATTTCACAATATTGTTGACATACCTTTGGATGAAGAAAAGGAAACAGGATTGGGGGTTTTGTGACTAAGTGCAGAAGTGTGATGCAAAAATATCCCTTCCTCTGTAGTTGCCTTACCCCCAGGAGCTTTTACAATTCACTTGCTACCTCCTTATTTGGCTTGCAAGTTCCTTCCATGCCTTGATTTCCAGCTCAGGGCAGTTTTCCCATTGTGAATAGCTGTGTACCCTCCTCCAGCCCCAAGGTCTCTAGGATTTCTAAGCTTATAGGAAGGCTTGCAGATCCTCTTCAGGAGCATCTTGCCACTTGGCACAGACAGATACCAACCTGCTTTGCCTGTGCTAACCCTGGAGCAGGAATGCAAGGCAGAGGCTCCTGGGCAAGATGCAGGGAAGCCAGCAGACCACGCTGCTAAGTATCTAGGAAACTTGGGTCCAAGGAGGGGGTTGCAGGTCTGTTTGCATCTGTTTTGCCAAATGCACAAACAGTTTGGGGGAAAGGATTAAAATCATCCCCTCATTCCCAGCTGTACATCTTACTACTGGGTTCCTAAATCAGACTTCTGCTTAATGGTTCACCTTCTGGGCCAGGAATCAGCTGTGCAATCACACTCCTAGAAACCTAAGAGAAGGAAATAGCACCCTACCATTTCCTAAGCACATGCTCTAGGCATTAGACTGCAATGGTCTGCAAAATGTTTAACTGGCACCATGATCTTGCGACAGTCACATTTCCAATGGAAATGGTGAGCCCTGTTCAGTTCATTCAAATATGTGGGAAGGCTGGAGACTGTCAATCTCAGGAGATATCCTAAGAAATATAGGCTCCAGATTCTCCATTTCAGGTGTCAGGCACATAAAGGCACTGCTATGTGTAATTTATAGACATCTAGGCCACTTGCAGGATCTTATCTTATTCCTTTTGGTAGTCTTGGAGATGAGGCAACGGGCACAAACTGAAACACAGTTCCATCTGAACATGAGGAAAAACTTCTTCACTGTGAGGGTGACAGAGCACTGGCACAGGTTGCCCAGAGAGGTTGTGGAGTCTCCTTCTCTGGAGATATTCAAAACCTGCCTGGAGGCAATCCTGTGCAACGTGCTCTAGGTGACCCTGCTTGGGCAGGGGGGTTGGACTTAGATGATTTCCAGAGGTCCCTTCCAACCTCAACCATTCTGTGATTCTGTGATTCTGTGATTTCACTGTCAGGGAGTGAAATGCTCAGTTTCTTGACGATTAACTAGTTGTTACTGAAGCAGATTACCATTAATTTCTATTAGTTTGCCTGGCTCAGATGGTGAAATGCGTCTGCAATGCTGAGTGGATGCAAATGGAAACTATTAGCTACGGCAAAGAGGCAATTTCAGAGCTACACAGATCAAGTGACTAAATAAAACTACTTTATCGATTCATTTGGATTACATAGAAGTGGCAATGTTTGATGCTTCATTTTCTTAATGAAAACTATTTAACAAGAAGGGGCTATTTTACCTTAGGCTTCTCTTTTTTGCAAATCCTTGCCAATAAACCAGACAAAAATCAAAAGAAACAGGAAAGCAGCTACAAACTTGGCTGTATTTACTTTAAAGGTAATCACAGAGTTTTGAAAAGCTCCCACACTACAGATCTGAGCAGCCAATGGTGATCACAAACACTCCAGAGAAAACTGAAGGTTATTATTGTTAGATGGGGTCACATGACAGGATTATACTTTGAAAGGGCAAAAAGTACAGATGCCACATCACAAGAATGTGCTTCGAATGAGAATTATTTGTGTGAAACTAATAATGTGCAAGGCAAATTACCCAGAATGTTTTCAGAAAAGATTGAACCTTTTTATTAGGCCAAAGGCACTTAAGCATTAAATGAAGCTGATTCTACTGTCTACCTGTCACAGTCACCTGCTGAAAGCTGGGGTGAGGGGCCCCTGGGAGGTTTCCATTAACTAAAAGGGGAGGCAGTATAACTAGCTCAATACGAGTATCTAATTTTCAGGTCCCTGAAGTTAGATGAATCCTGTTTGTATTATATGTTGATCTGGGTACAGTACTTTTTTATCCTCTAATAACTAATGCTAAGGGATGTGATTCCTACCATACTAGTAGCCAGAAAATTACTACTTTTTCAGTACTTAGGAAGGCATCTCTAATCCCCCTTCTGGCTGTTCAAGAGGTTTTAGGCGTCTTAAAAGAAAGTGAAAGAAAAGAAAATTCCAGGAAGGGACTGACAAGTATTTTAATGGATTTGATGGTAGCAAAAGTTTGCAGCATTTATAAGAAGTACACTGTGTGGTTTCTTACAAAAGGATTTATTTTTTAACTTTTGCAAATGCACTCTGGGGAGGTATAAAGCATAAAATATTTTAGCCCAAAGTGTTAACAGGAGTATCTGAAGATAGGAGTTCCTAGCATTTCTGGGTTTTAGGTTCCTCAGGACTCCCTGAACCTTGTTGCACTTTCAGTTCTATGAAGCTGGTAAAACCATTCTGTTTTACCTAGGAGTAAGTGTCTGAACAATGCCTAAGACCCTATTTTGTAATAATACTAATGGGTCTTCAGATTAAGCTGGACATCAATTTATCCCAGGTAAGAAATACTTTTATTTAAAAGAAAAAAATATTGCAGAATTTATCTTTAAAGTTAAATGTTAGGCACTTAATGCTACTATAAATAACACATCTCATGCTTTTTGGAGTACTCTGGCCTTGGCTACATGTTTCCAGCCTTCCTTTGTGCTGGTGTTGTGAAAACCTGGTCCAAGTAGCTATCCCAGCAGAAACTGAACACTGCCATATGCCAGTGACTGGTTTTCTGCCTCTGCAACTCTCTGAACTTACCACAGGCTCAGGTGATACAAGCACCAGTTAAAGGAAGGGGGCGCATATACTTAGCTGGGAAGAGAGGGAGAGTAGCAGGAACATAACAGCCCTGGTATAGATCAGTTTAAGCTCTTGTGGAATTTGAACTAAAAAAAATTGACTTCTGTGCTTTCACGGTGAAAGAAGCAACCGTGTTTGCAGTGTGTGACTGAACAACGTGTGTGATTACACTTTGTACTCAAGCCACAATGAGCTACAGACAGCGGATCGCACTGTCTCTCTTGAAAACGAGTTCACCCTCCTCAGTCAATATTCAAGGATATGCTCTTAATACAAACTCATTGTAATGAAACAATGATAGTTCATATGAGAATTAAGTCAGGCTCTCAGCACCTTCATTCATATCCGGTGCAGAGGGTTTTCTTTTTTTACATTCAGATTTGCATTACTAATGTTAAATAAGAAGTTGTAAATTTCTGAAGCATCACTTCAGATTTTAGCAGCTCTATTTTCAGTAATGGATAATAAGATAAAAAAACCCCAACTATTAAATGCCAGTAAACATGTTATCACGTTAAAGTCAAATATAGTTAAGCTATAGAACAAAGCAGCAGAAAGCTACATAACAAAGGATAGGACTAAATTCTGTAGCAAAGCATTTCTGCTACTCTAAGAGTGCTTGAATAAAGGGATTAAATGAAGAAGTTTTGGCTAGTGGTCTACCACATGATGGATGAAAGCAACCGCACTGCATGAATGCCAAGTTCATCACTAAGCATTCCTCAAAGCATGCCATTTAGTCACACTGTGAAGCTGTGGTTTAGGATCTCACACAGTAAGACAATATAATTTTAGTCTTTTAGGCATAGTTGTGAAAGGTCTTTTGGAAAGTGCTTACAATTTTTTGAGGTCTCTGCAGCAGTACTTGTAAAACAAGCAGGTATACAATTACCTAAGTGTGGTCACACTTCAGCTTGCACACATCCAGAAGCTTGGGATGAGTACCAGCCTGCTGTAGAGCAGTGACTTCAACAGTCACACACATTTATGTCAGATCATAATCTTTTGCATAGCCTGCAAAATTAAAGCAGATCTTTAACATATCATCTGTATCTATAATTCTCTTAGAGATTTCAGAGTATTTATCATCTGCAAAATAATCTTTGTGGCTAATATTAATAACATTAGTATAATTTACAACAACAATTATAAGGGGGAGAGCTAAATAAACTGAAAGTGACTGCAAGTGGTTAAGTCAAAACTGTTTAAGTGAGTTAAGGAAAAAGTCACTTTCATGGTTGCCTTATGACTTTAATCTGACTTGCATCATGACTGCACTGTACATTAGACCTCGGCTGTATGTACAGTACAGTCCATGCCAGTGAATTCATTTAGAAATATTTTAATAAGTAACTGAGTTCAGTGAAACAAGAATACAGTGACAATGCTGTTGTAGATGCACTTTGGAAGCACGGGTGAAGAGTTTAAACGAGGTAAGAAAAGCTGCAGGATGAGGGTTGAACTTAAGAGTATTCCTTTTCCCAGCTCCTACATTCTCTCCACATTAGAAAAATCTTCATTTAATTGGAGATGAGTATAACCTCATATGTGACAGCCTCCCTTCTTGGGTCAATACCTTGTTGATTCCATATATTGGGATTTTTGTTACAAATTTTCTTTCTGCTGCAGCATATATGTACAAGATCAAATACTAGAAAGAAAAATAGTTATTTAATATTCACTTTTGGCCAATTCCTTCTCAGCTTTCCATTCTATCCTTCTTCAGGCAAATTCCCACTGGTCCTTTTTTTGTAACCATACATTCCTGTAGATTATTTAAGGAAAGTGAATATTTTACGGGGTGGGCAAAAGAACAAGAAAAATATACCTTCTTATTATGTCACTGTTTTTATATAAATCATACAAAAAAATCATGTGAAAAATCATGTGTGAAAAATCATGTGAGCGGATTGTTATAAATCAAAGACACATGACACACTTTTACACCATTTTGTTCCCATTTGGCAACAGAATAACCTATGCTATAGCTGGATGTGGGTTTCATTTCCATCCTGACAAAAAGGAGCCTTTGTTGAAACACTAACACTTTTTTCTTAAGTCTGGTTCTAATTTTATAGGTCTGCTAATAAGGAATAGAAATCCTGATTATGATTTGAAGTCAGGGTAAAGATGCATTACCACTGATCTGGAAAGGCTGTATCTAACATATTAAATGAACCAGTAGAGACAGACAAGCTTTTGAGCATGCAAGCCATTTTGGGACAGAGTCTGAAGACGGCTTTGTGTGTCTGAGAGTTTGGAAAGTAGTACAGATACACCAGCTCGTCTACTGAAATAGATATTATCTCTAATGGCAAATCTTGCCTTGCCTATGTTCTTAAACTAATACAGCTACTGCAACATTGATATTTCTATTACCACACCTACACTAAAAAGTAAGATAAATAGCAAGTCATCCAAAGATGCCTTTGCATTTTATGCATATTTTTGCAACTGATCTAATGATATCTCTGAAAAATGCAGAAATAAGGAAGCACAGGTAAGCCAGTAACAATAAGATTATCTCCATGAATTATAGATTAATTAAATATCACATCTGTAGTGCTTGTTTATTGTGTTGTCTCTGTCAGGAATTACAGCACTGTAGACTGAGTGCAACAATCTAAATTCCCAGTTTCAATTAGGGCAAAATCAGCACATTACTCACTATGGCATTGCACATTCATTACAGAAGTTTAACAGGGTGATTTACATATGATAAATTGCTACAAACTGATATTTTAATTCTGAAAGCACCAAGAGGTAGCTATTAGCCACTTAAATAACAATTCTATGGAACTGAATTATGAACAATGAACTATGAACGTTGGAGACTTTCTATAGGAAACTTACATTGAAAGATTGACTTTCACGATAACTAGGCAGGCAATGTTTGTAATGAACACACATGTGCTTAGATTAGAGTAAATGGGGGAAAATGGGTCTTTTCATAGGCTTACAGAGAGAAGGGTAGTATTTTCTTTAAGGTTCCTCTTTTCTTCTGCAAATTAGAGGGGATTAGCAAGGAACACAGATGAGGGAGTGGAAATCACCGGAACAGCCAGACAAGTCATTACGTGTGTTAGTAACTCACACATTCCTAGAAAAACTTATAGAAAACCCTTGATCCTTCATCCCAAACACCCTTTCAGGCCTGCAGTCTGGAGTCCAGAGTTTCATCCAGGTGTCTCAGTGGGATAGCTGGGTCCAGGTGAGACAAAAAGTATTCACAAGTAAACAGGACCAAGAGATGGCTAAAATAGATGGTGGCTGAACATGTGCACATGCCTTCTGAGTTGAAGGGTTCGCCACGACTTACTACCAACTTCATCTTTAATCTTCTGGCGAAATCAGCTGCCTGTCCACATGCCAGGCAAACAACAGATCTGTCCTGTCGCTCTTATATATTAATAAACAGAGGAATTAGCCTATCCACTTGTGGGGTTTAGAGTCTTTTCAGACACCTTTCACAGCTCCTGAATACACTTGAATATCAATGGCCAAACACCTCTCATGGAAGTTGTATTGGCACATGAGTATTCAGGTTCATGGAAGAAAGGCTTGATTTTCTGGTGGATCAGAGGCGGATGTAGTGTTCCCCCAAAAAATCACAAAGTAGGCATGAGGAACATGCGGTACAACAAGGAAACAAGCCTTTGCACCAGAACCATGCCAGATGGGGAAGATGCTGGATCCTGCAATTGGCAGAGTACAAGTTTTGAACTCGTGGGTCTTTGCATCTTTCTACTAGGTGGAAATTATCTAGGTAGTGTTCCCCAGGATGAGTTACTGTGAATAAGTTTCTAAGGAGTTAGTGAAGCTCTGCTTGTATTAAACCATAGTTATTGAAGATCTCTTCCTATCCTGCATTCTGAGGACAACAGGAGCTCAGGATTACTATGGGAATTTGGGCAATCTCTCAGATTACAGACTAACACTTTGTTCTTCCTTCCCACTATGCTGGGGGCAATCTCAGTGATAGATCCTGCAAGGTGCTAAGGTTTTCATTGCCTTCAACAGTGTGTCTGAAACAGAGACACAAAACAGCAGGACGGTTTTCTGTGAGCCCTGGGTTTTCCTTCCTCCTTTATACATGTTAAGTAGAGCTGTGGGACAGCACTGGGAAGCTAACCTACCTTAAACAGGAAAATGGCACAGTCTGGGAATATTTACTGTCACCAATATTGGCAAAAGTGGCTCCTCAGAACCTGCTAATTTTAATGCAGAAAAGCTTTTAGCCTCTTGGCTTTGCCACTGTCCCATTTGCTACTACTGTGATTATTTCAGTTCATTCTCTGATTTACTCTCCTTTCAGGCATAAGTTTCTTACATGAGATTCTAGTCAGACAGATAAATATACAGCCTAATTTTGTCCTGGTCAGGGCACCAGAGGGGAGCAGAGAACTGGCCTGAAGCATCTTATTAGCCAGGGACGAAGAGACAGGATAGTACCTGCTAGTACCTGCTCTGCTCTTAGGTCTCCGAAAGCCTCTCGGGCTACTGCAATTCTCAAGCAACTCAGTCAGTCAAAGCTCATTTATGATCGCTTCCAACATCATGTTTTTCTTACAGCTGCCAAAACTAACTCTGAACGCTTCCTTGTGCCAAGGTTTGCTTTTGGTAAAATCTTGATATGCTGGCTACAGTCTGTCCTTAGCAGGGATTTATTTTGCCGGGGCTGCAAAACTGAATTTCTGGCTCCATTACACAAGGAATTCGGACCTAACCCCAAAATGTCTGCTGAAGTCACTAATGAGGACTAACCTCCGAGTTTTGGGTCAGCTGAAAATATTGAATCAATTTTTCTTTTCTGACCACAGCCCAGACCCGTGCAGGTGCCATGGGGCTGTTCTCCAGTTTAGCCTATAGAGCACTCAGACATTTTTGTAACAGCTATGCTTAGGGTTGCCCCAGTATCTTCTTCCCAACTCTAGCTGCAGAAACAAAGAATAATCTGGACCAAAAATGATACAGTTAAATAGGAAAAGAAATCCCTCCAATATAGCAGCCTATTTGTAGAGTTTTCAAAATAAAAACCTGGAAGTAGTCTGTAATTCTCCACAAGATCTTTCCCGTTACACCATAGGTTGTCAAAGTTAGTATTTATTTCACTGGCAATGAGTAAAAAGACCTGAAACTTTAGCCTCTTGGTGCTGTTAATGACTTGAAATATCCATCCATGATCAAAAGCTTCATGTGGAAAAATAATAGATGGTCTCTTCCATAAAATATGTTGCCAGATAAAGTGTCTTCATATGGAAAGTACTTTATATAGCACATAGAGGACAAAAGGAAAGTCCATTCAGATGAGCACTGAGCTTCATAAAAATCTTCTAAGGGCTTTGGAAAGAAGTCAGAACGGTCTCTTCAACAGCAGCTGGGACTGACCTTGCTTGACAACCAGACTGTCTCATTGAATCAGGGCGTGTGTGTGTGTGTGTATGCATGTGTAAGCTTCTGCAGGGCTGTGCAAAATCTCAAGATGTAGGCAGTTTAACACAACCTAGTTCATATAGGATATGTGGAGACTGCATCTGGGGACTTTTTGCCCTTCTTCTGGGGTTGATTTGGCCTTTTGGTGATCCAGAGAGTTCAGGTTTTTATTTGCTTACAAGCAATTTTTAGCTTTTGCCTAAAGCATGCCATATATTCATCCTGGTGAAGCATTTGACCTTTCTATGCAGAATGTTTTTCAGACACAAGCTGTTTAAAAAGCTGTCTAAAGAGTATTTTTCTCAAATAATATAAACATTTCTAATTTTGGAAGTTAGGTATCTTCTGCACCACACTTACAGGGCCAGCTTCACCAAGGTACTGAGAGGCCCAGCTCTCACTGTTTTCTTGGAGCAAAATCTAGCTTTGCATATTATATAGCTCACACATCACACATACACAGGCAGAAATGCAATGTAAAAGCCACATATTTCATTTGTAATGACCACAAACATCAACTGGTTGGTTGTTTTGTTTTGTCTTTTTTTACTGAGAGAAAAATACACTTTTTTTTGGTAAACTCATTTGATATCTGTATGTGCAAGGTAATGTCACTTGCATAGCCTCACACACTGACCCCAATTAAGTGGTTTTTTTTTTTACAGAGCTATAAGGAAAAGAGAAAGTAATGCTTAACAGAGGAAAACATCACTGTAAAGCTACAAATGATCTCAGGAGCAGGGTTAGCACTGGCAAATGAAGTTGTATGCCAATACTGTTTGCACAGCTCTATAGTCTGGATCTGAGAGTGAACGGGTGGTCTTGTTTGGGAAGGAAGGAATGGAGGCATCTACAAAAGCAGTGTTTTTTGCAGAATGAGTCTTGCACAAGAGTTAATATTTTAGCTGTGGAGAAACATCTTACACATTCCTATTCAGGAATCCAACTCAAAGCAAAGAAGCAAGTAGCAGAACTTGGTCTTCCAAGGATGTCCTAAAACCTCTTCTTCCAGACCTTGTAGTCATAGTTCCTTCCCCCATATTTAGCACTTTCTCATTATCCTTTATCTCGTTTTTCAGATGCATTCTTCCCAGAAGATCCTACTGCCACCTTCTTTACATATATTCATAATGCAGTCCTATACTGACAACGTAAGAGTTTCATAGCATATGGAAATAGAAAATATGGTACATTACGTTAATTCCATCTAATGTCAATTAATGTTGTGCTGATTGATTTCCATATTAATTCAGTAAATCTCTCATGTGGAATTTGTTTCAAAAGTTTACAGTGTATCTAGCTGGCTGTATTATGCGTCTGCAAAATCCCCAGCCCTTTGCTATAGAATTAGGCTGGCTTATTGGACTCTGGTTATAGATTTTTGCTCCAGGGATCTCATCACGCTTAAGTCAATGGAATTTACTTCCTCCCTTAACAAATGGAATCAGTAATGCAGATTCAGTTGCAGTCAGTGAGGAATCCTGAAATCCTTTTGAAATCGGTTCAAATGAAACAGTGAAAATACTAATAGCAGAAAAAACAAGCAAATGAACAACTCTGCAAACCCTACTTTGGCAAGTGAGTTCTGAAAGATCTGCTATACAAGGGATTAAAGACATTAAAATTGTAAAGTTGTAAAAACTGTTATACAAGGAGTAGCAAAATAGGTACATCCTTCTTTGACAGTCTAGTTAGGTACAATTCTGTAAGAACTGCCACTCTCATGAGGCTGCTTTCAGACAGCCACTGTAACACCATCATTGTCATGCAATTACAGGTTACAATATAGACAGAACAGCTAACAGGCATGGGCACAGGGAATGTTATCACTACTTTTAGGTATTCATTAATTTACCACAAATCATATAAATACTGATCTTTCACATTTGTGTCACTCCTGGCCAGCCCTGGATGCCTAAAATTCCCCTTGTACTGTAGCATAGTCATGAAATGGGCGGTGCTTAGAGATGGCTAGGCAAATTTATGGATTTGCTGCTGTTTTGGAGAGTAATTATGACAATCATTGCTTCATTGATCTGCTGTTACCATGCCAATAGTGATGGGAGAGTATCTGAAAAATCATGCTGCTCCTATGATGCAAGAGATGGAGCCCTCATTGCTCCTCAAATTTGTAAGCAGACCTGGTGCCCAGCCATTCATCCCTGTTGAGTAATTTTATTAATTAGCTTCCTTATTTGACATTTGGGTTAAAATTATGGTCCAAAATCAAACAATCAACTCATTTTGCTTTCCCGCTAATATGATATGATTTCATATCATTTCCTTCTTGAGTGATCCAATGTATGTGCAGTAAAACCATCTTTGCTTTGGTATAGCACTGCCAATATAACAACTCTAGCTAATGAATAGATCTGGAAACCTGCTCTTTCTCTGTATTACTTTGCCCAACAGATGCCATATGTAGGCTGAAAGGCTGTGACACCTGTGACTGTATCATGGACTTAGTCTTTAACAATCAGTAGCACAAATCTGACATTATCTTCATGAAAGATTTTACGTCCTGAATTTTGTCGGGAAAGGCAAAAGGTACATGAAACAAACCTGTACATGAAATGAACTACGAACATCACCTTTGACTTCAAAACCAGCATAAAACATGTTAAGAATACACACTTCTGCCATTAATATAGTTCATTGTCACAGTACAGATTTTAGTCAGTTGGTATTTGGTAAAAATGCCACAGAAAAGCTGAGGTTGTCCACTGTGACTTACTTCCAAACCCAGCCAATGACAATTATAAAAATCACGTGTATACAACATATTTAAGTTAGACCATTAGCTTGCATTTAGGGAAACTAGCATAATACCATTGCGTGAGAGAAAGCCATTGTACTACATATTCTGGTGTTTACCAGGGTCAACGCTGAGCTCCTGGTCAAGAACAGGGTACGCAGAGACAATGGCTACCCTTTCCTCTCTCTGCTGTGTAGGGAAATAATCTATGAGGATTGCATCCATGTTATATCTATTTCTGCCTTGAGCTGTGTAGCAAGTTGATCAAAAATTTCTTGAAGTTTTGGGTGTGTAGTGAGAACACCTGCAGAAGATCTGGCGAGGAGTCAGTGACTGGCAGAGTAGGTAGTAGCAGGCCCAGTGTGTGAAACTACACACTGATCAAATTGCCATCAGGGCCAGGCATGCATATTCTACTCGGTCAACAATGTCTAGTTGCTTCCTGGGCAGTAGCTACTCCAGGTTAGCACAGCTGAGATAAGGAAACAGTTCTACGAGATTTAAGGGGCCCTTAGGAACAACGAGTTGAGCCCCGCCTGGGCATCTGACCTGGGAGACCAACCCGTGCCTCTAGCAGCCTCCCATCAGCGACCCATCCACACAGCTCCCAGGGCTCCCCATGCAGCTTGGAGCGTAAAAGTCCTTTATTAAATCTGTCCTGTTTAACCCCTCGCAAACTCTGAGTGTCTCTCTTCACTGGTATCTGACCCTCTCTTGCCCACCTTGCGGTCACAGGGTGCCTCACCAGAAACTGAATAGATAGAAAGAGGGTGTCAGGGCATGCTCAGGGTCTGACAATTTCACCACACATGAAAGAGAACCAATACCAGCAACACAATACAGATATAGTGGAGGTTTCATTTGGCTATATTGGAGGCACAGAAGCACAGAAATGCTGAGGTTGGAAGGAACCCTGGGAGAGGTTGTGCATTCAGGCTGACAACTGCAAAAATCAAGAGATGTTTTTCATGCTGAAATGAGAATCCTTGACAGGAGCTGCTTTAGCAACATCAAAAATATTGAGTTGAAGACAAATAACAACAGACCAGACTTTCACAGGGAAATTCAGGTGCATAAGTCCTGGAAGAAGAAGATAGGAAGACAGATACTTGGAGCTCTTGTCACTAGACAGGGTCCACAGTGGCTGGGACCTCCCAGTCACTGCCAAGGCTTCTGGTAGCAGATACTGAATTAACTCCTTAAGTTGATGGCTCAGCTAAACATATGCAATACAGGCTGGTATCCTGATATGGCTAATGTTCCTGTCTTAAAGGTTTAACCTGGTTTATGATGGTGATATTTCTGGAGATGTAGACATTGTACACATGGCTGTTGTATCCTACATTAGCTTCCTGAAGTGACCCCAAGCCCACCAGGCCCGGCATTACAAGCTCTATCCCTTTCTATTTATGCAGCTGTAGACCTTTCACGGGGTAGAAGCAGCAGAAGCAGATCAGTAGCTGAATGCCATCTACAGTACTGAACAATTAGGCAGGCTCCATCACATGCAGATGCTATTGTTTTTGATGACATCTGATCTCGCTTGCTTGAGGTCAGAGGATATTGCCTGACTGTGAGTACACTGTGTGTTCACTGCTGTTACTGGATGGAAGACTTCCCTGCTTTAAATTCTTTGCCCACTAAGGGGCAGGACATAGGGTTGACCAACACATCAGAGGACCGTGGTTGCTTGTCTGGGTGTCAGGATGGTAGTGCTTTGATGCTGTTCAGTGGGATGTTTAAGCAAAGGTACTCTATTGCATATGAAATACATCTGCTGTTTTTGTCTTGGTGTAAAAGGCAGTGGTCCTGCCTTTCAAAAGAGTTCTTAATAAAAGCTCCAAGTATACATTACAATAACGCAGATGTGTCAAAGCTTTGAATATTAATCCTATGCAATCATATATTCAGTCCCTGAGCTGTGAGAAGAGTATTAGTCCTCAACCAAATTTCATAAAAAATTAACTGCTTTTACCTTTCCTTTTTTATTTAATATAATTTAGACTATAAGTACCACACATATCAAATAAATTTTAACTAATAATTCATAACTGAAAGTAGAAAATGCCTGGTTTTATGACACTGAGCACTGTTGATTAAAACAAAAGACATGAAGCAAAGCTTACATGAAGATAAAGATTCAGCTTGGAAGATTAGAAACTTTTCAGATCCCTTTTGAAACAGAGTAATGATACTATCTTTTTCCTTTTCTGTAAAATACAGAGCAAGACAAACATGCTCAACTTAGTTCAGCTGAGATTTTTACACTCTGAATTTATAGACATTGAAACACAATTTGGCTGTAGGATTAGATAACAAATGATTGGGGAAAATCATTTAGCCCTGTATCCATCTTGCATATGTCCAATTTTCACAAATTAAATAAATGCAAAACCCAAATAAGTGAAACAAAGTTTAGAGACAATTACAAGTTTCCATTAAAGACTAGCTTTAAAATTTTTGTTTTGGTCCTATACTGTAGCTCAAGCAACATTCAATAGTTTTAGAGTAATACAGAACTGAACCTATTTCTTTTCAGATAGAAGTAGATGAGTTTAATCTCTTTGAAATGGGAGGAGTAAATTTCCCTTGGATTTCAGTAAAAACAGTTGTGAGACTTTATGCAATACTATTCCTCTGTGACTAAGACTTATTTTTTTCATTCAGGTAGGTATGACTGATAATATCAATCTGGACATGATCAAATAATCCTACATTACGCCCTTGAGCAGAAACAATGTGAGCAAGACATTTCATGAATAGACTGGTTTAAATATTTGTGCTGATAAGCTCCAACCAAAGCACTTACTGAGTGCTTCAGTTAAATGTTCCTGGTTTGATTTGGACTTAGATATTCCTTTCTCCATTTAGGGTAATTCCTCTGAAATTAGTGACATTAAGCTGGTACAAAACTGGTGCTCAGACTACTTATGAACTGGTATTACCTTGTGGCACATTTGTTAGCTTTCTGTATTTCTGCACTGGTTAGCTGAGAGCTCTAAATACTGTCCTCCAACAGCACCTACTACTATGAGATCTGAAGTTTGTAGTATTGCCAGATAAATAATTAAGTCTAAATGTGTTATTTTCTTATCAGTTATCTCACTGTGTTTTGATATATTAATAACATAAAAGACTATTAAAAACAGAGGATTAGAAACAGGTTACTAGGAGACACTAATCTCTATTGATTTGATCTATTGAAAGATGTGCATCTGATCAGTCTTCTCACTTCTGCCACGGACAGAGTTATTTAAAGGGTCACGTTATTGCACCTTCCTACATGATGAATTTTTTTTTAATTTTGTTTCTACAGCTCTTGATTAAAAAGTCATTAAATTTCTCTGCTATTGTGAGATACTTTAGGAGCTACTGACAAATGGATAAAAGTGGCAAAATAATCCTTTTGTCTATCAAGGGACCTAGAAGTTTTTCTAGGAAACTTCCTTTGCAATGTGTAAACAACCTATGATGTATACTTAGTGTTGTTAATTTTAAATAACATTAAGTTGCACTTGCATTTCATTTTTATTTTCAAAGGAAGGGCAATGAATACTTATCCCTCACAAGGGATAATGTTATTTTGGAGTGATGATGCATGTTGGATGCTGGAAGGAATATAGAGCTCCTTCTTAGCAGAACTCCTCAGTGTTGCATCTTTATTAAACACTGAGTCCCTTTTCAAATGCTTGCTGTGACAGCTCTTTGGAAAAATGGTGTATCTGATAGGACTCATTTTTGGAAGGGCAGAGCTCTGATCTTTTGGGAGCAAGTCTGTATATATTTGAACAGGAGCTATTAACCATTGCAAGATAAGTATTGCTGACAGGACAATATATACTAGGTCCTACTGTGAGTTTTTGTGCCAGGACAGAGGTCACTGTTTCAAGCAGATGTTTATAGCTCTATAAATATCTCATATGACATTTTAATTATAGAAATAATGATCTTAGGCAAGACTGTTTGGCAACCTCAATTTTAATGTCAAGTTCTTCAAGTCAATCTCAGTATGGGACTTTACACACTGCATGGCAGCATGAACTTTTGATTCTAAGTTTGTGAAGGAGGAATAAAGACTGTAAGACATGTAAAATATCTGAAATATTGCCAGTTTTCTGGGATACATTATTTTTCTATTTATTTCCAAATGAATGAACATATGCTCTTAATTAAACTGATTTTTAATTGATAACTATTTTAAAATAGATTAATTTCTAAGTGATTTTAATTGCATTGTTGTTTCAGGATTTAATCCCAGGTGTCAGTCATTAAAGATATCACATACTGCTGATTAAATAGCAATAAGCATCTGACCCATAAAATGTAAATGAAATGTAACAACTTCTTAATTGCTATCACTTTTGAAGTTATAAGAAATATTGGCCTTGCTTTGGGCCAATGGTGCTATTCAAAATCAATATTTGGTATTGATTTCAATGGAAAGAAGTTTGGATCAGACAGAGAAAAAGAAGAAGGTGGATGGTCTCCAGCAGTGAGCAAAACTGACAAAAAGACAAACACTTTTACTCATCATGGATTTCTGGCTAAACTGTTCTCCCTGGTAATTGCAGTTCAGAGCTGGGGGACACAACACTGTCTGCAGAAATGACCATGCCTTGCTTCAATCACATTTAATAATGAGGGCTTGGGAGAGAGCTAACTATCCTGTTTAATTAAATAGTCTTACAAACTTTAACAAAACTTCCATACAGGTTCTCTGCCACTCCACTCAGCAACAGATTTGTTCTCCTGCTCCCAATTCCTTCCACATGTTGTGCAAACTGCAGCTCCAGGAAAGCCCCACACAGGCTCCAGAGCCAGAGTTTAGTTCCTGCCGTTTGCTAGAATCATGGGACAAACTATCAGTGGTGATACAGGTTTCTCAGGCAGAGGCAGATGGGTCTATGCGAATCCTTGTATTGGCCTTTTTCTTGAAATTCTGTTTCACAAGCCAAACTCATTTGCTGGCAGCTCTCCAAAGTCTGGTGTCAGACATGGAAATACTCTTTTTTATTCTGAGAAGACAAGATGAAAAGACTCTGTGGATTGTGACAGTATAATATTAAAAAGAACAGTTATGATTTCTAACACCACCACACAACATGAAATAAGCCATTTCCTTTTGCTTTCCTGACTACAATTTAAGGATTTTTTTTCAGTTTACTATCTGTGACTTGAACAGGATGTTGTACCTTACTTCAAGATAAGTCAGTAAAAAAATATTGAAAAAACTTCCCAACCAGCCTTGAGATTGAAAACAAAATCCAAAGTGGGAATGAAATAGTACCATGAAAACCAATGTAATTCTCCACTGATATAATTCCATCAGATAATAACATTAAACATACTTTATCAGTACTAGAAGTTAAACTAAATTCATCTGAGCTTGTATAACTCCTTTCTAAATTCATATGAACAGACTGTGATTTCTGCCTTGATGCTTGTTTTTTAACAAAGTTGTGTAAAATTCTTGCTTTCCCTTGCAAATAAAACCAAAGGGTTATTTTTGCATTTGAAGCATTCCTAATAACAATGCCACCTTCAAAAACAACCTGGCAAAGACAGACAAAGTTAGACAGAGATATATCTTGCTTAGGTACAGCAGGCTACCTAGAGAGTCCAGTCACTAAAATCGTTTAAAGAATTAAATCATGGGAAAAAAGCATTCTTGCAGAAAACACGTGTGGGACTCAGGCATACTATATGTTCTTTGAAGGTATGAACGCTGAGAGAACAATAACTTTTCCACCCATGGTGACATAGTTCTTTCACAATAAAGGATGCAAATCATGTGTCACCTTCATACTCCAATATCGTCTTAAAGTTTTCACAGTTATTCTCTCTATACAAGGAAAGAGATAAGCTACTTCAGGATAGGCATAACAGAGGGGCAGGGGACTGGGTAGAGCTCTTGACTGAGGAGGGAATAATGCTGGGAAAGGTGGTATTTTTCTGATCTGTTTTTTGTACGTTACAGAGACACTTGTTCAGAATGGGAAATACAGAGGACAGGATACAATGAGCTATGAGTTTTAACAGGAAATTGAAAACTAAGACCAAAATAAGTTGAAATTATCTTTAAATAATTTCCTTTTATTTAACTAAAATTACATCTGTAACATATAGCATTGCTATGCAATATAAGAAATTCTTGTCAAATCTGGTTTCTATCCATCCTTGAAAAAAAAATCCAGCATACTCTTTTGAAATCATGTTTTTCACTAACAAATATGCCAGGAAGACAGCTGAGAGGAAAAAGTTAAATGTTTAAATAAACATAAGCCAAGTGAGAGACATAGAAGGCTCATTTTGCTTTCTCAAAACAGAATAAATAATAATTTTTAACAGTGAAATCTAATTTTTTTAGTGCCGCTGTGAAGCAAATTTTTATTTAATTTAACCAAATTAACTGAAACAGTTTTAAATTAATAGAAAAACAATCCTTATTCTACCTCATGAATGTATACCTAAAATGAGGAGAGTAAACCACAAACAAAATGTTCTTGAACTGTCAGAATTAATGATGTTTGGTTCCTCAAGGATTCCATGTCCTAAGATTAATCACAACTTGTGAACATAGATTTTTGCGATGAAGAGACATTTACTATGCTGCATGTGGATACTGTACTTTCTAACAAAGAACACACACTGCAGTTTTCTCCTCAGTCAATACACTCACAGGACACCCATACTGGGATTTCTCTTAACTACTCATCCACCTACTTTCATGAAACTTGTACAGAAATATATTGACCCCTGGGGCATGTCCAGTTTGGGAAAAACCGACAAACAGATTCAAAAGTTATCAATAGAGGACAGATGGGTCCATACATGTGCACACTGGTAGTATCATCTCAGGAGACTTGGTTCCCAAGCAAGAAGTAGAGTACTGTTTTCCCTATTATTCTAATTTTGAATACACATTCCTTTTTACTTTTTGGGTCAAATTTTAAATTGACTTACAAACATGCAGTCAAAAGTGATTAAATTTCTATCTGCAAACTCTTTAATATTCATAATGTTATGCATGTAGCGATCCATGTTTTTAGCTAGCACTTTATGTGTAGTGTTCTGGAACCAATAGATGTGTTGGGGTATATACATAAATGTGTTTGCAAGTAACAGGGACATTTTGGAGGCTAGTTGAAAATTTCTTCCTGTTCACCTGTTATTTGTAAACACAATGAGGCTTCGTACACCTGATTGAGATCAATATCTTTTCTCTTTGAAAATTATTTATTTTTTTACTAAACAAGCCATAAAGAGCGCAAGGGACATGACTGCTCCCTACTTTGTTTCAACACAGTCTCCTCACCTGCACTCTTTAGATTTACTCAGATGATGCCGATGGGTTTTAGCTAGGTGACTAGTGAATCTCCTGGTCTCATTTGATTTACATACCTTTCTCACACTGTGCATAACCTTATCTTTGGTGAGGCAGGAAAAGACACATGAAAAGGCCATGGAATGCCCTTTAATAAAGCCCCAATAAAAGTCCCATGGTTTGGGGCTTTTATTCTGCATGCAGAAGTTGTGGTGCAAATTACAGTGTAAGGCATGGATGTCAGTAAGACTCCTGCTTTTTTGGACAGGCTAGGAACCAAAAACAGTGTAAATTTTCCTATATGTCTCTAGCCCATATTTAACTACTTTCCTTTGTACAGCAGAAGGACAGCCATTATTTCTCCTGAAACATCTACTGCCAGTAAAAGCTGCAGAAAAGTCACTGAACTAGTGGAAATGTATTTGACCTAGTGTAGGAAATTCCAAAATATAATCTTGACTAAAAAAACATTTGTCTTCTGTGGGTGGTGTATATGGGAACTATTTAATTCCTAATACGCAGTCATTCCTACTGCTGACGAGTAATAACAGTCCAGATCATCTACTTTGCTTTACATATGGAGAAGGAGGAGTTATACATCATGAGGGCCATCAAAAACAGAACAGTAATTCAGCTTTTTTGGGCACCAGCTGCCTAACTTCTCCTTTTCCTCATCTAGAAAATTTGCCTTCTGCTCTGGTTTCTTCTTGCACTATGAGATGGAGAGAAGACCAGGACCAGGATCTAAGGACCATGCATCTAAGCATGGATAGGTCCATGCCTATATGGAGGCAGCTGATCAGTGCTACATCCCACATCAAGTGGTCCCGATGAGAGCTGTATAAGGGGATTGAAGGGGGCACTGTGCCCATGCCGTGGAAGTGGATGCAGCAAGGCCACCCTGGGCTCCCCAGCATATGGTGTAGCACCACTGCAGCTGCAGCGGGATGGCGAACATCTCACCCGCAGGGGACTCAAGGCAAGAAAGAGACGATTTCCTTCTGGAAGCAGATCAAAGAGAGCTGAAGAAAGAGAGTCCCCCAAGGCATTCATTTTTTATCAGATTGTTAAACAAATTTATTCTCTTTCTCTCTAACATTTCTTTCTAATTCATCTGTCAGAGCCCTCAACATCAGTTAGTTTCCAGCTATAGTCAATCCCCAAATTACAGAAAAATCAAGGGAGCTCTATTTTCTTTTTCTGTACATTCAGGGTAAAGTGAATTATCAGCACAGAAAGCTTGCTTCAGTGGGTTTGTGATGTATACTGACATGCTTTATTCAATTTCCTGCCAGTATATCCATCCGACCAAACTGCACTGTTCAGAAACTACCACCATCCAATGCCAAAATCTTTTTTTAAAAAATCAGTGCTACAACCTGTCAAAAAGTACCAGTCCTGCAGTGTCACAAAGAATCTTTGCCTTTGAAAAAAAAGATATGAATAATCTGAAATATAACAGGACAGACACTCATCCTTTATCTTAGGTAAGGTGGGAATTAATTCCATACAAGGTGGTATTCCCACTGCTTGCAGAGATCCACTTTTCAGCTAGGCTAAAGCACACAATTTAGAGTGCTTGATCCCTTAATTAAACTCTGGCTATATCTAAGAATATGCATGTCCAGAGTAATGAAGGCATGATGAGTAGTTCTCAGAAATCTTCCTTGGGGTTTAATTACAATCTCTGATATGAATCTCTAAGTAGAGACCGCTGTTTCACAGTCTGATTTCCTCCTTTCCCCCTGAAATGTAAAGCATGTTGTAATCCATTCATTATACACTGGAGAATTTTCCCAGCCAAGAAAAGGACATGGCTTAAATAAGTTTTTTTTCCAGAATAAAAACATAAACTGTGCTGGCTTATCATCTTGATTACTGTATCATAGCTACATTGTATATCTAATCCTAAATCCTGCTCATGACAAATCTCTGGGAATTCACCTACTCATGACTGTAAAATAATGGGGACTTTATGTTAACTATCATTTATTACTATTTTGCATAGGAGACAGATTTAAGTAATTGGGATAGGAAGTCAGTGCATTGTTTTCATAGCAAGCAAATCTTGGCAAGTGGTATACCCTATAAATGTAAAATAGCAATGAAATTCAAATTAGTGTCAAAAGCTGGCTATCACAGCAGGCAGTGGTGGGAAAAACTCTCTGACAGCAGTTGATTCCGGCAGAAATGTGAGGACCTAATACTACTTAGATTTTATGTCCCTTACCCTTTCTAATTTATTTTCATTTGCTTTAACTTTTAATGTTATCTCTGAAATCCTACATCTCTGTCTTGCAATGCGGTTAATGTTGATACATCCTGGCTTGGACACAAGCAGAGGCGGTACACCCCCAAACCTTCCTTCTTTAAGGAGCTGAATTTGGAAAGTTGGAGACTTGGCTTCAGCATTTCAGTGGACCAGCAGCAGTGCCCTCACCAAGATGGGGGGAAAAAAACACTTGGATGCAATAGACTCTTTCTCAAGAACAAACAAAAGTGGCTGGCTGGTATGGTCAGTCTTAATCATTGTTCCTTCCCAAAGCTCCTCCTATTGTGAAACACCTGTGATGTTGTCCTTATCCAGACATAAGCGCGCAGGTTTAATCTAATGCTAAATGAAGATGATTAATCAACATAATAGAACTGATCTCTCAGGTTGAGTTCTGACACTGTGACTCATGCTGAAGAGTACTTTACTTCCCAGGCAGACACACTGATTTCAGTTTCACCATTTAAAGGACAAAGGCCAATCCAGCACGAGCTAAGGTAGTGAGATCTGGCCAGCATTTCTTTTTTCCTGATGTTTCAGACATAGTCAGAGTATTCAGATACTAGAAAGAGCACAATTTCTTTCAGCAAAATGTCTTCCCATAACGTGCCTGACATCAGTGGTAATGCAAATTATGGTAGTAAGTCAATAAAGAAAGCTGCAGCTTTGTGTTGCCTTATACTTCAACAAAAGTGGAAGAGGGAGAAAGTCCATTTCTCTCTGAAGAAAAGTACAATATTATAAGAAAAAGAAATAATGCTTCTCCTAGCAGTCATTTTCTAATAAGTAACACTTCTGAGCAATTTAAAAATTACAGAACAAACCAGGCATGTTCAAATGACTAGGCTAATAAATTTGGACCTGATCTCTCTGATCTTATGGACTGATCCCTTATGTTTATAAGATCATGTTCTGTCCTCCTCTGCACCTTCTCTTCTCTTCCGTTCACAAAGACACTCTTGAAGGATGCCTGAAGTTAAGATATGGACCCAGAAGTATTAAATGCCCCTCTCTGAATGAGGCTTGCACAATGAGGTCCTTTCTTGTTACAGTTCTTTTAAAAAGGGGAATGTTAGAAATACTACAACTTCCAGGTGAGATTCAGATCCCGTGCAGTTGGCTATAGCTGAGCTATGCATCCAAATCTCCTGGCAGACACAGTCAAGGGAAATGGGCATAAATAGGACATGATTCATTCACACTTTATTTTAAATGTTTATTTTAGGATGATATAAATTAGTCCCTTTGAGTGTCTATTTCTATATCAAATACAATAGTCAGATGAACACCATTCCCTGGGTTTGATGAAACTTCAATAGAGCATTTACTCAGGGACCTCTGTGCAAGCATTGTCATTGATTGATACTATAGGGTGCTTTAATAAATTCCATACCAATGTTTGCAATCAAGGTTTTGAATAGTATAATAGACTTGAAGATGTCAAACTGGAGTTTACTCAAATAACAGACTTTTTTCCAAGAGAATAGCCAGACAACTGAGTGCCAGCTATGTGGTTAAAGATGTAGTGATATGAGGCTCTATACAATTCCCCTAATAGGGCAATAAAGACCAGTTTAGGCCATCGTTCTTATGCTGTTTAATTCCTTCTACCTACTACGCAAGGTTGCTGACTCCTGGACTGTGATACCATCAGCTGAATGAGAAAGGGAAAATCCCTAAGTTAGGCAACTGGGGAAGGCAAGGCATCTAACCACTGAACTTTTCTTTCTCTTAATAGGGGGCAGGTATTTAAATAATTTATCATACATGTGAACTTGATTGCCACAGCTGACAGCTAAGCCTATTGTGAGCTCCAGACTGAGCAGCCCAGCTACAGCCCTTTGTCCTTCATTTCACAGCAGCGCAGCCCGAACATCTTTCATGCTAGGTAGACCAAGGACCCAATCATGTAGAGAATTGCCATGGAAATGTTAAGTTTGGTTGAATGGAGAATGATTGGGAATATCTGGGTTTGGAAGAACTAGAATGAACAACTGACAGGAGGAGGGCTATGGGAATGGCATGGGCTGATGGCACTTATTTAGCAGGTTAGCAAGATGACAGCAGCAAGGAACAGACCGAAAGAAGGGACATCCTAAAACAAAGGCAGCCTACACATGGACTAAAGCAAAGACTCAGTGCATTTAGAGATGATGGTGGGAAGACAGTGAACAGAGTAGGAGGCATAAGACACCCATAGAAGGAGACAAAAAACAGTGAATAAACCCTGATGATTCACAGAGATGGCAGAATAGAGACAAAAAAACCCACAATCACTGTCAGCTCCTAAAGGGTACAGATAGACAGATCCAATATGAGCAAGGTTTACAAGCTAAGAAGCACCCAGGAGACATGAGAAGGACTTGACAGCTGCCATCCCTTGTCCTCCATATAATTGCAAGAAATCTTGGACAGAGCACCCAGGTACAATGTGGTGTCTGCATGCTGAACAGACTGCTTGGGCACATGCATCTGGGGCTTGTGTGTAAGTGGTATGAGAGTGTGACTGAGTGAAATCAGTTTTGTTTTAAAAAAAAATCACCCTCCCCTCCCATAAGATCTCACACTGGGCTTTGCTATCCATTGTTTACAAGGCTGAAATATTATTTTCTGCAGTCATGAGAATCCATCTCTCTCAATTGGTCCAATTAATATTTCACTGCTTATACAAATGGTAAGAATTTCAGCAAGGAGGACTAAGACTGGCTAAGAACTAAGTGGTTAGCACATGCACCTAGGTTGTAGGTGACTTATTTCCAGCTTCCCAACCTGTCTGACTATACTAGACCCTTGAAATCTGTCACATCCCAGTATTTTAGCAAAGACATGTAGTCTTTCTACCCCCTTCTGTTTTTGAATAGATGGTCAGTCCTGAACCTGAGGAACTTTTCTCTATAAGAAAATTGTTGAAACTTGTATGTTCCTGCAGGTTTTTTATTTCAACAAATTGCCATTGTCCAACAAAATAATGAAGCAGAAATGTTTTATCAAAACATTTTGATAAAAATACCCCAACAGTTTTAGAAATAGCAGAAAGTCCCATTATCCCACTATGCCTGATTCAGACTAGAAGTATATTTACATTCTCAGGTATACAGGGTTACTCAGGAGACAGCAAATAAATTATAACAATTTACTACAATGCAGTTTTATGAGATTAAAACCTCAAATGAGCTATCTGTAGACCATACATGAAAGAAATGGTTGCATTCCATCACCACACTCAACTGTCAAAGGGTCCAGCAATAATTTGTTTGTTGGTTAAAGTAAAAATACTCATTTCATTTTTCAAATAGACTGCACAGCATAGAAGCTGTATTTCTATCAAAGATTTCCAATACCCTTTTGAACTGTTTTGAACAGAGCTTTCATTCATTCATTTCACCTAGCCTATTATGTTCCTAGTGGAAACAATTTCCATTAAAATTACAATTTTATGAGTGTTGCAGGAAGGAAGCTCTAATAAACAAACAGCAGTCCAGACTTCTCAATGTTAATTCACAAGGTCTATTATTTCAAGATTTTGCAGGTAATTCCAATTAAATACCAAGAAATGGATGACTTGGCAATCTTCTTATTTATTCTATGCCATTTAATGGTGAGAAAGTCATTGCACTGCAATTATGCATTATACATTATGTGACATTGTTTACCCTTCTGTCTCATGGATATATCTATTTTCAGCTGCAAAGCGTTAGTGGGCACAGTGGGATATGCAACACTGAAAACTAGGTCACAGTGCCAATGATGATATTAAGTTTTATGGGGAGGCCAAAATGTGCAAAGCGGTGAAAATGACAGGATCAAAAATAGCTTCAAAGGCATCTTTGCATTCCTCCATGATAAATGCTGCTGGATATTGCGCTGGTACTAGAACAGTCTGCAGACCCCTGCTTAAAAGAATCTTCTGGGGCCATCCAGCAGGATTTGGGGTTTCCCCACCCATCTCTATGCTTGAAATTGCAGCTGAAGGAGCTCCAAGAGGGCTCTGTGGCACTAGAAGCTTTCCCAGAGCAGGCAGGAGCAGCTACGTGGTCATGAGTCCCAGCAGGGTGGCCTAACCCCAATGAGAAAGTTTAGTCTTCCCTGTTGAGACACAATTCATTATTTAGTTCATTACTCTCCTTGAACACTGTGGAAAAAATAGCAAAACTTATTGCACTAATTTTTAGGGTGTGGAAGCTGAGGTCCAAGAAAAATGCAACATTATGTATTAAGCTGGTGTGAAATCCAAAATGAAATTGGTGGCAGGTCCTGACTCCAGGATTGGTGCTTTGTTCCCATAAACTTAAGTTCTTATGACGCTGTTTAGTCAGGCAACTACAGCTTGTAAACTTTTGCTGGCAATTTTTGAGGGCAATTTATAGAGAACTCCACTTACAGAAACATGGGCTTTGGATGTGATGCTATTTCTGGAACATGGCATTTATTCTAATATTAGAAATATATTGGTGTTTGGATTTTCAAGGACTGAAAAGCAGAGTTTTACAGACAGGGTTCTCTGTCAAAAATATTCCTTTTTCTTATGAATTTTGTTTTTTTGTTCCTTTCTTGAAGAAGTAGCCCCTTGTCAGAACAGATCCTTTGAAAAGTGTAACAATAACGCTGAAATTAAACAGACTGGCTGAAAACACTTGAACAAACAAATTGGCATTGCCTCCAATCGATTTCCAACTTCACCTCAGTCAGTCAACTGAGATTTCACTTGGTGAAACATAAAGATAAGCAAGCTGTTTCTCCCTATTTATATTTCAGCTCATGAAATCTGGAAACCAAAACATCAAAGAACAACTTCCTAAGAAATAAACCATTTTTAATACTGCTTTTTTTTTGGAGATTCAGATGCTCCCACTCTGTGATCTACAATAAGCCGCAGACAAGAAACTTGTGCTCCAGCAGGCCTGCATGAGTAGGCAGCTTTTTCTGGATGCTCTGTTTTTATGGAAATAAAGCTCTATTTCAAGCTCTATTTGCTGCAGATGAAGAAGATTAAAAAAAAAGCAGAACAACATGTCACAGTGGCTGGACAAACAGCTGTACATAAAGATATTGGCAGCTTTCAGGTTTGCTTTCATCCCATGGTTGATGGGTGCATGGTGTTGAGTATAGCACATTCTTTCAAGTGCATTTGTGAGACATATCTGTGAATATCTGAATGGTTTGTGAACAGCTCTTTTCACTCTGTCAGATCAGATCAAGAGAGGAGGTAAAGACTGTGCTGCTAACTTGTGGTAAAATAAAACTGGGATAAAACTGTAGTATCTATGGGCAAAGTTTCCATGCATTTGTATTAGTTTGTGGCATACTGCTTATCTCTATACTTAGGTACCTATAAAATCTGAGTCATAGATAGGACTTTATAGATATGTAAATATACAGATAAGCAGCGTGCTGCAAACTACCACAGATACATGGGAAAACCAGTATTCTGGGCTTTTATATTTGTAAGTGATGCTTATCCACAGTGCCAAATATGCAAGAACACTGGTAGAAGTTTGGGTTCCTCTAATATCAGTAGCACTGTGAGGATGCCATCTTTAGCAAGATGTTACTTGTTACTCCAGTGGAAGGATCGCCTGTTGTCCAATGGTGTCTGTACGCGAACGTGCTGCAACCAGTGTAAGGCTTGGATCAGCCGAACTTTGTGAGGAAGAGTTGGCGTGAGGCCCTGCTCGCAGGGGGTTGTTCAAGACTTGACTCCTGGTCAGTGAAGAGTGTCAGTTCCCATCTTACCACAGAGCTAGGCTCTGACATTTGGCATTTCCCACTAAGACAGGTAACTCCTCTCAGTACCTTTCAGTGATACCTGGTTCTGAGTCCCAGTTCTCCCCTCAGGTGCATGGGAGCTACCCATGAGACAGGAAGACACTTATGTCCTGTGGAGGATTTAGTTGTAACCTCTCAAGAGATGTCTCAAGTGAGACTGCCTAAATCCGGCATCTAATTCATGCCTTACTTGCTAATTTGAATTTGTGTGATCTGGAGAATATTTTGGTTATTGACTTCATTTCCAGGCATTACCCAATTCCTTCAGTCAGAATCTGCCTTTCTGCTTCACTGAAAGCTGGACCAGGGCTCACATTCTCCAGCTGTAACAAAGATCATGGTGAGGTTTATGACATGAGCGATAAAACAATTATTTGATCATAGATATAGGAAAGGCTTTTTGAATATTCAGACAGCTTTATCAGAACTTCTTTCCAATTACTTCAAGCTTTGTCTTAAAGTCAGTGATGCATATTATACACAAATATTATAAATATTCACCAACCCTTCTCTATGGAACAGTGCTCTTCTTTTATCTTGCTGGAATTTAATTAGGTGAAACATTAGATTAGAATCCTATAGCATATAAACTCAGTAATACAATCTGTAATTGGCTCCATCTCAGGAGATTTAAGGGAGACCAATGAGATAAAGTAATTCTTTTCTTGCTTGCTAATAACTGTTCATCAAGCTGAACTACCAGACCAAGAATTGGTATGCCATTTCTAACCTTCTTTCATCTTTTTAGTCTTTATTTTTCTCTCCAAGTCCAACCCCTGCCTATCAGAAATTTTCTTTATGTCAAGAAGTTGCAAAGAGTGAAAGGCAAACACTGCCAAGTGACAGTTGTACTCCAGAGAAAAGCAACATTCATTCTGGAGTCAGCTGTTGCATTTCATGAATCAGTCAAGTGTTCTCCTAGGAGCCATTGGTTCGGTCAAGCTTGGGGTATATTTATTTTGAAGTAAACAAGAGGACATATGTTGTGATATTAAATAGCTGCACTTGCTAGTTGAACAGACTGTAATACAAGACTCTTGTACTTTAGGTACACTTCCATATGGGGCAGAGTTATGGTGTAAAGCCTGCAGTTTCTGCTAAGGATGTGATAAGACAAGGCTGCCTTGAACTTACATCAGCAGTGTGCCTGGCTTAGACCAAGAATAACTGGCATCAGGTCTTGGTTCTATTAACAGGAAAAATGAAAAATTAGAAATGAAAGTGAGTTCATTTTAATTATGGTTTGTCTGAAAAATAGTGAGTTCCAAGAAACGTATTTATAAAAATGTCATATGATGAATTTCTTGTTGATAATGTCAGCATAAGTTTCATTCATTAACACTATCTCTGCACTGAGCCCTTGAAATTATATATTTAACCTGTGCCTGAACTGAAAGCCTGGAAGGTATAAATGTCAGTCATATCAGTTCCATAGGAATATCTTCAGCTCCTCCTTTTAAGAGAACAAAATGCTATAATGAAGTCCTATTCCAGCTTTCACACTCTGATTATTTCAGGGTAGTTATTCTTAATACCACTTTGTATTCTGACAAAGATGATTGCGTGACAAGGGCCAAATCTTAATGTCTTTACTCAGTTCTGAAGCAATTCTCAGCATGAATTTAGTAAAATCTGTAAAGCCTGAATAGAATTTAGCCAAGAGCATTTTTAGTCCTCAAATCTGCAAGCACTTCTGTATCTATTTTGGTATTTGAACATGAATAGTCGTGGAGATTGCAAAAGTTAGTCTGGAGATTTTTTTGTTGTGGGTTTGGGTTTTTTTTTCCTCCTTTCTTATAAATGTTACCTGCCTATTTTAACTGGAAAAGCCTTGAGCTGTTAAGAAAAGAGAAAAACAGAATGTTGCTAAGCACAATTATGAGAATTCAGAACAAGCCAGAAGCAAGCACATAGGGTTTCTTTGATGATTTTTCTAACATAATATAAAGATTATGTTCCCTTTAACAGAAAGTATTCAGAAAGGTGACCTTTTCTTGGTTATGGAAGAAGCAAAATTCTTTCAGAAGTCTAATGTTCTGCAAAGTAGAAGAAAATATTCTGCATATTATTCTTAAAGCACAGCTCAGATCCAACACTTATTTAAATAAGTCCATCAGAGTAGTTAAATGTCTTATATTTATAAATTAATTTTATTCTTACTAGAGTTATTTATTTGAACTATGTTTTCTGACCTATTGAAACAATTCCACATAAAGTTCCCAGACAAAAATCAATCTAACAAAATCAATTTATCTTTCTCTAAAAGACACAATCCTTGTGATTGCAAGGATAATAAAATAGAATAGTCCTCCTGCAGCATTTATTTATCACAACTTGGATTTTCATTTTTTTGCTTTATGAAAGAACTGGTTGGCCTTAATTTGGCCAAAAGACATGGAAAATGATCTTTTTTTTAATAACATTGAATGAATTTTCTAATACAAATATCAGCTACTTCTGAAATGTGATTAATAAATTGTTTAGTTTAAATCTTTCTATCATTTTGTCATTTTTAACTGCTATTGGTGAACTACTATTTTAAAAGAAACATGTTTTCATTTGTCTTTTCACAATATTTTCAATACAAGATTATCCGCATCCTCTACATGTCATCAGCAAATTTTATTTCAGTGCAAACTTCTACAGTTTCTTACTAATTTGTGCCAGTTGAGAACTTGAAGCCATAAATTAATTCAAATTATCATTTAACTGAATTTCAGCTTTTGTAAGAATAGATACACAAAAGAGATTGCTGCACCACAGTACTGGTTACTGACTTCCTCAATATCTGTAAGTATATGTAGTATAAGTTTATAACTATAATGAAGTATTTTAACAGCTTACCCAACAGCAATCCTAATGCTACTTTGCTGATTAGATATAGCATTTGTACTATAATACTCTGATTAAATCATTAGTGATGAGCAACTATCTTCAGTAGGCTGGAAGCGCTAAAGAAAATCAATTCAAATATTAGTAAATGAAACTTCATTGAACAAAGCCATTCAAATAAGCAGCTAATCCATGGATAACTTTTTAGAGACAATTTCAGTGGTCAAATACATAAGTAAGATATAAAAATAAAAAGCACACGAAATAAGGGGTCCCAAAGAAGTTCAAGATTTTGCACATTCATGTCTGGAATATCTCTAATACAGCATTTTTATGTTCTTCTGATGGCAAATAAGTAATCTGCTGTTAGGCTAATCATGTGAGGCTGATGAGTATTAGTGATCACATGAAATGCAGACAAGAAAGAAAAGGCCTAAACATTTCCAGAGAAACTGCTGCTATATTTTTGTGCATAAACCACATATCACACACAATTGAGTGTTTCACACCCTGTTGGCTACTAATAACATAATTAGTAAAATTCTAGACCTGTGCATGACATCAAGTCCATATCATGTGTATACCCATCCCTGAAAAGTGGAAGAATTGTTTAATTCCTGGAGGTACAGCCCAGAGTGATAAAACCAGCCAGTGAAACAATTGTAACCCAAGATGTGAGAAGATCATTTTGCATGAACTCTCCTGCAGCCAAACAGCTCTTCACCTCACCCTTTCTCTCCCAGACCATGAACGGTCGCCCTGCCGGGGCGGATCAGCTGCTCTGCTCAGCCTCCTCCCATGGGCTTTCCCATGGGCTGCTGTGCACAGCTCCTCCCTGGGAAAGAGCTGGGTAATGGGACTTGTCTATCGGGATAAGGTAGATCAGTGAAGGGAAAGAGGAGTTCAAATATTTAGCTGTCTCTAAGGCTTACTTTGTATCCCCAAAGTTCTTATTTTACACTCAGAGGGATACAAAATAAGTGTGAACTACTAATCCTTAGACAGCCTCTGAATATTTGAAAATAAAGCAAAGCAAAACAAAACAAAGAGTTTGCCTTATCCCCAAAGACAGATTCGTAACTCCAGCATTGTAGACCTGAAAAACAGTCAGAGAATAGATTAAATGAATTGTTTTATTTCTAGAAATGGCTTTTCATTCTATTAGTTCACCAATTTGCTGTCAGTCCAAATGATACAGTCATTTAGCTCATGACTGGTTCTGCTTCAGGGTGGGAAACAATGTGAGCAGTATTAGGACATGAGTACTACTGGGCTATTAATTTTTCATTACAGTAATGACATGGGCCTCAAAATTAGGACCACAGCCCCACCACGATAATTGTGATACAAACTAGTGTAGACCTTATTTTAGAGAGCACCAAATAACTAACAGGACACAGATTATATAAGACACAAGTGGACAAAATAAAGGAAGAAAAGAGAATAATAAAACAACCATAGCTCACAACCCACCAGATGGTTGCAGCTACACAAATTCTATAACAGTAGTATTCAGTTCTGGTTGTTTACATTGTTTATTGTTATACATAGTGGATGCATTTCAGAGCTGCTCAAAACAAACAGTGTAATCTACAATGCCTTTGTATTTACTATGCTGCCTAAGAAGACTTGAAGGATGTAGAGGTTATATTGAATTAAATTAAGCGTTTGGTAAAGATTTTTCATTGCCTTGAAGTTTATTGAGTTGCTTCTAGCTACAAAACTTCCAAAGTTGCTTAGAAGAGTTTGCTGAACTCCCCCTAATTGGCAATCAAAATATATATAGAAAAGGGAAGAGTGGCAGATCTCTCTTTGAAAAAGAAATCATGGCCTTCATGAAGAATTTCACATTTTGACACACTATCAAAAGAAAGTTGGTTAGCTGATATACCTCTGCTACATCCAACGCAGTGAGAGCACATCTCTCCACAACCTCAGAGAAAGGCAGAATGGTGTACAGACAGTTCAAGCCCTCCCTGATGAGCTTTGGGGAGCACAAAGCATGTGTGAACAGAGTTAAAAGGGACTTACTGATCCCTGAAAGACAAATACAAGAGTCTGTGTGTGTGTGTGTGTGTGTGTGTGTATTGCCCTGCCAGACAGAGCCTGCTCATGTTTGTGAATTCAGGATACTTCCTCAAGAAATTAGAATTCATATCTTGAGCCAGAACTACAGTCAGCACAACCTACAACCCTTTTCCGGTAGGTTGGTTTCCAAAAAAGTCCAGCATAATATCACTTCATCTGTTCCCTAGAAGAGCTTTGGAGCAAATAGGGGAAGGAGGTGAAAGACCTAAAGATAGATTTGTTTACTGCATCTTCTTTTGACACTTTTGTGAACTTTGTGAGAACCTGTGGAGAGGGATAATATTAGCAAAATATGATAGTAAGCTGAGTTTTCAACAGCTATTGATCCATGCCTCAGAGTTCAACACTCAGGTTTCTATTTTGAAAACATCCTGCATCTTAAGGCCTTTTCCCCAGAACCTAAACACCCTCACAAAAAGGAAGAGAAGGTGTCTCAGCAGCAGGTTAAGACAAGGTTTCAAGGGAAGAAGGACGGATGACAGCCCTCAGAACAGGTACAAATAGGTGAGATAGAAGCAATCTCTATGGCTGCTCATGTTTATAATGCCTAAATCCTTTTGCTGGAACTAGCCGTTATAACAGTCTATTGAAGTCAATGGCATTTTATAATGATTTATCTCAGTTTGTACTTGTAATCTCTAGCACAGCAGGGAAATATATCTTTATCTTCAGAGGTTCAGCCTATCCCTCAGCTACAAGACTATCTTCTACCATACACTGATATAATCTCCATCCTTTCCCAAAGCCTATCACAGCCTGAATTCAGTTCTAATGCAATAGGCAGATTTGAAGAATTGAATCACTGGAATATATTTCAGCACAGTATATTTAGATTGATATCTTGTAAGTCTGGTACCCTGTTATTTTTGAATGTTGTAAAAATACATTGCTCTACCATTTAATATGTAATTTTAGTACTAAATATGACAGCAATAATTCTAGGAATGGGAGTGGTATTTACTGTAAACAAATCCAAAGAAAAATGAGATACAGCAGCCTCTGGAAACCATCAGCATTACTGATGTAGTATAATAAGAGGCTATGAAGTGTGTACCATTTAAAGTGTTAGAAGTGGCAGAAGTCACACCCCTGGTAAGTCAGAGTCCTAGACTGGGACAGAGCTCCTCAGAGCAGATGCACCCATCCACATCTCAAAATACAGGGAGAGCCCAGTGGCCCTCCCTCACCCCGGGGCCAGGGTGACAGTGGCCTCAGCAGTGGGAGGTGATCTGCCAGAGGAAGGAGCTGAGGGAGGTGCTTAGCATCAGCGAGGATGCACAGGAGATCGACAGGTTCTGTAGGGACAAGAGCCCAAGGCCCATGTTGCACAGGAGGACATATGGCCAGAGGCTGAGGATGGGGACTTCCATCATGAGTGAAGCTGAAAGCATGTGACTTCTGGCAACAAGGAAGCTCCTCCACCTGCAGATGTTCAAACAGGTATGGGGCCTTGATACCACAACAGAAGGAATGGGATCTGTCAGGTGAGGTGTCTAGGCTGGCCATGCCCAACCTGCTGATCAGAAAAAGTGACAGATGCTTGTGGCTGGAGACTCCAACCCACCTGCTGACCAGACCCGTTGACTCAGGTCTGATGCTTGCTTCAGGCTTGAGCACAAAACATGGCAGAGAGACTGGTGGGACTTGTCTGGTCCTTGGGCTTTAACTTCTGTAGGCATGAGAACCTCTCTGAGGACAAGGTTTGCTGGGGAGGGATGGGATCCACCTGACAAAGCAACACAAGAACATCTTTGCTAACAAGCTTACTAGAGTAGTAAGGAGAGCTTTAAATGAAGTTCATCAAGGAATGGAGACTAAAGTCCACAGATAAATGGTTGGAAAAGGCAATGGGGGGAGCACGTGTGAGACAGGAGGGTCTCACACTCCCACATGAAAACAATGTCACTGAGAGCCCATCTCAAGTGCCTGCACACACACGCACACACACACACAGCACTGGAAACAGGAGGAATCAGAAGTCTGCGTGCAGCTGCAGAGCTATGATTTTACTGGCATTAAAGAAATTAAGATGTGGTGGGATAGCTGGCATAACTGGAGTGCTGCAATTGATAGACTTAGGAACTTTAGGAAAGACCAGGGAAGACATGGCACAGGTCATGCCCTACAGGGGTGTTTCAAATGCAGAGAGCTCTGCGATGACACTGGTGACAAAGCAGTCAAGAGTTCATGTGTCAGGATCAGACGGGAAGCTGACGAGAAGTGGTAGGCGTCTGCTACAGACTGCCTGATAAAGAGGAAAAAGTGGATGAGCCTTCTTTAAATAACTGGAAGAAGCCTCATAGTCACAGGCTTTGATCTTCAAGGAGGAATTCAACCATCCTGATACCTGCTGCAAGGACAACATGATGAGGTGTGAGCTACTCATGAGATTTATGGAAAATGCTGAGGACAATTTTTTTGGTGTGGGTGCTGGATGGCCCAAATAGGGGAAGTGCTCTCCTGGCTCTGCTACTCAGAAATAAGGAAGAAATAGTCAGGGATGTAACAGCTGATGGCAGCCATGAGTTGACCATGAGTTTAAGATCCAGAGGGAAGTGAGGAAGACAAGTAGCAGACTAGAGACCTTGGATTCAGATGAGTGAACTTTCACTTGTTTAGAGAACTGGTAGGTGACAATTCATGGGAGGAGTTTTGCTCTTGGTATAACTCAGGAAAACTAATGAGGTCTGAGATAATGCAGGATCATCTCCTTTTCTTTCTTCTCGTCTTATGATGAATGATAAGCAAAGCATGGCAGGACCAGATCTCAGCTGATATCTCACAGAAAAAAACCTCTGCTTCTGGGTTGCTTTGACTGTTGTTCAGGAACAAGAGTGGAGATCCCGGACCTCTATGTGAACACTGCATATAGACTTGTTGCTTTTAACAAGTATTAATGGGGTCTTCCCACCACAACCTCAGCTGAATTGTGGGAAATCTCTGTAACATATTGCCCTACTGGCACATCAGAAATATCCATCCTGTAGAAGTAGTGACCTATAACTTGCTCTTCTCCTGCTCTTCACAGGAGAATCACCTCTTAACCAGAGTCAGAGATGAAACTGAAGCTGCTGCCTTACCAAAATAACAGACTGTGGTAATAAGACAAAGGGGTAAAAAGACTTGCATATTTTTATGATGTGGAATAGCTGAAAACAATACTGAATTCACACTGTACTTTGGAAGAAACCAGGAAAGGAAGCCACAACTTTTAAAATGAAGAGCTTTATTTGAGTTACATGCTGCTATGTTTAGCAGTCTTCTGATGTGCATGCAGACTATATCTCTGTACCTATGTAGAAATGCTGAGGATGGTTTCTGGGAATATAAATACTATATCTAAATAATTGGAGGAAATAATTCAGCTGCCATATTCCCATATCCAAGTCTACAGAGTTCTGTAAAGCTTTTATGGGATCCACATTCCCACCTGGTGCCAGCCTGGGATAGCTATGACTACAGCAACTACAGGAACTACCACCCTGTTGTCAGGCTGGCTCTGATGAATGACATGGGCAGATTTATTGCAGCAGCCTCCTCCTCCCCCCACCCCCAAGGATTCGAGACACCTATATCTTTTTCAGCTTTAGTGTCGTGGAGCGCAACTACCCTCTCCCTCCCCCATCTTGGGCCCAGCTGACCACAAATAACTGACAACGCCCAGTACTGACCAGGAGGAATGAGGCGATACAGGTTGATACTGGTGAGGCCAGAAACAGGCATGAGATCAGCAAAAGGGGTATATTTTCCCCAACACGGCATGAGATCAACAAAAAGGTACCTCTTCCCCAACATGGCATGAGATCAGCAAAAAAGGTATATCTCCACACCAAATATTGTATGACCATGAGTCAAATTCTGTGCCCATAAATAGCACTGCAGCCTAGAGTCCACTGAGCTCTCCTGCATGGCAGCGGGCTGCATGGTGGTGAACCTCCCCTTGAGTTGGGAAGCCTCTCAAGCTTACTCTCCAAGAGTTAAGAGAACCTCTGACAAGAAACCGTTGGAGTGGTAAGAAACCGAGACTCAGGCAGTAACAAATGTGCAGTAAGATTTGCTTACTATGACTACACTGTATTGCCATCTTCAATAAACTTGTTTGCAATAAACCCAGAGTTAATACCTGCCTCCCCTGTGATATCTAGTCCCAGACTTTCTCAGGAGAAACTACTTACCTGTCCTTTGCCTAGACATTAAGCTGGAATAGTCTGTTATACTTTAATAGTGACCTGTTGATGGGCCTCCTGGTATCCCATCAACAGCACACGGCCCAAGGTCCTTTTTTCAGAGAGTTCTTACAACTGGATCTCTTCAGTCCCAGAAACTACCTATTCTCCTGTGCTTAGAGGCCAACTTCCAAATATTACGAGGATGACTTATGCCTTATACTGAGGCATCAATACTCCACAGCAAAATGCTCCCTGCAGTAGTGTCTTTCACAAATAAGATATAAGAAAAGAAGGCACATAGCTTTAGGTAAAAACTGAGCAAAGACTAAGAATCTGAATAGGAAGAATCCCTTACCCAAACAGAAATGGGTTTCCAACACTGTTCAAGTCAACAGAAAAACTTTATTAAAAGGTCAGAGAGGGATAGAAGGGTAACGGAACATGCCCATAACTTATGAACTGGAAAATGCGAGTGTTAGAGCTTTTGAAACCAGGAAAAGGGGAAGAGAAATAAGGAAGGAGTCCAGAGGAGAAGCGTGTGGGAAGTAACATGGCCAAACAGTACAAACAGGAACATGCCACACTTAGGACTAGTATTAACAGAATCTTGACTGCTATGGCTTAACTAAAGGAGGATGCACAACACCTGAAGGTCTGGAAAAAACAACAGAGGCCTAAGGATACTGTCTAGGTAAGGGCTTGGTGTGAGCCCATGCAGCCACCACCAAAGCTTGCTGAGGTTTTCCTCAGCTCTGGGCCAAACTTCTTTCTCTTTTGATACCTCTTATTGCTGTCCCAACACCTGGGCCAAAGGGCCATCCACAGAAAGTTGCTATTTCTGCCACCTTTGAAGATCCTGCTGCTCCTGAGACTCTATCAGTTTGGATCAAGGTAGGCTGAGGACTGCTGCCAGCTGTGCTGTGGGTCTCGAGGGAGCTTTCACTCACAGCTTCCATGTTCTCTCCCTCTCTCCTGTTGCCTTGGCAGTGCATCCCCAGCTGCAAGGCTCCAGCCTCCTGGTGCAGGCACTGTTGACTGCCTGCAGCAGCATGGAGTTGAGGTAATGACGTAAGAGAAGGGGCAAGTGCAGCTCCTTTCACCCTGCTCTTCATCAGAAGAACCTGCAGAGGAGAGAAAAGCAAACCTTTGGTCCTCGAGTGTCCCTCTACTGTTTGTGGCCATTGTGGCACAGCCCCCAGGTTTTCAAAGACTCGGTGTGGGCAGAGTGGGGTCAAACCATTTCTGCCATGATCGGCCCCTGTGAAGGGCAGATGAAGTTTGGCTCTGAATAGGATGACCCTCTCGCCCTCAACCCCCATGTACTGGTAGGTTAGTTCTGTGCCATGGCCAGTGCTGTGCCCCAGAAGACTGTGTATCCTGTGAAACTGCTGTCCTCTGTAGCAAGGGATAGGTGAACTAGAGGCTTCAGGCATTATGGTGTTGGGGAAACAGCAGGGTGGAAAGTAGGTGTTTATCAGTGAGAGCAGCAAGAGGCTTCTAGAGGGATACTGAAACCTCACTTTGATTTTTAACCTGTACTAGATGGAGAGGGGACCAGGAGCCTCCTGCCGCTCCAGGTGCTCCTGGGGTAGTGGATAAGGCCTGAGTGAGCAAGAGTGTCCATGCAAGTGTTTGCTGTGACCCTGCTCCCACCCCTAACTGCCTATCCAAACTGAGGAACAACCAAGCTGTGCTTTGGGGATTGCGTGCAACACCATGGGCTGGCTCTCCGCAGCCCTCAAGCAATTAACTACCTGGTATTTCTGCCCACACAAAAGTTTGCCTTCATCTCCTTCTCTCATGGGGGGAGATCTGAAGCGGCCTCCCATGAAACGCTGGTCCCCTGTCACTGTCATGGCTATTCAGTGCCAGCTAACATCTCTGGAGGTATGGGAATGGGTGAAGAGGTCTCAGGAGCAGGGCTGCACTATTGCTGCCTATCCACAGCTGCAGACTCAAGGAAGGTGACCCTGGGACTTTCTGATGGTATGTGTTTGCAGGGAGAGGGAAGAACAGTAATACAACTGAGTGCTATTTCTACCCTCCATCTGCCTAGGACTCCAAAACAAGAGCAGCTCCCAAGCTGCTCGTTCTTCTTGGCATTTGTGGGACAGGACTGGGGTCTGCAATTTTACCACATGTGATGTCATGTCATCAGTCCTTAACCTTCTGTGTTAGAGAGAGAAGGAGCCATTAGACAGGATCTTTGTATGGAAACCTGGGAGGGTTACATTATCACAAGATACTGCACAGGGCAAGGCCAGAGCTGGGCAGACATAGCAGGCAGTTTCTAATATAGCTACACTAAGATTTCCTTCATAGCTCACAGCCCTAGGGGAATTTTATGCTTCTAAATGCATTTTTTATGCTGTTAAATGCACAGCATCCCTGCTAGGCACGCAGCTTATACAGAGTTTTGTTTGCCACAGCTCTAAGCTCAAAACCCAAATTCCACTAGAAGCCTCAGGCATTGCCCTATCCTTTCAATCCAAAGCCATGCATAAAAACATAATTCAGTTACCTGGTCTGGACTCTGGAGTGCTGCTTCATGGATTCTTGATGCTGGCAGTGGCAGGAGCTGGCCAAAGAGGGGTCCCTCGATGTGCCTTGTAGCAGTCTTCAGAGAGAGCCAGGAAGAGAGGAATCCTGGAGTGGCACTGGAGGACATGCTCTCCTCTAGTTTTTCCTGCACGGTGGTCCTGGGGCCCCGTACATGGGATTACAGATGAGCAGGAGGCATTGTGGTATGCTCCCATGCAAAGATATTTACAGTCTCTCCATAATGGGCATGTCTGCTGTATTAGTCCCAGAGTGCAGTTCAAAGTTGCATCATCAAGAATGCAATCTTGCTGATTTTCTTGACTGCAGCATGGCACTGCTCAGCTGTCCTCTCGTATCTCCTGGTGCTCATGAGGAGCAACCTCCCGCTGTTGCCACAGGGTTATGCTGCCACTGGAGAAATATCTGGCTCTCTCAGTGTACAGATTTATGAGCTGTACTATTTCCCTAAGGATGTAGGCTACATTTTATGAGTTTTCTGAGACTGGACGGAGCCATAGATATCACCATTCCAGGAAAGGAACAGAAAAAGAGCAATAATTTTTTTTAAAGTGACAAAATAAGAGGTTCAGCATGTGAGGACAGATATAGAAGGTAAAGAAGGGTGAAGATTTCAGATTAGAAGGATGGATGGATGAGGCTGGAGCAGTAGTCTCAAAGCACTGAGTTCTTAAGGTCAAGGGCATACATGACTTACATGAGGAAAGCATACATGGCTCTTTATCTTGTTATGGAGCATAAGAGGTTGTCTTGGGAGCTGCTGATGGTTAAAGAGCCTTTTGTGGACACATGCACATTAGATATGCCCTTGGGGACCTTGTGGGTATACAGCCTACTCATATGTTCAGACCCTAATGTCCCCTCAAGCACTGGAGCACAGCTTCCAGTTTCATTTCTTGTGCAGGACACCTCGTTCATGCACATCAAAATTACATTTGAGAACCAAACCAGAGAGACAATGGGACAGAGGGAGAAAGGGGGAAGGAGATGCTGCAAAACTACCTGATTGTTCAAATGAAATCCCTAGCAGAGGTACAGCATGACTGATCTCCCTTCTGAGTGGAGCAGAAGAAATTGTACCTCATTAGCCTTGCCCCCTCTTTCTTTATTCAGAAGAAAACAGGAAACTGTGAAGGCCAAAAAAGTGAGACTGCCTAAATAAAGCTCGGCCTTTTTTGTATGTTTTTGGTCATTTTCCAGTATCCGTTGAAGTCAGTTGGAAGCTGCTCTGTAAGAATATTCCTTCTGAGGCTAGCATCTACCCATGCAGAACTCATTCAACCAGCTGTGCCACAGATGGAATACCAGTTTGGGGAAATAGATTTGTCTCCACGGTGTGGTGACGACCATGAGTAGAGATATAACCCCATGTTGACTAAGGACTGATTAATGTAAAAGCAGATTTGGAAAGGCATTTGCCTGTTCTACCAGCCAAAGCACCCTCTCAGACAAAGAAGGAGTTCAGTTCTTCTCCTTAGACCTGCAGATTTGCAGTTCACTGACTACAGAGAAAGCCACATGCTGACATCCCTTGCCCTAGGATTAAGTCTTTTATAACTCACGGTAACTAGTAGTAAAAGATGGGACAGGATTATAGATTTTGATGTCACAAAGCCATTTTCTGCATACTCTTACTAAATAGTCCTGTTCAGGAAAAAAGGAAAAAAGAAAACCTTAATCAGTAGATGTAAATGCATGTTTAAATCTAACCATGCATTGAAGTCTCATTGCAATCAGCAAAGACAGAGATAATTCAAGGGAGATAGATTTAGGCCTGCATGTTTGTGCTTTCCTAAATTGGAACCAATAGGAGCCAAATTTAATAGTACTATTGACCATGAATTGGGCCATTACTGTATATTTTTGAATTCAGCATTGTCTGCTCTGTACTTCACGTTCTTATCTCATCACATTTTCCTTGGAGATCTTTCCTTGAGCATGCAACACGAGGGCTTGTAAGAATCAATTAATAGATAAGTAGAGGAAATGACAGCTGACTTAATTTAGAGATAGGAAATATTTAATACACACATACAGTACTCAGGTTCTGTTCAGCTGCCATTCTTCACCATCATTGTTTTCTGCATGCATGGTAAGTCTCATAGTTAAATAACTTGCTTGTCTTAACTAGGAGATATGCATATACTATTCCTATTTGTTTAACCTCATCCAACTTTTGTAGTTGCAACTCATGGTGCTAACCATGAATCAGGCAGATTTTCATGCAGTCTCTCTTAGGCCCCTGAATCCCTGTGAGTGCTTTGCAACTCAAGAAAGCATTTCTCTGTGTTAGGGAGTAGGCCAAGATAAACCAGTATTAAGAAGTGGCAGCAAGCACAGCTTCAAAATACTCTTTTTATATTGATCCGTAACCTCTTCCTTAAAAGTGTATTGGCAACTGTTTTGATTCCACAGTTTCATGTCACCAGGAACCCTTATTTGCTGGATAGAAGCACTCTGTGTGCCAAAGCAATGGTTAGCCTGTGAAGATGTTGCTGGAGCTGCCTCCAGCTTTGGGAATGCAGGCCTGCCTGGGCAGAGTGCAGCTCTTTCCAGTATGCCCCTCTCTAGTCACATCGAACTGTTTATAATGTGACTGAAAGCACTTGTGGGAAATAGCTAAATGACCACAGATAATAAGGATTATTTGCATAAAACTAGCACAGGAGTGTTAAAAGGTCACAATTTGAAGCTGATTTCTGCTGAAATTAAACCTAGGTCATACCACACTTAGGCTCTTTAATTACTTTGTTTTCAAATATGCATCATGGCATCTGATGGGCATTTCACTTTTCTCTCCAGTATGTCAAGTCTCTAAACAACAAATATTTACATTTTCAACTTGTGATAAAATCAAAGAGAGCTCTAGCCACAGGATTCAAATGTAGATTTTGACCCACACATTGGATTCTCACATTATGGAAAGTTAAGATCTGGGACTTAGTTTGCAGTGTTTCAGTTAGACAGTAGTATCTAGTACTCTTCCCTCCAAAAAAACAGACCACTCATTTTCAGACCTATACCTTCGATCAGCCTGCTAAAGCAAACATTTTGGTCTCCTAATACACTATTTTACCTTTGTTTGCTCAAGATTTGATGGAGAGTAAGTTACTAAGATAGACATGATGAGCCAGGAATGGTGTTCAGTGAACGCCACATGCTATAGGACATTTTTTATTCCTATTTTCATGTTGGTTTGTTTTTATTTATATTTCCAAAAAGTGAATTTGTACACAGAGGTTTGACTGAGGGAATTTTATTTGTAAATATTTATACACCAAGGAAGATATATTAGAAAAGCAATAGACACACTTCACATTGCTTTAGTTTTGATATGCCTGGAAAGAAATATTTCCCTTTACAAGTGCTAAAGCTAACTGAGGAAGAAATCTCCCTTTTAACTATATTTCTAATATCAATTTTCTTAAAAGTTTGATATGCTCAGTGGCCTTGGGGCTACAATGAATGATAAATTTAGAAACAGCTAAAATCTTCCGGGAGGCTGAATGAACGGTTGTTGACAAAGTAGTTGCACAAATTTTCACGATTCTGTCATAACTGAGAGTGTTTTAACTGTAAGGAGAGCTATGAAGTCCATTTAAAAATTTTTAGTGACTTTATCTGAAGCAAATACTGATACTATATGAGGTTAGTGAGAGTCCAAATGGGAAGTGAGGCAAAAGTGAAGGAAATGGATTTGATACTTTTTATGCACTGTCACTTTGGAAATGGGACCAAATCCTCAAGTAAAAAGCTATAATATCCATCCCCTGTGGAGGACTAGGAAGACCACAGAGGATTACCCCGGTGTCTGTTCTTAGCTCTTTTCAGCCAGACACCCTCCTTGGCCTGCTTCCCTGGCACACTGTGTTCACAGGACCCATGCCTCCCTTGGGGCCAGAGTCCACCTTGAGTTCCGGCATGGGAAGGGATGAGCAGCGACATGGGACAGGGCCAGCTGCGGCACACACATGATGCTTTCATCAGTTCAGCTGCATGGCTGCACGACACCTCCTTCAACAGGCAGTCTACAAGTCCTCGCACAGCCTAACCAAACCAAAGAAGAACAGCAAACATCCCCCATATGCATGCTTTTCATGTATTCAGTGACACCCTCCTGTTAAAATTGTATAATACTTATAAATTTTTCAGCTTCTTAGAAGGAGGACCATCTTTTTAGAATTGTTATGAGAGATTCCTGGAGTCACCGAAACCCTGTCACTATTTTTCAAACAATCCAAAGCAAATCCAAAATATCTTTTAGATATTTAGTAGAAGAACACTGAAAAAATTAAGGAGAATTATGAATGGGCTTTTCAAACTTCATTTTAGCTTGGTGAGTGGGGTCCAGAACAGTGTTCAACAGTGTGGCATTTGTGAAAACAGGGGAACACTGCTGAGGGGGCTGGCCAGAGAAGAAGCAGCAGAAAGCACAGTGATTGACTTCTCTTGGGCTGGATACTGACATTTGTTAACCAAAGGATAGATGGAGAAAAAAAAGTCAATTTAACCCCAAAATAGGTTCATTAAAATTACTAAAATTGCATAAAATTTTTCCGACAAACCACTAATTCACCAGAAAAAGGATTTTTAGCTCATTTACACTATTTGCAAAACTGAGTTGACTCTGTTGTGTAGTTTGGGCTGAAAAAAATGGAGAAAATAGAAGGTTTCAACCTTTTATTTTAAAACGATTTTTTTCTTCAAATTTTGCTTAGAGGCAATAATAATGACACCCCCCCCCGAAAAAAAAAAGAAAGAAAAGCTTTCATCAAACTGCAATAATGTGTTGGTGCTGGTATGATGGTTTCTTTAATACAACTAATAGTTTTATTTTCAGGTCAACATCAAACATTTTTAAGCCTGATTTTCTAAGGAGTGTGAATTACATAATCCTGATGTTTTCATTGCAAATATTTGGAGCAGAATGGTGTATGTCTGGCCATAATATTGGTTTTAGTACACCGATAAAAGGAAAGAATGTGAAAATGACTGGCCTGTATTTCAGGGGTAGGGGAAATATTCTAGATATTACTGTCTACTGAAATATCCTGCAACCTGAATTCCAGATCTTATCCCTCCATAGCAAGGGAAACCAAGATCTACCTTTGAATTCTGTCTCTGGTGCCCTTTTCAATTTGCCTAGGGATGTAGCTTTGTTTCTTACCAGTGTTGTCACTACTAGTAGTCTATCTGAGAAGAAAGATTGAAATGAATGGTTCATGAAGGGAGACACCGGCACAACTCAGCTTCCATTGCATCTGCTTGGCAGTGGCAAGCTGGCATGTGGCTACCTGGAAGAGATGCTAAAGGAGATGTGTTGGCAGTGGTGTGCAAGGAGGAGGAGTAAGGGGAACAGGATACAAATAGGTAGGAAGGCAGATTTTATTATTTTGCTCCTCATGCAAAGAAGTGGTCTATAGAGCCAAGATTTTGCAAAAGAAACTCTTTCCACATTTCCAGTCTTTATTTTTACCAAACCCCACATCTTTTGAAAGCATGGCTTGCACTTCAGCAGGTGCCATGGAATTTTCTGAAATCCCATATTTCAACACCCCTGTTGGAAAGACAATGTCAGTGAAGAATTGGACTAGATTAGCTTTTCCTCATTTCACCAGGAAACCTGCAGTCAGGCAGAAGAGCTGAGAGACCAGATATGTCACAACAGGGATGCAAGAGCTGTTTCTCCAGCTATATCCAGAGCTATTAATTTTCACTACTGATGCTGGTAGTCACTCTTGGTGCCTTCCATGGAGCACTGCCTGGGAACTAGAAGTGCCGTCTTCTAGCAGGTCCCCATGGGGAAGCAGAAGTGTAAAAGGCAGACTCTTTCCACACAAAGAATAAAAACTTAGATCAGTGTTTCCAAAAGTGACTTCTGATTTGGAGTGACTCAGTCTTCAGACAACAAATTTAGGCAGGTGACTAATATTAGTCATGCATGTAGAGCTCAGAAGCACATATTTGATTGAAAATGGAAGTCCTGATTACAGCACTGTCCTAAAGTCAATAATGAACTGCCTTAAACAATGTATTTTTAAAAATTCCCCCACCGCTGAGTCACAGACACCTTATTTTTCTCTTTAATTTATTGGGAAGATTGAAAGAAGCCTTCTTAGTACTGCCATGACAGTGCATTCAAATTGGTTGTCAACAATGCCAGTCTCATTCTGAAACAAATTTGCATGCTATTCGTAGTTGCTCTAAACATAGTAATTTTAAAACTCTTATCTGTGGTCCTCTACTCCCAGGAAAAGAACAAATTTCTCAGATAAAATCAAAACAAAAACTTCTGGAATATATTTACTTTTGAAATGTAAATCTCTGAAAGTGGTAAATTCAAGCAGTCAAGGACATTTTCAATTGAGTATTTTTTAATTACACAAATAATGTTCTTCACAATTGCCATACAGAGAGAGGTCATATTTCACAAAGGATAATCAGAAAGCTTGTTTTGGATTGGCCAGTCCAAATTAGCAGTTATCCACACACCCATAGAATTTTATAGAATGAGAATGACTGAAACCTTGGTCATGTTCGGCAATTCCCAATTAACTCCATTAAGAGAATACATTTCCATGAAATATTTGGATTTTGACAGAGTAACATTTTTTTAACAGAAAAATACTTCATCAAAAATGTTTCAGTCAGTCCTACAGAGATATTTCATCCAACTGTTTCTCAGGATCATAGGAATAATTATCTTTTTAAAACCAAACCAGAACATTATAACGACAGGTTTTTTAATCTTTAAAAGAGTTTATTAATGAATAAAAAAATGTGGGGAATAAATGAGCAGCTTTACTTTTGAACAGCAGAGATTAGGTTTGAGACATGGCATAATGGATGTTGAAGAAAGGGAAAACACTGTCCCACAGCAGAACCGAAATTGTTCAAGCTGCCATCATAGGTTCAGTTCTGTTTTCTATGCTTTTAATTCAAAATAAATGAATTTAGAGTAACCTGCAATTGTAAACAACTTAATTGAAACTTTACTTGCTCAAAAGCTGACTGACTGCTAGAGAAGACACAACTGTGCTGTAAACGTCTTATTAATATGATCTTCTGATGTTTGCAACTGTATAAAAGATACAGAAATATCACTTATTTTCTCTTTTTCTGAGGAGACAGATTTATGCTTTTTTAAAGAAATACGCGAGAAAAACTATGGTACTTACAGTAGTGGAGCACAGCATTTTTATGCTATCTATAATATTTAGGATAGGATGGAAAATTTTGTGTTTCTAACAGTGAGAACTGCCATAAAAGCGTAGAAAACATGTCTACAATCATAGATTTTAAGACTGTTTGTTTTAACTATTACTGCAATAATTCTTGAAAGCAAAAATACAGATAGGGAATGAGATTACATAGAAATGTCATGAGAGGGACAAATTATAAGAAAATATTTTTCCCAGGAATATTAATATATTAATATATGTCAGATATACTAATATTGCCAGGAGCTAATTTATTTTAAATGATATAGAAGCTTTGAAATATCATGTCATAATTGATTTAACTGATTTACAAAGGTACAGTGTAGTGTTAGGAGATGGTGTGATTTATCCAAATCACCTGGATATTATTGGGATCCAGAAGAATTCTGAAAGAACTCAAACTGTATTTTTAGAGAAATAGGGATGTACTATGGATAACGGTGCATTTTCACCACACTGTGAAGTAATGAAATAACACCTTCTGTTTTGAATTCACATTTTGTTTTTGTTTTGTTTGTTTGTTTTTTTACTGTGAAACTATGAGATTTAATATACTAAGCAAGTTACTATAATCATATCTTATTTTATTTTCACTTTGTAGACTGATTTCTCAACTCCCCTATTATTAACCATTATTAACCACTATTAGTATTATTGTAATATCCAGGAGACCTAGTCATAGATCAGTAACTCCTTCTGTTTAGCAAAGTAAAAACATACAAAGGAAAATCTGTCCATGCACCAAACAACTTAACTTTAAGTATGTGATAAGAGAAACAGTTCAGTACAGAAGGACTGTGTAGTACACGGAAGAAGACTGTCAGTGTAACAGCCAGTGGTCTCAAGAGCCTAGCCCCTGCCAAGTTAAATAAAATCACAGAAGAGGAGGATTTCTATGAAAACAGCAAAACAGGTATTCACTGGGGGATCCTTCCAAGGAGGAGAGACAGTACGGGAAACAAGAATGAAGGGTTTTTCCCAACACATAACAAGTGGTTGGTGCAGTACTTTAATGCACCAGGATTATTTAAAAGTAGAATGGTAATGCCAGAGAGATGAGACTCACATCAGACTGCTACACAGTACAGGCCTAGAAGAGAAAGTGAAGGAAAAAAACCTCTGAGCGTGAGCAGGCTGAACTGCCATTGAGAAACTGGGGCAGGGCTGATGTCCCATAAGATGGTGGAAGAAAACCTCTTCATAAATATAGGAAATAGGAAGACACTGGAGAGATTATACAAGTCAGCCTAACTTCAATATACAAAAAGATACTGGTACTAGACCAACAATTTGTAAGCCCAGCTTTTTAAGAAAAATGGGGACAAACGGTTGTTCAGAGGGAGCGATGTAAAAGAGTGAGTTTTAGAAAGCTGTTTCATGAGACCTGGTGAAAGAATTTAGGAAAGCAAAGACTCAGGAGCATTTTAAAATACATAAAGTACATAAAAAGAGTCTAGTTTTCTGTTGTCCACAAGTGATAGGGTGAGAGGCAATCAGCTTAGTATCCCACAGCGATTTGGTTACATAGCAGAAAAAGTATTCCAGTTGTACATTTAGAAAGCACTGGAATAGGTATCCTTATGGTAGGTATCCTGGTGCCCTTATGGAAAATCATTTAGTATTCTACATTAATAGGAAGAGGTGTGCCTTTTTGCATGAGAAAAGAGATTACGGGCTTAGTATCTGAGAAGCACATTGGTGACAGACTACATGATAAGTACTGCTTTGGGACTGGATAGGAAAGGTCATAACTCACAGATGCCATGCATGAACAAAGAATCTTCAAGACCCAGGCAAAAACCTAAAAGTGAGGTGACTCCAGAAGAAGACATAAGAACATAAGAAATGGTCTGCTTGGTCAGACCAATGGCCCATCTAGCTTAGCTCTGCAGTCTGTTCCCTCATTTCTTTCTCCCTCCTACCCAAGATGTTGTAGTAGAGATGTTTAGCACATATCTCCCTATCCATTTCTCTTCCTTTTAGTGTCTAGCAACCTGCTGTCCATGAATAGATCTCATACCTCTGGAACCTGCTGGTACTGTTTGCGCTCCATAGCCTTCTGTGACAACAGTGAACTTCCAGAAGTTCATTACTTGCTTTTATCTGTTTTAAAGTACTGCTCCATATTTCCAGTTTTGTGGGTTTTGGTGAATAAGAGTTCGGCATTCATCTTATCAACCACCTCCATGATTTTGTAAACCAGGAACCTATCCCCACAGCTTTCTCCTCTCCAAATTGAAGAATTCCAATTATTTTAGCTTCTCCTGAAAAGGTGGCTGCTTCAGTCACTTAGGTCTTCATCTACCTTCTGCTGGATAATGGATTCGGATGACAGGCAGGATGGGGACAAGGCCTAACATATTTGAAGGGTGGGGAAGGCTACAAACTATGTTGTAGCCATGCTGAGCTAAACGATGGCTTGTCTTCCACATTTGTCATACAATTCTGTATTTCAGGGAAAACATAATAAGCAAAAATGGTGCCGAAGCCACACACATAATGTCAAAGAATGCATATCTTCCTGTTCAACTATTTAACATGCTATTTACCTTTAACTGCATTTCAGAGGAACACTTCATATAACCCATTTCAACACTATCAATATTGTGGCTGGGGGTTTCATGTCATTTGCCTTTTGGCCTTTTGTTTACAATATCAGTTGAGCCTACTTCCTTAAGAAAAAAAAATGCCATTTATATCCCTTTGCTAAGAACTAACAGAAGAGGGCATTGCAGCATTATAACCAGATGCAGAATTATACTTGGATAATGGGAGTGGAGCTGAAGCAACAATAGCTCTCCCCCATCAGCATTTTCAATTCAGCCAGGGGAAGAAGTCATATGAAATGGTAGAGGTTGAATAGCTTCCCCCCTGCATTTGCTGAGCATTTAAGCTAGTCCTGTTCCTAACTGCAGTTTTCACTGTAGTTTTACACTAAGTTTCATTGCATATTTTTAGTACTTAGGTAAGCAGTTCTGGTATTACATGAAAGGTGCCCTTGAGTGACAAGTGGGCAGTCTCAGCAAACAGGTTGAGGACACAACAGCACATACACTTCCTAAAAATTGAGAGAGACTTCTTGGTTAAAGAAAATCAGATCCCCCAAACCAGTAAGAGACAAAAGTAGCAGAAAAAGAATAAGGAACTGCATTAGAAAACATCTCCCAAATTTACTTCCAAACCATGTTATATAAAGGATCTGACAATGAAAAGAAATATCCTCAGAATAATGCATTGGGATAATGTTGGCAACTCCTATGAAGAAACAAAATGTGAAGTTTTAAGAATCATTTCTAAGAGTTTACTACAAAAAAGCTAAATACTAAGAGGACTTGTATCACCACAGTTACAGAGCATCCCATGAAGGTGTGGACTTGTATAGACACATGGCTCTGAGGCTGGATGGGGCTCTGGCTTTCCTGATTAGCATCAGCTTTGCTCCATCTCACATAATGGGGGAAAAAACAGTACTGCCGTTCAAGTCCCCTAGTCCCTGCCTACTAAGCGTTTAGCCTACAAGTGGTGGTGTACTTTTTATTTCTATGACATATTGAGATGACAACTTTAGCAGAGTAGCTTTGTGATGGCTGGATGCACAGCCATGACACCATCTTTTGTTTATCCTTGTTGTCCCTTGATGAATGACAGATGAATACAACAGACTGTGCGAGTGTCCCTTAGCTGCAGAGAACAGTTTATAAATGACATTAAAAGCCTAGGAGAATAGCAAGGTTCCACTTCTTGGAATTAATAACTTGAATGCACTTAACTAACCCTGCTGTACTAAGCACATACACATGTCTCAGGTTTACTTCTTATTCACAGGACTGTCACTTTGAAGCGTGTCAAAAAAGATTTTTTTTTTTTTAATTGCCAATGACACAAGCATTTTGAGATACTTGGTCATTTTGTGCCAGTTTCTAAAGTTTGAAAGAGTTTGCATCCCATCCTCATGGTGAAACACCTCCAGTTGTGAAGAAGGGTGAGCAAGCAAAGGACTCAAGTGGACTAACAAGGAATAAACCATTAAGTTGTCCACAGCTCTAAAATAAATAAAAAATAATTTTCTGTCTTCAGAGATGGCAGGCAGTTATTATGCTCATCAATTCTGTGGATGTTTTGGAAGCTCAAAACATCAGAAGCTCAAAACTCAGAAAAATATTGTTCTTTCTGGCCTAAGACACTCATTGTGAATTTTGGGGGAGGAGGTGAGAGGAAGGCAGGTGGAGGGAAGCCCAATTATGATGCTATACAGCAGCTGCAAAGTTTTAAACTATCACACCACTCTAAGCTTAAAAATCATTTATTGCTGTAGCATTAAATTGCATGTTGGTTCTGCAAAAACAGAAGCTGTGACAGTGATTAGCAATGCTTTGGTGCAACAACATTTAGGATGGAAGAAATACAGAAAGACAATCAGCTGGCCTGCTGGCCTAAGGTTCTGGGTCTATTATTTTTACTGACAAAGTTTCATGGAATTTCATTCTGATAAGATGTTTGGCTCTGCAAGCACACAAAACTACTACAAAACTACTTTTGTTTTTAGCTTAAGACCTACCATTTTACATCTTTCAGCAATCTTCAAATAATTAAATTTTAGCCACTATTCATATCCTTTTGCCCCTTAAGTTCTGTGTATCTATAACCTATAACACTCACGGAAAGGTACATAGCTGTAAAATCAAATACCAAATAAGAAACAAAGCTGATATACTTTGGGGGAACATTTGTTACATTTTATGGTTTCCAGAGTCCTTTCTGGCACAGGTTTTTATTTTGTGGAAGTTTGTTTGAATACATTCCTTATCTAATCATTTCTTTACACAAGAAGCATTGTCATATACAAAGCATCTTGTCATCTTATGTATATCATCAATGAAGACTGTCAATTTAGAAATACATCTGTCATTGGCTGACACCAATAAGTATGTATCTATTCCCATATCCATAAAGATGCACTAAAAAGAAAATATATTGAATCAGTTAGGGAAAGTAAACCATGAGCAGGGTCCTGATCCAGAATTTATCCAAATCCCATTTTCATCCACAGAAATTTTCTCTGGCTTTGCATTGTTCACAGGCACACACCCTCTATCTCCACTGCTACTTATTATATTGGGCAAAAAGAAGTGGACACTGAGGCAAGAGTCAGAAAAGGACTTAGGTGCACAAAGCATGATCCAGTGGAATTCAGACATTTATTTTTTGGGCACAACCGCAGTCTGAAAAAACCTGCACTTCCTAGAAGCATCTGAACTTCACAGACATTGTTCTTACGTGCTTTACAAGTCCCAGTGTACCTAGAACTGTGGATCTGTGCCTGCCTGTGACTATCCAACTCTTGACATGCCTGAACAACTAACTTGGTGCCTATCTCAGATCTAAGCCTAATCAACATTCAAAATTTATTAATTCCTCTGCCAGAGTCCACTGTGACTATATCTGTATTTATAATTAAAATAGGGCCAGAGCATGAGTCCAAGCATTGATTTGCAATCACCCATTCTCTTAACTGTTTGAATGTATCCTGGCATGATTTTGACTCTTGTAAACTAACACTCTCCGAGACCGTCTTGATGCAGATCTCGAGGGACAGTTCTACCCCATGGGATCAGGGCTTCCCTCTACAGGCCCAGCACATGAAGTGAGATACCAGAGCTGCTAACTTTTCAATCTCTGCATTACTGACTCAACTCAGTCCTAAGTTAAAAATTACAAGAAGGGTGAATGTTTGTCTCACAATGTTATTTTAAGCACAACTTTTCATTATCAAGGTTTTCCATGCTGTCTCTAGTATCTAAGTTAGGAATTTATGGCCTGGATGAAAGGACAGCTAGAGAGATAAAAAAACTGTTTGGATGGTCAGGCTCAGAGGTTAATAGTTAAGGGGTTATACACTAACTGGATGCCTTTAACAAGTAGATTACCACATGAGTCCATCAGGGACTTGTCCTGTTTAACATCTTCATCAATGACATGGAGGAGGTGATGGAGTGCACTCTTATCAAGTTTGCAGATGATACCAAACTGGGGGGAATAGTCAATATGCTGAGGGCAGGTCTGTCATTCACAGGGATCTAATCAAACTGGAGAAGTGAACTGAGAGGAACATTATAAAATTCAGCAAGGACATATGCAAAGTCCTGCACCTGGGGGTCTTGGCAGACAGCAAGCTGAACATGAGCCAGCAGTGTGCTCAGCAAAGAAGGTGAATGGTATTCTGGGCTGTATTAACAGGTGCATAGACAGCAGATTGAGGGAAGCGATTATCTCCTTTTGCTTGAACCTCATTAGATCACATCTGGAATACTGCATCCAGTTTTAGGCTCCCAATTAAAAAAGGCATTGATGAATTGGAGTGAATTCAGCAGAAGACCACCAAGGCAGTCAAGGGCTGGAGCACCTGCCCTATGAGGAGATGCTGAGGGAAGAGGATTTGTTAAGCCTGAAGAAAAGAAGGCATCAGGGGGACCAAATAACAGCCTTCCTGTGTATTGAGAAGACAGAACCAGGCTCTTTGTAGTGATACATGGTGGGAGGACAAGAGACAATGAGCATAATTTGAAACATGAGAGGTTCTCACATGATATAAGAAAATCCTTTTCACCATGAAAACAGTCAAGCAGTGGAGCAGGATGCCCAGAGAGGTTGTACAGTCTCCATCCTTGCAGGTTTTCAGGACTCAGCTGGATAAAGCCCTGACCAACCTGGTCTGATCTCCTAGCTGACACTACTTTGAGCAAGATGCTGGATTAGAGACCTCCTCAGATCTCCAACCTGAATTATTCTGTGATTCTATGGTTCTATGATTCTTCATTGCTTTAAAGCTAAAGTTTTAGCATATAATTCTGTAGGCTTTACTGAAAGAATTCAGCATTCTTCTAGTTTCTTTTGGGTCATGTAGTTTGAATTAGAATCATCTTATTGTTCCAAGACTCAGTGGAATTGTTCATTTTGACAAAGAAGACTGGAAGTGCTAATTAAGCAGATGCTTTATGAGTTGTCAGTTTGCATATCTCAGCCGTCACAGTAATGTTGAAATAAATTATATGCATTATTAAAGGGTGAATATCATCAAACCCATGTTATAACTAAGGAAGTCTCCAAAGAGAAGACTTAATTTTCTCATTTTACTTAAGAAAATGAGCTATATTCCCATAACACAAAACATGAATTTTAAAACTGCAGCCAAACTTATCAAACTGTAAAGGGTGGTTTGAAAGAACATATGAATGTGTTCTTAAGAATTCTGGCATATTTTTAAGGTAGCAAAACCCGCTAATATTAGTAGATGTGATCCAATTTACGTTACCTGAAAATCAGCATCTGGGGGAAAAAAAGACAAGTGTTTTCCCAGTGAAAACCTGGCAGACATCATGACATTTAAGCAAGAAAAACAGTTTCTTAATTAAGTTTTTTCATGCTGAATTCAGGAGGAAAAAACTACTATTGTCCATGTCCAAGAATTGTGTCCAAGGTTATCCCTTTCTTAACTGTGATGTTACTTACATTGCTCACCTATCGGACAATAAGCAGGTCCAGCAGTTCCAAACAGCTTCTCCACAGCTTTACAATAAAGCATCTTATTCAACCAACATCAGAGCTTCACAAGAATTCAGCGTCCAATAAAAATATCAAATGCAAAAGTGTAAACAGGACAGTTTGCACTGGACTTGTCTGTGGTGAGAAAAGAGCTGTCCTTGAGGTTTGTTCAGCTGCAGGTTGCAGAGTGCATGGCCTGGATCGAGTCTGCACAGTGCTCTGAAGGTTGTGCATTGCAAGCAGAATAAAGGCTTCACAGGTAGAAGGATGAAAAAGCTCGTGCTGTTTGAACACAGAAGGCCAGCAGCTAGTTGCCAGGTCTAAATGAAGGAGTGAGGCTGTCCTGTGCAACATGCTTAAACCAGCAAGCAGACATTGAATATGGGAACCCCTTAAACAGGAGGCAGTAAACAGATGTGTTTGACATTTGTTTTTTCCTTAAAAGAGAGAGACGGGGAAGAAAAGCCAATGTCAACTAAGGTAGCAGTAGATGAGACCAAATAATTGCAGATGACTGAATGCAGAAGCTGCAGGATGTACTTAACCATCAAGTGGGTACTTAATAGGAGCTATTTATGCATGAAGTGTTGCCTGAGAGAACCCGTAGAAAAAAAGCGCCTGAACACTAGATAGAGATGCAGCTGGAAATCATGATCAAATTCAGGCAAGATCTGAGGACAGGATGAAGAGAAGAAGATGAATAGACAAAGAGGACCTGAAGAGTACAGAATGAGCACTACTGTGAGGAGGAAGACACAGACCCTGAGAAAAGAACAAAAAATAGTAAAAAAATGAAATATCATGGGCAGCAACAGAAAAAAAGGCACTTCAATGCGTCTCTGTGAGCAACAGTGGTGTCTGGATGATTTGTCTCCCAATGTCATTCATCTGTCTGTGGATAGCTTTGAAACATCTGTGGTGCATGAATTTTGGTCAGGGAACCAGAATATCCCTAAACTGAAGAACCCCCCCAAAACATACGTAATGCAAGATGTGGCAAATTTCGGCACCAGCTACTTTGATCTACTGATTTACTCCTGTTGTACCAAATTACTTGCTAATGTAGACGCAGGTATCAGTAAGGGGACTGACAGGTCTCTCACTACAGCAGATGCAGGAAATGGAGGGGTGTGTTTGTTGTGTGCCAGAAGCAAAGATAAATAATGTGGGCTTTTCAGAGTGATGAATAATTCCTACAGCTGCAATATGTAGCTGGTAGGAAAAACATTTCCAGCTGTAACTGCTGTTCTTCATAATGCATTAAAAAGAGAATATCCTTATCTGTTTGTTTAGACAGAAAGAAAACACCGATCTAGACCCGTACCCTTTGCAAACATAAACCAGAATGAAAGTCAATGCAGTTATACGGACATATATCTGTCGTCTAGCTTCAGCAGTCCTGTCAGGACCAGCTATAAATTATGGAAGATCTTTTGTATAAATGTCTTGGGAGTGATCAAATCAATTTCTTTGACAATACCAGGGAAGAAATAAAGGGGATGTGGATGAAGGAAAGTGACACCTGGCAGAGAGCACTGAAATGCCAGTTGTAATTATAAAAAGAAAAACAATTTTCACATGCATTTCAGAGTTTAGTCATAGAGCTAAGTGCATCTTTATTTTATGAGCTTTCCTATTATCAGGCTCTGCAAAACAGTGCCATGAAATGAACAGTCAAATAAAGACCTTAATCCTGACATAAATAACATTCCCACAGACAGTAGTGGGAGATTTATCAGAAGAGTGTGTCCAGAACTTGACCTCCAAAAATGAATACATTGTTGGTACAGTGTACCTAATTATAATATCTTATTTAGCTACCACAGTAGGGGAACTGAAACATTAAGAAGCAAAAGGAAGTCAGATGCTGCCAGATGCCTCAGTCTTTGCAACCATTACTCACAGAAATAATATTTGCTTATACAAGAAGCCCCATAGCATTCATTAGTGTGTCACACAAGTATTAGCTGAATTCAGATTTCATACTAAAACCTTCTAAAAACAAGTTGTGGCAGTATATCAATCTATTTTTCCAAGTATGGATTTTTTGGGAAACTTCACTTTTTTTCACTGAAGTCATCAAGTACAAACTACTTGTTTCAGACACTTTAAAGAAGCTGTGATTGATTTATAACTCAGGAAAACTTTAAAGCGTCCTTTTAAACTGAATAGCTAGCTTGCAATATGTGTGTGATGCAATATATCTGTCGAATATATCCTTTGAATATATCCTTTGAATTCATTAGCAATGAAGGTGCACTAGAATGTTGGTGTACAGTCAGATTTTAACAATTTTCAAATGACTATTTCTATGTTGTAAGCAGTCTCCTGTCACCAGTGAAAGCTGCTATTTGGCTTTATGCTGGAAGTTCTGAAACCTCATTCAAAGCCCACTGACATCATCAGGAATCTTTTCTCTGACTTCAGTAGCCTTTAGATTACTCCAATGCTGTATTCGGACTATTATTACGCAGGAATAATGGAACCAGTCAACACCCAAACACAATGAGAAAGCTCTTGTTGACTTCATCAAATGCGGGATGGAGCCCATGGCTCTGGGTGACGATCAGAATTCTGCTATTAAGAGCCAACACAACTGCCAAAAAGAGACGTCAAGAAGAGACTTTAGCTGACTGACATTTTCCAGGCGTGGCTGAAAGTGGGATTGCTGAATCCTTGTTCACTGGCACAAGTCTTTGTTTAGACCTGAATATGCCATTCAGTCAGTTACATACACAAAATTTGTAGAGTTTTATTGTTTCAAAGCTATTTTTCAAAATAGCATCTAGTAAGAAGAAGGAAAGTTACAATGAAAATGACAATTAATCTCATAAATATACATTTAAAAATGAAAAAGGAAAGCACAAAAGAATTCAAGTTCCTGTCCTCCCCAGCAGTGGGAGAAGACAGATCCTGATCCCTTCTCTTTTCTCGTCCCAAGAAAGAGAGAGTAGATGGTAGATTTCATTCTAGGTAGTGTATCTATTTCCTGCATAAGATGTATATAGGACTTACTGAGATGGGAAAAGTTTTATAAATGACCTGAGATTCCTGGGAAATTTATCTGTGAATACCTTAAATATACGACCTGTTTTCCAGGAACAGAAATTTGGGATGAAAGCCCTCCTGAAAGTGTTTGTCTCATGTCCCTGCCACTGGAGTGTACAGACAGCAGCTGTTTATATCATTTTGGACTAGGTTTGCTTCAGGTTCAAGAGGGTTAAGCTAATTCTGATTAACAAAGAAGTTCATTACTATGAAGATCTGAATTTAGACCTCCTTGGTAAAATGTAAAGCACAACTAGTATTTAGATTTTGTGTAGAGTATGTATACTTTCATACATCTTTGAGCATACTTTCAGAATATCTTTGCAAGGGCCTCATCTAACTTTCTAAGCACAGACAGCAATACTCACTGAAGAATGGGATTTTTCTTGGCACATTTTTTCCTTACTGCTTGCTAATATCCTACATTTTATTTTCAAAACAAAAATATCCGAGTGTTACGATATTTCCCATGGGACATCATTAATATTGGGCATGCAGAAATCCATAGCACCTCAAGTGCAAGGACACTTTCTGAGGTTCTGTTGTTATCGATACCAAAGAAACTAAAGCTAACTAGTCAGAACCAACTATAATTAATTAAGAAAGCATACACTCATATGAAGGCTTTATTACCTCCAATGTCCTAGGAAATTAGTTATGTGTATTTAGTGGAACCGCAGCCATGCTGCTAACATTCCATGAGCATTAGCAGAAAACAGAGCAAGCAACGAGTGCAACATTTTTAGTAATTACAAATTCTTAGGCACATCTCTTTCTTACTACCCTTGAATATACAAACTACTATGTGCTAAACTTAGGTTGTAACATGATGTCACTTTCTTGCTTCTCTTTTATGGATGGAAAACTATCTGATCCAACAGCAGCACAAAAGGAAAGAACAAATCCCAATCTCTTCAGTGAGATGTGGACATCAAAATGCAAGCGAAGTATTTACCTGCTGAATTCATTCAATAGAAATGCGATTCATTAGACACAAAAACCTCTTCCAGTGCAGTAGGATGTTCAGCCACACTGCACATGAAGTATTTTATTTTCATGTTTACAGTCAAACTCACAGTGCAGCATTACAGTTAGGCTGCAAATGTATTCCATAGCAAACAGAGACTCTGCAATAGTACAAAATCAGAAGTCAGCAACAGTGCTTTTTGTCCTGATGTCCATATAATTGCTGGAGGAAGACATTTTATTTGTGCAGCTCTGATGTGTTTTATAAACAGAGGTTGATTCTGACTTTCTGAAAGTTTGTGGAGAATTATTTTAAAGAAAAAATAAAGCGGATTCAAGTTGCCATGGGTTTGACTTGTTGTCCTGTTTACAGGTAGGACCATAAACTGCTGCATTTGTCTAGATGTTCTAAAAAGGGGACAAAGTTTTTTTAAGGACAAGCAGCCCAGCAGATTCCTGTCTGAGCATGGCTGCATCAACCACTGCTTTATAGTCCTAAAGCAATATGACCGGTCTGCTCCACTGCATAATGTATCTCCTATGTTAAACATCATGCAGTACTTTTATTAAAAAATAAGCAAAGATCATCACTGCAAAGCAGAGGCAGCTTCTTCATCACTTTTATGATGGCATTGGTATGACAGACACTGCTGTCATCACTTCTGCTGTCAACACAGCTTCCCCATGGAAAGGCAGGATTTTAATCTTAATAGCATTTGTTTTCCTCAGATAAACACATCCTTTATCAGAGATGCTTTCTCCTCATTGTGCCTTATCAAGAATGATACATTTGACTTACCTCACAACAGCTTACGCAGAAAAGATGATCTGATCTAACAAAATCCCCAGTCATATTTATGTTTAGCATATTCCATCAATGGAAAGTTTTAACTCGATCTGCTAGCTGAAGGTCTTTCAGGCTGCTGAGTCACACATGATTAATTCTAACAATATTTTAATTTCCTTCATGGTTAGGTAACTAATGATTTGAAATGAGACTGGGTGTTATAAACTGCATCAGTATTAGTATTTTTTTTCTTTGATGAATTAATTATAATTGATTTATGAAATGTCACTCTCTAGGGGCCTGACTTTGCAGTGCTTACTGATGAGGCTAAATTCCCATTGAAGCCAATGAACAATTTTCCTCAATAAGCACTGAAGAACCTGCCCTTAAGACTTAGCAGGTATAACTAGTGCTAGCTTTTGAGCTACTCTGAAGATTACAATTATAAACACTCAGAGTTATAATCCTAAAATATATTTTGCTAAGAACTACAACAGAATTTCTGAGTATTATGTACCTGGAGTCATCCCAAGAGTTTTATGTCTTTACATTAGATTACTATATTACCAGCTAAATAAATGTAGGAATCTGAGTTGGAAGTAAGTAGGCAGTATATGTCTTCACCAAGGCAACCGTGGACCACACCCTGTGCTGATGCAATTCAGTTATCTCCATGCAAATAAAAGATGCTGTAGCTGAATACCAGTTCCTCTTTGTCTTTTTCTTGTGACTTCTAAAACAGCTCTCACAATCAGCATTAGGAAGCTGACAGATGGGATGGGAAGGCATGCAAAGTCAGATCAATGCAGTGTTTTCAGTTTGTTTGTTTTTTTTAACTGAGTGATTCCCATTATTAAATAGTGCTGTTTGTACTTTCTCCAGCAAATGGATAAATGTCATTTTATCCAATAATGTCATTAAAAAAATCTCAATTTTGTTTTTACAATTAAATATATTGTGATTTTTTTTCTATTTTCTTAATCAAAGTGTTGGCCTTTCAATATCCTCTTCTTTATAGACTTATTTATCCAGAAGTGAGTCCCTGAAAAATGAAAATGTTTCAGAACCATTTTGCTGAGAAAATTCAAAACTGCTTTCTTAAGCAATTTGCCAAGTATTTTTGCTGGAAAAACCCCACACAAAAGTGGCTGCACTTTTAAACCTCCAACATGAGAACAACTTTAAAAGGCAATTTATCAGATACTAGTGCATTTCCATTTTTGAACCAGCTGTTGTATTAAATCTGCACATGAGTTATAGCACCTGTCATCTTCTGATGTCATTAGGTTGCTATGTAAGGATCTGGATGGACTCTTCTCCGTTGACATCAGGGGGTGCTGAATCAGCCATGCAGTTATGTGGGAGCTGAAGTTTAGTAGACTGAGAATGACTCCTTAGGCCCCAACACAACTTTGGTTTGAGTTTCAAAGCTTTAAGAGATTTCAGCTCTTCTAGGATTGATAGCGGGGGGGGCGGGGGGGCAGAGAAAGGGGATTTGCATTGACATTTTATAAAAATATCTCAAGGAGTTTTAGAAAAAGATATCTGCTTGTGCCATAGATTCCCTGCAAAAAGCAATCACTTCAATACTGATTTTGAAAACAAAACCAGAAAACAGAGGTATGTCTCTAGTGAACTGAAGTGGGAAGGCATCTGAAACTCAAAAAGCTAATTTTCTGAAGTGTCTAAATTTTGTGTAAAATTAAATGTCTTCCAAGAGTAACCATGAAGAATGCGTGCTATTCCTGGTGCTCATTATGTAGCCAAATAATGTTCCATAATTTTTAGAAAAATATAATTATCACTGTTCATTTCAGCAGAAACATATGTCACGTAGTAGTACATGGCTGTACCAATCACTGCTAATATAAAGACAAACAGTAACCCCACAGACTCAAACCAAATCACACACATAAAAGATCTAGTCTTACCTTCTGCAAACCCCTGATATTATCACATCAAAAAATAAAATCTGGAAAACCCTCTGGAATATATCAGCAAACTGCAAAGATGAGTCCACATAGGATTCTGCTGTGTTATGTTACTGTCCTATTTTGGGGGCAGCATAACTTCAACCTGCTCTCTGAGGGTAAGTAAGAATTCCTTATTGTACCCTCTGGATGTTGCTGATTACTGCCTTGTAGCAACTAATGCATATACAGAAAAGTCTCCTCTCTGTCTCTTTACTTCTGGAGGAAAGGGATTTATTTTTATGCTCTTTTCCTGAACAGATCAGAAACTATTCCCAAATAAAACAGAATATCAAGGTGCCAAGGCTGGCAAAAATACCCCCCAAAATACCTGAATATTTGAAAATACTTGAAGCTGGATTTTGCCCACTTTCCATGTTAAATTAGCAGTATCATATTCTGCCTGAAGCCAGTGGCACTTGCATAAGAAGGCGCAGTTCAGCACGAAGTCAGGGATCTAGGACAATCATGCATTTTGCAAGTGAGACCTGGGTTGCTTGCAGTAGCAGCAGTTTCCCAGATTCAAGATAGCATCACCAGAGAACAGAGGCATAGCACCCGTCGCGGTCCCCAGGACACCAGAATTCACCTTTTCCACATCTTCCAAGAACTCCCGATGCTTATTCTGAACATATTAGGAATTTCAGTTGTGAGTTTCATATCTTGTGATAGTTGATGATTCATTGAACTTAACTTTCTTTTCAAACAATCTCTGACAACGACAACATTTTACTGGCTGGTTTCTCAGTGCTAATGTAATTAGTACATTCCAACTATAATTGGTAAAAGCTATTTGTCTAGACATGTTTGTCTTGCAAATTTGACAACACTCTCCTGGCTGGGATATAGGACTGAGCTGAGACCTCAGGAACTAAATGCATAATCTACTATGGCAGAGGAGTATAACAATTCACACCTTCTGTAAATTAGACCACAAATTCAACAGACAGCGACATATCTCTTTTGTTAAAAAAAAGCTTGTCCTAAGATGCATCCCAGATGCATCCCAAACAAGCCCCTACTGATGGGAATGGCTGTTTTCTTGGCCAACACATCAGGCATTGAACCAGGGATGGCCAAGGCCAAGAATATAAACACTGCAGTTTAAACTAAAAAGTCAGCCCTCTATAGTGAGTGGTGTAAAAATGAATCTCCTCTACTGGCTGGCACAGAGTGAGCTCTGCAAACACGCTTGCAAGAAACTCTGAAGATGCTGCTACTTAGGTGCTATTTATAGATTGAGGAAGTTTGTTCCACACCTATGGTTTCCCCCTAAAAGAATGTGATTGTCCTTTCTGTCACAAGATGAAAGCAGGCATCCATCAGCTGGATATCTCCTTTGCTTGGGATTCAAGTAATTTAGATATTATTCTTAGTACTGACATTTAAAAACAGAACTGTGTGAGCTGAGTTTTAATATTCTAAACATTCAGGGAACTGGTATCAGGCTCTCTAATCCAAATGTTAATTTGGTTTTCTGAAAAGCATCAGGATGAATTCTGATCAGCATTTCTGTATTGCTTTCTGAGCTGACTTTTAATACCATATGTGAAGAGGAAAGAACTGATCTAATGTACAAATTACCAGATGATTTAGAAGGTCAGTATTACATGGATAAGTTGCCTAAGATCAGTTTTACATCTTCAACCTTGCATTGGCCTGCAAAACTGGATCTCAGCTGAAGAATGAGAAACAGGTATTCTCTCAGAAGACTCTGATCTGTTTGTTGAGTGAAGCTGGCTGAATAGCAGGACTTCTGGTTTGTGGAAAAGTTTTGGGGGAAAGCAGGGAGGGTTATTTGGTTTTGGTCTGAATCAGACCAAAAATATATTTTTTAATTTTCCCATGAACTGGAAACTCAGAGAGCATTTCTTTTTGACAACACCAACACGAGACTTCCTAAAGGAAATAATCTCATTGCAGCCAGCAGCTGCTCGGTGAAATTGACATTCTTGTTAGTTTCACGGTTGCTAATAACCAATGTCAGTTTCCCGGAGCAGCTGCTGGGGCTCCTCCGGCCAGCGGAAGCACAGCCAGGCCCTGCTGACTGTCCCAGAAACACGCGCTCGGGTTCCTGCCCTGGGAGGTACAGCCTCCAAGTCCTGATCTCACAGCAGCCCAAGATCCCAACAGGTATTCCCAGGTCCTTCAGGCTCCAGACTATGGAGATTGAACCCACAGAGCTTTTAGGTTCTCAACTCTGGGAGAAAACAAGTGGGAGCCCTCATGCAAGTGGCTCTCTTAGTGCCTCAGCTCTTGGGTTTTCTGATCCACCAGTCCTGGGTCAGTCTACCCAGTGCAGCTGAGTGAAAGCATTTAAAATAAACGCTTGCAAAGAAAGATTTTTGACTCAGTGAAAAAGAATTAGTCCTCAGGTCTCTGGTATTCACAAATCATTCTTACTGAGAATAAAAGATGAGACAAATTGTAGTGGCAGGAGACCTCCTGCACAATCTCTCTAAATCTTACCCTCTCAGTCTCATGATGGTCTCATTTCCCCTGAAGGCAGATATCCATATGGACACAAAGAAGAGAAATGGATCCTCCTCATTATAGTTGACTTAGTGGTGAAACACATTTCCGCTAAACTTGACAGAATTTCTATGCAGGATTCCAGGGTAAGATTTATTTGAGCATGACAAATTCAGCCTATTCATTCTGCCTTTCAGAAGTTATGATAAAATCCTATCAGTCCAGTCCTTGAATTAGAATTGTAGAATGCTGTATTCCATGGGGTATTTGTAAGGCTTTGAATTTGGATCAATATTAGCAAGAATCACTTAAAAAGATGGATATATATGTACACAGTGTATAGCAATATTAAAAATGTTCTTTTCAAGATCACAGCCTATAGAAACAGAAAATTGTTAATGAAATGTTGGAATGAGCAAGAAGCAAATGTAGCACAATTCAGGACACCATGATTACCTTTATACCAGTAATTTAAACATGCCCAAGACAGTTCCCTGGGACTGAGGCATGCAATAACCTTCATCTTTGCTTTTCACTCTCTTATCTTTGAAAAGAGGATGGCCACACCCCAACTGCCTATTGTGAATGTCCCTGGCCCATGCTAATTCCCAAACTGCACCCAGCAACTCTTGGGAGAGGTCTAAATTGGCTGAGGCCAAAACTGAGCCAGGGGCTGCTCTAACAGTTTTAAGTATGATGACGTTCCAGTGCCCAGGAACATAGGCTGAAATGTTTACACACGCAAAAAGCCTTAAAAGTTCTAAGTTAATTAAGTGTCAGAACCACATAAATAGGAATCAAGCATGCAATTTTTTATCATATCAGGAAGCCACTGGAGGGTGATATAATCTGAGTGAGGTGGGAAGTCTTGCTTAGATAAGACACAATAACTCTTAATTTCAATCTTTCAAGATTTTTCTCCCCTCTAAGAGCAATTACCCACAGAATACTATACCTACTCTAGAATTAGAGTGGGTCAGGAATTTGTCTTCAATTTTTCCACGGCAAAATTGTTATTTCAGCAAAGAATTTTGATTTTTCATTGGGAAACATCATGATTCCCTTAGGAAAATCTAAATACTTTTTTGTGGGGACACATTGGGGAAAAGAAGTATCAAATTATTTTTGTTGTTAAATTAAAATGAAACATTTCTTGTCTGATTACCTTGACATTTATCTGTAGCTGGCCGAGCTGCCGTACTCTCATGTGATCTGTGGATCAGATTCCCCATGTCCTTATTTTCCTCTATGAGCTAATTCCATTCAATAAACCATTGAAACATTTTATTTGGGGATATCAAAAGGTTTTGTTTCTGCCAACTATTGACATTTCTGGTTTATGGTTATTTAGAACTTTTCACTCCCTATAAACTTCTATGAATATTCTGAATTAACATAATTTTCCACCATAGAAAATCTGATTGCCCAACAGCTTTCTGACCCATTTTTCTTATCTGTCTGGTAAAACCATGAAAGGAAATTAATAGACTTCTCAAAATTATTGATTCTATTGTTGTAACATTGTACATTGTTCAAAATTCTGATCTCAGTTACACCTATGACACTTTAGAAAAGTCAAAGATATGGTCCAGGTTTATCAGTGCAAATGATTTTTTGCTTTTGATTACATTAATACCAATATCAAATTATCTTGCCTATAATTAATACAGAAACTTGCAAAATGTTTCCCTTTAACACACTTCATTAGTAGGACAGACAAGAAAGAAGCAGAATGGACAAACATGATCAAATTTTACTCAGAGAACTTCAAATAGTCTATTGATTATATGATCACAAGTCTCCTCTGAGCACAAGAAATAACAGACAGGCTTGATGAAATAAAATTATTTGTGCAAAATGATAAAGCAGGTCAAAAAGACAACCTGAATCACATTACTGTTAATGCCACTCTGCTGTGCTGGCATCCAATATATTCACTTAAATCCACGCAAGCACACAGATGTTATAGACAAATTTTCCAACTCTGCAAATTTAGCTAGTCATTAATAACAATTTTTAGGCTTTTATAGGACCCTATGACATATACAAGCCATCAAAACCATTTTTCTTCAGTATAGTTTTACCAGGACACAAGCACAAACCCAAACAGAAGCTTTCTTCTCTATGCTGTCCATGATCCATATAGAAAATGGTAGAAATAAAATCTTTCACCATAGCAAATTCAGCAAGACATATTTTTTATAATTAAGATATACTCATTTCATTGATATCACTATGTACAATACAAATCTTTTGCCATGCCTGCAGACTCTTTTAGTATTCTTGTCAGAGCAACATATATAATTATAGAATAAAAACCATGACTATGATGATGGACAGAAGCTTTAAACTAGAAACACTCATTAGAGAAATATGAGCCACAGGGGCTCTTTTTCACCAGTAACATTACACTCAGTAAAAAATGTCAAAGATTTTGTAACCTATTCCCTAGAGAAACTTATTAAAATCAGACTACCTGATTTCAATATTTTATTTTAGCTTCAGACACAATCTGTATTAAATCATCCAAGCCCAACCTGAATGTAAATGATACTACAGAGAAATCTCTATAATAATCAAAATAAATTTAATCTGCACTGTTTGATGAGAGGGGAAAATAGTTCTTGTTACCAAACTGAAAATGAAGAGTTCAGTCAAACTAAAACCAAGGTTAAATATAATCTAAACTACCCCAGAATATTTAGCTGTGAGGAAGTTAATAAGTTGTTGCAAGACTGAGTGTTGATACACAGTGAAAAAGAAGTTATGGATAATATAAGATATTTTAATTCTAATTTTACTGATCCTTAGCTGGGAAATGGTCAAGTTTCCATTTTCTCAACTTGCGTTAATAACAAAATCATGTTCATTAATGCTGATGATGTCACCTATCAGTGATACAGAAGGGTGACTTAGGAAGTAACTTTGTAATAACATTTCCAGACACCAGTTCACCCAAAATACAAAATTGCAGTAGTCACCATAACAACATTATTCTCTAAGACTTTTTTTTCATGGTAAGAATTGTTATCAAACTTATGTTCATGGAAGTGTAAGGACATAGGTTACAACCAGTTCCCCTGAACAGCTCTTAAAAAACATTGAAAAGTTCTAAGGATATTTTTGTTATTTTGATTCAATCTGATCCTAAGAGTCCAATGTGAATCTGATGTTTGATTAGATTTCAAAAATCCACCAATATTGTGGCTTTAGCCATGATTTATACCAGATGAGTATGATGGCCACTATAAATGCAATATAATGCTTTACAGTGAAGCTAACAAATAAGAGAATAAAGGGAAAAGGGTCTAGGAGAGAAACTGGAGTCAAAAAGATGTAATCCACATGGGAAAACCAGAAAGAGCCTTGGGAACGAAGAGGAACGACAGCACATAGGCAGGCCTGACAGACTGAAAACAGGTACTGTGTTACATGGACAGATACTCAAATTAGGGACAATTTGGTCATATGCTTCCAAGGAAGGCAACCTTGTCACATATGTCCCCTCAATTCTCAACAGTAAAGGATTTTCTAAGTCAAAAGAAATCCAGTTGTGTTAATGTTGCACCAGAGTCCCTAGCTGGTCAAGATGATTTGGTGCAAGACACAAACTGGGAATGGTTTGTTCTGGCAGAGATGATCTAACTCCTTGTATATAAGCAGGGAGCTCTGATGAGCTTTTACTGACAGAAGATTTCAGAGAGGCTGTTTAGACATTCAAGAGGCTAGTTATAATTTCTACAAGTTTTGCTAAAATGAATTTCAAAAAGTACTTTTTGTACAGGTGAGTGATCACAATTGCAGTGATCTAATAATGGCCAGTTGTCTTCAATTTAAATTTTGATGTAAACAGATTGTTATTAATTAAGAATCAATTACAACCAAACACCTAAAACAGATGCCAAAAACACACTCCAGCTTCCCTTCTGATCATGAACCTGACTAGCTCTTACTGCTGCACTGACTGAATGACCACTTCCCTTGCCCCAGTCCAGGCACAACAACAACTGCTTGGGTTGAGCAAAACCTTTCTTTCAGCATATAAATTAAATAGGCACTTTAGATTTCTGGCTATCAAGCCCTGGTAGTTTTTTTTCCCAGAACAAATTTTGAACATAAAGAGAATCTGAACAGACTTCCCTATGTGTGACCTGAAAGATCAACTTCCTTCCTATTCAAGATTTCACAGACTTCATCTTCCTTCCCATTTCTGAAATCTGACAGCTGGAATCCTACACTGTTTGCAACCTCAAAAAACACTTCTATTCCTCCTCACAATCCGATTTACCCTATGATAGCCACATCAATTGCTCACATGGAAAAAACTAATACCAGGAAACTAACGTATTTTTAGCTGACTGTAATGTGACTTAGCAGCTGGAAACAAGGACAGCTTGTTCCATGAGAACGCCACCCTGTACTCCATACGGACATCACTTAGGAAAGTATTGGTACAACTTTAAATAACTTTCTCCAGCCAGACATGCTTTCCAGGAACTTTTGCCATCCCCAGAGATCCAATCAGGCTTCACATACCATGTAATTTCAGCTGTAACAGCTTCCTCTCACACAGCTGTCAGCAAGAAAGTGCTCCCACATCAGCCGATAAGCCATTCCGTGCTGAAGCAGAGGAAAGTACTGCAGGCCATCCACTCCATGGTGGATCACATAGTATGCAAGGAGATGAAGGAAATAAGTAAACATAATATGAGTCATGCACTTTAATTGTTTCTAGAAAGAATGAAAAGAATCTGTTCGCAATTTTAAAGTTAAAATGAACAGAATCAGATACTTGTATATCTCTTCAAAACATGTATAGGATACCTTCTGCTTTTTTGTAATTGCCATTAGGCAGCAGTAATGCATTCAAAAAGCTCTCAGGAGGTAAGAAATAGTAAAAGAGAAGAGAAACCTGAAAAGTGTATAAACAAGCTGCATGTTTTACATTTACTCTGAAAGCACTTCTAAAAAAAATCTCTGTCCAAAGTTCACTACCTGATTTGCAGTGGTGCTGACTATTTGCTCTGATTCATAGACCCTCAGCTATAACAGTTCATGGGGAATATTAAAGAAAGTGTTTCACATTATCTTACTGAAAACTAAGAATAATTGCTAATATCTCTAATATTATGCATCTGACTGCCTTATCAACTGCAATAAGACTCATTTCATATCTGTCCATGAAGTAGGGCTTCTGTTATCATCCTATTTTTAGAAGTCAGTGATTTATATGAGAAATCTGTCATAGAACAGGAAAAAGAACTCTGCTTGTTCTGTGATGGGTTTTTCAATAGGCAGTGAGGGAATAAAGACAATGATATGAATAACCGTTCTGTACACCCCTTCCTGGTACGTTCTCCATGGCTTTTTTTTTCCAAGATATCCTTTCCTCAAGACTGATGAGGGACCATGTCAACTTTTTGGATGTAACAAGCAACACTAAGAAGCATCTCTTGCAGATTTTTTTCCTCCTTGCGGTGATTTGTTCCTGGTCTTACATAAGAACATGAGTATGTGCTCAAGCCTGCCAAGAATGGAAGACATATTGTTTGATGGGCTTGTAATTAAACAGCCTATTTTGATTATATTCACTCCACTGAATACTGACATGAATATCATCTCCATCTCTAAATTAGTCAACTTAGTTACTATCATCTTTCTTGTCCTTACTTTTCATATTGTCCATCAGGGTAATTGTGTTTTCCAGCAAGTTAGATATGTTAATTAGATTTTATTTAATTAGCTATTAACTAATTTGATATGCTGGCAATCATTTCAAATGCTGTGCTTTCCTTAGCATGAACAATGAACAATATAGCTCTTTCCATGTTAACTGAACTGTAAAAATTGAAAAAATAGCATGTCCTATGTGCTATATTTCTACTTAAAGCAAATTCGCTATATTAGTCAAGTAACCACAGAAGTGCAATGTTTTGCAATATCTAAAATTATATATGTACAATCACATTTGGAAAATGATGTCAATGTGGGAGAGCAAGACCACTCCAAGACAGTGCAATTTGCCAGCTAGTAATGAGAACTTCAGCTTGTCAAATCCTGCAGTTATAAGTCATTAGAAATTATGTCATTTTTTTCATAATTTTATAATATGTTCAGACAAACTATAAAGTAAATACATATATATATATATGCACACTCATGCATATTTATGTAACTTTAACAATTCCTGAGATGTCAGATGAATAAAGACACTATTTCCTAGCAGTATGTAATATTTGATTGTAAACCTTCATGTAAATTGCAAATATGTGCATGTATAGATATTCATTTAGGACACACTTTTCTTCACTTTTTTCTTCTGGTACTCCTAATCCATATTTGTAATGCTGTAGACCGCTGGCTGTTATTTGCATAAGGAGCTTTTGAAGAAATACTTGGAGGTCATCTTGGAAAAAAATGCTTTTCATTTTACAGATGAAAACTAGGTTCAATTTTGCATGTTCATGCATTTTCCCCAGTTGGTTTCTTTTGCATGTGTGAGACTCTGGAGGCAAAAATGGCCATTATTTCACACTCTACCTTATTTCACCTTCTATAGTCTTATAGACAGCGAATGGCCCACAGTTACAGAAACTGTGGGCTGTAGGCCTTAATTAATTTGGCAAGCAGAAAAATAGTTATAAGCCAATGTAACAACCTTTATAATGTACTATAGCAATTTACAACATGTAAATGACTCACAATTAGTTAAGCTAGCTAGACTGTTCAGATGTGGTTTTAGATGATTCCTGATGCAAAGTTGAGATGTACGAAATACCAAAGCCTCATAAAACAATTGGGTAGGAAGGATTGTACCTCTTTCTTCAGTGTTTCTATTATTCTATTTATTTCAAACATTTAGAAAACTTTTCATATTAACAATAGTTTTAAAATGGCAGTTCTTCAGTTCTGTGCCCTAAAAATATTGTTGTTCACTGTCCATGTTTTTCTGCTGTTCATTTTCAATATGGTATAAGTTTAAAACTATTTACTGACTGCTACAAACGAGCACAATAGAAAGGTCATTCTAGTTGATTAGTATTTTGATATGATTCATTTTCCTTCTAATACAGGTCAGTCAAGTGCCAGCCAACACTCCCTTTCCATTTTCTGGAGAAAAATCTACATCAGACTCAACAATACCTTCAGTGAGATTTGTGTTTCCATCATATGAGCAGTTGGCTGGGATACCTCTAATATCAGGAGAGTGCAAAGCAGGCTGGACAGAAGAGCTGGAGCCAGTAATTGGCAAAGCTGAAGAGTATCGTATTTTGGAGATCTCTAAACAGTAGATGAGATTAAAATGTGCTGCCTGCTTATACTTGTTTGTGTCTATACTAGGCATGTAGTAAGGTTTACCGGTGAACATTTTATAAGTTAGCTGCCGTGTAAGTAAACTAAAACCAGAAATTCATTCCAGCTGTTCTGGATTCAAGGCAAGACCAGAAGGAGATTAGGGCAGGGTTGGCATTACGACATGTTTCTGCCCTCTGGCAGACATGGATGGGCCAAATCTGGTGACAGTATAACCTGGAAATGTTTCAGGAAACAGCCTAAAGACTGTGTGAAGCTGACTATGCAAAGCTGACATTCTAACCCAATTTTAGCAGAATAGGCACTCATATTTCAAACTCATAATAGAATATTATTGCACAGTAAAGCTAAAGAGCATGTTAACTTCTCTCTAGTGATCCTAATTTTGTTTTCAACTGCTTTTCCCATCTGAAATTTGCAATTCAATGCAATCAATTTCACTTTGGTTAAACACTTTTATGTGCTCCGATAAAAACAGGCAATTGATATTCTAATTCTGTTGTATTGAAACTAGCTGCTGTATTATGAACACACATGATAAAATACAGCAAGCACTATGGCAGTTTATGCAGAGGAAGCTTCCTCCTCACCTGTTTGTACAGGAGAGATAAAATATCAGTTTGTATGCCACTTTTAATTTCAAAGGGTTCTAATGTGCTTTCCAAATTACACCTTTAAATACCAAAATCTCTCACCTTCCATCTGCTATTAGTATGATGTATCAATGTAGACTTTTAATGCTTCACAACAGTACCACATCATGATTTAAGGACTAATCTTGCAAATATTTTTTGCATACACTTAACTGGGAGCCCTCAAATACAGGAAACATTTCACTGGGCCAGGAACTAGGACGGCAGAGAGAGGAGACTGCAATTCACATTTGAAACTGCATGGAGAAAAGAAATATAGAGGTGCTATGTAATTACAAGAGATGGATCCTATACTTTTTCATGAATCTTGAATCATGAAAAAGTCATGAATCTTGAATCATAAAAATCTTTTTTGATAAAGTTTCAAAAATTTCCTGCCTACTATTGCTTGGATCAGAGGGAGACAGTGCAGGAATCAAATGTTTTGCAGATTTTTGCTGTATGCTCCCTTTCTGGGAATTATTTTTAGACAGCATAGTTACCACCAATAATCTCATAAACAAACAAACAAACAAAGAAACTAGGTAGTGTCCTTAACTACCATTGATATATGATCAGAATCTCATCCTAGGCTGCTCTCTGTGTTTACCCACCAACAGTCCCTGCAGCACTAGTTCGGTATTGATTCTGAATAAAAATGCTATCTAATGAACCACCCACTACACTCTTGTATTCTTTGTTGATTTTCTATGGTGTTTTCAACAAGCTTGTACCCAATAAAACCCTGAAAGCTGATGAAATCACAGTCTGAGACACCAGATGTCAAATCAGCTCAGCACTCCACCTTCTGAGACTTAACCTGAGACTTAACTTTCATTAATGGCAGAGGCAATTCTGCTTCTAAAAAGATGAATGGTTGAAGAACCACTGGGAACTACAGTCCATACTAACTTAAAACTGGAACAGTGCATAGGCACCACTTAATTCATTTGGATGAGCCCCTTAATCTCTGTGTTTTATGCCTTCACTTCTGGGCATCTATAGCTTGACTCTCACTCTGATTTTCCAGACAGATAGTGTGATGCATACCTTCACCCTCAGAAAGAATGAAATGTCACAAAAACTACAAATATGATTAGATTTAGAGTTGGTTTTGTCGTGTTTTTTTTTTTTTTCAGGCAGATCATAATATTCAAGGCAAAGGTATTTTGTATTGTATTTTCAGTTATGTATTCTGTCAAAAATGAGTGAGATCACCTTCAGAAAGATTAATGGATTTACACTGATAAAAAAATAGAATACAGAAGGCACGTAACTGTTGCTCTTATGGGTGACAGTTCTCTCTCTTACATGTTCTACCCCACTAAAACTGATTTCATTAATCCTTCTTCTGAATTAAGGTCAGATCAATTATCTTCCAAAAAGCCAAACTTTAGATTCATATTTATGAATCAACTACCTTCTATCCATTTTTTATGCTATTATTTTTTCAGTCTTTCAAGATAAATGAAAAGCTACTGAATTTGGACAAGTATGTTTATAAATCAGTTGGTACAGAGACAACAATAACAATATTGGAAAGATTTCCATAGAAATGAGCTCATTATCTCTGTCTGTTTGCGGTAAAATGGTTTTAAGTGTCTTTTGCTTATGTATTGCCAATCTGGTAAGCAGCGCTAGTTGTAGAAAATGCAATTAATAGATAAACGTGACAAAGTATGGGAAGTTGCACTCTACACTGCCCAGTTCTATGGTTAACTTATGCCTTGCATACTTCCTGATCCATAACTGAAATTGATAATAAGGTCAATCACTTCTGTCCAGAATTATCTACTGTGGGAGTGGTACGGAGCTGTTAAGAACCTGCCTGATCTACTGTAACTGTGTTGGTCTTTAGTGCTGACTTCAGCTGGAAGACAATTAGACTCTTAAGGTGTAATCAAACAGCAAATCCAATATGCAAGCAGGAACAAGATGAAGTATGTCTAAAATGAAGACCATGACGTATCTAATTTAATCTAGCCAGTGTTAATTATTAAATACTCAGTGCTTTATATTATGAAAACAAACATGCCAGCTGAAGTAAATATTTGCATCTCTAAACCATGTGCCACTTTGCAACCATACCATCCATAGCTGCCCTTTGTGAGTCAAGACCATGCCATCTTCTCCAACAAGATAAAGTAATTGAAAATTACTTAGATTTAGTAATTTAAGTTACGAGGTTCAATGGAAAAATATAGGATCAAATATTGATTATAAAGCAGATGCTACTACACTCATGAAGTATACTTTTACAAAGTTTTATTCTAAGGGGTATAACACATAAGACAAACTTGGGGGACATTTTCAAAAAAGCAAAATAGGAAAAAACACAGTAGTCTACTGTGTATAAAATCACAATCAACAATCACAGATCTACCTAGAGGTCAACAAATACTGAAATGTTTTAAAAGAAATATTATAGTCAAGCAAAAAAAAAAAAAAGGTAAAAGCATAAGTGAAAAAGTAAATACTGGATTGCAGCCGTAGAAGCCACTACTGCCTACACAATTCTCTTTTTTTCTGTCAGTTTATCCAGTGTAACTATTTACTGCAGCTCTTTTCAAGACTCACTCTTCAAAATTTAACTTTCTAGAGATTTTTTTTGCTATGACATGTCTAAAGAGCCATACCCATTCCCTCTATCCTCCTATAACTTCATTGACTGCTAATTCACTTCTGGATCCATTTCAAACTTACTTTTCACGTTTCAAAACCTTCCAGGTACTTGCTCCAGACTATCTTCTGGATGACTTTTGTATTTTCTCTTTTAACTTTAGGATTTCTTTAACATTCACATTTGCTTGTATCTAGTACTAGATCTCTCATGTTTCCTCTATCCAAACTGGCCTATGTTGCATCAGGAGTCCACTTAGGTTATCCTACTGAGGACAGCAGACTGACAATAACTCAGTCTCCTTTACTTATCTCTTGTTCCTTGGCTTTACTCACACTTCTGTTTTCAAAGCTGATCTATAAAAACCTTTTTCTTCCTGATTACAGTTCCTAATTTCACTCAGTGCTTGCTATAATTTCTTAATTAACTCTGTAACTATATAATTAAACTTTGTCATATTTTCTGTAACATCTGGCAGGAAAGAAGCACTCTAAATAAAGTCATAGTACTACTGAAAAGGTTCCTATTATCTGCTGCCTATCATCCTAACTAGCACTGTTCTGATCAACATAACCGTATCGGTCTTTTGGCTTAGCTGGTATATTTTCTGGCATAGGAACAGTTTTTTGGTTTGGTGTTTGTAAAGCCCTGAACAGTTGTCTTCAAACCCATGACAATAGTGTAATTTAAATATGTAATAATACTACATAGGAGTAACAGTTTCCTATAGAATTTGACAAAATTAATAATGCACTGAGGTACATCAGAAAATGTTCCTTTCTTCAAAGTGGACCTTGGTTTACCTGAAAATGTGGGGTATCAGTCCTACACACCACTCATTAACATAGCAATAAATACCTTTTATTTACACAGCATAGGAAAGAAACTTCCTCATGTGGCCCTCCTCAGGCCCTTGCTTGGCAGTGGTTTGGTTCTGCACATCTCTCCGCTAAAGATAGGAGCAAATTCCAGTACACAGAGACCTGAAACATCTCTGGGGAACTATGGAGGTTCCTGTGTTAGTGCGGTCCTCTTTGTGCTTATGTATTAACCTGTGACAGATGTGCTGACTGCACCAGAGTTTGAGTTATGGTTACACACAGTCCTTGTTACCAGACACCTATCAGTTTGACGTCAGCACAGAAAATGTGTCATTAAAGAGACTTTGGAGGATCAGTCAGCAAGTACTGAGACAAACATGTCAGTCTGTTGTGACTGTGTATGCTGTGACTTCTAAGACAGGACTGTCCTGGATGTTTTTCGCATTATTATCTCTCTCTCCTTAACATGCATCTAAGATATTGAAACTCCACCCCTACTGTAAGCTGCAAGGGAGAAAGAATTTTGCCCTTTCTCTTTCCTCCAGTCTCCTGGTTATTTTAGAAGGGCAGTGTCTTTATTAGGTTATCCAAGTCTTAAACTTTGTTTATTGGGTTCTTTCCTCTGACCCTAGAAATGAATACAGCTCCTCTGAGCTTTTTCCAAGAAGTGGCAGAAGTTTTCTAAATCAGCATGATTCTTGCCACTTGCATGCTGAAGGGTGGGTATGAAGCTATCGTTATATGAATTTCAGTCTGCTACAACCTGAGAGAGTTATGGTTGGCAGCAGATAAACTGAGATGGTGCCTGTGGACTCTGGAAGATGACTTTGCAGGTTATACCTGGTTAAAAGATTACCCTTGTAAACATCAGAGACATTCATTTAATGTGGTATTGCTTTTCGACACTTTCACTAGGAAAATTTTTCCCATATTCTTGCTGTAAAAGGGATTTTCCTAACCCTGGAAATATTCTTTCACTTTAAACATTTGTCAGCAATAACTCAACAACTTTTTTTTTAGTTTTGTCTTTCTGGGGAGTTTTACCTCTGCAAAGACAGAAAACAGGATTGTCTCAGGCTGAGTAGACAAGGATGGAAGAAGTTACAGAGATGGACTCTTTGATAAGTCTCCATGCGTGAAGCACAACACTCAACAAGCATGTACAGTGAATATTAAGGGGCTTTATGCCCCTTAAAACAATATCCTCATCATAATTTGGGATGAAAAACATTCAGAATAAATTTTCACCCAAATAAAAGAAGGAATGAAAATACGTCAGTAACTCAACCTAATTTTCTTAAACTTTTCTTCTCAGAGTGACCTCGCAATCTCATGTAACTTAACTGGATAATTGACTTGTTACAGCACCAGGACTAGGAGATACCACTTGATCCGTTGCAGATGGATACAGTACAGCACGCCATCATTATCCCCAGGGTAATTCGCAAACTTCACAGGACTCAATTGGAGAAAAATGCTTCAAAAATTGCAGTCTATGATCCATTTGATGAAGATCTGTCAATTTTATTCTGTGTAAAGAGGGCTTTAGAACTAGCAAGACTTACTCAGCTATCAACTGTGTTTATTTCAGATCTTGTGTTATTAGATAGTGACCGTGATTTTTTCTGGTTGTTTCCAGGCACTGTGGAGTGAAGCACTTCTCCAAGGAAGGTGGACCTGCAGGCAGAGCCGTAGGTGGCTGTTCAATTTGAAGAACAGATGTCCAAAAATGCTATCTCATGCCAAGCAGAGACATTCCTGACTACTCAGTATTCTGATTCACTACACATTCCCAAACACTTTAACACATTGGTGTTCTACCTGCAGTCAGTCTGTGAATTATCTAGTGTGGTGTCAGGCGGGGTACTGGCTAATCAAATGGCTAGCTGGTACGTGGTACTGATGTCTCATGCTGGACACTAGCAGCCTGAAGCATATGCCTGTTCAAATCATTTCCAGTGACCTGGCATATGTGTTTTGTAATGATGACAATTATTCATATCAGAAGTATATGTAGATACATAAGCAGATATAGTTTTTAACAACACCTGTTTCCCTAGCTATCATTGTCAAGGCTATTTCTTAGGAAGAAAAAACAAGCACATTTCAAGAAATGATCAACATGTAACAGAGGTAGATTAAATGTGGAGAACAAGATGTTACAATCTCTATAATCGATCACTTAAATGTAAACATGAAGTCCTAATCGCCACATCCCTAAAACTGGTCCTTAAGTTAGACCGGTCAGGGTAAAACTCATACATCTAAACAGGAGTGGTTTCATAGGTGCTGTGAAGCTGCCATTTGTGGTGAACTCCCTCAAAGCTGGGTTCCCCTCAAACCTCTGGGGGGAAACACATTCTCTCTTGCTCTCTTTTTCATTTAGATATCCAAATATGGATTTTCTGCAGCTTGGGGAATCCAGATTTGAGGGTTTTGACCTGAAGTCTTCACATAAATGTAACTTCTGCATGTGCTGACCCTGTGATAGTCGATTTAAATTCTGCAGGAAAATGTTTTTAAGAAAAAATGTGAAGACACATTAGCACTGTGTTAATAGGATGCCACCTACTGGACATCTTATCAACCTCCAAAATAAGACTAGAGGTAAGCAAGTGGGACTGAGAAAACTGTGAAAAAATCTGCCTTGCAAGAAAGTTCCCTAAAGCTGAAAAAAATAAGGTAATAGCTCTCTGTGCTCTATTTCCCAAAAGCCTATGGTTTGATTTCTTTTCTGCCAGCTTTCTGATGCATCCTTTCTTTTTTTTTTCCTCGTGGCAATAGCAGCAACAATACCAATACTTCATAAGCATTTATTCATCAAATTCTCTTCTTAACTCTTCCCCTCCTGGTGCCCATATTCCTACTGAGAAGGCTGCCTCTTAACAATCTATTCAGCAATTTTTTCCTGTCTCCTCCCTGCTTTAGGCTAACAGGCATTGTCCAGGCTTTCCACTGAAAACAATTGAAAGATGTAATATATGCACACACATGCGGAGATGCACACAAGCAAACATGATGGAATTAATATCGTACTTCAAGGGAAAATCAGACTCTGCTTTAGGCTCTACTTGGCATGCAGTCAAAAAGAAAAGTTAAAAATGAGGTTTGGCTTTGAGTTTATATTTCCTTTTTTGGGGGTGTGTGTGGAAATTATGTCTTAGCTGTGTTATTTAATTGTTCTGCTGCTACATTCTGTTTCAAAGTTATTGTTTTTGTTCTATATTTAAAATACTGTTCTTTAGCAGGAAACTAGCAGGCACATAGGGAACTACTGCCTTGCAACCATGGAGTGCAAAATACCAGAAAAAATTGCAGAACTGACATGAGTTTAAAAAGTCTCTAAGATTAAATATAAACCTTCAGAAATGTGTGCAGTTCTTTGTGTGGTTTGTTAGTTAAAGGACTAACAAAACAGAGGGCCACATTCTCGTTTACCCTGGGGACCAGTTACACCATTCTAGCAGAGTTAAAAGGCTTTGAAGCAAACATAGATTATACTTACACCTACCATCTCTAGATTCCTTTTCACTAACAGATTAATGCAAAGGGACCTTAATTAAATAAGCAGACTATATTTCTTTACATTAGGCCCCATTCTCACTTTCACTATGGTCACTCTTCATTACATTCATAGTGTAAAGAGGACTTAATATAAATCAACTCTTTTTACATAAGAATTAAGGCCTTAATATGAGCACTTTTGCTGCAACAGGCCCATGTGTGTCTCGTGTCCACCTGGACAAAATCTAAAATGGGTTCCTGGTATCTAGCTCACCTTGGCTGAAGTTTCTGAGGTCACCACACATAGTCCCAGTACTGACAGCACCTCAGATCAGTCCAGGCACCTCATTAGACACTAAGGAGATTAATTTTGTGACATGCATTTTTATTGTATTTTACCATTCTACTTCCAGGCATAAAAGGTAGGTGGTCTGACTCCAGTCTATGTAGCCATTGATTTAAATGCATTAATTTAGGACAGTGATTTAAGTTATTATGACTTGTTTGAGGAAATGCCCATTATGCATTCATTGTTTGCCAGTCACTGAAAAAGAGGGTTCTGCACGAAGATGACAGAAATTATAGGAAGAGAAACGCAAAATATGTATTTTTTTAATTACTAGACAACTAGATCTTCTAACTACTTGAATAACAGATCTCTTCTTATATTTTCTCCTGTCATGGAGCAACTAGCTACTGACACACTTCAGTCACACTGACATGATAGCAGTGCTGCCAGTCATGGAAGCTAACTCATGCCCTAGCATTAATTCATTTTGTTTGCAGTGTGAGTAATTGATTCTTTAAAAAAAGAAGAAAACTTACAAGGAAGCAGATGATGAACAACAGAGGTGTACCTCTTGGATCAGTCTAATGATAATATTCCACAGAGAAAATGAGAGTTCTTCATGGGCTAGCATTAGACATGAAAAATAATAGATTGGTTGCCATACTGCCATCTTCTTTAAAACTGATGAGTTTTAACTATTCAGCAGCATTAAGACCACTTTAATATTAGCTCTCAGTAGTGTCCTAAATATATCAGCTTTTGCTTTCCGAAACTTGTATGTGCTTAAGTGTAACCTAAAGCTTTTAAATACCTGCATTGTCTTTACTTTCCACCTTTAATTTTACGAATGTATTAAAGTTTTAGCAAAAACCCTGTATTCAGTGATGTTACAAGATCTTTTAAACAAAAACAAACCATACTTGCCTGTGTCTGTAAAGTGCTGGTGCCCTCATCTCATATAGAATCTCTTGAAACTACATTATTAAAACTAAATGCATGTAATAAAGTCACATGACTAAAGGTAACTCAAAAGTTAGAAACTGCTTATGTACCCTTAGCTTAGCATTCTCAGGGATATGCATTACAATTTTTAATTCTTGTCCTCGCACTTATTTTTCCATATGAATCCTTTCCTCATTGGGTTGCTAAGGATGAACAGTGTCCACTGAATAAGTGATTCAATACTTTATTTTTTTACAGGTACTCAGTGAATTTCATTTATTGTACACTCATCAAACCTTGCGTGGCAGACTGATTTATTAATTTCCCCATATGGTTTTTCCTATGGTGTTCATTACTGCAGTATAAATGCTTCACTGACAATTTACCTTCAAACTACCGCTGTTTGGGGAGAGATAGTATTATCATGATTTCACAGATGAGGAGCCAATGCATTTCCTTTTGAGACCCTGACATTTTTTCATTAAAAAAAAGGACTCCCTGCTCTCTGTAGCTCAGCACAGCATGTGTATGAAGGATGAGGATGCAATATGGGATGCAGACATGGGAGGAAAAATGCTTAAGAAGACATTTGACAGTGTATTGTTGCTGTCATACAGGTTCTTGGTGTGAGCACCACCAGCACAATGTCCCACAGCTCATGAAGCACTTCTTGCAGATTATTTCTCCATTTCCCCTTGGAACATTTAGTTTTATTTCCAGGTGAACTGTGCCCTCATTTTTTCAAGTTCTTGGACCATGCAACAGATTCTCTTCCCCCTTCCAGTTCTTATAGAAATGCTATTATTTCTGCTATTTAGTAGATAAATTGCTACCCCTAATCTGAATTCCAGTTCTTTTGAGGTGATTGGCTCTTTCAACCCTTTCTTCTTTCCCTTTCTTTAGGATCCGATTGGATGCCTCCTTTCCAGACCACAGTAGTTCCCTGAGTCACAGGAAAAATTAGGCTGGAATGAACCTCTGGAGATAATCTAGCAACCCTCCTGCTCAAAGCAGAGCTAGCTTCAAAATTAGATATGGTTGTTCAGGGTCACATCCAGGCTAGTTTTGAAAATCTCCAAGGATGGAAATTTCACAGCCTCTCGTTCATCTGCTCTCTAACAATTTGGATCTGACTGTGATTTAGAAATGACCCCTGTATTGAGTGATTAACACTATTGATTTTTAGTGGCATTCACTCTGGTAAGATTTTCTACTATTGCAAGGCCTCTCTTCTTCCACGTATCTTGTGCAGATGACACGTCAGCAGGCATTTTTGAAATGCTGGCTTCCAGATAGAGTGTTGGAAGGCATTAATTAGCTGCCCTCCTTGTCCTAGCTCATCTTCCAATACCAAATTGTGCATCAGGCATAATGAATATGCTTGTTAGAGAGGGTTTGGAAGTGATGTCATCCAGCATGAGTGGGTTGTTTTGTTCCTGTATCATTGCTTGATTGTTCTAGTGTTGATTTGTTCCTGATTCTTTGCCTTAAAGATCTTTAATATCTGAGCATATGTGGAATATCCTCATTTTTCTTCTCTAATGTCATCACCAAGTGTACACTTTCCCATGTCTTCTTCACTTTTCTAATTAAGGTCTTTATTGCCAAGGGGCTCAAAGTAGAGATAATAGTTATCGCAGTGGAGTATGCATTACTGGTACTGCCTTACAGATAGATTTTGCAGTAAGCAGTTGACATTCTCTGTCTTCAAACACACATGAAAACTTCCTACTACACAGGTCTGCCAGGCTGTGTCCTTTTCCAGTTTTCATTGCCCTTAAGGTTTTTAACAAATTTAATACATAGCTAAAATTGAAATCCAAAAATTAATTCTGCTGGAGAAGCTATTATACAGACACCTGGATATTTACTTTTTCCTTGACTTATATCTACATAGAATAGATATTCTTGTACTCTACTAGTCTTGTTATGTTTTGTGCCATAGGTTCAATTTTTCCCATAGTCAGTCCCCAAAATTGTACCCCAATGTTGATGCTGATTTTTACAGCTATTTCTTCAAGATTTATTAGAAAAGTTGCTTGTCTCACCACTATTATTCTCCTTTTTCTATACTGAAGACAAAAAAGAATTCTGCAGCATTGCTGCTTGCTGCTTTCTCCAGAGGCATTCTTCAATTGCATGCACTGAAGGCTTTGTTCTCCTCAGCTTGCTTTGTAGTGTGTAACAGAAATCTTCTCAAGCACTCAGCTTTCATTTTCGATTGTGTGATACTATCTACATTCACTGGCAATTTGCTGGTTTTGTGCCTTTACAGTAGGCTTCTCTTCTGACATGAACTGTGATTGATGCCTCTATCTGGGACTGTGCATATGAGCGACTGCTGACCTCCTGCATGTTATCGTCTACATGTCATCATTACTGAGGTGTCTTTTCATCTGCTCTGGATGGCTTATGCTCTAGCCATTCTAGTGGTATCTTAGGATGTTCAAGTGCCCTCCACTAACATACATCCCTCCATTTCTTTTTTGCCTCATCCCATTAAGAGTTTCCTGCACTCCACTCTCCTCTGCAATAACAGTCTTTTTCTAATCTGTTACAGCCAGTTGATTCACTCACATCAGAGGACTCAGCAGGTCTTCAGCTTTCCTAGGATTTCTTCTCTGAATGGAGAACTCTTCTCTCTGAAACAGTATGCTTCAAATAGCTCCAAAAGTACATCCAAATTTCTTGTTTGCTTCAGTAAGCTCTCCCTTACAGGCATCTGTAAACATTGTCATCTGTCTGTACAAAAGAATATGAGAAAAAGAGAAGCTTTCACCCTCTCTGCCTGAGGCCCTGCAAAAAAAAAAAACAACAAAAAAACAAAAAAACCCAAACTGATTCCATCAGTTCAACCTGTGCATTGCATGCATCCTTTTTAGAAGTTCAGAAGCTGTACACTTCTTTCCTTTCTTCGTGTGAGCAACATGAAACTTTTCTCCAGATTTTTCCCAGAAAGACAATGAGACTCACAGTCTTGGTCACTAAATATAGTGAACTAAACAGAATTGCTTAAATTAATTGGGTGTTCAGAGATTCAGATTTTCTGTGTCTACACCTTGGCCTCTGAAGCTCTGTACAATAAATACATGAGTGAATACCAGCGTTTTAACAGTCAGTGCATCAGCATTTTAACTACACTTGACAATATAACATTTCATGAAAGGGACTGGAACCTTTAGGTACATTGAACAGGTCTCTGTGAATGGCATTGAGTTGTTCACAGCAGTGGTAGGTTGACATCCTTTAATAAATAAGTCCTGAAGGAAAATGAAACACTACAAGAGATCTTCACAAATATTTGCGAATATCAGAAGACTGGTAGGACTCAGAAAGAGCGTGTACGACTAGAGACATTGTCATGGGCATTGGCTCCCTCATCTTGATCTTCTCCGTTATAAACTTTCTTCTCTTCCACTCCTGTCTCCCAGGTGTTGGCTGCTTCCTCTCACCTCATTTCATCTCTCCATTCATCCATACCATTCACCATTCCCAGCCAGACCCTAGGCCCTTCAAAGATTTCTGCCATACAGGTATGAATCTCTTTGCCCGGCCCTCAGGTCGTCATCATCTCCTTTACTTTCCTTTTCTCTCTGCTCGTCCTCTGTGCTTTGGCTCTTGTTCTATATGCCTTCAATTAGGCAGCGTAGACTGCCTTACAGGACTTCAAAACTGTGATTGCAGACCAAAGTTCTACAATGTTCTGGACTGTACAAATGTGTGTGTGTGTGTGTGTGTGTGTGTGTCTGTGCACATGTGCATGTGCGCACGTGTGTGTGTGTGTGTGTGCTCTTACACAAAAAATAATTCAGCCCTGACTCAGAAACTATTTACTGCCAAGTCCATTTTCTGCAGCATGGTAGTAAAAGAATTTCTCAGAGAAAAAGAGTGACCAGAACTTGTGGACATATGCAAAACAATATATCCTGCACTAGACAAGATTTTCAGAGACAATGAAAATTATTTGACTAAATTTTTCAAATAAATTTATCCAAAGGCAGATTGCAGAAGTTCTTAGCCCAAAAGCTGAAAGTTTAGCAAAGTGGTAAGCTGAGGAAACCGGGGACTTCTGATAAGAAGTATGAATCTGCATTAATTCCATTGTACACTGCATATAGATAACCATATATGTACATGTGTGTATGTACATATATATACACACACACACATACATACATATATATATACACACACACACACACATGCACGGTTACGTGCCTGTGTTTGTACAGGAAACATAATGCTAACCAGATTCAGCCTTACTATAGTCACACAGTAGATCTCAGATGTCTCAAAACAAAGTTGTAAGTATGCACCCTGAATAGGGCTGGGTATCTTCTCCAGGCTGTTGCATCTTTGTCCACCAAAGCTATAGCCATCCAGAGTGCAAGACACTTATTACATTATGGTGCATTTGTTTGTTTGAATTAAAATAGTATTTTACAATGAATAAAATACCTTTATGCATAGCTGAGATTCCCCTCAACTGCAAAAGTAATTTTACAGTGAGAAATAAAAATCTAGTTGCTATAAAAAATTTCCTGCCATTCATTAATGTTTCCTTTTTCATTGAAAAAATGGATCATTTTGAACAGTAAAATTAGTTCTGAAACATATTTTATAAAAATCCACAGAAAAGTAATTGGCATATCTAACTATCTTTAATTGTTATATCCACTGTGATTTCTCCATGTGGAGTTATATATGCGATGAAAACCACAATTCATCGCTTTAAGAAATCTGTTATCAGTCATATTCTGAATACATGTCACATGGCTATAATGCATCTCATGAGCTGCATTATAATAAGTAAGATATTGACCACACAGCACAAGTTATTTATGTAAGCAGAGAAATGGTAGACTTTGACACTGATGAAACATTGTCCCAGTATTTTGTTAGTGTATGAAGATACCTTCAGGTAATCGTCAAGGTTCCACAAGACTCTGTGTATAGTGTCTATACACCTTCTTCCTGCTTAGTCGTACCCATTTCTCAGACTCCATAGGCCACTAAGCCCCACTTCTTTCCCCCTTAATAAAAGGGACCCTGCTGCCATTTTGCCACTCTACAACCTATTTCACCGTAGACTGGTCTAAAATATAAAGATTTGTTTCATTTCTGTCACTGTGCAGACAATTCAAACAGCTTTGAGTTGCAATGATGTTGCAATACAGCAATGACAAAATGCTGTAGTGGGCAGGAGTTTTTTATTTTTTTATTTTGGATGTGGATCTTGGAGATGTGAATTATTTTGGATGGTAAGTGAAAGAGAAGAAATGATACAGTTATGCGGTAACTATCTATAGGTTTTTCCAGTGATGAATTCTGATTATATTAGGCATTTCACAGGATGAACATATTCCATGCAAAACACTGACTATTTGGCTGCACTGTCAATAAAGCTAGCAGGAGTATAAACACTTATAAATCTAAATGGATACGTGCTTTCTTTTCAGTGCTGAGATGACTCCAGACTTAGGCCTTTAAGAAGCACATACTACCAAATACCATGAGACCTACAATAAAAAAGCAGAGTAGAAAATACTGAGGCTGCTAGATCTGTGAGAACATATGGTAACAATGATTATTATTTATTACTTGATGCTACTTTGACCTAAAATGTACTTGGCAGCATTTAAACACAGGGGAAAATTTTATATTGTAATGCACACAGCTCAAGGACTTAAATGAGTCAAGTAGCTTGTAGTAGGGGAAGTGGCCCTCAGAAAATTAAAGGAAAGTCTACCTACACCCAGTTTGTTCCTCATCACTGAGTCTTTCTCAAGACCAGGACTTAAAGGATTTTCTAAACTCTAAGCCCTACAACTCTGCACAGTGAGGAGAAACAGGATCAGCAGACTATGTGTTACTCTTTCAGTTTCTCAAAAAATGTTCTTAAATGGCCTGAAGCAAAGCCACTGGACTTACTGGAGATATTCTAAATTGGTCAGACTAAACCATCCTTTGGATGACCCTCATGCTAGTCCTATTTGCCATTTTCATTTGTGAGAAATACAGTTTCTGGAAGAGCTGCAATATAAAATGTTGAGATTCAATAATCCCTTCAAACACTTGTGTAAGTGACTAAACCAGTATGAATGATATGTCATATCAATACATTGTAAATGCAAAATTTAATATTGGAGCACAAACAAAATCTCCTTTGCTAAAATATATACTGGAAGACAATGCTCTCTATTAATTAATTAGGCATTTTGTAATGTAACTTTCCAGAAAGTCATGACTACCATTAAATGCATAAGTGCACATATTTTTTAAGGCACCCCCTCCATCTGACAGTGTTCTCTTTGTTGTGCAAAACACCTCCTTCTCTATATTTTTCTTGTTGGATGCACTCTCTTTTCCAGTGTTTCACCTCTCCTTTTTTTCTGTCTAGTCTTCTCTACTTGCTTCTTTCTACATCTCATACCCTTCAGTCTTCATAGTGTTCCCACACCAGCAGCACAGTAAAGGATAACAGCAGTGAACCTTCCCTCTCACTTATACTTTCATATTTTCTGGGGAGCAGGGATTTGCAGAGAAAAGAAAATGAGGGTCCCAGTAGGAGCTGGACTGGTTGGTGAGAACAGGAGTTCTCACCAGAAAAGATCTAACTACTTTCATGAGGAAAGTCATCAGTCTTAGATACCTTTCTCATTACCAAAGCCAAGAACAATTACGAAAAGTTTCTCCAGGTAATCGGGTGAGGTATCGAAGGTGTAAGTAACCTCTTTCCCCTGGCCTTGAGCATATATGGTTGGAGGAGATAGCACTTAGCTTGTTTAAGGGCTGGAAATGTTCATGCTCACAGGGTGTTTCAGGCTGTGCATAGTAGTTTGGAGGACTATCATGACAATCTAAAGAGCATCAAATAACTTTTGCTGTTCCTTATGCTCCAGTGAATGGAAGACAGCATTCCTTAATAGCTGAAGAACAGTAACTTTATGGACATCATTTGTTCCTCTTCTGCAAGGAATTACACTCATCCTTCAAAAGATGCCTACCATCTGTTTGCTAGCTGATATACAGCAAAAGGGAGAGCAACATAAGAGATGATCCAAGCGATGAAGCAGCTACACAGCCACAAGTAACAAAGACTATAGACACATGAATGGAGAGACAAAGATAAGGAAGAGCCGGAGCTCTGCACAGGAGAACATTGCCTGTGCAACAGAAAGTGAGACACAGATGCGTTCTGTACCAAAGACACTGTAGAGCATGACCAAGTTAGTATTGCTTTGTGGAGGGTTAAATTTAAAAGGGCAAATCACTTTGGGGGATCATGTTACTTGTTCAGAACTCACTGCAATGAGGATAGCTTGATTTGCCACAGATGAACTGCTCTAGCACACACATCCTGCAGTGGCGATCCAAGTACAAACAATATCAATGAAACATGTTATGATTTTTCTATGCAGTTAGCACTCATGACTGATAGAAGATGGAGAGAAATCAGAACTAATACACTAACAGTAATCCATTGGCATACTTCACAGCTACAACGTTGCAGTCATGTGAGCTTTCCCATATTTAGGCCTTAACATTGCCTGAGAGAAATGGAAGTGGCCAATTCACTCCCATGAATTTATTTAGTTTTTGATTACCTTTCTCATTCTTCCATCAAGCTGTAAATAGTGCCATGGATTACAGCAATTTCTGTTATGTGAGCACAGAAAACTAAGTAAGTATTTCACCATAAAAAACACACACATAAAATTCAGTCAACATTTGAAGAGATACTGTGCCAAATGTGGAGTCTTATTCCAGTCACTAATAAAATAGTAAAATAGAAGTTTTGCCTCTTTTTCTTTTGCAAGTATATCTCAGCACAATCTTAACTATAGAGCTTTGACATCTTTCTAATAACAATATTGTGTTTTAAGTAGTATTTCACATCATTTAAAAGAGTTTTTTTATTATCAGCTTAGCTGTGAGAAGATACAATTCATCTTGACTCGAGCAACCTCAAAATATGTCTGCGAACTCACTTGGCATTGCCCACAGAAGTGTCCAATTTCTAGGACAAAACAACAGAATAAAAATCTGCTTTTCTAATTGTGGAGAGGCAGTTCAGCACTTAGTAGCACATCCCAGAAGAGAAAGGCATTTCAAACACCTGCTTCTGAACAATAGCAATTTTCTAACTTGTGCTTTGCCCCAAGTTAATGAACATATTGCAAACTACAGTGAGCATGTGAAAGCCACCAACAAGCATACATCACTATCTTTATATTCTTTTAAAGTATATACTACCAGAGCTACTATAAATAAAATACCAGTGAAACCATAGATTCAAAAATATTGCAAAATTTATCAAGTGTATTATTCATCTAACTCTTGGTAATAGTAAATAATGTTCATCAAAAGCCACAGACAAAGGGTGATATGGTTCTTATATACACTGCTGTATATAACCAAAGAGGAAAACATTTGCTGGACAGTGTCACATGAAACAAAATGTTTATTTTCAAAAACTCTATTAAAGTGTGGTGTAAATAACCAATTCTGCCAAATCTGTGCCAGGTCTTCTATTACGTATAATTGAAATAAATCATCAAGAAGTCACACTGCAGAAGCTTATTTTAAAATAGATGCCATTCCATGTCACCTTTACTGAACATGACAGGATTACAGTGAATAAACAGGTGCAATGCAATTGTATTCAGATGCAGTGGATGAGATGCATTTGCATAAACCATATTTTTCAATTTTTTTTTTTTACTACCTGTACAAGCAGGAACACCAGCACCGCACTGTCAGTCCACCTCCTCCTGGATCCAGGAGATCCCTGCAGGTTGCCCTGGGTCTGAGGTGCAGAGACTAAGCTGATCTTTGCAGTAATCCACCTCTGAGGACTGCAGCACTTCAGGAGGCAGCTTTCTAAAAGCCAGTACTGACTCGCCTGTCTGCAATATAATCCTGTTTCAGAAGGTATTTTGGGAACCATGGAAAAATCCATGGCAGCATAGCTCTGACGTGCTTTATATCTATTCTCATTCTCAGTGCTATTTATTAGCAAATATGTTAAATGGCTCCACTTTCACCTTGTGGTTGAGTACCAACATTTCTTGTTCTTCCTTGTTTAATGGCAAGTCTTTGTGTACGCCCATACAAGCTAGTGCACAGGCAGTCGAGCCCTCCATGAAAAGGTAACTACTAGCCCCAAGTCCTCCCCACCCTGTGAACCCATATCTTTATCTAAGCTTCACCTCAAAATTATGGAGCCACTTAAATGGCTCATCTGCTCACTGGTGAGGCATAAAAAGTCACCAATTTGTTCAGCAGACCACCCAAAATAAGACTCTTTTGACATTTATGAGTGTCATCTTAATTAAAAAGGTATCCAGGTAAAACATGTCCATAAATACAAACTTTAGCATCAGGCATGGGTTTCCCAGTTGTTACTGTTGGGTGAATACCAAATCCAGCATTGCTACTATTGCTGCTGAATAACTGAGATAGGCCAACATCACTGTGCTATATGCGTATTGTATTAGCCAGTACTACATACAAGCAATCCAGTGTCTCTCCAGTTCATTGGCAAATCCAGTTCAAATTTCATCCAATACGAAGAACAGACTTTTAAAAACAGTCTTGTACACAGATTCTCTATTCTTTCCACTTGCTTATCGCACCATCAAAAGCCATGCACGGAGCATAACTGTAACAACAACAAAAAAGCTTCAGCCCGAAATATCTATGGTCTATGCGTTACTGATCTTCAAGCAGAGATCTTTATTTAAATTAACAGCACTATTTAGCAGTCTAATCTTTCATAGGCACTTCAGAAGAATGCGAATTACATTTTAAGGAGATTTGTAGCTAGGCTTACTATACATCAGAACTACTTGTTACAACATCTGTATTGTAGAAGTACTCCTCAGACAAAACACCACCTCTACAACCGGGTGCCACGCAGATCCCAGGGCTAGCTCCAGAGCAGTTATTTCAGGTACTCGAAGCAGCGCTGTCACATATGCACGGCAGCCGCCCCGACACCAGTGCTGTGCTCCTCAGGCCTGGGCCACAGGGGCACGTCTCGCACCCCCGGCACGTGCCTCACGCTGCTGTAAGAGAGGCCTCTAGCAGGCAGACCCGCCCCTTGCTGCGCAGCGAAGTGACTAAAAGCAATGCCGAAAGGGAAAGTGCGTGTAAAGACCAAAAAGCAGCACAGAACAAACAATATGTAATTATATGCTGTTACTTGGCAGGCTATTATAAGTAAACATTGATGTTCATACTGAAGTAAACAAGATCAGACGGAAATAACATACAACCTTAGGGGCTAGTTATTCCTTCCTCAGTGCCTTCATCAAAGGATCAATTAATGCTCAATCCTGTTAAAAGGCACTCAGTGTACCCTCACTAAGTACAGAGCACTCGTGCTTCAGACCTAGGTTGTTTGTTGCCCTACTGCACGGCCTTCGGCAGGGCATTTTGGTGCCTCTTGGCTGTTTCGATTGTGAATGTTTCAAAGGAGTGAATCCTAGTGGGTGCTTGTCCTCCCAGGCCGGGATCTGACTGCATGCCACTGTAATACAAGGGCAGTGGTTGAAAGTGCTCAGCACATAACCACACCACCCTGGAAAGGCTCAGGCATGAGCTGAGCTAGCAGCTTGACTTCAGTTGCCTTTAATGCCAACAGAGTCAGGACCTCAAACCTGAATAATCGGAAGTAGAATAAAAATGACCTCTCCAGCTTATTAACATATGGGACTGATGGGCATTTTCAGAACTGAATTTCATGTTACTTGCTATCATGGTTTCAGGCAAGTGCAGCTCACTTGACAAGATTCAGTCATTCATTTTCTCAAGATCTGAATTTGCACACATCACTTTAAAAATAAATATAGAAAAGTCTTTCTTTTATCTAATGATTTTCAGGAACTCTAAACCATGATATGCTTTTTCTTCTTCCATTTTTGCTTATACAAAATTAATGGAATTAATAGCAGCTCTTTTGTTCATGTTGGTATTATTATATAACAGGACTTGTATATAAGCAAATGCCCATTTAGTTTCCTACAGGACCATAGATATAGATTTTAAATAAACATATAATACTAAATGGCTAGCTTTTAAGCATTGTTCCATTCTACTTCGATCTGGGAGGAGAGCTGGAAGAAAAATAATTCTGCAAAACATTCTGTAGATCATCATTTTCATCTTTAATGAAAATTTTCAACTTTTTCAGATGCTTTCAAAACCATTCTGTTGTAGACATAGGGGAAAAAGTTTGTTAAACTGTATTCACTCAGTTTAATAAGCTTATTCTTGCAAAAATATTATGCAGTAATATTTCAACAAGTTCTTTAGAAAAGATGCTTCTGTTCCTTCATCTCACATAAAAGCTTATAAGCTGTAGAGAGCTACACTGTAAGAAAGCTCTATTGTTTGCAGACATTTTTATAATAAGTCATAAATTTAACATATTTACCATATCAACATATTTTGATGATATTTCTCAACACAGTCTGAATACCTCTCTTAAAGTATGGTACATACCCAAACTGCAATCTGACTTATTTACGATCCATTCTGATGAAAGTATTCACAAAAATCTAAGTATAAGGCAAATCTGAACAGCCTACTCTTTTCAAAAGCACAATACAATTTATTATACAGTGTTTTTTTTAATATGTTAACACCTGTGTGGCTATTCCTCCAAATTATAAAGCACTGTTACAGAGCGCTGTTGTATGCGACATCACTACCCACATTTTAAACTTTGCCACTTGAATTTCTAACCACAGTTGGCTGGCACTGAGCCATAAAATGCTAATGAAGACAGGTGGTGAAACCCAGTCTTTGGAGGTGTTAATTGGGGTTTTGCCGTTGATCTTAATAGGGCCAAATTTTAGTCAAGATTTACAAAGTTAGCATATTTTAGTGCATATAGCTGAGTACTGAAACATTTTAGTCCATTCAAAATGATTTCATGTCAGCCAGTATATGACAGCTATAGCAGGCATCACAAAGATAACTTAGCAAAGGTTACCTACTGCTAAAGGTTGTCAGATGTCTGAAAAAATTTAAAGGAATTATTTGTTCTAATGTTTTTATCTACCTCACACTTATGCTTAGGATTCTGAGTGATGAATTAAATTCCCTCTTTAGCTAAATATCACCTGCAGCTTGAGCTGTTTGTGACAGCGAAACCTCACCCTGGTCAGCACTGATACTCTTTCAGCCCTCAAGAAATGCAAGGTCCCTTCCAGTGACACAGGTTCTCCACTCAAATACTGTCCTAAGCACAGGGGTCCTGAATACTGTCCTATGAACACTTTTCCCCCCAAAGAAGGAGAAGCAAGAGTTTTATTTACTTCAGTACCAACAAAAAGACAAATGCATTTTGATGCACTGACTTGATTAATTCATTCGAAACTCCTTTTACTCAGATTGTTTAACTCCCTTTAAGATGGAGAGAGCATGGTCCTGGGAAGAATATCATGTACTGTACTACCCTTAAGAAGTGGAAATTATAGCCAGTGAACTTAAAAGCATGGCAGGAAGGCATTTGCTAGATATTGAAGATATCGACTTCAGGAAGTCTCAGGATACACATCTTGCTATTTACTCTTTTTTATCAATGACTTTTCCTCCATTGTTTCAGTTACAATTGACATCCTGTAACTGAAATAAAACCGAAATTTTTCTCTTTTCTTTACAAATTGTCAAATTCCTTAACCTTGTCAAGAAGCCCACAATAATGAAATCAATATTGCAATTTAAAGACAAAACCGGCAAGCATTTCTATTGCAATTGCACACATAAAGTAAATAGTCTCATACATCAATGTATTGTCATCAATGGCAATATTCTGAAACCTAATAATGTTTTTACATTTTCAGTGTCAAATGACAAAGGAAATACAGATATCAGCTGAGCAGACAGAAAATAACATGGAAATGACATCTGACATGAATGAGAAACATTGACTTGTGACTCAGGTGTCATTTAAATGCCCTGTACTTCCAGGATGGAGAACTGCTACTATCTACAATTTACACCGTATTGGAAGCGACCTGCTCCTCAGTGCAAAAGCTAAAGTAAAACTCGAGAATTCATAATTTCCCGTCGCCCTTCCGCAACTTAACCCCTTGGCACCCAGCCGGGGCCAGCACCGCTCGGCCGGGCCGCCGGTGCACGCCGGCCGGCGCCGCGCACCCGCGGAGAACCCGCGCAGCGGCCCCGCACAGCGCCGCCGCCCGCCCCGGCCCGCGGCGGAGGCTCGGGCGGCTCCCGCCCACGCGCGGGAGGGCAGCGCCGCGCACCGGAGCCGGCAGCCCCCGGCTCCTCCGAGGGGGCAACACCGCGCACGCTGCACCTGGGGCTCCCGCTCACACCTCCTACACCTCCCCCCACCTTTTCTTTTCTTTTTTTTTCGCTATGCTGGGAACCGGGCTTTGTTCCCCGAAGCAGAGCCCCTCTCTGCCCGCGGAGGGGTCCCTCGGCCGGAGCCCGCCCCGGGGCCGGCGGGCGAAGTTGCCGGCACTTACGGTCGTATCGCTCCCGGGCGCTGGCGCGGCGCCTCTCGCAGCCTCCCGTCACCTCGGGCCACCTCGGCAGCGCCTCGGCTCCGCGACGAGCTCCCGCACTCCCCTCGCTCACTCACTCACTCGTCAGTCAGTCAGTCCGCGACCGGCAGCATGGCACGGCGGCTCCCGAAACGCCGGCGCCGGGGCAGGAGCACCGCCGGGGCTGCTCGGGGCGCGGCGGCGGCCCGGGGCCGGCGGGCCGAGCGCCTCAGCCGGCGCACGGGCGGGCCGAGCCCCTCCGGAGGGGATGTGCCTCGGGAGGCACCTGCCTCCCCTCGCCCGCCTCGGCTGCGGCGCGCCCGCCCCCCGCGCCGCACCGCGCCGCTGCCCGCCGGGGCTTCGCGCCGACGCCGGTGCGGGGCGGCGGCGAGCGCCTCCCCCGCGCCCGCCTCCCGCGGCCCCGCCGGGCGGCAGCCGGCTCCCCCGGGGGAGCGGCGCACGGCTGCGGCGCGGGGACGGCGCCTCCCGGGGCGGCGGGACCGGCCCCGCTCCGCTCCGCGCCGAGGCGGCGGCGCAGCTCGGCTCCCCGCGGCCGCGCGCGCTTTCAGCTCGCGTGGGACGGGAGCTGCTGGCCCATCCTGCGCGGAGGGGGCGCCCCCGGCCCCGCCGCCCGGGCCTGCGAGGGGCCCTGCCCGCCTCGGGGCGCCCGGCTCCCCTCCGCGGCGGCTCCGCGGTGGAGCGCGGCCCGGCGCAGCCACCCGCGCTGCCCCTTCGCGGCGGACAGGGAAGTTCCTCTAACCTGAGCGCAGCGCGCCGGCTCCGTTGCGGGCATCTTTCGGAGGAGCAAAGCCAGGGAGGCGGGGGGCGAGGAGGCTGCGGCGCCGCCATCGGCGGAGCGGAGCGGGGCGCGGAGCGGAGCGGAGCGGAGCGGAGCGGGGAGCCCCCGCCGGCCCCGGGGCGCCGTCCCGCGTCCGCCGCGCTCGGGGAGGACGGTCTGCTCGCTGCCCTCTCTGCTTGCTGCCGTTTGCGCGAACTATTTCCCTCTCCGCTCCCTGAGCCAGATAGGAAGAACAAGCGGTGGCTACAACATTCACCGGCCAGCAAAGACATCTAAATTCCAGTTTCTGCTCCAAAAGTTATGTAAGCATTTTAAACAAAAAGAGAGGCTGGGGATAGCTTCTAGCCTCCTTAAAAGAACATTCCCCTGCTACACGGAAAACCAGAGGAAGGAACTGACCCAATAACGCCCGCTTTGCAAGAGAGCATCTAGTGACTGTGCATGAAGTATTCCGGGAGGACTTCTTCTCTGTCTTAACTATTCCAGGCTGCCTAATATTTAAATATCCACTGAGCCACAGTAAGAGAGTCTGAGAGAAAGCATGGTGATTCACCTCTGCACTTCTTCCAAATGTGGCAGTGCAGACAGCAGGTAGTAGAGTGTCTTCCCAGCAGATGGAGTCAGGAAGCAAACAAGCTTGCTAAAAAGGTAACGCCACCCAGCTAAGAATAGCTTTACTCTTTTGTTTCCTTGCAAGAAGGACGTTTCAGCTATAAAATAAAAGGAGCTTTGACATCTGCTTTTAAATCTTCTGACTTATTTGTGAAGGGAAAGTTAGCTCCTATTGCAGTGATTCTCAAATGCTTTTCTTGGAAAAGGTGTTCCATGCTTCCCAATTTTAAAAACTGCTAAACTCTGTTACTCAGTTGCTCATAGAGCCTGCAGCAAAATTCAGCCTGTCCTTCTAGAAATCTGCATGCAAACACAGCAGACTGCCTTTCTACCTGCTTCCACATAGCTAGGAGCTGTGCTGAGGAGTGAGAGAGAGAGGGAAGCAAGGGAACTTAGCACTGAGAAGGAGACACTGGGCTGTGAGAGCACACTGCAGTTTCCATGAAGGAGAACCCATTGCCATGTTTTCCAGCAACTGTATAAAAGCTTAGCTCTAGATAGTACTGTCAGAGAAATCTGTCCTCGCTGGGTTGGAGAGAGACTTACAGTGATGAGACGCTCAAGGAATACTGATCCAAACCATCATCCCTGGATTTAAACTTTCACCATAGGTTCCACACTTTTTCTTGTGGAGACAACAAGGAGAATCAGTGGGAGCTGCCTTTATGAGATCTCAAAATGCCATGATTACTTCACTGTTCAGAGCTTTCTCAGGCAGAAACAGTGAAGTTAAGGGAGGTTTTCGTTCATTCTAGAACTACTGCAGAGCACCCCTATGGACCACTAGAAGTCATGTCCAGCTGACCTTAGGCGAGCTCAGTTAAGTCACAGTTTTACATGCTGGAGATGTCTGTGTAGGAAGAACTGTTGAAGTACTGAAGCAAAACCATGAGCTGAAGCCTAGAGATAGCAGGAGAATTCCCCTCCCTTTTACTGTAACAATAAGCTCACAGAGGAAACATTTTCCTATACCTGGTAGCCTGGAATATTTTCTCTTTTTCAGTGGTTGCAGAGGTAGGTGGATGGGTGGATAACCAATTAAGTACAGATTGCTTTAAAAGATACAGAAAGCAGCTGGACTACATGCTTTTCTCAATGTTTGAAGGCAAGAAACTGATTTCTTACCAAAGGCTTTTTCCACAGTGGATCCATCTTATTTTTTTGTGTTGTTTGGCTAATAGTTTTCATTCTATGGTTGGAAAATGTCACATTCTCAATGACTGTTTTTATACTTATTTGAGAACAGATTTTATGTTGCTCTGTTTTCTTTCTGAGTACTGTAGATCTGCTGAAGTATAAATCTGTCATCCCATCATCTGGAAATAGCTTTTCTTTTTTTTTTTTTTTTAATTTACATAAACTCCCTTTTGTTAACTGTTGCTTTGCACACAGAAGCAACAATTTGTGATTTGGTCTGTTCTGCTGTAGGCAATTCCATTGTGCCCCATGGGCATGAATAGTTGCTATTTGGCATGCACGTGCAGTGCTGACCAGGTCTGTAAATAATTGTTGGAAATCTATTATCAACCGCACCTTGATAGTTTTATTTTTTTCTATTTGTGCTCAGGAGTCATAACAGTACTTTTTCACACTGCCTTGATTTTATTTTTCAGGTGCAGAATTTGGAATGAAAATCAAAGCGGTTCCCAGCCGAACCCACAAACTTTTCATGTGAGGCTATGGATAGATGTATTTCCACAATCTAGTGTGAAGAGGCCTGCATTACAAGCTGTTTGGAGGTGAACAATTTCCACCCATGGTCTGTACATCTTCCTTAAGCGGCATGGTGCACCACACAGGGATTATCTGGAGTTTAGTGCCTTCAGATAAGGATTTGTTCACATCTAGTTGGTTTGGAGCATAAGAATAGTGAGCTTTGAGCTGTCTCCAAAAGACCACATAACCATGCTGTACCCTTCAATAAGCAGATTGTACATATTGAATTTTATTACAGGCTACATTCTTGTTTTGGAAGACAAAATGGAAGGAATAGGAGTCAAAACAAAGATGGTAATAATAAATTTGGCCTAATCCAGTTCAGGGTGAAGAGAATGGGGAATTTCCCATTACCTTGAGTACAAGTTAAATCAGACCCATTAGGTCTTCCATGAGAATATTTAAGTTAAGTATGACTTTGTAATCGTGGCTTTGCGCTCCTAGAATAGACTGGATTGAAAAATCTGAGAATAGTTACAGCACTATCAGCAGCAATGCAGGCTTCCTAACCATGCCTGCCTGCAAATATGTCCTGTGAGAGGGAAATGTGTGCGGTCAATATAGCTGCCATTCAGGCCGTGCATTTGGCACAGCCAGGGTAACTTCTGGGTAACTGGATAACTTATTTTAATTTTGAGAAAAGAGGTCACTCTGGAATCAGGGATTTGAGGAATGACAAGTTATCAGCTTCATGAAGCTACTGCCAGTCGAGGAAGCCCACTCTAAGCATATAGGGCAGTATCAGGGAAAGGGTAGAAATGCTGAGGTGGCTGGAAGGCATACGGACAGCTCAGACCAGCGTTATTAGGGGGACAGAGCGGTGCTGTGCCCTAAGAGACAAACGTAATTAGCAAAGTTGTTACAGGCAGGCATGTGAGTACATTTGATGAACGGAGAGGAGTAAAACCAGAAAAGGAGAATAGAGATAATCGAAATGAAGCACAGTGTGTGAGTTATTCAGAAGTCTAGGACTCTGATACATTGCTCCGCTTAGATTGTCAAGTCTAACAGTTTAGCACAGGGTAAGATGAGCCACTGCAAGACATAATACAAGGTGTCTTTAAAGATACATTTCCCCATATCTTTCTTCTCTCAGCAAGTAGACAATAACAGTCATCAGCCTCATGTGTATTTGAAGCTCTGTATTATGTTAAACAAGTTCCCATACAGCAAAATGTTGTTAATTTTCATACGCATTGCACTGTCACATTGAGCCAAATGTCTGTTCTTGAAATATCGGAACCACTGTGCTTGGGTAATGCTTTATTCTGGTTATGCTATAACTTACATATTATTTCTACTGCCGCTGTAGCCTCTGTAAAACATTATCCATCTTGAAACTCTGATTCTCCACAGTAAGGTAACAAAGATGGAGAAAGAAGGTCTCAGGAACGGCATTTTTGGAGATGTGATAGAGCTAATTGGTGTTAGAGAAACCAAAAGAGAAAGTTAGAATAAAGGATGTGAGAAATGGAAAAGAATACATGTCTGGACAATTCCTCTAACTATTTAGACACACAAAAGCATTGATTTTTAGAAATATTCTGAGGAAAGAAACGGTGTAACTGGGAAACAGCCTTGTGGAAGCATCAGGAGGAGACCTTATCTGGGTTGCAAACAACAGCCTAGTGACGGGAATATTGTGGGTGTTTTATTACTAATCCCAGAAACCATCAAATCTTCCAAGTAACTGTTTTTTAAGGTAATCTTTTTCAAAATTAATGGATTAATTTTATGTTAGCCTTGCTTTTAGAAATTCAAAATTCAAGGTTTATGTGTTTATCCAACATCAAACATCTCATTAAAATGATGTACAAATTGCCTTCTCTCATGATAGATTTATTTCAACCAGCTTCTTAATGTACAGTAAAACGTGGGTATTTACATTCTCCTCCTTACTTAAATGTCTGGTTTTAATTTACCTTAATTACTCTATCAAAGTATTGGTTCTTCAATTCATATCTCAGGACACTCCTAGAGGATTTCCAAAACAGTTTTGAAATGAAAGCAAAAAGAGACAAATGCCTCTGAAAGATCTGGTTTGAAGGCAAATCTCTTCAATCAGTAATTAGGAAACAGAGAAATTAAAAAAAATAAAGGGGGGTGGATGAAAAAGACAAGAACATTAGTTGCGTGCGTGTTTTCACAGGACAAGGAAAAAATGAATAGATTCCCTAATGTAGAAATTTCATTTATTAGTATTTATACTCTATTCAGTTTTCCATGTAGAAGAGACTATTTTAATTTAGTAGATAGTAATATATGCTTTCATTGGTGGCAGAAACAGAGCGTGGTTTGCTTGCCCCTACAGAGGAAGAAGAGAAATAAGGAATAAGAAAGCAAACAGGATAATGAAAGCCTAGGCAATGGGACGGTTTCCAAAGAGTGAGCGTCTGATTCCCTCGGAATCAGCAGGTATTTTCCAGCCACGCTGCAGGAGCTCATATTCTGGGCCACTCAAGCCGGTGAGTAGGTATGCCTGTGTTCTGGAGACAATCTGAGCCAAGCATCACAAAAAGAGCTTTTCAGGGGAATTAAATACACCGACAGCAGCTAGAAATGTCTTCACTACTGCATGTACAGTATATAAATCATTAAATATTATAGGTTACACAAGTCTTCTTCGGAAATTATTCCAGGAGCGCTATGAAGTTTACACAAACCACTGGCAGGCATATTTCATAAATCAAACATACTTGCAAGTCCCATTAGCATAACCTTTACATTCATTGCTTCACTAATATGTTTTTCATATGAGAAACTTCATGTTATCTGGAGTTATACACAATGCAAGAGTCTACCTATTAATACCTAAATACATCTAAGTACTTTTATAGAGGTAAAGTTTCATATCTTTGTAAGAATGGCCCGGGGCCTGTGCATCATTCAGGCCTTACTTATGCCCTCAAAATAAGTTTTAAGTAAAACTAAAGTAGTGCATAGGCTTATGTTGGTTCTGTGAACACTGGTGAATTTTACCTCAAATCTTTATTCTGCTGTGTGCTCCTGTGAACAGCAAGAATTTTTTATTACGTCTGTAATTCTGACCAGCATGTTATTCATGTCACTAGGAAAATATAACTGTAATGGGTTCATAACTGACTAAAACCAGGCTCTTGTCAGTAAGTGTAGGCTTAATCATTCTTTTTGTCACCATCAGTTTGTCACTCAGTTTGACATGCCTAAAATGAAGTGCTGCCCCTCCAAACAAGGATATATAAGAATGTCTTTATATGAAAGCATAGGAAAGCAGGAAGATATTTCATCTGCCTTTGTTCCACAGCAATGGTTTATATTGTTATCACAAATAAATATTAGAAAAGAAATCCTCTGGATTTTTTTCTTGCCTCCAAACAACTGTTTTTAATGATTCGAGACTTGGGTCACCTACAAATGCTATTGATCATATTGTTCAAGTACTCACAGCTTATTTTTTGAACTTTTAAGTACAGGTGAAATTGGCAGAATTCATTTCAGATTGGTAACTTTTCTGTCTGGCTAGGCCTTCTAATATAGGCAGTAGAAATGAATCAGCATGACTTATATCTAGCTGTGAACTTCAGGGCTACTTGAGCATAAATATAAATTACACAGGAGCCAACTGTACCATTCATAGCTGGAGATCTTACATCTTATGGGCTAGTAGTTTGTGGACCTACCTCTAATCAACTGCTTAAGCTGAGATGCAGCTATTTCTAAAGAATTAATTTTGATTTTAGTTTGCTTTTCTTTTCACAACAGGAATGCAAATCATTTCCATATTCTGCTGTTTATATGTATTGCAAAAACATCTTTATACAATATTGACAGATGAGCTGAGTAGAAAGGGTAAAGGGTCAAATGCTTCTGAACAGACACCTGTGTCTTCCCTTGTAGTCTTTTCTTTTTCAGTTTGTAAAATCTGTGGAATAGGAACTAATTTGCAGCACCACATCCAACATCATAATTATAATTCGTCTGAGTTTGCTTAGCGTAAGAAGATCATTTACTACCTTTATATTTAACCTTTCTGTAAGGGATGTGAAGCATAATGTCACTTCTGAGTAGGTCTGGAAATATACAGCACATGTTAAAGACAGTAGAATGAGAATATTTGCATTTCAAAGGACTTAAGTTTAGGATCTGATGACAGGACAAATAAGGGATTGCATGTGATATGAACTAACACCAGCCTGGAGAAGGGAACTAACAGGAAAGCACTCCAGAGACAAGATGTGTCTGCTGAGAGTATTGATTCATATAACTTAAAGGTTCACCTTCTCATTTGCAGTGTTATTCTCTCATTTCTCTTCACACCACTTGGCATACATACATGCACACATACACGTTTATTCCAGAATGCTGTTGTTTCACTGTCTTTGACATTTGTTTTCCATTAACAGCTGCCCATTTAAATCTCACCAGCCAAACTGTTAACAGAAGCTAAATGTAGTCACTGAGGGTCGGATGCTCAGAGATGGTGCAAATCACAGAATAAAAGTCTTGAGGGAAATGTCTGAGCATAAAATTCTTACTCACCTTCATCTGAACCTAATGATTCACTTGGTATGCAGTCCTCACTGTGCCTCTGAGATCTACCTTAATTGTATTTCCTTTCCTCATGATTCATAAGTGAAATCACATACAAAGCTTCTATGTCAGTCCTGTATTTCTGAGAAAGCACTGTAAGGTTGGTCCTTCTTCAGCCAGTTAAAGGAGACTCAGAGACACAGTGGACAGAAGAGTCTGGCTCTAGAGCTCCCAGATGTTAAAATATAACAAGAAGAACCTCGTTTTCTCTGTTGCTTTTTCTGGTCCCATTCTAGATGTATTTTATGGCTTTGTGCCACAGCCCTCTCCTTAGTACGTCTTATCATCACAGAATCACAGAATCGCTGAGGTTGGAAGGGACCTCTGGAGATCATCTAGTCCAACCCCCCTGCTCAAGCAGGGTCACCTAGAGCACATTGCACAGGATTGCATCCAGGCGGGTTTTGAATATCTCCAGAGAAGGAGACTCCACAACCTCTCTGGGCAACCTGTGCCAGTGCTCTGTCACCCTCACAGTGAAAAAGTATTTCCTCATGTTCAGATGGAAAAAAAGTATTTCCTCATGTTCAGATGGAAGCTCTTTGCTCATAAGCTCTTTGCCATTACTCATGTCTTTTATAATCCTTGGCGTTACATTTCTGAACACATTTTTATTCCAAAGGAAAAAACAAATACTAGAAATGGAGGAGATGCAGGAGCTTTCAACCTGGTAAGTCCAAAACAATCATTTTAGCTGTTGCCATGTATTGAGAAGCAAGAGTGTTGGAAGTTTTCAATCGGAGGTTTGCCAATGCATTTTAGTCTTGGCCCATGTCTTTTCTATTTGAGTTTTAGACCTTGGCTCTTAAAGAAATTGGCATAAACTTTTGGGTTTTTTTCAGATACCATTAAGTTTGAAAAAATATAATTTTTTTACTTAAATTACACATTTCTATTTTATTCAGCCAAAAAATTGCAATTGGAAAATAAATCTTCTGCCATAACTTACTCTAAGATGTGTTTTAATGGATTTTTAAAACTGAAATCTCTTCTCAACTGTTGCTGTTTGCAGCCATGTGCTAAAAATAAAAATATGGCATGTTTTTCAGCACTGTTATGTTATGAGTTATGCTTCACCTCATAGGGGTTTAACAAGGTCCATCTTTTCAAGTTGGTCATAGCCCAATTCCTATCACTTAACTTGCAATTTTACAAAGCAGTGTGAAAATCATTCATATTCAAACAGCAAGTATGCCAGTGGCTCTCACTTCTCTTCACACCACTCAGGCTTACACACATACACAACTACATCTTTATTCCAGCAGTATTATTGATCCATTATTTGATTTTTTTCTTCCAGGAACAGTTGTCCAGCTAAATCTCACCAGCTGAACTGTGAACGCGAACTAAATGTAGTCAGTGATGGCTAGGTCCTCAAAGAGGGCTGCAAATCACAGAAATTTATGAGAGACATGCTTAAAGTTTCTGCTCCCAGTCTGAGGACACAGTATGAGTTCAAAAGTTAGAGTCTTCATGCTCTCTTTTGAACATGGTGAATTCCAAGGACCACATTTTATATAAAACATGACCAGTCTGAATGCATATAAATCCAATGCAAATCCTGATCCTTTGTGCATGTGAACATCATCTGTCTGAATGGAACCTCACTGAATTCCCTTTGCTTGTATCTGTTTGCAGGCTAGTGGTTTACTTAACCAGATTTCAGCATTGATGAATCTTGTTGAGACATGGAAATTGGCTAACCACATCTCTGCAAGATCTGAGAATTAGAAGCTGAGTTGGAAACTAGTCAATAACTTTCAATATCCAGATAAAGTATTTAATACTACTATTATTTCCGTAATTATTAAACCAGAAAGAAAAGCTGAAGCATTTATGATTTTGGTTCTTTCTAAAGGCATTGTTATTTACAAAGCAAAGCATATCAGATATATGTTTCAGATGACCCAATTCTTTCTAAAAACCTGAAAATGAATGTAAAAGTTCCTTCCAATCCCTTCCAAGGGAAGTCAGACAGTGTATAGTTCTCCTCTTCCCAAAATAACTTTAGTCACACATCAACAGTATCATATATCTCATTTAGTAACAGTACGCCCACGATTTTCGGTGGGCTGATCTTGTTGCAGTAAATTCATTTTACTTTCCAACACAGCCTATAAGTTGTTGATGAGATGTTCTTTCAGCTGTTCACTTCTAGATTCAAGAAAGCTTTTTCCTGTAAAGTGAAGGACTCTACTCTTTTTGCTGCTTTTGCTTTACATTTTGATTTCTTTGCAGGATAAGATTTAGAATACAGAAATGTTTAGGAGGGCAGACTGCAGGACATACTTTATGGGATTATCTTTTGCTTTTTAGTAGTTACTATCCAGCAGCAAGAGATCTTTGTATCCAGAGGAATGTCATTATATCAAGATGAATTGTTTTACTGTAAAAATGTGCTCGGTTCAGAGGATACAGAAATCCAGATATTGGAGGTTTGTATAGGGGGACCATTTCTATGGACTGTGGGAAAGGAACTTTTTCTCTGAATTCACAACCATCACAGCAGGAGATTATCTTTTGATCCACCAACCGTTACCATTAAGTGCTCTGCAGGAAGAAAGTGCCCCAAAACATAATAATCATCAGTCTAGTGGAGCAAAACAAAAATATCTAATTAAGATATCTTAGTAAAAGATGACAATTAACATCAGTGGTAGACAACCTCTGAAAAACAAGGCACTTTTATTTAGTTACCTAAAAATAGATTTGGGTGCCCTACTGAGAACAGTAGGTCAAGAACGTAACTTCTGCTGTTCCTTTTAATTCATTATGTCTGTATAGAGGAATGAACTGAGGAATATGGAAATGCTGAGCAGGAAATGTGCTGTATTTTAGAGTACTGATATTGCTGTATTCTAGGAAATGGGTGACGAATAAAGCCAGTTGAAGATCTTTATATGAAACTGGACATATCTTACCAACTCATTGGTGAGCTTTCAGATCAACTGCATGTGTGCTTTACTAGCTAACATGCAACAAAAAGAAGAGATGTAGGAAACAAATACTGATAACTCATTGAAAAGGAAAAGCGGGGAGAAGAGAAATCTTGTTCTTGCCTCCCCTCCCAAGTTCTAGGCTGGTGGAATTTAGCCATATTGTAGGTATTCTTGCCTAGTACAAAGTCCACCGGGACTTGCTTTCTTTTCAAGTTTTTGGAATGTATTGGTTATTCCAGGTGTTTGTATTTCTGAATGAATCAAGAAAAATATAGTTCACAGTGCCTCAGCCAGCCATCTTTAACAAAATGCAAAGATTTCCATGATGTTTTACAGTACAATATTGCTTTAGAAGTATATATTCCAAAATGAATGAACATTTTTGAAAATTCGTATGGAGCTAGTCCTAGATGAAAATTCATTTCATTGAATTAAATGATGCTTTTATTCCTTAATATAGTAGAACTTGGGGACTGTACCAGTGATGATTTTTGTAACTTATTGCTAGATCTTAAACTAAGCTATGTAACCCATCTCCAGTCCTGATTCACCTGAAGCCCATGCCCAAACTAACACTGACTTCACTTGGAACAGAATCAATTCATTAGTCATCATTTTGTTGCTTCATAACTTTGGGATAAAATCAAAACATTTTTTTTTCTTTATTTTTAAGAGGCATGATGATGTGTGACGATGCCTGGAATTTGACTGTTTGGGCCTGTCTTGCAGGGAAGTTCATTTGAAGTAGCTATTGTGCTGAATATTCACTTCTTACTTTAGACACAGTGATTTCCCCTGAGACTCATTTAGACCGTGCAAAAGGGAAGATAGTTCTCTCTGTTTTCAAAGCACAGTAAGTGACCTGGCACAAAGGCACTCACTGCACTAAAGCTGTCACTAAGGCTCTAGCTTGGATTCGTGAGTGCATGGTGAATTTTTGCTGCAGTTTCCTGTGTACTAGTTTCTCTTCATAGGTGTCCCGTTGGCTTCCGTGACAGGGCACTTCATTTCTGTTCTGTGTTCATGTGCAAATTACTACCATCTATGCTTGTATAAAAGCTGTGTAGGTTAGACAAGCTTCAGAATAAAGAATCCATTTCTTTTTTTTTTTTCTTGTTTTTCATAGTGGGATCTCTAGCTACAGATTGTTATTCTTTGCTTATTTGTAGTATGTTTTCCCTTCTGTTCCGTCTTATTCTCTTCCTCCTTTTCTCCATTTTGATGACAGATGTCATACTTGTAAACTCCCTCTTTAACAGTAGAGTCAAATCCTGAAGAATGCTCCTGGCACTCTTTTAATGTGTTCCTCTTACAACCCATGCTATCTGATAGATTTTTAAAAGCTAGTTTATCCAATTTTGTATTGCGTTAGTACTCTCATGACTAAGACCGCAGTTTTGCTTTTCAAGTTAATGGCATCTAGACAGTTTTTATAGATAGAACTGACAGCACACTCTGTATTCACACTATGCTTTCAGATCCCAGACCCTTTGCTATTCCTTAATTATTTGTGTTGACACTTTCCTTGCTAGCTGAGTACCTATTCAGCTTTGCCTTAAGCTGAGTTTTCTGGGCAGCTGGGAAAGAGTTTCAGTTAAAATTATGCTCCTGGGAAAAATACATTGATTTGGTAGTGTTCAGCTATTGTGACTGTTCCACTGATCAGAACTCCTGTCCTGGGCAAACTGTTTTTATAAACAGAAGACAGATGTTCTCCCAAATTTGGCAGCAGAGGAGATAAGTATTGTTTCAGGAAAAAAAAAAAAAGAAAAGAAACAAAAAGGAGATAAATCATTGTAAAAAGCACATTCAGAGGTCTAAAGTTAAAGTTGCCCAGAGAATAGGACAGGAGTTTCTCCTGCTTTGGAGAAAGGAGTTGAAACTTATGATCTGCACAGATGTCAGAGATTTACTTGTCCTTCTGAAAAAAAGAATTAATATTGAATAAACTATAAACCTCCATGGAAGAATGGAAAGAATCTCCATTCTTGCATGCTACAGAAAGGATTTTAATAGGTTAGCAGTAAATTCACTGAAGATATCATCTGAAGCAAGCACATTCTATCCTTTCTCACTGCCTGTGTGCTAACCAAACTGGGCATCCTTACAGTGCCTGTGCGTGCTCCATCCTGGATGTACATAAGCTTTCTCTGCTCTCCTTTTTCCATGCTGCTTCCTCACTCTTTGTCATTCAGTGCTCATGGCCATAGTGGTGCTGCAAAGGAGAACAGAATTTGCCTTCCTTGTTGTCCTAGTTATTTTCTTACCCAGGGTTCTGTAAAGTTTCCGATAATGTTGTGTCTGCTTTACTCTCTTGATTTTTCAACAGCAGGAGATGACTCTCACCTATATCTGAGACTCATGTGTTTCAAAGTGTGGCAGGACCTGACTCTGCCAGCACCTTGTGAAAACACTGTCTTCTCCCTTCTTGAGTTACAGATGCCCAAATGACACCAAAAGGCTTCCAATTACTATCTTTTTGCTAGGTCGAAAAAGCCTGAAGTAAAATAAGCTTCCCCTTCAAGTAGGGTAAATATTGATGCTCTGGGTGAGACATTAAACAGAAAGCTCCTTGGGACCAGTTGTGTCCTTGAAGGTTGGGTCCTTTCCTCCAGTCCCTCTTTGCAGTCTAGCAGCATTCACTGCCTCCCGGGGCTAACCAAACTGCAGCAGCCCCCTTGGAGCCCAGAAGAAATCTTTCATTGTGTCACTTTGCCATCTTGGCTTCAGACCTACCCTGTGCTCAGGCCAGGGTCTCCCTTTGTGCGTTCCTGCTTGAAGTCCATCTCCCTTGCCACCTGCCTCAGTGCAGAAGGCTGTCCAGGCTCAGCATACTTAGTCACTTCTTGGGACTCCCCTGCTCTCCAGCCCTGGGCTCAAAAACACCATAAATCTTCCTCCCTGCTGCTCATCATCACTGCTTTACTAGCAGGACACAGGATATAGAATATTTATATAGCAAACTGGAGTCAAATATTATAACATTATTGCATATGGTCAGCTGCCTCAAAGTTTAGAAATGTGTATAGTTCTCTGGGCAACTTTAACTTTAGACCACCGAATATACTTTTTACAACTATTTATCTCCTTTTCATTTTTTCATTTTTTTCCTGAAAGCATCTTTACCTCCCCTTTTGCCAAATTTGGGAGAACATCTATCTTCTGTTTATAAAACCAGTCTCTTTTACTCCACACTGCCAAATTTCTGCAGCATGTAAATTCCTATAAAAGATGTTTTTCTGTTGCCTCTGGAGAATGACATACTCTTCTTGCTGCTGTCAGGGAGTTACTAGATAATGCTTAGCAAACTACTTAAACAGCATTTTGCATGCTGGCCATTAATGGGCTGTTCAACATTTTCATAAAACATCTGGGTTCTGATTAGCTGAAAGTCTGAGCATTAATTGCAATACTGTCTGCAATCATAGCAGACTGTAGCTGGATGGTGAATGTATCAAGTGCTCTAAAAAGCAAATTGCTTCAAAAATCAGGTTCTTTCTAGGTTCTGCTCCCTGTAGTTACTATTGCCTGGAAATGTATCATTGCTTCTGTAAATGATTGATACATTTTAAAATGCCATTTATTCCTTAGAACACGGACCAGAAAGCAAGTTTTCCCATCACTGCCTGTTATTCTAGGAATTAGGTTGCTTCTTGATTTAAGGATTCCTGAGCAGATAATAAAAGAGATGGGAGATACAGTTTTGAAAGTTCCCAGGAAAAGGTAAGAACCTAACACATGACTCTCACGCCTTGGATGTACGTCTTCCTCCTAAAGGTTTTATGGTCTTGGAAGAAAAGGCAGTACCACTCCTTTCAGCAGAAGGCTCAGGACTGTGGAATCTGAGTATCTGGGTGCATTTCCCTGTAACACTTAAGATCCCCGATAAGCAATGATTTAGAAATCATCCCATTCTTTTATATTTACGCATTAGCTGGTTAAAGGCTGTTTCACACTGAACATGCTGAATGTAGTAGCTTCCTCTTCATTTTCTCATCAGCTTTGGCTTGCCATTCTGAAGATCCTAATCCAGACCTGCAGTAAGAGATCATTGATAGGATTTGGTAAATTTTTTAAAATAAAAGTTTATTTTTTTCCAATTTGGCATTCATGAGTTGAAAGACCCATAACCTTTCATTTTCATCACCATTCATATAAGATCTCTCTAACATGTCTTTGTCATTGTATTTGAATTCTTTTGTATCCTGTTCTCTTTATGCCCTCCTCTCCTCCTAATGTTCTTTGGAGCTGCTTGAGGTCAGAAAGAAATAGTGTGCTAGCAATGTAGGAGAAGCTCTTGGGAAAGATAGGAATTAAAAGAGAGAAGCTTAGTTGTTTATGGGCCAAAGGCTTTTTCTCTTCACGAAGATGATTTCTGACTCCTGAACTACAACTACTCTGTGTCCTGCTGTGAACAAGTCAGGGTGGAAACCACCAGGGAGCACACCCTAAATTGTGGAGGGACAACCCAAGGGACTCATATCAGCCTGGCGTGAATTTGCCTCTAGAGGTCTCCCAACTCTTCTTGCATTTCAAGCCCCAAATATATGCATTTTGTACCTCCTTCAACTTCAGGATGTGCTCTCTCCCTTCCTTTTTCCCCCTTATGCCCTGGTCCTCAAAATTAGCTCTGTAGCATTTGTGTTTTATGGTTCATAAATATAGATTTCTATTGTCTTCTTCTAACATTGTCATAATCTGGCAGCTGATGCAGCTCTTACAGGAAGTTTTGCCATTATACTCATAGGAGATATTTCTGTGGAAAATGCTGGGTAGTTCGGACAGTTTTTGTCATAATTGGTAAATTTGGTGACTGGAAATAAAAACTAGTCAATATGTGCTCTATATGCATGCTTTCAAGCAAAGCATATGCAAAACTGAGTGAATTTGAACCATCTTTGCAGCCCGTGATTGCAGAAAAATAGAAATCCCCACACACTTCTGTATAATGATCTTGCTCTGCTCCTTGTAGCATCTCAGAATGCATCAGCTGAGAAAACCTCTCTGTAGGGTCTCTTTTCTCCTCAGTGCTGATGGGTATCACTCTGACCTGGCTTTTGCTGATGGGACTCAGGATTTATTTCACTGGGGTCAGTTTGTGTGCCTTATATTGATGTTTTATATAGGTATTGTGCTATTAACTTCAAAGGAGTTCTGTCTAATTTGCACCAGTATAAATGAGAGGGTAGATTCACTCACTGAATCTGTACATCTGACACTTTCCTGTCAGCATGATCCACATGCAGACTGAAACACAATATTCTACACCCTCTCTATTTGAATTTAGGCCTATTTTCTTTTGGGGGAGAAAGCGGTTGCATTCAGGATGCCTGCAGGAGCTCAGCATGAGTTGCTGCCTCTCAGACACAAGACCCGGGCAATCAGGTGCTTCCTGCTGGTGCTGTGGAGCTGCTCCCTTTGGATTGCTTCCTTCACACTGGGAGGACACTGTGGATCATGCTCTGAGGAGAGGCAGCAGGTCCTGGTCTTCAGCCAGCAATACCTCCCAAGCATCTTGTCCCAAGAAAGAAGGGTTTCCACTTGCTTTGGAATCCTTTCAATGCTGAATATAACAGGTTAAAATGGCCACCCTTATTTAGACCAAAAGGACCCAGCGGGATCCAGGCAGTACAAAGAATGGAAAAGAGTAAATTTTAAGTACAGTTAACTAAGGGAAAAACCTTCACAGAAAAAGCTTTTTATGAAAATTGGATGAAAACAGGAACATACAGTGTCTCAAATGTGCAGTTATGCTGTTGCATGCCAGCTGATGGCTGATGTCCAGAGTTCAGGCCTGAGGAGAGATTTGGTTAACTAATGATTATGTAGGGGAGTGCAAAAATGCTATGCCTGAATAGCTGTTCTGATTCAATGGAAAATGACCAGAGATTTGGTGTATATATATATTTATATATATATAAATGTATAATATTTTCTGCTTTAACTCAAAGCAGGTTTCATTAAGAAAAAAATGATTCAAACCTTTCTGCAAACAATAAGAAGAAACTGCTTAGCCCTCTTTAGGTGGCTAAGTGTAGTGAGGAATTATCCTGTTCCCATGGTCATTGAGCTTTCAGATGTCATAACCAGACAGAAAGGAAGGTGAACCGTGACTGTAGCCTTTAATGAGGCAGCTGCTTCTTCTTGAAGACCGTGCGTCCATCAAACAATGGTCGGATGCAAAGAGATCAGGAAAGAGCCGGTCAGAGGCTGAACAAATGTGCGTTTAGAAGAAAGACTTTAGGAAATTTCTTTAGTCTAAAAAAGACTGAGAAAAAAAATAAGGACCTCCAAATATAAGGCAGCTGCAAAAAGGAAAGTAAATTATGACTACTTACTTGCTGCTGGTAAGATATAAGATATCATAGTCTTAAATTTAAGTAACAGAGATTTAGAGATAGACATCAAGAAATATTTTTTGATGCTAAGCAGGGTAAAGTATAGGAATAGATTGCCTGTGGAGGTGTCACATCTCTCTGACTGGACAATCTGAAGAATTGGTTATACAGTCTAAAATGGTCTACACTGCAGGACACAGGAGTGTTTCTGAACTCCTAAGTCTGAATGTGAGCCCTTCCTATGCCCTGGCTCCATCTCAAGAAAAAATAATCATCCTCTTCTTCCTTTTTCCTGACCTGTTTTCCAAGCAAAGTAAAGCAAAGTATGCAGGCCACAAAGGAGGCACAGGCATTTTCAGCAGATCCTTGATCCAAAAGAGCCATCAATGTTCGTTGTGGATTGCAGCTCTTGGACAGCCACAGCCGTGGATCCTCTGTTAGGCAGAGCGATGAGCTGGGGGACTTCTCCAGATTCTTTTCAGTCTTTGTTTTCTGTGATTTTCTGTGAAAAATAATTGGAGACAGGTTTGAGCTAGCATCCCAACTGATTGGTCATCTAGTCACTCTCTTTTATACAAAGGTTGGAAAACCCCATGAACTAACACAACATTCGTAGCCCACAATATAACTGTGTGGAGGTGATAGCTTATTGTCAGCTGTAGGATCAGAGGTCCCTGTACTGTAGGAACACACATCAGTCCTGCTCCCCCATCCAGAAGGCAGAATAGTGCATGAGGCCATGACAGCCCTGAGGATGCTGCGGCAAGAGCAGAAAGTAGGCAATGCCTGTGAACTGTCACAGGTGCGTGTCTAAATAAATAGGCACTTGGTGCAAATCATTTCAGACTCTCCTGCTACAATTCAGCCTCTGGAGTGTGAAGTGAATTAAATTGGGCGGTTGTTCTGGGGATGGGAAGATATGCATTAAGTTGCTTAACCCTTTCCCTCTCTGCTTCCTTTCTTCCCCTTGGTAAACTCATGCCTCTCTAACAGCTTTGAAGGGGATCATATAAGGTAATCGGATACCTCAGCAAAGATCTCAGTCCCCTAGGATCCTTGGAAATGTCTCCAAGGACTTTGTCCTTCGTTGTCCTGTTTCCTTCAAAAGTTGTCTCCAAATCTAGCAAAAGTTGGGAGACTAAATTGAAAACCTGTGCAGCAGTAAAATGCTGTCTTCAGAACTAATACTTGCAGTATCAGTATCTGCTGTTGGAGACCACTCCAGAATCACTCCATCAGTTAAAAATGAGGCATTGAAGAAACACTCAGAAAACTCAAAATCATTTTCTCATTCCCTAGTTATCCTTTTAAAAGCACTCTTACCACACTGTCAACTCCCAGATTATTGTGCACCATAAGTTAGACAAAAGAAAAAAAAGAAAAAAAATCTGCCAGCACAATTTAGAAAAACTGATGACTTTAAAGACCTTCAGCACAGGGAGAACTGCCACTGATAAAAACTTGCTGTGACTCATCTATGCTTTGCATGAGAGCAAATCTTTTTGCTATGTACTGCTGGGGATTGAATTTAAAGCCCTCTGAAGTCTTTCTAAGGTCTAAGACCTGTTAGGGAGTGAATGTTAAGACAGGGAGCTATTACAGGAACAAGTGTTTTTAAAGGAGAACTTGATAAAGTTTAAAATATAATTAAAGAGGCTCAGGTCCATGTACATGATAAACGGCCCATTATTGGTCTTATTCTAATATAAAGTACAACAGCACTCAAGTCAAGGATAAGAACAAGAGTTTCATCTGAATTTTTTCCACAGTGGAAGTTGTTAAACACTGGAACAGGTTGTCCAGAGAGACTGTCACTTCCCTGACCTTGGAGATATTCACCGTCGGGCTAGTCAAGACCCTGATCAATCTGATCTAAAGCTGAAGTTAGACCTCCTGTGAACAGGGGGTTGAGCTAGATGGCTTTCAGAGGTCCCTTACAAATTAAAATCTTCTGTGATTGGCAATGGGCACAAACTGAAACACAGACACTTCCATCTTAACATGAGGAAATACTTTTTCACTGTGAGGGTGACAGAGCACTGGAACAGGTTGCCCAGAGAGGTTGTGGAGTCTCCTTCTCTGGAGATATTCAAAACGCGCCTGGATGCAATCCTGTGCAATGTGCTCTAGGTGACCCTGCTGAGCAGGGGGGTTGGACTAGATGATCTCCAGAGGTCCCTTCCAACCTCAGTGATTCTGTGATTCTGTGATTCTGTGATTCTGACGTATGTGCCTAGCCTGTTCTTAAAGATTTCTCATGATGAAGACTCCACTATCTCCACAAATAATCTATTGCAGTCCTTCCCAAAGAGAAGAAAAAAATATTCAAAACAACCATATATTTTGGCTGGATTAAATCAACTTCTTAAAGTGTTTGTAACCCTTACATTGCAATGCTCTGATAATGCCAGACAGTCAGAGAGTGAACCTGAATAGACTATATTTCTTACAGCTAGGTTGAAAGAAATTCAAATAGTGAAAGACTAGGAATCACAGAAATTCATAATGCAATTCAATGCATAATCTAAAGCAGGGGTTAGCAACCTATTAATCGCTAGAGAACGTATATGTCTTTCAAACTCCTTTGGCAGCCCATATATTAAAGTTACCCAATATTAATGCTGAAAAAAATGATAGGGCTGCAGAGCATATGAAATGATGTCATGGGCCATAGTTCTCTATCTCTATTTTTGTAAAAGAAGTAAGAATATATATTAAAATCAGGAACTTAGTTACCAAAAACCCATTGTTATGTTGCATGAAGATTGTGAGATATGGACATTTAGGACAAACTGAGAAAGTGTGTATTTTTGAAAAAAAATTGTGGATAGAATCTGAATCTAAAATATTACAACTTTGTCCTCATTTTTCTTCATTGTTTTTGCCATTGTATTGAATGATATCATAGTATCTAATTTTGTTAGGAGTACTAATCAATCTTTCATAAACTCTTTCTGACTTTCAGCTGATTTTGAATATATTGCTCACCTTGTTGTTCACTTAATTTTCTAATTTGTTTGAAAACTTATTTTGATCGACCTCTTTCCCAATAAGAATTAGTCTTTTATTTAAAACATTTTTTGAAACTCATAATTTGTTCCTTCGCCATCAGTAGCAGGCATATACTTGGTGTCAGCTCAGTGTTCTCCAGCAGCTAATATGCAGCATATATGCTGAAATACCTTTTTAAACAGAAATGGTGTTGAACAAAAAATAACATTGTGCAGAAAGTAAGAGTCCGTATTAATGAGCAAAGTGTGCTTCTTGTTTAAACATCAGGGTCTATGTTCATCACTTACCTTTATGTCTCCTCTTTTCTTCCAAGTCTCATTTCCACTGTCAGTGTCTGTGCCTGAAAGATTTTTGCTTGTTTGTAGTCACTGGAGCTACACTGTATTTGCAGAAGATCTAGCCTCGTGTTTTCTGGGACCCCAATTACATGCTTGAATTCAGGAGTATTGTTCTACCAAATAAAACATTATTTGTATTAAGAATGTCAGAATCAGGTTGTCAGTTCCCAACAGAAATCAGATGGCTGATTGTTTTTGTTCCAACAAACACAACTGTGACCCTCATAGCATTTTGGATATTATATTGGTTTGTGGCTTGATCCAGTGTAATATCCTGTGGGCTGTGCCAAATTTTCTTCGAGGTTAAACTCACGCCTCACAGCTACATTTTTCACAGTTCATATGGGACACATCTGTGGTTTGCTGGCCTTTTAAAAAGCTACAAAGACTAAATGCAAACAAAACTTATGCTATTTGAAGTATGGAAACTACAGGTGTATCCTGTAGACAGTGAAAAATATCATTTTCAGGGTCTCATTTCTATCCTTCAGACAGAAACTAAATGAATAGATTTTGGTTTATGGACAGAATCCTCTCCCCTTAGTTTATGGCCAGGACACAAAGTGATCGGAAAACCAGTCTGTATTTGCCTCAGAGATATTCAAGCAGTTGAGTCATAACCTGTAACACTTCACAAAAGGTAGATAAGATTCTTGATGAGAACACGACTGTTACGCATCTTCCCTTATCTCCCCTAAGAAAATACTGAATGCTGCTCTGTAGTGTGAAGGGCTGCAGAGCCTCCCTTTTGTGAGGTGGCTTTTTGGAGCGCTGGTCCCCTTTTGCAGCAGAATTGTCCTGTAGAGCTGCTCTGGGAAATGCTGGCACCTGCACTGAGGGGCAGACAACAGCGCACAGAAGGTGATGTGTAGAAGTAATGTTTCTGCGGTTTTTGTATTCTAGTCTTCAGAACAACCAAGCTGAGGATAAAATAGGGGATTACATTGATTATTTTGGATATTACTCAAGTTAGTTCAAAACAACTGGGTCTCATTTCTCATGAGGACTACCTGAGTCTGACCTGTTAGATTAAAGTGGAGTATATAAGGCACTTTTCCAGACAAATGGATTTTGATAGTGGTTGTCCAAGTCAAAGCATCAAGGATAGGATACCTCTCACCTGCTTTTAAATGTTTGCTCCTAAGCAAATTGGTATAGGGACTCTTAAAACTCATGGGGGGAGTCTGACCTACTTTACACCTACTTTCCGGTGAGGTCAGTTGCACATTAGAGCCCTCTGACAAGCTCTTGATTAACAATAAATGGAGCTCCCTCTGATCAGATAGTCAGTAGGTAGTCGGTGTTCTTTGCACAAATTTTGCTGAACTGTGGAGCCCCTTTGACAAAAGACTCATTTAAATTTATGTTCTCTTTTCAAAGCTGGTTAAGAGTTTCAGCTGTTGCTCTTCTTCCTTGCTTTATTGCATGTGCTCTCTCCCTTCTCTTCTTCATGTGCTGTTTCACCTCTTAACATCTCCAACCTGAACAGCACACTAAAAGCCTTGACTGAAAGAGAATCATATTGGTTGATTTTAGTTCTCTGTAGCTTCAGTAGGGGAGCAACACTATTTGAGTTGTTGCAGACTCCGTAAAATTGAGCAACATGGCCCACACAGCTGCACTTTTATGGCATCTGCCTTTTCACTAAAATGTTGAGATGTGTATGTAGGGATAAAAGAGATGCAACAGCTCTGGCAGCAAAAGTCTCCTTTTCCTAACAAAAAGATTTCTCTCTAGTGTATGAGAGGAACTTGTATCTGCAGTTAAGCAGTGAAGTACCTGTCTGGTGGCAATGTGCTGAAGAGAAGATCCACTGCTCCTTACCATTGCCAGTAGTACAAGGTGGGCACGCTGACTCCCGTGATACGGAAATGGTCAGACAACATATCTTTGTATTCAGAGCTCTGGGAAGCCCTGCCTCTGTCTAGGTACTCTCAGTCATCTTTTGTTCATTCTGTGTCATTTCATTTCACACCCTTTCACATCCTTTTTCCACAAGTACTTTTGAGCTTTTCTCCATGCTACTGTCCTTTATTGAGCCCTCTACCATTATAGTTTACTTTCCCTCCTTCAAAATACTGTTACCAAACTCCATTTATCACTTAGTATTTATGTTCAGGCCATACTGATGTCTCAGGCTAACAGGAAAAATAACATTATCGGAAAATACTAAAAAAAAAACCTATAAAAATCTGTAAATGTTACTGTACTTCCTTTTGCTTTGGAAATTTTACCTCCAGCTGGTGCTCCCTCTTCATTTTCTTTATTACAGAGTACCCTGAGAGGCCAAGACCCATCTTTGCTTTGTCAGTAAAACATTCTGTATATCTGAATCTTGATCTCAGAAGGTGTTTCAGCTTTTGGCCCTCAACAACTTTTGGGTTTTATCATGTGTCTTAGCTGTTCAGTTGGTAATGAAGTGCTTTGCTAGATGAGCAATTTATAAATAACAGTTAATGCTATCTAGCTTCCAGTCTCTGCCCTTACCTTAGCAACAAAAAATTATTTTGAAGGGTAAGTATAGTGCTTGGGATACAGATGTGGAAACTGTTCACGTATGGTAAATACATCAGGTAGATAGCAAAACATGTCTCAAGTTTGTTGGATGTCTTTTGCTCTGGTGGTGAGCTGCAGGTAGGATCAGAGATGATGAGGTATAACAGGAAAGAGTGTGAGATGCCCTAGAATATTTTTGTGATAACTTCTCAGTCAGGTTCCCTAACAAAACAAGAGAGAGATATTGTCTCTTTGTTAGCCCATTTATTCCCCCTTATATAACATTTAAAATAATAGGTTGATTTCAGCCAAAATTGACAGTGGATAGTATATTCAAAAATTTTAAGTTCTAACCATTGTGATGAAAATCAGTGGTTGGGTAGAGAAGCAAGATCCAAATTACTGATACCACTGAAGAAAAGGATGTTTTAATTCTGTCCAATATATATTTGAAGGGGGAGCAGCAGACCAATTAGCATGTGTAACTTTGAATTAGTACTAGCTATGCTGGTACTTACTTAGCTAAATGCATGTGAGTGTGAAGGTGCATGTGAAGGAGCTCGGACCACCCGAGGAGACAAGACATGAGACTTAGTGGTATTGGGTGTGGATGGAGATGTGCAGGAGATGTAGGACAGTAGGAACCAGAATCTGTTGCTACCACTGCCTGTAGAACAACTGGTATTGTATTTTTGATTGTTCAGCCCTGGAACATTTAAGGAGAAAATGGATTAAAGATATGATGATTTGTTTAATTTTATAGTCATTATTGCTGTTTACAGCAATAAACAAGTAGTTTATGAGTTGTGCCCAAAAGTTATAATGTTAGATGGGAATCCCTCTTTGTTTTTACTTCAGGCTAATTTCACTGACTTCAGTTCCACAAGCTCATATAATCTTGCTCAATGGAATTATTCTCTGAGGATATGATAACTATTCATCAGTCATCATGGTATTTTATGGAAAATACCATAATAGAGTTATGCAGAAATGTCTTTGCCTGCAAGACCTAGAGTTTTGGAGTTCAGTTCTGGATAAATATTTTGTATAAGTTATTACATTCTGTGGTTCCACTTGGCTTACTATGTTGAAGTTACAAATTAGGACTGCTGTTTTGCTTTTTTCTGTAAACCGTATCTACTCCTTGTCCACAAATGCTAGTTATCCTCGTCTCTCAAGCTGTTTAACTTGATTAACATCATTCCTTCAACTCTGAACAATCTGTACTTTGCTTGAAATGTGTTGGTTCTGTTCCAGACTTGAAGGCATGTGCCTCTTTTCGAACACAGAAAAGCATTCTTCTTTTTACCAGCTGTGTCATCTAGAATACAGTCTTACAAATGTTGCCTCACAAGTGTTGCCCATTCAAACATTTTAATATGAGTTGTCAATTTTTGATTCAAAATTAGATTTTCTTAAAGTCATTTTCACTACATGTTTACAAGCTTTGAAATGACTGGGCAATTAGTAACACCTTATTCAGCCCTTATCCTTTTGTAAGTGATGCATTTTGTAAAGAAAAATAAGATGAGAAACAGACCCTTACGAGCTGCTCCCCTCATTCCCATTTGTCTCTCTAGTCAGAGAAGCTGAGGATCTAGCTTATACTCCATACTGGTAATACCTACTTTCTATCACACAGTCAATGTATTAATCTTAATATGCCTTTCCAAGTAGGTGAACTAATCTGCAACTTCTTGTACTGATATCCACTCTCAGTAAGGCCTGGAAGTAGTAGACTACTTTGAGAAGGAACACCAGAAGTAATGACCATTCTCCTTTCAGAACAACTTCATATGGTTCCCTTTTTCAGTTTAGCTAACTCTGACTTTTCTTATTATCAGAAAAACTATCTTTGCAGTTGTAAAATCTCAGATTTCAATCCTCCTTGAATATTGATGTCACCCTTCAAACAATGGCTCTCTAACTCCATCTAGAAAAAGCACAAAATATTTATGTTAATGTACTATTCAGTTTCAGTATATTTCACTTATCTAGTCATTTTCTCAAGGCTAATTGAACCACTGTGTTCAAAATCCCTTTTTGTTATTAAATCTAATGCCATGATAGTATCATATTGCTCATGTTATTGTGTGATCAATTTTGATAAAGGAAGAAAGCAGGTGAGCCAACAAAAAGCAATGTCTTTGAAATGCCTTATTCCTCATGACATTAATTTTAACAGTCAAATATTTTTCAGTTTCCATTTGCCATATTCACTTAATGTGTGTTACTTCTCTCATGTTTCTCCTTTGTAGACATCCCTCTGCCAGCTGATCCTATTAACTGGCAGCAGATTTGATGGTATTGACTGAAGGACCACATACAGATTGTTTCTACAGATATGGTCATATTTTATCAGTAGCTTGAAATGGCTGAAACTGTGCTTCAAGGCACCACAAAGTTTACTTACAATCTCCAGCTTCTCTGTATTCAGCTGTTTCCTTTTCACTTTCAGGACCAGATCATCAAATAGCTAGAAATCTGAACAGCCTCATCAACCACAATGGAGAAAGATTGGTTTCTCAAGCTTCTGTTTAAATCATAAAGAACAACATGACTTTTTAGAGCTACTCCCCTCTGCTTCTTCACATGCAATATTTTAATCTATGAAGGAGCAAATTTTGCTCCCTAATGCAAAGAGTAACATTGATCATAAAAGAACTAATCTCAAAAAATAAAAATCAAAAAGGGTATCAACCTTGAAGTGGTGCAAACAATGACTGACTTCATTTTACTTATCAGGTTTTGTTGCTATCTTGTCTCGAAATAGCAATTACAGTTTTGGGTAGCAATGCTGCCTGAAAGTGGGCTAACTGATATTTCTGTGCCAAGGTACAGTTATATCTAGACCATGTTTTTCTTTTTCTTTTGTGCAGCTTTCCAAGCTACTTGTTTAAGGACTTGCAAATGTCTGAACATTTATTGCAGAAGAGGAAGTATTTTGTTTCAGGAGTTAGGAGGGTTTATTATCACTTCCTCCAGGCTCAAGAGCGGTGCATCCCTATGAGTAGGAAGTCAAGCAAAGGAGGCAGGAGACCTGCATGGGTGAGCAAGGAGCTCCTGGCAAAACTCAACCAGAAGAAGGAAGTATACAGAAAGTGGAAAGGGGGACAGGCCACTTGGGAGGAATATAGGAACATTGTCAGAGTATGCAGGGATGCAACAAGGAAGGTTAAGGCCCGTTTGGAATTAAATCTGGCTAGAGATGTCAAGGACAGCAAGAAGGGCTTCTTCAAATACATCAGCAGCAAGAGGAAGACTAGGGAAAATGTGGGCCCTTTGCTGAATGGGGTGGGTGTCCTGGTGACGAAGGATGCAGAGAAGGCAGAGTTACTGAATGCCTTCTTTGCTTCAGTCTTTACTGCTCAGGCCAGCCCTCAGGAACCCCAGACCCTGGAGGCAAGAGAGAAAGTCTGGAGAGAGGAAGACTTTCCCTTGGTGGAGGAGGAGTGGGTTAGAGATCATTTAAGCAAACTTGACACCCACAAATCCATGGGCCCTGATGGAATGCACCCACGAGTGCTGAGGGAGCTGGTGGACATTATTGCTAAGCCACTCTCCATCATCTTTGAAAGGTCATGGAGGACAGGAGAGGTGCCCGAGGACTGGAAGAAAGCCAGTGTCACCCCAGTCTTCAAAAAGGGCAAGAAGGAGGACCCAGGGAACTACAGGCCAGTCAGCCTCACCTGCATCCCTGGAAAGGTGATGGAGCAGCTCATCCTGGAGGCCATCTCCACACATGTGGAGGAAAAGAAGGTGATCAGGAGTAGTCAGCATGGCTTCACCAAGGGGAAATCATGCCTAACCAATCTGATAGCCTTCTCTGATGGAATGACTGGCTGGGTAGATGAGGGGAGAGCAGTGGATGTTGTCTACCTAGACTTCAGCAAGGCTTTTGACACTGTCTCCCATAGCATCCTCATAGACAAGCTCAGGAAGTGTAGGCTAGGTGAGTGGACAGTGAGGTGGATTGAGAACTGGCTGAATGGCAGAGCTCAGAGAGTTGTGGTCAGTGGCACAGAGTCTAGTTGGAGGCCTGTAGCTAGCGGTGTCCCCCAGGGGTCAGTACTGGGTCCAGTCTTGTTCAACTTCTTCATCAATGACCTGGATGAAGGCACAGAGTGCACCCTCAGCAAGTTTGCTGACGATACAAAACTGGGAGGAGTGGCCGATACACCAGAGGGCTGTGCTGCCATTCAGAGAGACCTGGACAGGCTGGAGAGGTGGGCGGAGAGGAACCTCATGAAGTTCAACAAAGGGAAGTGCAGGGTCCTGCACCTGGGGAGGAATAACTCCATGCACCAGTACAGGCTGGGGGTTGACCTGCTGGAAAGCAGCTCTGCCAAGAAGGACCTGGGAGTGCTGGTGGACACCAAGTTAAGCATGAGGCAGCAATGTGCCCTTGTGGCCAAGAAGGCCAATGGTACCCTGGGGTGCATCAGGAAGAGTGTTGCCAGCAGGTCGAGGGAGGTGATTCTCCCCCTCTGCTCAGCCCTGGTGAGGCCACATCTGGAGTACTGCGTCCAGTTCTGGGCTCCCCAGTACAAGAGGGATGTGGCACTACTGGAGCAAGTCCAGCGAAGGGCCACAAAGATGATTAGGGGACTGGAGCATCTCTCTTATGAGGAAAGGCTGAGAGAGCTGGGCCTGTTTAGCTTGGAGAAGAGAAGGCTGAGAGGAGATCTTATCAACGTGTACAAGTATCTGAAGGGAGGGTGTCGAGAGGATGGGACCAGACTCTTTTCAGTGGTGCCGAGCGACAGGACGCGAGGCAATGGGCACAAACTGAAACACAGACAGTTCCATCTGAACATGAGGAAATACTTCTTCACTGTGAGGGTGACGGAGCACTGGAACAGGTTGCCCAGAGAGGTGGTGGAGTCTCCTTCTCTGGAGATATTCAAAACGCGCCTGGATGCAATCCTGTGCAATGTGCTCTAGGTGACCCTGCTGAGCAGGGGGGTTGGACTAGATGATCTCCAGAGGTCCCTTCCAACCTCAGTGATTCTGTGATTCTGTGATTCTGTGATTATTTTATTTTGTTGATTCATGGTTTTATATACACATTAACTAAGAACTGATACTTCATTACCTGGTTGTTCCTTACATGTTGGTTTATTCATTTGCAATTGATTTTATATCTCAGAGGTATTTCCTTTGTTTTAATATAAAAGATAGAATGGAACAATTTCCACATTATATCAAGTTGCTCTGGTCTATCTTTGGAAAAATTTATAAAATGAGATGGAAATAAAGTCTGTGACTCACTGACTGATATACATGGAAGAATGCCACTCTGTAATGCATCCTTTTTAAAAAGACTACTTAAAAAATCCATGTGTCTTGTTTCAGATTTGCTCTTCCCACAGCTCAAAAATCCTGCTGTGTGACCACTAACATTGTCACAGGGAAATTGCATGCAAACCAGTCACTTAAAGACCACAGCATTACTAGATCGTAAATGCCGCAATATTTTTTGCTCAGTTTTTTACTGCATTTCCATGGAAGGAGTCTTCACATGCCGAAACCTGTCACTAATGTCCAAGGAGGGAGACAGGAGGGCCTGGACGGCTGGTGCCTGCTTGTTGAGCAGGTAATGCTGCAGGAGCAACACTTCCTGACTTAATTACAACAATTACCCCATTACAGGCTACACATGCAATACTTGTTGTAAAAGTCCCACTTGGGGTGGGTTTAATATGGAGAAATTTGCTACTTGCCTTTCCATGCAGTGATGAGCATTTTTACCTCCTCTTTCTTTTCCTTTAGTTGTTAAAATGAGATGCATTGTCTGTAAGGCTGTGAAATATTTTCAAAACTGGTATTTCTCATCATAGCTCAGCTAGATGCACATTCCTCCTAATAAAAGATTATTTACCTGCCACAGTGTTGTCAGTCTTCAAAAAGACAGATTCATTGTCTCTTGGCCTCTCTTTAACATAGTACAGCCTGCCTATTAATTGATTTTCTGTATATCATTATTATTATTATTATTATTTAACATGATTTCTGCTGCTCAGACTTGAGACTGACCAGATCATAGACAAGCTGTACTAAGAACCATACATCATATATTAAAATAAGGTCTTTGCTCCAAAGATTCTGCAGTAATTTGACATTTTAACCAGTTTTTTATTTGACTTTTCAAGAGACTTTAGGTTCCAAACTCATTTATGAACCATAGATATTTTAACTCCCACTGTGATGTCTTAGAAATATTCTTCTTTCTAATTTCTTGTTCCCATTTCTTGCCTCACCGCAATTACTTTTCACCTCACAGTTTTCTTCTGAGGTTGAATTACTTCTTGGTGTGTCTTACTTGTCCCACAGGCTCTTCCACTCATCAGGTAGTCACAGCCTTTTTGTATCTCTCCTCCTAGATCCAGCAACTAGGCTTCCTGTAATTTCTCAAATTTTGCTTTAATGAAGTTGATTATCAATCAAGAATGCAAGGAGTATAGGCTATGATTAGACACATGGAGATTAGACCCACAGAAATATAAGTGTACTCAGTCTATACTTGTATAATCAAGATACTCTGCAAAGCATCAAGTAGATCTTAGAGCAGCAGTGGCAATTTTTGTGAGAAATATTATATACACAATTAAAAAAGCTACAAAAAGGGTCTGGTATAACACAGAAGCTGCTTCATTCATACTTCAGTTTTAAAAGAGATTGTTACCATTGAGAAAATAGGGCAAGAAACAGAAGTTAAATACACCAAGATACCAGCTAAGTCTCTCTATGCTGATTTAGATTCAACATCATTGATTCTTCATGTGTTTTCACCTGCTGTTAACAGGTTCCAGTACAATTCTTTAGTATCTGTAAGAGAAATGTTTTACTCATAATCCAAGTGCAATGGATTTTGTTCACATTTTCCAACAGACTTCCAAAAACATTCCAAATCATTGCCTGAATTCCATAGCAAAAGAGAGTGTGCTGATATATTTCACTTCTTGAGCATTTTATTCTCAAACTACAGACCACCTTTCAAAAGGGACAGGCATGCAATTGTGCATACACAATTATTTAATATGTGCATGTACATCGTGTAATTGCAGAACAACTGGGTTATATGGGTACAGAACTGATATTTATATGTCTCAGGCTACATACAAAATATATAGTGTTATTGCTACACTATTCTGCTATTTCATATAATGTGGGAAAAGTGGAGAAACAGAAGTTAAGTCTCTGAAGTTATGAATCCAGCATCTTCCACAAACAACTATTATTATTATTTTTTAAATTGCTTAAAAGAATTATAATGGCAGGCTACTTGGTGTCAGGAAATGGGCTACCATGATTAGTGAAGTTAAAACAAATTGGACAATATGGAATAACAAACTGAAAGTCACTGAAATTATTGGGAAAGGGCACCTTGAGGAAGGATGTGTTGGGTAGCTCCTCCAAACTGCAAGGCTATGGCTCTGTTAGACTTGGAGCTGCCTCACTTGACAGTGCAAACTTGCAAACAGTGCCTTGAGGAGGAAAAGGGTATCACAAAAATGCAGTCTCTAGTTCCAGCTAACTAGGGAATGAATTAACTTACCACAGGGAAAGAAGCTGTTAAAATTAGAGGGGCCTGAATTGGTGTGATAGAAAGAAAGTATCTTTTATATCCATAGTTTTGGTCACCAATATCATGATGATAACTACCTAACTGTGAAGGAAAGGCATAGACAGTAAGAAAAGAGGGGAATGGAAGGTTATGCTTTCCCATACTGACTGAATTTGTTATGGCAGACAGCCATCTATCTGTGTTCAAAGAAATGACTTAGATATTTTTGAGGATCAGGACAAAAAAATAATAAAAATATTGAAAAATTCTGTCTTTGAACCATAGTATTTCTGGATGGTGCCTTTATTTTCCACATCTCTCATGTTTCTATTGTACAATAATTCTGTGTCCCCATTAAGAAAATGAGCACTGGTTTTGTGTCTTTGACTCAAGTAGGATGTACGTGCAATGCAGAAAAGAATATTGTGATTTATACTGGTCTTCTCTTCTGCAGTTCTGATTTTAGTATGATGCAGCCTTCATTCCTGGTTATGTGCTTTGAGACAGACCAGGCTGGAAAGAGCTGTTCAGTGTCTTTTCTCTTCAATATAATAAGGGAGAATACCATGGTCTTTTATTACGTTTGAGTTTTTTGACATCGCAGCAAATGTTCTGGTCTCACACTTCTTTAGCAGAGGAAAAAATCCATGTTAACTTCAGGTTCCTGTTGTAACTGGAGTGTATTTGAAGAAGTTACAGTTTGTCCCTCAAGCAATCCTAAAGCAATATCCTTTTGTTTGTGAGAAGCAGCACCTCAAATACTGCCATTTGCTGTGTTCTAGTTTGTCATACTGTTGTGTGCTCCAGTGTGTCACTTGCTGATCACACTGTCGTTAGTGTAAGTCGTGAGGTCTGAGCCTTCGTTTCAGTAAGTTATGGGAATATATACACACACTGAAGAGAATGTGGAAATTCAATAAAAGAGAGATTACTGATAAGCATGTCTGATCCACTTCTGCTTGGAAAATGTAAATAGCTGATCAGAGAATTATTTCTCTAGGTAACCACTTAGTCAGACAGATGCTTTTCTTAAAGTTAATCAGTGTATATGACTGCTTTTGTTAGATTAACCTTACTCCTCAAATGGAGAGGGAGAATTATTCCATTTTGATAAGGCCTCCTACCTCTGCTTACCATTTGGGTTACAGACACGCTATAGAAAACGTTATTGCAAGGGTTTTTAACTGCTTTAGCAGTTTAGCAGAGCCTGCTCTGTGCTCTGTATTCCATTTCATCTCTATCTAAATTTAAAAATATCCTGAGAAAGACCATCACCTGTGCACAGGACCACCAGAAAGGGTGAACATATAAGACTTCTGGTGCTAGTTTCAGCATCTGAAAACTGCATGTCTTCCTCCTGAGCTGGAAGTTCATCACCAAGTGCCACTCGTTGTCTTCTACTCACAGCAAGTTCTGTGGACAGCGAATTCCCTTTGGATTTTCCAATCAATGTATTTTGATGCATGAAACTATATAACCGTATCTGTAGATTACTGTAATGTATAAAAGCGTTAGTAGTCATCTAGGAGCATATAAATGTGTTTTGATTTAAGATGATTTAATAACCCACTCCATATTGTTACTAACAGAATTTACCCTCAGTTTCATTTTTTTTAGACATCTTTAACCTTCAATTTTTTATTGGTCATATTCTTCCTGCTTGTTGCTTGCTTCGTTTACAGTCAGAAGCTTCATACCTAGTATCTAGAATTTGACTGAAAATAGGGAAGGTAAATCTGGAAAACATCTATATTCTCTATGACTTTTGACTAAGAAGTGAAACACAGGCTAGTATTAGTTGGTTGATGTTTTGCTTTACCCACTTATAAGGCATGAAGTTATACTTCTGAGTAAGGATTTGATTAGCAATGACCAAGTTGTGACTGAGCTCACTCTGAGCTGAGAAGTACATAAAAAATTTCTAATCTGGACATGTTTTGTCTTCATCTCAGAAGTTTATAGCTGGTTGCCTACAGCTAGGAGAAATATTTTTCCTTTTGAGCTTTTATTAGGTTTGGCAACAAAAGAGACTTTGCAGATTTACCATAAAAATTACTCCCATTTATCAAAAAAGCCAACAATCATCTTTTATTGTTTCCAATAAGGGAGTTAAGAATCACTGACCAAGTAATAGCCAGGTTCTAGGAGAATAGTGGGAAAGATAAAAGCATGGCATTTTTTTTTCTCCATAGAGGAAGTAGTGGACCAAAGCACAGAAAAAACTCTTCTCCATTTAAACGTCATGCAAAGAAAATAGATGCCTTGTCTTTTATTATCAGGTCATTTTCACAAGTTGTTAGCTGTAAAACTGGTAGAAAATTAAACAATACTTTGACAAGTACTGTAGTTTAGAGACTGTAGTAAATTTCTTGTATCCTGCTCTACAGGAACTGACTCAAACCACTGCAAGCTTTGGACACTCAGTTTCGACTTACAAAACACTGAAGCCTGCTGGCAACAACTGTTGTATCTGGCCTTTGATACTGTTACCGACAGATTCTTTCCTTCGCTACAACAAATAGTGCCTTTTCAGTTGCGCACTTAGGTAAAATCCCTGTCCTGGCATGGGGATATATGATATAGGGTAAGTTTTCAAACATGCCTGCCTAAATTTTGCACAAATAGACTAATGTGCAAACAAACTATGCTTTTGTGCATTTGAAATAGATAATTCCAAGTGAAAAATATATAATTGCAAATGCAAAGCTGGCTGGTGTTTCTGCAGTAATCTGTAAACATTAGCATAGATGTAGCTTGTGGGTCTCCCTTCTGTGAAGCTGTAGCTGAGCTGGTCCATGACAATAATAAATGGATAGTTTCATTAACCAACATGTGAAGTTCATTCAGAGCAAGTCTATAGTGTTTTCTTGGTATAAGTATTATCTTGCTTTCTGAGGGCTAATCTGCTTTTTTTTTTTTTTTTTGATAAGACAGATATCACACTTCTTGATCAGCTCCAGCTGATAATTTTTGATCATGTCATGTTTTCCATCATATGCAGCTATTTGCATCTTCGTGGTTGCTACCAGGCCAGAAGCACACTGAATACTCTCTGCAGGGTGAAGATTAAATTTGCAAAATAGCTAAAGCTCCTTAGTCCCCAATGAAGTCCCTTACCCGAATCATCAGCATTGCCAAAGAGTCTCCCTTACATCTCTGGAGGGCAGGAGACAAATGCCATTCGCTTGCTCCAGCCTTCCCCTCCTCATTCCAGTTTTAAGAATGAATTGGGGATAAATCCATTACCCTACTTTGGTAAGGCAGCTGGCAGTGCCCTCTTCTCTTGTCTCTCACTATTGAGATATTCAGAGCTTCTACTTCCTGTTCTTGAGATTTATAACCCCATTGTCAGTCATTTTAACCATATCTGCACACAGTCACCCTATCTGCACATATTCATTGATTTTAATGAAGCAAAAGTAGATGCAATTAATCCCACAACAATTTTGCTGTTTGGTTTTAGAGACAGATAATCTAACTTGAAGATATATTTTAGAGAGCCAAACACTTCTGTTTAAGAAAGACTGTTGAATAGAAAAAAGGGGCAGAAAGAAAAATAACCTGATCAGAAAGAAAATAAGATCATAAGGTTGAGAGTGGGCAGGATAGAGCAGAAATAGGACTGAAAAGATGGAGAGATCAGGCTTTGGGAGAGGGTCTCAAAAGAACTGTACACTGGTGGCCTGGGTAGATTATCTATGTATAAACCTATATCCAGTCTCTGATGGGCTATAGATATATTAGATAGATAATCTATACAGATGGGTAATCTGACTCTGTCATATAAAGGGAATTTTTTTTTGCCAGACAATGCAATGTAATTAATGTATTCCTCCCTTTCTCTTCCCTTTCCCTTTCCCTTTCCCTTTCCTTTTCCCTTCCCTTTTCCCTTCCCTTCCCCTTCCCCTTCCCAGAAATTGACTATTTTCAGGTTTGGATTAATGAAAACAAAAACATTTTTGGTTTTCAGATTTTTTGACAAAAATTTTCAGAGAAAAAAGCCCATTTTCTGACCTGCTTTAATCATTAATTTTTGAATATATGTAACAGTTTTTAGAAACATATACAGGTTCTTCAGGTGCTACCAGTATTATCTTTTGTATCTCATTATCTTTAACTTGGGACTGCCTTTGTACTCTAAGGCAAACACTATAGCTTTGTGAGGAAAGTAAAAAACCCAGCATAATTAATAGGTAGCTGATCTACATTACTATAAATAGCTTTTCTGAGTACATAACCCTTATTCACCTTCAAAACTTGCCAGTCCTCCAGACAAGGGTTTTGCTACAAGAAATATCCTAGAAAGTAGGCTCCAAATAGCAGAAAAATGTTGGAGTCCAAATGTCTCATGGAAGAAAGGAATGCTTAATCCCCTATGTCTTTGTCAAGCTGCCACAGTCACTACACCCCAAAAGAGCTGTTCCAAAAGCAGCTTATTTCTTTAATTACTTGAAATGCCTGGAGGTTAATATAATACAACAGGCTAATATAATACAGCAATACAAAGACCTTCTCTAGAGCTCTGAGTAGTGGAAGATGTGTATAGTCAGATCAGCCAGGAGTCATGGGACGAGAATAAAGAGAAGTTCTGTGAAAATGTTGAACAAGCCAATGCAATAGCTTCCCTGAAAACCATAGCAAATCTAAAATATGTCCTCAATAAAAGGAAAGGCAAATCTGGACTTCTCAGAGAGCAATGTATGATATGCATTCCTCTTGTTCCTTTCATGTTGGGAATGGGGAAAGAATACTGAATTTTGAAATAATAATTTCCCTAAAGTAATAGCAAAAGGAAAAAAAAATGGATTTCCCCATAATGAAAGAAAATTGAAACTCTGATCCACACACAGTTATAAATGGAAAAAAAAAATAGACACTGCTCAGAATTCTTTACAAAATTTCATTAATTTATAAATCCAGCCTAAAATACAGTGAAGCTAAGGACCTTTGGGACTATTTTGATTGCTCCTATTTAAATTAGGAAAATACAAGAAAATTTGTGTCATATATACATATATATCCTCTATTGTATAGCACAGCTTTTTCATAGGAGCTTATTCTGGAGAAGGGTCTGTGAAAAACCTCTCTCAGTACAGATTTGAGAATTTTCTTTGTAAAGGAAGCAAATGAAAAAAGAAGTTGCTCTTTCTAACGTTAATTTTTCTAGTTAACTGTAGGGACATTTTGAAAAGGAAAGAAATATTATATTCTTTTTTTACTTTTTGTTAAACCAGTCTCAAAACTTTTCATTAGCTCTGGCTGAAAAATTTCAAAGAACATAACATTCATCCATTCATAAATATACGCTGATGAACATTAAGATTCACTGACATTCATCCCATAACATTCTATAAATAAAATATTAAAATGAGGAAGTTTGCTCATCTCTAATCCTTGCATACCCCATCATGATTTCAGCAAGACTCAGTATAGATGTAAGCATCAATTCACACAAAACTTGTGACCGGGCAGGGTTCAGAGAGGAAAAAAGAATCATGATGTAAGTGCACATAGTTAAGCTCTACAGCAAAAGCAGTGATAGTAGCACAATCACTGTTTCAAGTGTTAACACTGGAGTTTGGAAAAGAAATATCTAATTCAAGGTCTATTTAACAGGTTAACTTCTTCCCTAAAAGCCAATATCAAGTAGTTAGAACAAACAGTGAGTTACTGATATTTTAAGAACATCCTGTAATTATCAGGTAAACCCAAATGTGCTAGAACCATTCACTAGGACAAGGAAGTAAGAGCAACTTATTAGAGACCTTGTCTTTGATTTCTTTACAGTGTCATCTTATTGCATGGAGCAGGTTTCCCAAATCCAAGAGAGATCATAATCAATATAACTGTTAGCAGGGATTCCCACATAAGGTAGTTATTGACTTTATTTCTGATAAAGTGGTTGTGAAACTAAAGCCTGAATCTTGAAAAGATCTATGTATTTTAACAATGATATTGGCTCTGAGCCTGTTCCTGAATGAACATGGGAGGCCACCCTACTCAGCACTGATGTCATGCAGATTTGAAAGCAAAGTTCAGCTATTGCTTTCAAAAAGTCCAGCTGACTTGTATTTCTCATTACTAGAAACTGATTGAAGATCATCTTGTCTTCAGGCATCTTTTGTTCATATAGTGCAATTTTATTAACAGGATGATCTTTTAAAAAGATGATGTTTACCCACCTTTTCACTCAGTGTATTTCAGGGCTGTGATTGCTCTTTGCAGACAAATAAAAATAACCATAGGCCAGATTCACTGTAGGATTTAGGTGAAATACAGAGTCCTGTAAGAAGCACTGTGTTTCCCAATAAAATACGTGGGGAAAGACTGATGCCTTAGAATGGGAGCACAATCCATTCAGTCACTGTTTAGTGAGCTGATCATGAATACTGAGGACAGGTCTTACACCAGTACTGCCTCTGCTTTGCAATAGCCACCACTATATGGATGATGGCGTTCAGTCATACTTTAGTCTGAGGCAGTTCAAACCCACCTTTCACTGTGCAGGACAATGTATGGGTGGGCAGGCTATCCTGCATCGGGCACTCTTTCCCTTTTCAGTGGATCTCACCCACAGTGCAGAAAAGGTAAGGTTCATTGGGCTAAAGTGAGAACACACAAGAGGGAATATGACACTGGAGATTAATGATTAGGAAGTTAAAAAAAAAGAGCCCTGCATTAACTGGAAAATGATTGTTCATGTATAAGACAAACTGTTCTGAGAGGAGGGAATTCCATTTTCCCCCTCTAGATGAGTGAGTCAACTAATGAGTCAGCCACACCATCTTGCTGCCAATATGTCAGTACAGGTTCAGAGGAGCCTGATCTGATGCCTGTGTGTGAGGTGGAATCTGGCAATGCCTTCAGGAGACTTAGATGGTATGATGTTTAGCTGGGCTTAGGTATGGAATAGGCTGCAAGATGATCTGACTGGGGCAATTCTGGGTACACAAATCAGAATCAGTCTAGGCACCTGGAGAGCCTTCATCAGGGAGGTGTCCAGGGAGTTCTGTTCTTAACTGACTGGTGTCTTTTTTATATGACAGTTTAGTATGGAAGAATCCCATGGGATGCATCTCTGAAGAGAAGAAGTGTCCAAGAGAGCTCGTTGATGTTCAAGGATCACCTCTTCCAAGCTCAAGAATGATCCATCCTAATGATCAGGAAGTCAAGAAAAAGCAGCAGGAGGCCTACATGAATGAACAAGAAGCTCCTGGCTAAACTAAAATGTAAAAAGGAAGTTTACAAGAGGTGGAAGCAGAGTCAGGTGACCCAGGAGGAATATAGAGACACTGTCAGAGTGCAGGGATGGGATTAGGAAAGCCAAAGCCCATTTGGAGTTGAATCTGGTGGGGGACATGAAGGACAATAAGAAGGGCTTCTAAAGTACATAAGCAGCAGAAGGAAAACTAGAGAAAATGCGGGCATGCTGCTGAATGGGGCAGGGGCCCTGGTGACAAAGATCAGGGAAAGGCCAGGGAAAGGCCAAGGTACTCAATGCCTTCTTCACCTTGGTCTTTGCTGGGAAGTCTGGCCTTCAGGAGTCCCAGGTCCCTGAGACCAGATGGAAAGTCTAGAGCAAGAAAGACTTACACTTGTTGAAGGAGGATCAGATTAGGAAATATTTAAACACACTGGACGTACACAAGTTCATGGGACCTGATAGGATGCACATAAGCACTGAAGGAGCTGACCAATGACATTTCAACATCACTCTTGATTATCTTTGAAAGCTCATGGTGATCAGGGCAGGTTTCTGAGGACTGGAAAAGAGCAAATGTCATTCCTATCTTCAGGAAGGGCAAGGAGAATCTCGGGGACTACAGGTGGGTCAGTCTCCCCTCAATCCCTGAGAAGCAACTAATCCGGGAAACCATTTCCAGAAGCATGAAGAACAAGATGATGATCAGGAGTAGTCAGCATGGATTTATGAAGGGGAAATCATGTTTAACCAGCCTGATAGCATTCTACAATGAAATGACTGGCTTGGTGGATGAGGGGAGAGCAGAGGATGTTGTTTATCTCGGCTTTAGACACTGTTCCATAACATCCTCACTGATAAACTGATGAAGGACGGGCTAGATAAAAGACAGTGAAGTGGACTTAAAACTGGCTGAACTGGTGGTCTTAGAGGGTTGTGAGCAGCAGCATGAAGTCCAGCTTGAGACCAATCACTAATGGTATACCCCAGAGGTCAATATTGTGTCCATTAATGTCCTCTTCATTAATGACCTGGACGTTGGGGCAGAGTATACCCTCAGCAAGTTTTCAGATGATACAAAATTGAGAGGAGTAGTTAATACACTGGAAGATTGTGCTGCTGTTCACAGGGACCTTGACAGGCTGGAGAAAAAGGCAGAGAGAAACCTCATGAAGTTCAATAAAGGGAAGTGAAAAGTCCAGCACATAGGGAGGAATAACCCCGTGCACCTGTACAGGCTGAGGGCTGACCTGCTGGAAAGCAGCTCTGTGGAGAAGGACCTGGGAGTCGTGGTGGACAATAAGCTGACCATGAGCCCGCCATGTGCTCTCACAGCAAAGCAAGCCACCAGCATCCTGGGCTGCATCAGGAAAAATGTTGACAGCAGATTGAGGGAGGTGATCCTCCCTCTCTACTCAGCACTGGTGAGGCCACACCTGGAGTGCTGGGTCCAGTTCTGGGCTCCCCAGCACAAGAGAGACATAGATGTACTGCAGCAGGTCCAGTGAAGGGTCACTAAGATGATTAAGGGACTGGAGTATCTCTCACACAAGGAGAGGCTGAGAGAGCTGGGATTGTTTAGCCTGGAGAAGAGAAGGTTCAGTGGAGGAACTTATCAATGTTTATAAATATTGGATGGAAGAGAATAAGGAAGACAGAGCCAGACTCTTCTGAGTGATATCCACTGACAAGACAAGAGGCAATGGGCACAAGTTGAAACACAGAAAATTCTGTCTGACCATAAGAAATTTTTTTTTTACTGTAAAGATGGTTGAACACGGGAACATGTTGCCCAGAGAGGTTGTGGAGTTTCCATCCTTGAAAACATCCAAAACTCGACTGGACATGATCCTGGGCAACCTGCTGCAGCTGACCCTGCTTTGAGCAGAGGAGTTGGACTAGACGATCTCCAGAGGTCCCTTCCAACCTCAACCTTCTGTGATTCTGTGATTTAGGTGCCTTAAATTCCCCTTACACTTTGTTCCAGACACTAGTATGGAATCTCAACCTGAGACTTGTGTGTTTTAAGGTTTCATTATCATGTCATTCAAGTCAAAACTGACAAATGCATGCCACTATCATCCAAAACTTGTGCTTAGTATTTCTGAGTATTTCCCAGTTGTGTAGTCATGAGACATAGCAGGGAAATCAGATGTGCTTTTTCAGCCACCAGAGACACACTTGAGTGGATTATTAATCTCCCCAGACACCTGGAATGCAGATAACGACTTTTGTATGTGCAGTCTGATCACCCACCTGGGTGGGTAAATCAGACTGCTCTTCCCTCCTCTGTGGCAGGGAGACTCCAAAGCCACTGTTCTGAAACCCTCCTCCAAATTATTGGCATGGCTAGGTTCTCCAGAGTACTTACAGCTGTGCTGCCTTTTAACAGCTATTCCTTCTAAAAAAGAAGAAATTATGAGTTCAGCAACACTAGGTTAAGCTGATAAAATGCACAAGCATAAATGGCAGTCTAAAATGACTCTTCAAAGAAGCAGCTGGACTATGACTTGCGATTTAAAGTCTAGTGGTTTGGCTGCATGAGATTTTCAATTGATGCGGTTTTGGCCTGCTCTTCCAACTAGAGGCCAGCATTGGTGCTAAACTGGGACACTGAGCTGTAAGGAAAAGGAGCAGTTAGTAACATCAGCATATAAATCAGATATGAGATCTCTTGTTTTAGGGCCAGCAGGATACTGCCCTCCTCTCTGCCCAGGTGACTGCCATTGTCTTTGCTGGGAGCTCCCTCTGCCTCTGGCAGCAGCCCAGTGGACTTGTTCCCAGCTGTGCAAAGAGCTCACCCGCAGCACATCACACTTGTGCAAATCCAGCTTGTTGCCCCATACCTGTCCTCAGACAGCACCACTGAGTCCTGGAGATGCTGTGCTGTTGTATTAACAGAGAAGCAAACTGAAGGGGTTTGAGGAATAGCAGCTTACATCAAGTCAATCACATGAGAGAAGTGGATGGCTACCGCTATCTCCAGCGAGCATGTACTACTAGAAAGGGATGTCCTAAAAGTCTATTTTTCTGTGAATGGTTCTATGCCTGTCTGTAAGTGTGGATGAAGGAAGAGCTACCAGAAAACAGCAGGCCAAAGAGAGGAAAAGCACATGCTGAGGAAGTGGTGTGTGAAAGTCTACGCAAACTACGCTTCAGAGGCCATTGAATCTGCAAGAACTGAAACTTGCAGCATCAAGAATCTGCTGAATCTCTGCTGAGTCTGTGCAAGGCCACTGGCACACGTCAGTATCAACAGTGATTTGTATAACCTGGCCCACACCTGAGAGGATGATGGCTACTATATGCAGGCAAAGTCTGCAGGATGATATACACACCTGATAAAGCAGAAGACCCTCTGAATGACTTTCCAAGGACTGACTAGAAGTTGTTGGTATGTGCATCAGATCCTCCACTTCTGAATATACAATACAGCTGGGGTTGGTCTTCCAGCTCTTGCACCAACTGGGTAACTATGATGAATGCAGAAATGAATAAGATCCAGTCTATCCCCATGAGTGAAAGGGAATTTTCAACAGGGGAATGAGTTGTCCAAGCTTCCACATGTGTGCTCAGACAACAGAATGACAAGGGTTGATCACACTTCTTATAGCTCTACATATAGATCCTCTTACAGACCTTTGAAATATTATAAAATACCATACTTAGTCCCAGAATTTTCTCTTTACCTTTCACACAAATTTGGCATTCTGTAACTTCATTGCTGCAAATCTGCATCAGAAATGAAGGATAATGGAACTGAGGTTGTGGAAAGAGATGCTTTGAAGAGATGAATCTTACAGTTTTACATTTCTTGTGTAAGCATTATGTTTCTCGTTGCACATGTGTCTCTTGGCAGGGTGAAAAGATTTTTTGGGTTGCAAGTCACATGTGTGAGTGTGAGGGAGACATGAAATCAATAGTACTGTGTTTTCCTCATAATTTGAAAAACTTAATTTCCACCACAGCTCAGTCCAGACCCAGGGGTGAAAATGAGTGAGACATTATTAATAAGTAACCTTAATAGCATTTTACATCTATCTTTGAGGTAGCCATTAAAACAGTTCACACAAAAATATCCATTAGGCTTACCTCAGAATATCTGATTTTCCTGTACTCCACACCTAGCCCTGGTACTGTCACTGTTGTTTGAAAGCATGTTTGCAAGCCTGTGCAAGGAGTAAACACGGTCCATTCTAGTGCTGTCTTTATTTTTTTAAAGGTCCTTCTATTTGTCAGATACAGACAAACTATTGACAAGGATGCAAAGACCATCAGTCCTCTATTCTGTATAAACTATTTGAAACTCAAGAGCATTTTCTTGGATTAGTGGGGGGGTATTTTGTTTTTTTTTTAGATCTTATGCTAGTTTTTTTTTTAAAGTGCCTTCTGAAGAGGAGGTCAGCTTCAGGGAATTCTGTATGAGCTCATTTTATGTTTATCAGGAATTTTCTGCAAGATACTGCTAATTAATTGTTAATTGATAAAAGTGAAATAGGCTGCCAGCATCCCCTGCAGTAGTAAGTAGCGGCTGAAACCATGCTTTAGGGGAGAAGCTTGTCCAGGGACAGCTGGTCTAATGAATATATTGACACAATAGGTCAATTACCTCTTTTTATTTGTGATTTTGTACCTTCTTCCTCTAACACAGGCTAGACTGTGTTAAGAATATGGGCACCTCTCTACATATTATTCACTGCTGATGTTGCTGTTCTAAACAAAGAGGAAAATAAAACACTTGTGTAATATATTTCTAAGGACTTTGTAATTTTGACTGAAAGAGAAGTTTATCTGATGTGATATGTGCACCTATTAATAAAAGTGCATTTTTATTCTTTTGTTCACACTCACTGACTCTTCAGCTGAATAAAACGACATGAAGCCACTCCTACAGCCACTCCACAGGGGCAGAAACCTTTCCAAGAACACCTATTCCTTCAGTGCAGAAACATCTATCAAATAACATAATGGACTCTGCCTTGGTCTTTTTGATATAATGGAAATGAAATCACTACAATAGCAAATTGCAGATTGGTTCACCACCTATTCTGGAAATAAATCCTGCCTTTGACTAAGTGTTCATTTTCCATCTTATGAAGTGTTTTGATTTTTAGCATAACAATAGGAGGCCACTGCTTTGAGAAAACGTTCTGTTACATTTAATCTATCTTATCAAGATTCAGATTCAAAGCCCAGTGGAACTAAAGCATGTAGTAAACCCATGTAGGTACTTCGTGAATAAACATGTATTTAAACATATGTTTAAATATTAATTGTATCAGAGCCAAACAGTGGATCTATTCACTATTTTTTTAAATGAAAGTGGAGAATTGAGGCAATGATCAGTGATGGTCTTAAGCTTAACATTTGTTTAAAGGTGCATGGGTGATTTTTTTTCTGATTTGGTAATCAAAGAAATAATTCCTGATGATGTGACTTGAGAGTAAACTTTTAAATTTTCCCTTCTGATATGAATGGAACCTTTCCCCCAAATATTTTTGTTTCTTTCTTTAACCTATCAAAGTTAGGCAAATTTGTTATCAAAATGCCACTTCAAGGGAGAAAAAGGAAATAGTTCATTAAAAATGTTTTAAAAAATCCTCCTGATATTCTTTTCAAAATTATTTTTGTTGCTGACCACAGATCACAATATAGCATGAATTTCTTCATGGATTCCTCCTCTTCAAAATGCACTTGAAAAGAAAAACTACCATAATATCTTTAAAAAATGACAATTGTCATCAGCTGGTACCTGACTTGTTTTGGGGTGAAAAAAAGCTGAATACAGTCTTTCCTACCAGATCTAGCTTTATTTTAAATTTATTCAATATTTATCACTATTAATATCTTTTCAGTTATGTAACTTTTCTAGAATTTAACCACTGCAGCTAAGATTCTCTTTGTGAGTATCTACCACAAACTGAATATTTTTATTTAACTTTTGACAAGGTACTTAGCTTTTTTTGAGAAGCAGGTTGGTGTAAAATACACTATCCTGACTACATAAAAATGTCGTCGTATTTTGGGTTTGATTTCTGTTTGTTTGCTTGTTTTGGAGCAAAAAACTGAGACCTGGAAAAGAAGACATGATCAGTACAGAGAATATAACTTTGTTATCACTGCACATGTATTTAGTACAGTCCAGGTACTTCCTAAAGCTTCCCAGATACATTTCCTTGAAGGGAGGAAAAAAAAAAGCTAAGCAAGACTTTCCCTGGTGAAGCTCAACACCAGTCGTGCTCTGTTCAGATGCAGAATTAAGAACAGGAGCCTTTCTATCCTCACTGACCCGTCAAGCACAGCATCCAAAGCTCAGCTAATGCAGAAGAGCTGCCTAATAAGGAGGGGGCAAGAGCACGAGCTGGGAGGGGAGGGATAGAGGGAAGATACATGCTTCTATAGTGCCAGTAAGATTGCACTTCCCTGGGAGAAAACCCAGAGTTTCCCAGGCTCATTGTTTCTTCCTGCTGGCAAACATCTATGTAACTTGCTTGCAAAATGTCTCTTTTCTTCTCTAGGGCTGGCCCTCAGAGAGGACGATAATGTGCTGCTGAGGATTCATTAGCTCAAGCAGCAGCGAATCAGAAAGTTCCTGCTGGGACCAGCACGTCAACAGGATGACATTAGGGCATTTTCTTTGGTTTGCTCCAGCAAACAAGAGAAACATGATATGCCCACATCCTACAACACTTTTATAATAAGCAGCTACTGAGGTTTTTTATAGGGAGAAAACATTCAAGAAAAACACAGAGAAATTCAGAGAAATGACCATTTTGGAAATTGCATTGTGCAAGATCATTGTGGTTTTTAACCTCAGGACTCCTGCCTCACGCGATGCCTGGTGAGGAGCTGGTCTGGGAATCAGCTAAGGTTTGTTTGGCTGAATCCTGCTTAATTTGCTGTAGAAAATGGATGTTAGGCAGAGGATTGGGCAAGGAACTAAAGGAAAAAGTAAAGTGATGTCACCATAAGACAGTAAATGTTGCCCTAGGCAAATGGATCCTATTCCCAATTTTTCCACAGAGCACTTGTGTGGCCCTGGACAAATCAGTTAAAGCAAAGTTTTCACAGGCAGTTTATTTCTGTCTGTGATATCCATTTTCCAGTTGTCTGACATGGGAGCTCTGATTTGTAAAAGCACTGACGAATCACAGCTGCAGCTGGAGTCTCTGCAAATTGTACTTTGAACACATAAATTTCTAAATAACACAAAGCTCTCTGGCAGTTCAGATTCTAGTGCTTCAAACAGGATATTCAAATTAGTAAATATTCTTCTTTCATCTCTCTGTGCCTCAATTATCCCTTTTTATATTGGGAACAATAATATCTGTCCTTGTCCTCCCCACCAACATATTCACAGACAAACACAAACATGCAGAGCCCTTCTTAGAGCATTGAGGAAACTGATTATCCTGTTGTGAGAACAGGGTTCAAACTGCATCTGTAAAGAAGCCCCTGGCCCTCCCCGCTTAAAAGAAAAGATTGCAAGTGTTATCCAGGACAGCAATCTGAAGAAATTAAAGAAGAAAAGTTCAGTTCTTCAGGCTTTAGAGGTGATTTTCCTGGCAGTTTCTGGATGCAGTCACTGGAGTCTGTTGAAATTAATGTAAATCTTGTTCTTAACTTCAGCAGACTTGGGTTCAGGAAAGGGAAGTTTCTTTCTAAGACTCCATGTACTGAATTTTGTTTTCTGACACGGTTCAATAGATTCATATGGGATACCTCCTTCTAATCAAACATTAGAGTCTGGATGACCTCATTGGGATTGGCTGCAATGGTTCAGGGAGTAGGCTCTTTAAGTTGCCTCTTGAGACCACTTGAACTAATGCCTGGTTCTATGAAGTTCTGCTATGAACCCATGTGCTGCTGCAATAGTCACATATCAAACCAGAAAAGGAGTCATTCTGCTATCTTTACCAAAGCTGTGTGATACTTCATTCTAGGGATCTATTTATTTTAGAATAAAAAAGGGCACCAAATAAGGCTTTAGAGAGATGCTTTATCCATTTTAGATGGAGAATGATTGCATGTCTGTTTTCTTTAATGAGCATACATTATAAACATAGGTTTGAAATGGTTTATTGGCTACACTGCAGTTCAAAATCACTGGTTAATTATCAGAACAGGCATTTGGGCAACAGCCAAATGACGAGCAACATGTGTCTCCAGAAAGCTGAAGCTAGTAAAGAGGATTAAAGTTTTACAGAAGTTGCCTGTTTCATTCTGTGATAGTTCTTTGCTTTGGAATACTTGCAGGTCAGAGAGTATATGATTCATCTTCATTCTTCCCATACTTCTACTTCATAAAATAGCCACTGTTTCACTCTGTGAAGTTTGGTTAATACCTAACGGCTTGTCTTACTCTCTGCTAATATACAGTAATGTTCAAGCAGTGTTGAGGGCAAGGAGGGAAAGGACCGTGCCATTTCAATCAGCATGGGGGGGGAAAGATTCTTTCATTGCCAACCAGCACAAGACGAGAAGAAAGAATTAAAGATATAGCTGAAAGCAAAATGAAGAAAAAGATGCGCCCTGTTTCATTACAGGCTCCAGCATCAGGAATATGAGAAAAGCAACATTTCTCTTCCTGTGAAGCAGATGAGTTGACTCAGGATATTAGGTTTATCTTCACAAAGATTTTACAAAGCCTTGTAGGCTTTTTGCAAAACCCTAATAATAATGGTGCAGACCTAGGATCATTTCAGCTGTATTATTAAAGCCCGGATAATTTTGTATGGCCAAAAAGTTACATTTTTATCTTAGCTCTGTAATAAACAAAGACTTTGTTTTGTAAGACCAGATTTACTTCATAACTGAGTTCTATTTTTACGTGAACTACATAATCCAGAAAGGATTCAAACTCATCTTCGGTTTGCCATCCCTCTAATATATATCTCTGTTTATGAGAAGGGTAAAATTTGTACAATGAATTTGTTCAATGAGTGGTGTTTGACAAATTACACACGTGTAGGTGTATCTGTATGGCCATATAGACATGCCTCTCATTTTGCACTTGAGTCTTAATCCCCAGCTGTCCACATTGCCTATATGATTGTGTTTATTCCTTATCTGTTTTGACATAACGTAAGACCTTCCTTTGGTAAGGGCCACTGAGTACAGAGAAGGAACAAATACACACTGAAGTTCTGCATGCAATATCTATGCTGTTGTTTCAGTTGTTTGTTCGCTGCTCTCCAGGGTGCCCTGTGGGGTCATGTTGCCTTTATACCACACCGCAGTGCCACAATACCCAACTCTCAGCACCCTACTGCAAATAGATGCTCTACAAAGAATCAGAGCAGGCTCTAGATGCTCAGAGAGCAATGTGATTGCAGGCCAGGCTGGATGGGCTGGATGGGGAATCGTTCCTCCAGCACTCCAGTAATGACTAAAGAATAATAACTCACAGTTTTTATATGAAAATGAATATGTGGTATGGACCCACTTTCTCTTAAAAAAACTCTGGATATAACTACCAGACTTGGAGTCCATGAATCTCAAGGAGCATCCATACATAAATAATGAGGAGCAGATAGAAGAATGGAGATGATTTGGGTGAGATCCTGATTTTCCTGAAAGTGGGTGTTTTCTTCTGATTAGTTTTCATCCATCCCCAGAATAGCCATAGCTGTTGCCTGGGATTTTTAACCACAATTAGTAATTAGCAGTGATTTAGACATGGAGAAGAGAGGTCCAAGCTCACTGTCTATATCAGGAAGAGCTGAGCTCTGACGTCCTACCTTGAAAATAATAGCCTAACTGCTGCTATTGGCCATTCAGAAGTGCCAGAAAATTTTTTCTCACTCTCCCCCTCCCTGTCTGTGTATATACGTGAGTGTGAAGGTTTCACTAATTAGGTTGTTAGGTGGATACATTTAAAAGGTCATGCAATTACAGAATGGGTAGGTTTGCAAAATCTGCAAAGCTTTCATTAGATGTAGAAATTTAGTTCAGCTTTGCTCATATCGCCCACTGTAAATAAAGTTTTGATATTAACAGTTGGACCAAATATCATACTTAGATCCACTATTCCAGACTGAGACCATCTGTGGTTTCTGTTAGTAGAACACCTGTTTTATGTTGCATTTATTTTAAAAGTATGGTCTTCAACGTTGTGATGTGGGTCTTTGTTTCACAGACTTAGTTGGAACAAACTATTTGGGATATTTAATAGGTGATACATTTTATCCTAAAGTTCGACATTCTTTTTACAATTGATTTGTGACACCCAAAGCATTTAATAAAATGTTTTCATGTTTTCCGCTTTCGTAATTTTCCATATGCACGAGATGTACTGCATCTGTTCTGTTTCTTACGTGAGTGGCAGTTTTACAGTGCACAGAACTGCTAATAAAAGGTTATTGCTGACAGTTCAGTCACAATATAAAGTTCTTACAGCTTTTAAACATGTAAAGGTGTTTAATTTGCTTTTAATTAGCATTTTGGTGCTTAACTCATAATAGTATTTTTAAAAATTTATTATCTTGTAAAGTAAACTGGAACAATGAACTTAAATTTTGGATGCTGCCCTACAAGGTTCATCAGTCCTGCTGTGCAGCTGCTGAGTTATTCTTTTTGGAGTACTATTACAGAAGCCATATAGGAAAAAAATAAACAAAGAAATATAAAATAACCTATTAGCAATAAAATATCTGGTAAAAAAATCCTCCAGAAGCGTTGGAAGCAATGGACAAAGCTATGTCTAAAACGTACATTGACAGAACAGCGTGGGCTAGACCCTGCCCTTACTACATTCAGCCAATCAAACCTGACATCAGGATTTTGTCCTGTTGTTAATATATCTAGTCATTAAAGAAAAAAAAATAGACCAAAGATCTTGATTTGACCTTTTGTAGTTCTCCAAATGATTTCCATGCTTTTAAAGTGTTCAGGACTGACATCCCCATTCTGCCTCTGTTACTCTTTATCCTCAGAGCACACATAGCACAAGAGCAGCCCAAGCCTGAGAACCTGCCCTGCCCCAGACACAAAACCCAGCTGGGGGGTTGTTGACGAGGATGGCTGAGGCTCCTTGGCAGAGATGCCAGCTGGAGCTCGTCACCACCTGGCTTTCATCCTATGCCTTTTGCTTTATTGTTCAGGTCACAGTGCCACATTTTCTGGGTATCTACATGCCTTAGTGCTTCAGACTGTATTTCATATAAGCCATCTGAAAAGCTGTTATTGGTTACTCGCTCTCTGCCTGTATTGCTGTAAACTGAGAGATGTGGTGGAATTTTGTGTTCCCCCAGGCCCATCATTTTTCTGGCAAAAGATTTTTCTTTGTCATAAATCATTGCACTGGCATTCTTTATTCAATTTTAAGAGACATAAATAAGCATCATAAGTGGCATATTAGAAAAGTATATCTTTGAAAAGAGACCAATGTTCTGAGACGTAGATGAGGGACATGCTTAAAGTTGTTCAGTAATTACAAGTGAAGATCTCACGGAGTTAAATAACCAGATGGAAAGGGGCAAACTAGATGGAAACCAGTCAGGGGTTGTTTCATCAGAGAGTGGGAATTTCTTCCAAAAGTGCATTATTTATTGCCTAATCTTGACAGGAGGTACTAGGTCTCTATGAAACCTGACATCTGTGTGTAGCCTAGCAATGTGAAAAACCTTGTTAGAAATGGAAATGAGAACCATTTGTTTAAAAAGTTTCTAAACAAAACATTTCAAGTTTTGGAATTTGTTTGTTTTTTTTTTTAACCAAAAATATTTACTGTATTTTCATGGGATTCCTGAATAGTTTTGACTGAAGCTAGAACAATGGTTGTTATTTTATTATTTTTAAAAATAAATACTTTATCTGTAGATCTAAGTATGTAAGGGTCCACATTTCCACTATAAAACATTTTCTAATGCCACAAAATTAGAAAATTTTGAAAATTACTAATAGAAAAGAAAGGTAATCCAGTGTACTCTTAAGTCAACAGTGGGCTTGACAGTAGAAGCAGCAGTATCACATGAACTGCAGAACAAGCACAGCAGTGAAAAGTGGGTGCAGGGTAAGGGAAGAATTAATCTTTGATGCCCATCTCTTCCTTCTTGCAATCCTTTTAACATTTCCTTGCACTACCTCTCCCGTAAGAGGGCTATTTTTGAAGACTTGGTCACATCAAGATCAGTCTTTTAACACAATTCTTTGTTCCCTGTCATACACTAGAAATTTCAGCCCACAATTAACTAAATTCCATATTGGTCCTATCAGGTAAAATAAATTCCAGAATTCTTAACTAAATGAGTTTTCTGATTTCTAAGCAATGTCCATGCTTTTTATTTTAAATATTGTTTGGACCTGCTTTCATTAAAGTTATTCATGATGATATATATTCACATTGTGTTACCTCATGGCTAGGAACAGTGATGCAGGCCTAAAATGTAAAAGTGAAATATATTGCTGTCAGTGGTTTTTAAAAGACACTTATTTTTATTCACCATCTGTCACATTGGTTTTCAGCCAATATCCAGCAGTGAGTTCTATAACTGTTATGCGATTAATGGAGTATTGAAGAAACAATGAACATTTTCACAGTTGTTTAACTTTCTGCTTTATTTCTCCTTTTGCTTTAGTATTATCATTCAGCAGCATCTGTTATTATTATTAAATAATAAGTGTGCTGGATTATTGTTAATAATAATAACACAGAACATCAGAGACTTCTGAAAAATGAAACAAAGCCATTCTGGCTAAAATTTCACATGGTTTTAGAGCTCTTAAGGCTCTCACAGAGCAGTATGTGGGTCCTCTGGAGCCAAGGAAAGCCAGAATGACCTATCACGCAAACACTTCAGCTCCAGGTCCGTTCCCTGATCTATGTCTCCAGGCACAGCCAGCAGCAACCCAGCTATTACTAGTAGCAGTAGCTGACAGACTGTCCCGAAAACTGAGCATTTTTATCAAGTGAGGCTCTTCCAGAGCTCATCAATAGAAATCTCCTGCTTATTCATAGTATAGTATATCTGCTGATTAATGAAAAGGAAATGTGAAATCCTGGTAGGTGATACATAAAATTGGTAAAACAGCAAATAAAGACACAGCATTTGCCAATTTCAATCCCTGCAAAGTATGAAAGACTGAATTCTCAGTGGTGATTATGAGCACTAAAAAGTAAAAAATATTCCCAGGTTGTCCTGCCTTTTCTTTTTCATAATGCCCTAACTCTGTTTCTGCATTATATTTTAAACGAGTGACAGCTGAATGAAACATTTCTGTCTCCAAGTCTTCCCACCTGCTTTACCCAACAAGTGTAGCAGATAAGATACCTCCAGTACTGCTCACAGGAACTTCGAAGATACCAGCAAGCCTTTGGAGTTGCTGTCACCTTTTGGGATTTGGAGACTAACATTTAAAAATACTTTCAAAGTATATTCAGACTTTGTGAGATTCATAACAGCAAACCCAAGGCTTAATAACCATCTGAGATAGAAAGGTGTTTTGCTGAAAAATGGCCTGTCCTCTATTAAAACATATAACACTTTCTCCGGCTAAAAGTAGAGTTGACCAGTTCTTATTTTTTTACCCTAGAAAGACCATATTCTGTTTTTTGTAAGACTAAGTGTCTGGACTTCAAAACACTCTCACAATTTCCAAGTTTTCTGTCTTTCTCTAGTGTCATGCACTCTTGCTAAACTCCTGAAGAGCCATGGAATTACACCTAAAGTCAATGAAGGGCTTTTTTTCTCTGCAGTTAGTGGAAATTTTCACAGTCCTCCATCATGCTTAGGAGCTATGTGAACACTATGGACTTGGTAAGCTTTTGGACATCCCTCTGCTGATTTTAACAGAGAAATCAGATGATAGGTTGCTTCTTTTTCTTGCTTTTCTGCATTTCATATGGGGCAAAATCAGTTGTAAAAGGCTGACGCTCATATGTTGCATGCAAGACTGTGTCCAAAGTCTAGCCACTAAAGGATATTCCGTTGAAAGGGTTCACATTATTACTAATTACAATCTTGTTTTTAAATGAATGAGAATTGGAGTTTCTGCTCCACAGAAATTTCTGTGGAATAGAAATTCCAATGTTCCAAAAATCATGCAGCACACAAAATCGTGAGTGGCACAGGGAGAAAGTGAGTGACGGACTGACATTTGCTGTCTCTCACAGTAAAAGAACTAGGGCACCAAAGGAAACCAAAGGGAGACAGATTCAAAACAAACTTCCTAAGAGCATGAGATATGCATGGTCTTGCTACGGAGCGTTGTGATTCTAAAAGTTTAGATGTACTCAGGGGGAAACTAGACAAGTCTAGGGAAAAACAATCTATTAAGGGTTACTGGATGCATAGAAACCACATTGGGCTCATAAGGCCGCAGACCCACAGCTGTACTCAGCCTACTCAGAGTAAGTATCATATATGCATGCAAATGTCTATATTCTCCCTCAGTCATTTGCTCTGGGACATGATCAGACAGAGGATATTGAGCTGTATGGACTTCCAGTCTGACCTGGGGTGGACATTCATTCTTATGTTCTTTTTATTAATTCTCAATTATGAGGAAAAGGCCATCACTCAAAACTTCCAATGAGCTAAATCATGATAATTCTCTATTATATAGGGAAATATTATTTATTTATATGTATAATGTAAATTATCTATCATATAGATAAATAATAATAATTTCTAAAATGCTTTAGGAGCACAGAAACATGTTATTTTGTTAGTTTCAAAGAGCTTCAATTAATTTTATTTAGACTCACACTCAAATATGAAATGCAATAGATTGTATGCCCATAACATCAGGTAAAACTTAAAATCAGTATTTTATATATCATTAAAATCAAAAGAGAATAGATCAAGACAGCAAAGTAGAAATTAAATCTTTTAATTTTTTTTTAAAGCCCTTCCATTGCAACTAATTTACTTGCACAACACATTCCAGTGTTGATAAAACTTCACTTTTCATCAGAATGATTTAGTGTTGATGTGTTTTGGATCAGGCTTATTTTCAGGGTCCACCTTCCAAGAAACTGTGCCTCTGGAGGTGTTAAAACTGTCTAAGTTTGGCACCTGACATTTGTGTCCAACTTGGAAGTACTCATTTTGGGGAGAGACAAGATAAGAGCCTTTTCAGGTTGTGATTCAGTGCAGGAGCCTAATTTAAGTGCTCTGAATTACCTCCTGGAGACTCTTCTCCATCCAGTGACCATAAAGTGAGATTAGTCTCCTAAACCTTAGCACATAAATTGTGTTTCATGTGAATATTCCTTTGTGCCATTTTCTTAAGGTGCTCCACGCCATGCTTATATGTTCCACAGCCTAAATTGCCACAGGCTCTTCTAGTATGAGTCTGCAAATGATTATAATCAGGATTACTGCTGCAAGGGTCTATAAATCCTCCAGGGCTGTGTTTGTTCAACTCCCATCACAATCAGGCCTGAATCTTGACTCAGATTTTCAGGCACTACAACAATACAGGAAATAACAGCAATAGCCTTTGGCCACTGCCTCAAATGTTAAATCCAGGAGAAAAGCATCTACAGGCAGGAGGTTCTAAAATACCTGATTCTACCAGGACATCAGTGACAGGCTGCTAAGCTTGTGTTTCCAGCCCAGAAAGGCACAAAGAAACCCTGTACAACCATGGGAGCAATCACCATATGACTATATGTCTGAACAACTTCAACCAGTTTCTGTTGTCTACTAAGTTGCAAAAATGACCACGGTGAGCATTATTGTCTACTAACGCTAGTGGGATTTCAGAAACTATAACAGTTCTCCAGCATGATGTTAAGTGAAAAAATATTCACACATTTTTACTATATTATTTGGAAAAGCCTTTAGTGCTGAGTAAGAGTGCTTTTTGCTAAGGCTATTGCAACATCTGCTTACAATTCTGTAAATCCGAAAGTAGCCTCCTGGAAATAGAATGATCATTTATCAGCCTCTGGCTTTCTTTGCAAGTTCTGAAAAAAATGTTAATAATAGTTACACTTCTGGCTGGATTAGCAGAACAACCAGTCTCTATTTGAAACCAGCAGATCAGCAGTCTCCCTATGACTCTTTCTACATCACCAGAGAAAGCTCACCAACAAGGCTGAGAATGTCAGCTACACAACAGAACCAAAAAAAAAGTCTGGAAAAAATATGCACTTTTTAAGAGGACCATAAACATTTTTGGCTAAAAAATAGGCCAGGAAAGGGCTTTTTTTTTTTTCTCTCTCCAGGCTGCATCCCACCAGTACTTCTTCAAGAGCTTAGAAAACCTTTGCATCATTCTTGCAGGGAGTAAAGATTTCTCTTAATTTCTTATGGCTCTGAGGAAGTGAGTGCCCTTTAGCAGCTGCAGACTAAGGTTAGCTTTACAAGGTTCCACACACAGCAGAAAACTTGCAAAATCAACCAGCTCTAGAGTACGGTGTACATCTTTATGAGTAAACCAAAAATTCCAAATCTGAATCACAGGAATGACAATGGCAGGTAAATCATAAATCAGCTTCTGGTATATTGGATTTACTGTCACATTTGTGAAAGAAAAATATTCATCTCCAGCTCATGACAATTTTAGAAATCAGAATAGCTCACTTTCTAGTGGTTTATGTAAACTTTTTTTTTCCACTTTCCACATGAATTTGCATCATCTGAAACCGATCTAAAATCCCTAACTGAAAACAAGTTAAAACCTCTCTATGAACCTCAGACAAAATTATTGAGTTCTCTTAGTTTTAGAGGAGAACTGGGAGGTCTTCTTCACACTGTTACTTGCTCAGCATGGAGGATGACACCGGCAATGTTCACTAGAAAATGAAATGTGTGGGTCATTTCAATTTAGAGAAAGTTCTTACAGGACTGAATATAGTTGCATGCCTCATTAGTGGGGGTAATGGATTTGGTACACAGCTAGGGTCCACAGATCACCTCTGTGGCTGTTGACAAGGAGGTCAGTGTTCCCCTGCTATGAAGACATTCCTATTAACCATTTATCTCTTGACAAGTTTTCCCACTGTCCTAACTTTCCTTTTCATCTCTCTGTCTGTCACATAGCAGTTTTGCTTTATGCCTCTGAAAATGGTGGCTACTGGTTATGTCAGCAAAAAGGTCCAGTTCAGCACTGACTTGTTTTGTTCTGAATATCATGAATTTGTAAGCACAGTTCAGATTTTCCCCTTTCATCTTAGGCTGTGTTCTTCACTTAGTAAGAAGAGACAAGACCATCATGTCCAGGGAGCACAAACTCAAGTGAATCCTCTTCCTGAGAGCATCCAGCCTGCCATACAGACAAGGGTAGCAGCACTGGCTACTTCGTGGAACTGGGAAGACACTGGTCCTGCTGCTCCTAGAAAATTCCTAACAACTGAACTGGTTCCAGGTCACTCAAGGATGCTACACACTGCTGTGATGACATCGATGACGCCTTAATGTAGCTTTACCCTCCTCCAGCTGCCAGAGAAACTGGGCATTTCTGGACGCTCTCTTTCTAATGAAACCTATGTTAAGCTTCATTTTTTTCTGTCAAGGGAAATTGTATAATTTCAAATTTGATTTCATCCCATAGAAAGAAATCTTGGGGGGGGGGGGGAAGAGTTTGAATCAATCAAGACATTTCCAAATACTCTTGTACCAAACTTCAGTGGGTTGGTATAAAAGATATTCAGGGATTTCCCCCTTTTTTGGTCAAACAACATTTGAAATGATAAGTGAAAAATCAAAATGCTCCAATCAAGAAAGATTGAAACACACCATTTCAAAATGTTGTGTTCTTTTTCAATTTTTCTTTTGTATAAACTTCTGTTGAATCTATTCTGTTTTCACAGAAGTGTTTCATTTTCATCAAACTGGTGTGAGCTGGAGGAAAAATGTTCCACTGAAAAACTTCTGCTAGACTTTTGATCTCCTTCCCTTACCCTTTCTCTTGATGGGGACTATCCCTAAAGCATCCACCCAGCTATTCACTCACAAATCAGAAATGTCCAGAGGTACCTCAATTTAATGTATGTGCAATTTCTCTAAGTGCTATATTTCAGCCAGTTGGTTGAGCAAGCAAAGTGACGAATTTGATTCATGGGATAACCTCATGCTGATTTCATTACAATGAATAGTGGGTTATAGTTACAGGTGAACCAAGTAGTGACAGGTTGAGATGACTTTGTCCCTGTACTGCTCCCCTGCCCCCTCTCCTCCCACTGATAAGACTGTCTTATTTGAAGGATGTCCATTATTAAACACCTCATTGCATATAGCATATTGTCTCAGCTTAGCTGTTGATTTAAAATCTGGTCTGTCTTGAGGTGTCAAACAAATTTCCTTCAAATGTATTATAGTGATTTATCAACCAAAATAGTATCTCCTTTTTTCCAAATAAACTGTAGTGCCAGCATCCTTGATTTTTCAGTGCTTCAGCAGGTATGTGGCTGAATGGAGTGCTTCAGATGTAGAAACAAGCTAAAATCCTAACCGCTTCATTTAGAGAGATGTGTTTTAAAAACAATACATTCTCCGGGGATGTCCACTGTCTGTAGATGTCAATACCCTTGTCAAGTGTTAATACAGGTTGAAACTCCAGCCACACATTTTCCTGCTATGCAGACTTAGGGGTGTGAACTCATTTACACAATAGGTCAAGAGGTTGATAGGTCAAGAGTAGTAGATGATATAACTGCAGATACTGATTTAAACTTTCATGTTAAACTATTGTTTCTCTTCCTGTAAAGACAGAAGTGTGCTCACTGACCTCCATGGGATCCCTCATGGGGACCTCCATGGAATGGTAAAAAATTATATTTGATTTTAAGAAGGTACACAAGATTCACACATAACTATCTTTGCAACCAAACACTGCTGGAATAGAAGAGTTTTATTCCTTACAAATAGATCATTGTAGAACCTGTTTCACACAATAGTAAACATAATCAAATATATCTTCAAACCCTATACTTTTTTTTTCTAAGTACAAATTCTCCTGTTTTCTTTTTTTTTAAGTGGTGCTCATCTGTTATAGACAAAAAGAGCTGGAAAGCTTCTGCTTTGAAGCTATATCCATTTTGCTTGTATGAGTCCAAGAACATTTGGAGCTCATCAAGACTACATCAAAGAGTTTTATCATGTTCATGCATCAAACAGGTAGTGACAGAGCAGCACTTTTAAGAGCAAAGCCTGAAGCTTCATCTCTGCCTTTATATTTGAATAGGGTTTTCAAAGGGAAGAAAAATAACAAGCAAATGCAATATCTTTTGCAAAAGAGGAAGACATGCCTCCAAAATAACTTTTCAGTTCAAATGAAAATTATATACATCTATTTAAAATACAATTAGGAGTAGTAAAAACCATTTAGTATTCTAAGATTAATTTAAATTTTGAGGAATGGCAAAAGAGTAGAAGAATAACTCTTCATCTTTCTACTAAACAAATAGATGTTAATTGTCTCCTAATGCCTATCCATAGCCTAAATGGGCCATGTGAGCACAATCTCATGGTGCCCTATGGTATCTACCAAAGCAATATTGTCCCTACATGACAACACATTTCCTTGTGACAAGTAGACCCTTTCTCTTGGATTCTTATGCTTCAGAGAGTTACAGTCACTAAGCTCCAAAGCCTCTTTTTCCCTAGAAAGACATACCTGGGATAAAATTGAGAGGAACATCTCAAAGTATTCCTTTTCCTCATTTCTCTTTCCTACCCATTGCTGTATTTTAAAATTATGTCAGTCTTATTGACGCAAAGTTGTTTGGGTTAGTGGGTGTTGGTTGGTTCAGGCAATCTGTTTCAATTTTAATTTCTATTGGTGTTCATACGAAAGCACTACACAACTGCTATCAGTTGCCATCTGGGTGCTGAGTGGGCAGGGATCCTATTTGGCATTTATGCCTAACCCTTAATGCTGACCCAGCTCTCATGGCCTTGAGACCAAGGTGACAGTGAATAAATTATGGCAGTTCCTTAAAGTCAGGAGAAGGAGAGGCAGCCCTGGAAAGCTTGTAGAGATGCTGATTATGCTTTTTCTGTCCTGCCAGTATTCTTAAGCTTTGTTTGCAATTAAAAATATTACTAATAAAAAAAGCTGTAATTATTTGTTGTTTTGAGTTGTTGAGTTTCTTGCTCCAGTTGACATCTTTTTCTATAGTGTTTTAACCAGAGATAAATTAAGAGGCTTTCTGAAATACTCACTTTCTCGCTCCCCTTTTCTTTTAGTTTCACAATAAAAGATTAAATAAATTACAATTCTTTGGCATGGAAAAGAGAAGACTGTGAAAGTTACAGTACAGGGCTGTAAGATCATGAATAGCAAAGTGAAAGTCCTTAAGCAATGTCTGTTTATTATTTCTTGCAATGTGAGAGTTATGAGCACTCAGTGAAATTAATAGATAGCAGATTTAAAAGCAACGGAAGGAACTGCATTCCTGCAAAAAGTACAATTTAATTATGCAACTCATTTTTGCAGGTTATTACAGTAGCCAAAAGTATTAATACGTAGGTCTATTGACACTTGTTAAACATGATGGCTCACATTCAATTTCTAGCCTAGAAACTTCTAGTTCACTCACTGGATATTCCAAGGGAACAGTAACTCTATGCATATTTTCCATCTGTTGGAAAATCTAGATTCAAATATCTTCTAATACAGAAAATCATGTAACTACTAAGAAACCAAGAATAAACTGTGTAAAAACCAATGCACATCATGTACATAACTTTTGCTAATGGACAAGTAAAATGCCATTGATGGCTTTCATTTTTCCTATTGTCCCCCCTTCTTGCTGGTTCTCAAGGCTGCTAGCTCATGACAGTTTTTCAGGCTACCATAGAGAGTTATGTACAGTCACCTTGACAGCCTAGAAGCACTCCTAATTTCTTAAATACTGTCTCATTGATTAAAGATATCCTGAGCTTCCCTGGACACTTTGAATGAGGATCCCCATGGAGACGGCTCAGCTTACATGTATTTTGGTGCTGGTGTTTGAGGAAGTGGCACTTAGGCTCTGAGTCTTTTCTAACACAGCCCCCCAGGGCCGTGACAGTACTGCTGCAGCTGTCACTTTGGGGCATAACAAACCTTTAAAAGATAAGAGGCAAACCTGAATACTTGTAGTTGTAAATTGGTGCATAATCGCAATTTTATCAAAGGTTCAGATGCAACTGTCATGTGGATGTGTTACATATGGCTTAGTCATGGTGCAGGGTCCTGGAGCTGCATTCAGGTGAGCGCTACGGGGACCCCAGGGGCCCCAGTGAGTTCTCTCCGGAGGGAAAGGAATGGCCACATGATTTGGGATCCCAGAGCAGGGATCACCTGGGATGAAGGTGGAGTCATCAAGTCACCTTTCTCTCCTCCCCATTTTATTCTGGCATGACACAATTCCTCTGTGCACACTGTCTGTGGCTCCAGAGGGTCAAACCTCCATGTATTTTTTATGTAAAATAAAGGTAATGCAGTTAAATAGGTACAATTTCCCTGACGCTGCTGCTGGCAAGAGAATTTGGTACTTAAATGGGACCAGTTCTTGGATCTTCTCTACTGTCATTTAATAAATGAGAGTACTTAAGCTGGCAATCAGTCTCTGTTAGTTTTGTATGAAGATCTTTATATTTGAGGTCAGCAGAAGTGATAGTTTGATATAAGAAACTCCTTTTGAGTATGCATTTAATTCTTAACAGGAATTAATAACTCTTTGAACAGGGAGCTGGATTTCTGTCATAATACTTCCTCCTCCAGTGTTTCAGACTGCCAAATTTCTGCCACACAGGTATGTGCTTCCCTCAAATGAAATACAAGTCTTCTTTAAAAAAAATCATTAACAGGATAAGAACATTTATAAATATAAAACAGAAAAACTTGAAGATGTGTTGTGTATGTTCCAAGCTAGTAAACTAAATCGTTGCCAATTAGGCTTAAGCGTACCCAAGATAGTACAGAAGAATCCACTTATATCTGTATCTGTCTCATTTGTCTTAAGATTACACAAAGTCTAATTTGGAACAGATATCTGGTACACGGGACTGACAGGAGAATGCATCCACTGCCAGTAACTGCTTGATGTATGTAACTACATCCTCTGCCCTAACTTATAACTTACATCATGCTATGCCTGTAGCAAGACACGTTGCAGACATACCCTAGCAGCAGTCTGTCAAGAATTGCACAAGCTTCAGAAGCTATAGTAAAAAATATACTGTAGTATATTTGGTATGAAAGGGCTGCACAACAGGCTTGATGAATTCAGCTATATCCAGCAGAAGTCTCTTATATTTGAAATACAAATATGAACTTTCTGTATGGACTGGATGCAGTTTTGATTTTCTTGCTACTCATTCAGCATAGTCTTACACTCCACCAAAAATTAGCTGTAGTAGGAGGAGAGTATTGACCAGATTTGGCTACTCTTACGCAGGCTGAACACTGTTATTCCTTGGGTTTCCTTGTTGGTGTTGACTGAACTGCCCAAGAAATAAGTGAATGAGTATGCAAGACTGTTATTCAAGAGCTGAGAACTGAGAACAGTCAGGGGTACGTTTACAAGCATAATTTGTAGCATAACATGTTATTTCTTGTTAAAGTCAGATTTTTTTTTAATGAGTGGAATTACAATGTCTTGGTATTTTCAAACAAAGAGCACCTCCCTCCTCAAACAAACAGATTATTACAAACCAATTGAAAAATAAAAAAAACCCCTTTTTTTATGCTAATGGGTCCTAACTAATCCTCTAGCTTGTCTGTTTTGTTTGGTACACATAGATCCCATGGTTCCTATTTAGCTATATTCATGCAGTGAAGATTAATAATACAATCAATTGCCAAAATACATTTACCCATCTAAAGACTGAAGGTGCATGTTTGAATTCTTGATGGAGAGCACTGTGGAAAATGTATCTTTTACCTCCTCTGTACTCCTCTCTAAAAAAGTGGAGTAGTTCTGAGCAAAGGTAATAGTAAAATTAGTTGGAAAATGCCAGAAAATTAACACATTATATTATTCAGTGACCTCATCTCCTTGGCTTAGCTCACAACTTCACTGTACATGTGTATTTGCAGATTATTATCACGAGGAGGGACTTTCAGACTCCATTCCTCTAACTCTTCCCATCTGTTTTGGAAATATACAAAAACCTCCCCTTGGACACCTCAAACTCTTAAAACACCACTTTCAAGCCAGTGGCAGGAGCTGTGCGGCCCTGTTAAGGCAGTTCCCTCTTTGCCCTCAAACTGCGCACACAGCATTGCACACCTCACTGTCCCTGGCTGTATTTCATAGTACAGCCGGATTTTACAAGGAAAATCCTCCCTGTCTGTCAAGAGAATGTGTCAAGGTTACGTATTCTGTGGAAAAAAACAGGGGTGGGGGAAAAAGGATGGGTAATAGAACTGGCTTTTAAGTGTTGTTCTGTAGCCATACGTGTGTGCATGTCACGCCTCCTGCCATAAGGAAGCTAGAGACACGTACCGTAGCATACACTACCAGACCATACTGGGTTCAAAGATGTCTGTGCTCACTGTAGAGGGCTCAGCCCATCTGTTTTTAGTATTCATTTTAAGCTTTGCTGGCTTCATGCTAAGCAGGTTACAAAGACCAGCCATGGAAACTTTCTTTAGATTGTATATACAGATTTATGAATAAAAAAATTGCACAGTCACATCACTGGTAATGATTGGTATGACTGGTATTTGTTCCTTATTTAGATTAAACTTAAAAATTTGAACTGTCCAGGAGTAGAGGCTTGTTCCATGTTTCTATATATATACCATCAAAAACATCAATATCTGGAAACCTTCACAAGCTTGTATAAGTGCATGGAAACCAAGAATCTTATTATTAAATTTAGCTCTTATTCAGAAACAGGTACGCAAGCCAGTAAACCAATCTTTTAGTATGCCACAGGTTTACAGGTTTTTTTATTCTGAGAACTACTTTTTCATCCATTACCACAAATGAATTAGCAGGGATAGCAAAGTAGCACATGTTAGTTCTCTAAAGGTAGGCTTTCAAATTCATGTCCCTTTCTCTGGCACTCAGCATGAAAATTCGCTCACCATTGCTGGCAGGCAGATGAGTCTATTTTAAAATTACTGTAATGTTATGCAAAGCTTGAATAACTGTAATGAATAACTATGGTAGGAGAAGTTAGTTCAGTGGTTTTTATGAAATAAAAAGACATATTAAGCTTAGCATGTGCATATTTTTTGAGCTCAATAGTACTATTACAGTGCCCAAATGTAAGTCTGCAGGACTGTAATGTAATGTAAAATGTAAAGAATGTAAATGTAAAGAATGTAAATGCTGCAGGACCTGATCCTGAAGCAGGAGGTGTGTGGGCAGACACCTTAGCCTGCATAAGGTACAGGGGTTGTCAAAGAGGGACTCGAGGGAATCACATGAGTGTGTGGTCCACCGGGTGAAATCCTGCGGTCTTCAGTCTAGTCTTGGACTTTGCCTTTTAGTCAGCAACATTTTAAAATTTTTGACCTGCAAATAGTATCATTTGTTTTGAGAATCTCAGATCTGAATGTCAAAATTCAGTGCATTTGTTCTTCAGCACTGCTAATCTGTGCTATCAGCAGAACTGCGAATTTTGTTGATCACACTTTTTTTTTTTCTTTAATTTCCAACTTTACAGTAGGTAGGGAAGACCATCTGGCACACACAACCTGTGATCTAATAAGGCATCAGTTTGCTCTGAGAATCAAAATCACAGAATTACTGAGTCTGGAAGAGACTCTCGAACCTCATGTCGCCCAACATGGCCCCAAAGTGGGGCAAGCTAAAGTGGGTTGCTCTGGCTTGTGTCCCATTGAGTTTTGGACCTCTCCAGGGATGTGTGTATACCTGTTCCTATGCCTGTGCTGACCCCAACCTCATTCAAATTGCAGTGGTTCCAGTATTCACTTCATGACTGGTTTGGAGTTTCTGGGATTAAGTCTGGTGGGGAAAGAGAAAAAGAAAATTGTAAGAACTGCTCAATCATCTTTTTTCAATACAGGTACATGGTATAGAAGTAAACCAATGAAACAGGAGCAGTTTTAGAGAGCTTCATTTCCTGTAAATAGTCAACATTGCCTGCCAACTTTAATGATTAATTTGTTTCTATTTTTTTTCTGTAGTGAGCTGGCAACTGACTTTCCAACACATTCCCACACATTGAGCCAACAAGGAGAGGTGTGCTGCTGGACCTCGTACTAACAAACAAAGAAGGACTGGTGGAAGATGTGAAGGTCGGGGGCTGCCTTGGCTGCAGTGACCATGAGATGGTGGAGTTCAGGATCCTGCGAGGAGGCAGCAGGGCACCAAGTAGGATCACAACCCTGGACTTCAGGAGAGCAAACTTTGGCCTCTTCAGGGACCTACTTGGAGGAATCCCATGGGTTAGGGCCCTAGAAGGAAGGGGCGTTCAAGAGAGCTGGTTAATATTCAAACATCACCTCCTCCAGGCTCAAGAGCGGTGCATCCCTATGAGTAGGAAGTCAAGCAAAGGAGGCAGGAGACCTGCATGGATGAGCAAGGAGCTCCTGGCAAAACTCAACCAGAAGAAGGAAGACTACAGAAAGTGGAAAGGGGGACAGGCCACTTGGGAGGAATATAGGAACATTGTCAGAGTATGCAGGGATGTGACGAGGAAGGCTAAGGCCCGTTTGGAATTAAATCTGGCTAGAGATGTCAAGGACAGCAAGAAGGGCTTCTTCAAATACATCAGCAGTAAGAGGAAGACTAGGGAAAATGTGGGCCCTTTGCTGAATGGGGTGGGTGTCCTGGTGACGAAGGATGCAGAGAAGGCAGAGTTACTGAATGCCTTCTTTGCTTCAGTCTTTACTGCTCAGGCCAGCCCTCAGGAACCCCAGATCCTGGAGGCAAGAGAGAAAGTCTGGAGAGAGGAAGACTTTCCCTCGGTGGAGGAGGAGTGGGTTAGAGATCATTTAAGCAAACTTGACACCCACAAATCCATGGGCCCCAAAGGGATGCACCCACGAGTGCTGAGGGAGCTGGCGGATGTCATTGCTAAGCCACTCTCCATCATCTTTGAAAGGTCATGGAGAACAGGAGGGGTGCCTGAAGACTCGAAGAAAGCCAATGTCACCCCAGTCTTCAAAAAGGGCAAGAAGGAGGACCCAGGCAACCACAGGCCAGTCAGCCTCACCTGCATCCCTGGAAAGGTGATGGAGCAGCTCATCCTGGAAGCCATCTCCACGCATGTGGAGGACAAGAAGGTGATCAGGAGTAGTCAGCATGGCTTCACCAAGGGGAAATCATGCCTAACCAATCTGATAGCCTTCTCTGATGGAATGACTGGCTGGGTAGATGAGGGGAGAGCAGTGGATGTTGTCTCCCTTGACTTCAGCAAGGCTTTTGACACTGTCTCCCATAACATCCTCATAGACAAGCTCAGGAAGTGTGGGTTAGATGAGTGGACAGTGAGGTGGATTGAGAACTGGCTGAATGGCAGAGCTCAGAGAGTTGTGGTCAGTGGCACAGAGTCTAGTTGGAGGCCTGTAGCTAGCGGTGTCCCCCAGGGGTCAGTACTGGGTCCAGTCTTGTTCAACTTCTTCATCAATGACCTGGATGAAGGCACAGAGTGCACCCTCAGCAAGTTTGCTGACGATACAAAACTGGGAGGAGTGGCCGATACACCAGAGGGCTGTGCTGCCATTCAGAGAGACCTGGACAGGCTGGAGAGGTGGGCGGAGAGGAACCTCATGAAGTTCAACAAAGGGAAGTGCAGGGTCCTGCACCTGGGGAGGAATAACTCCATGCACCAGTACAGGCTGGGGGTTGACCTGCTGGAAAGCAGCTCTGCAGAGAAGGACCTGGGAGTGCTGGTGGACACCAAGTTAAGCATGAGGCAGCAATGTGCCCTTGTGGCCAAGAAGGCCAATGGTACCCTGGGGTGCATCAGGAAGAGTGTTGCCAGCAGGTCGAGGGAGGTGATTCTCCCCCTCTGCTCAGCCCTGGTGAGGCCCCATCTGGAGTACTGCGTCCAGTTCTGGGCTCCCCAGTACAAGAGCCAGTACAGTGTCAAAAGCCTTGCTGAAGTCAAGGGAGACAACATCCACTGCTCTCCCCTCATCTACCCAGCCAGTCATTCCATCAGAGAAGGCTATCAGATTGGTTAGGCATGATTTCCCCTTGGTGAAGCCATGCTGACTACTCCTGATCACCTTCTTGTCCTCCACATGCGTGGAGATGGCTTCCAGGATGAGCTGCTCCATCACCTTTCCAGGGATGCAGGTGAGGCTGACTGGCCTGTGGTTGCCTGGGTCCTCCTTCTTGCCCTTTTTGAAGACTGGGGTGACATTGGCTTTCTTCGAGTCTTCAGGCACCCCTCCTGTTCTCCATGACCTTTCAAAGATGATGGAGAGTGGCTTAGCAATGACATCCGCCAGCTCCCTCAGCACTCGTGGGTGCATCCCTTTGGGGCCCATGGATTTGTGGGTGTCAAGTTTGCTTAAATGATCTCTAACCCGATCCTCCTCCGCCAAGGGAAAGTCTTCCTTTCTCCAGACTTCCTCTCTTGCCTCCAGGGTCTGGGGTTCCTGAGGGCTGGCCTGAGCAGTAAAGACTGAAGCAAAGAAGGCATTCAGTAACTCTGCCTTCTCTGCATCCTTCGTCACCAGGACACCCACCCCATTCAGCAAAGGGCCCACATTTTCCCTAGTCTTCCTCTTACTGCTGATGTATTTGAAGAAGCCCTTCTTGCTGTCCTTGACATCTCTAGCCAGATTTAATTCCAAACAGGCCTTAGCCTTCCTCGTCACATCCCTGCATACTCTGACAATGTTCCTATATTCCTCCCAAGTGGCCTGTCCCCTTTTCCACTTTCTGTAGTCTTCCTTCTTCTGGTTGAGTTTTGCCAGGAGCTCCTTGCTCATCCATGCAGGTCTCCTGCCTCCTTTGCTTGACTTCCTACTCATAGGGATGCACCGCTCTTGAGCCTGGAGGAGGTGATGTTTGAATATTAACCAGCTCTCTTGAACGCCCCTTCCTTCTAGGGCCCTAACCCATGGGATTCCTATTTGATGTTGCAAAGTTTTAAATAAATTGGTGACCTATGGCATTCAAACATCAGTAGAGGAAAGCTTTTCAGAGCTGATCCTCTTCAATAACTCTGTGAAAGATGCATAATTGGATGATGTGTTAGTGTGAGAAATGTCAAGAGAAAAGGAAATTACAGAAGATTGTCTGTATTCTATTAACCATATGATAATAAATAATTGTTTTCTTAAGGTTTGCCTTATTTTCAAAGTCCTTCAGTCTGTATTTTGTACTTTTGATGCACACAGTCGTTTGGAATTTTAAAAAGAACTTGAAAACAGTATTTTTATGTTGATTCTTGATAAAGATGGTCTCAGAGGTCATTTTTTGAAAACTACTGGTCTGAACCAGAAATCTTACTGTTCTGCAAAGGTACAGTCCCACATTTGAGAGACACTGCTGCAACATGCCTATCAAACCATAAACCATCACTGAAGAGTAGAATGAAATCTTCCTCATTTTTGAGGGAGAGCCTGAGAAACAGACTGCAGTGGTCTGTTTTGCGTTGGTGGTTGTTTATCCATAACTCATTGCATCATGACCAAAGCAATCCTTTCTATCAGTTGTAAAACTACACAGAAGCTGTCCAACTCTGAGAACAAGAAAGAAAGCAGAAGTTGCAGAGAATGGTTCAAATAAACAAGCCTCTTAGAAATCCCTAACTTCCTGATGTATAGTGAAGGATACACACAGATCTTTCACTCAGAGGTAATGTCTGACAAACTGTGACATAATATTTTCCAAGGAGACTGCCAGATATCTGTGACGGATTTTTCAGGCCAATGTATTGATGTAAATCTTGGAGATGTTTGTTTTGTACTGAAAATGACTACAGATATATATTTTCTAAGGGAAAAATGGAGTTGGGCTTTTATTTATGCTCTTTTGATTATTTTTGTTTGGTTTGTTTTTTTTTAATTCTTTTTCTTACATCAGGGTGACTAATTCCTGCTAATGATCCTGCAGAGAAATTTCTGTGCAAACAAGGAGATAAGAAAGGTGAAGTCAGAAGTGGACAGAGGAACAGATCTCTCTTTGCACAACTATCTCATCTAGTTTGTTTATCTGTCACACAACAATCTGAGCTACCTTGCCTGACAACAAATCTCCTGTCACCATTAGGATTTTACAGTGTGACTATTTCATCTTAAACTCCATCATTTTTCTAGTGAAAACAAAGTCTAAAAATTATTGTGTTATCATCCTACACATTTCTAGGGCAGATCTTGAACCTTTACATTGCCATTTATCTGCAGGATTCAGATTGTCATAAAGGTTACGCCAAAAGACCTAAGGAGAGTGATATGTCTGAAGGAAGAAGACAAGCTCCGGGATGGATTTCTTCCAATGCCCAGTGACAAGAGAAGTGTAGTACAGCTGAGACTCTCTCCGGGTGCATTGATACCTGGGCAGTAATGTTCAGCTGAACAAACGATGGAGAACTACCGAGGAACATTCAATGCTCAACCAGCCACAATGTTAATGCAGGGGAGGGTTGGGGGTATAATATATCCTATGGATCCACAGCTGCCTTCAGGAGACTTGACTTCTGGGAACATCATTCCCCCAATCCCTTTCCCTATTAAAAAATAGTCCTAAGGCAGAGCTGTGCTGTAGAACCTGGATGTTGATCTGCAGCTGTGTGGTGTGTTTGACAAGATTCAGAGGGAGATCTGGCATCCTGAAATGCCATTCAAATGAGGGTGTAAAGGGGGCACTGGAGAACTGGGGTGTCAAACAGCTTACTAGGTACCTGAGCTGATCAAAAGCTTTCTCTCAAAATTGATTTTGATGTGAAATTAAGTTTTCAGAAAAACTGTAAGTACTGCCTGTGTTTCGCACTTTGATTTCTTTATTCCCAAACAGAAAAACTTTGAGGTTTCTGTTTTCAGCCAAAAATCATGCTTCTAACTAGAAACTAATTTTCTGTTTTTTTATTGAAAAACAATTTTTCCATTGGGAAAAAAGACATGGTTGTTATTTTTTCCTGCTATTTACTAGTATTCTAGTATATACATGAAAAAAAAACACTTATTTTTGCTTTTAAGCTGTGTATGTCAAATTAAAATTCAAGTAGTATAGGAGCAATAGATTTTTCTTAAAAATAAGACAGTAATTCTGAAAGAAAAAGCTCTTCCTTTGATTCTATTAAATGTAGTGGTATCACTAGCCACCATATTATCCACTAAAGATGTGGATCACTTTTCTCGGTTAATACACTTCACATTTTCCCTTAACCTTTAGGTAACTGGATTATGCTGTGTTTTCTTTTCAGAAGAAGCTATTTAGTTGCTGGATAGAATGACTGCAGTTGCCTGTCCTAAATTTTTCCATGTATAGAAAATGAATCTATCAGACTCTGAGAAAACAGGAATGTGATCATGAAAGCAGGAGTCAGCAAACCCCTCACTACCTCTGATGTAGGCTTCTGGAAAGGATTTAAAAGGAAAAAAAATCCAGCTCATTAATGAAAAATGCCACAAATGTGACACAAGCAAAATACACTGGCAAACAGCTCTTTGGTGGAAAGAAAGGTGCTGCAGGAAATGTTCAGCATGAACTCAAAGTGACACCAGGAATTATATTTCCCTCTATGGTACAGCGAGAGCAGATTAGGTACTTTGTCTAGAATTTCCTTCCAGTGCAATTGGTACCTGTGCCAGCCTTGGGAGAGCTCCTTTAGCAGATTTGATCCCTCCATGTGAAGACTTTCCAGGGCTAATAATGTAAATTCCCTCTTACACAGGGGCCTTCTGTGCCATCTAAACTCTGCTTCATAGCCTCTGCAGGGTCACTTTCACTGGCAGTTATTTTCCCTTCCAACTTTCATTTCCTCCCTTGGCAAACTATACTGGGAGTGCTGTAAGCTCAGGAAAGATAACCTTTCTTTTCTATCTGTACCCCGCCCCCCGTGGTAATCATTGTAATTATCCCATAATAGAGGAATATTCACGCTATCCTGCTTTAGACACTATTTAGACACCTACAGGCCGCTGGTCTCCCCACAAGCACAGGAAAAGAAAGACCCTAACAGAGGCAGTTCACAGCCTCTGTGCTGGTCTTGGCTTCAGCCGCGCTCTGCAAGACCCAATCTCGCCTTCCTTTGGCCGGCGCGGGAGGTTAGTGTAGCCAGCTACATTGTCTCCCAGCAGCTGGCAATGCAGCTGTGCCTCCCAGGACAATATGGAAATATTATATATGACCTCAGGGGCTGTTCCATAGGCCACTATTGCCAAATTCAGCGGGGTGAGCTTTGGGTCAGACCCCCTCTGATCTCAGAGCAGCTGTGATGCGAGAGACGTTGCAGCGGCCTGCAAGGATGGCAGCGAAATGGAACAGGTACCCCTGGGACTGGGACTGCCTTCTGCACCCATGTGCCTCCTCCTCTGCTTGCCCACCTCCCTGCACACCTCCCTTGGCCCCTCCACCTACAAGGTTTCCCACACCAGATACCGCTGTCATTTTGTCCTTTTCTCCAGGTATTTTACAGGAGATGGAAAAGGGTACCTGCTCACACAGCTGTTGCCCAAGCCAACAGCAGGGAGGGTATAAGAGATGAATCAGTAGGAAACCTTCTCTGCAGCACCTTTATGCTGCTCGAGAGTGGGAAATGACATTGCTGGAGCTAACAGTTGCTTTTTCCTTCTTTGCTGCACGCAGCCACATCACAAGTGGGCAGAGCAGGGTTCTGCAGAGGATGCAGGGGTTGCCTCAAAAATCAGAGTGCGTCCCTGTGGTCTGGTCGCTTGGATGCATATTGTGGGAATAAAGCATTTGCTTTCTTGGGAAGGAGGAGGACATACAACATCCAATTTCATAGCCTTTTTGAGAAATTAAGCTGCATTTTTTAGAAAAATAGATGTCCATAATATCCCATCATTCTGTTTTTTTCCTTTTTTGTTCTCCTGAGCAGTTGCTCATCAAAGAGTCTCCTCTGTGTCTCTTGTTGTCTTGCCTTGTTTCCTCTAATGGAAACCTGCTCCAAACTCTCAGCCAAGCAGGGAACAGCAAAATAATTATCCTTTTCATGTGATCAGATGGGATCTCAATGCTCTAGCACACATTTGCTAATAGCTTTGTGTTGCATATACTGTAATCACACACACACAAAAAAGCAGGATAACAGGCTTCAGTGCAGTCTGTGAGATCAGTCCTCTAGCCTGGAAAAATAAATGTGTTTGCAATCTTCATAATACTGACTTGACTGGATTATTCTGTTTGGTGAGAGCTGCCCTCCTCATATTGTGCCATTAAACTTAGACCCCGGATTACCATCAGGATTACAAGTAGAGAAGGAAAACTTCACATCCTTAAAATTAAGTATACGCCTGGTTGCAGGGTGAGTTTTAAATAACAGACACTTTCTAATGCTACTTGAACATCACACAAGGAGATCGCTGCACTTACCGAAAACAAATCGCAAGACTAAGGAGCAATGGTTCAAAAAGTTGTTTATTCCTGACCTAACACATGGCTAGAAATCCATGCAAATAAATGATTTGTAGCATTTTAATATGGTTAAATTAAATTATCTTTAAAGAAAAACATTATTTCATTATATACATATGATCTATGATTCTGCCCAGCGAACAACCGGATGTAAAGGCTTTAAAAACTTCCACAATTATGTCAAGATATTAAAGGCTGTAGGGATTGTTGGTACCTCCCACAACTTTTCTACTTTCTTTTCTGTCAAGGGCATATTTTTGCCAGTCCTACTTATTTGGACCAAACACAACAGTGCATTTAATTTTATCTTCATTGTACTTCAGCCACAATTTTGTCATCATGTCCTTCAAGTTCTAACTTCCGCTTACAGAACTACTAAAGCAGCATCTATGTATGCAAAAGCTGTATATTCTAGGTGTTCTTCTGTAACAGCACAACCAGAATGATATTAAACAACAGTAGAATTATTGTATTGCCCCATCTGAATTTCCAAAATGGGACTGAGATACAATTCCATATTTCTACACTACATTTTGCACTCCAGACACACAGTAATACCATTCTAATAATTACACTAGGGTTTCCACATGCTCCCATTTCAGCCCACGCACCATCTTCAAAATATAAGAAAATTATATAGACATTCTAAACATTTTCACATTTTTTTCTTCTTCAGTAGACGACAAAATGAAAACAGCTGATCAATCGATCTGTTTTTCCAGACCATACATCCTCTGTAGAAGGAATATGATGATGAAAAAAATATCAGCAAATAGGATGTTGTAGGCCATAATGAGTGAGAAAACAAGGATGTTGTTCTTACTTTTGATTTGTTTCCTTTTTTCAAAATAGCGATCTGAGTGTCTGCTTTCATTCTTTTGGAATTCTTTTTCAAAGCTCTAAATCATGAAAATGAATTACCTATCCTTTCCTGTTTCAAACAGCTCAGTGGCAGTACTACCAGCACCTGGTGTTTTGTTGTTCCTGAGCTCCTGATTGCCTCTTGAATCACTTCAAAATTTAATTCTTCCACAAATAGCTCATGTGTCTGGAAAACAGCTGCTTATTGTTCATTTTTAACCATCTCCCCAAAGTGGACACATAAAAGGACCCCTTTTTGCTTGTCTGTAATTCAGTTTATTATAATGAAAAGGTTTTGCTATTTGTCTTTTATCAAATATGGATGTAGTTAATATCCTCTCCTCCATGCATTGATACCCTTACAAAATGTGCTTATGTTACTAGTTCTGCTATCCTGTTTCATCTTTTTCTTCAAGCTGTGAAAGTATTGTCTTTTTCCGTATACTGTTGGCCTCATGAATTTCCCTTTGGCCTTAGAGTATTTCTCATCTGAAGTTCAGTTCTGATTCTGAAGGCTACAGTCTTGCTATATGTCAGTCTCAGTTGCTTTCCTGCAATATTTATGAAACCATTCTTTCTCCTTTGTTTTCAGATTTATTGCTACAGTCTGTTCCAAAGCTTTCTGTATCGTTTCTTTGCAGGTTCCCCACCTGGTATCAATTCTCTCATAAACATCACACAATCCTTTGGAAAGTCCAGCCACTTTTAACTACTACCCAATATTCCTGTCCATATTCTGGATTCCCCACAGATTCTGAGCTGTGTCTGTATCTCATCTGTTTTATTTCATTTTGCTTAGTTCTTTGTTGTAGCAAATCATACTCATACAAAACAGTGAGCTCACTTACAGCCAGCTCCCCTTTGCTTTCCAGTAACTTGGATGTCACTTCTATGTCTTGAATAAACTAGTATATTGTGCAATCTGATTAATACCAACCTTTTTCTAGGTACTTGAATATGCTTTTGAATGTTCTCACGAGGAAATAGTGTGACCTTCGCAACCACATCTTTGTATTTGGCAAATGACATTCCCATACCATTCATTGTGTCCTGAATGTTCTCATTCTGTGCATCTGGATCCCATATATCTTCCTTCCCTTCCTTAGGATATCAGTCATCCAGGAAAATACTGACATCATATTTTTGAAATTATATTTAGTTCTTCATAGCATCCATCTTTTATGTTATCATCAGTGACCTTCAACAGAACGAGAAAAGTCTTTTTCTGGTATCTCCCTTTAAACCAAAGAGAGGAACCTAGTGATGACTACAAACCACTGCTGCTGATAGCATAGTATCACCAGTAAGCCAGGTCCCATTTCATACTTTGCAAGAATTCGTCCATTCCAAAATAGGGCTGAACTGCTAGCTTCAAGAGATTTGTTTCCTACTCCTTTTGATTATTTCATGACTCTGATAATCAAGTAGTTGCCCTGTCATGTTTTAGAGGGTTCCTGGTTTATATAAACTCAAAGAGTTGGGTGTTCCCATTCCCCAGTATTATTTCTACAGCTCAGGTTATTCAGTGAGTCTCTTAGTGATTTCAGCTTTTATTGGGCAAGGAATCAACAATATGCACAACAGCTAATTTGCAGGAATGAGTTCCTTAGAGCAATCATTATTCTTCTACCTGTCTGACCTGGCTGACTTTGGGCATACCTGCTGGAATACCATGAATAGGGAATATATTTTGGTAACCAAAAGTCTAGGGATTATTTCAAACATAAATTAGCACATGCTTTTGCATAATTCTTTGTGCTATCTATTAATTGAAGAATTCATTCACTCTATAAAATGATATGTGTTAAAATTGTAAACATACACAACCCAGCAAAATGTAAATAGGAAAATCACTAAGGCAACTAAAAAAGGAAGGAGGAGCAAATTTAACCCAAATAATAAGAAAAACTGACATATGTTAAATATATGAAAACAAATTTAATTGAAAATCCACCACTTGGGACCATATTTAAAGGCAGACTTGTTATAGAGTATGAACTACCTACATGTCTAATTCCCTTTGACTGAAAGAGCTATGCACTCCTAGGAACCTGAACCTAGAGCTTAGTTCTCTCAAAGGTAATGGAAGTTTCTATACTGAGTTTATTAAAAGTGATGTTTAACTCTAACAGAGTCATGATTTATGCAAGTACCCTGCAGCAAGTGGAGCTTCAGTAGAAGCTTCCCAAGCAAAGGGTGTTCAGGGGATAGTGGCAGAGGGACATTTGTGGTCTTGGTTCCTGCAAGTGCTTGGTCCTCTCTGAGCATTGAGGGGTCCTGTTGATTCCCCCATAGCTCCAATCAGCTTGGAAAAAGACAGGCAAGTTCCACCACCTGCCTCACCTTGTGTCCTGACAGGGGCATGCCATGGTGAGAGAGGTTGCATGGTGTCTTTGAGAGCTCTTCTGAGCAGCTCTATAAATGTGCAAGGTATGAAGGTAAATAAAACAAATAAATAAAGGCTCCTTTTAAAAATACTATCAGCATGCAGAGAGCAAAAGCCAGAAACATTTCTAACTAGAGAACAGCACAGGATCAGCTACTTGCTTGCAAAGGCAACAGCTTATCATCAAAGAAATGCCTCTACTCTTGTATTAAAAAAATCTTACAGCAAATGCTACAAACTGCAAAACTTTTCAGCGCTTCCTTTTGGAATCATTGATGCAGCCTGGCTCCAGGATTTTTGAAATACCCCAAAACCCTGGCTGAAACCTGCCTTCAGGTCACAAAAGTGCAAAGAAACCAGACCACTGAGGTCTTAGAGAAGATTTTGCAGCGGCCAGGCTTGTTCTGAGAGCTGGTGCCCTTAAAGTTTCTTCTGTACTGACACCTGGTGGTGAGCGCTTCGCTGTTCCAACATGCCAGAGTTTCTTCTGTACATCCAGAACGATTAGTCATCAAATGAATATTGTATGGAAAAAGAGAACTTAAACCCAACACTTATTACCTACTGGAAGGTCCTACTTATTTTGCTAACTAGAACCAGTTCTTATGACTCAGAAGAAATAGGACTCAGAAGCAACAAGAACAGATGGATATATAGGTCTTTAAAAACCAGTCGTGGACCAGTTAAGCCAATTTCTTTGCAGAGGACTTTCCTCATTGATATGAGTGTTGTGTTTAGCAGATGTGAATCTGTGAATATAATTTGGTTTGGAAATTGCTACATGTGTTTAAACTATACAGATGTCTTATACTGACACACTTTGAGGGTGACCTTTCAAGTCGAGGACTGGAAAGTTTGTGTTCAGGAGATAAAAAGTTACCAATTCTTATTCTTCTTTTTGTGACATAGTTAAATCATCTAAATGTGGGAACCAGATTTGGAGGATTGGAATCAGTTTACTTTTTTTAAGGGACTCTACCACAGAAGCTTGGAGCCTTGCTCTCCCAGAGCAGAAAATATCCATTACCCCCCAGGATCAGAAAAAAGTCTAAGTGTCTCTCCAATTTTACACTAATTTGGGGAAAAATAAGAATCATCACAGAAATCAACACAGCAAAATCTGTGTATTCATTTATTTTTAGTAAGGCTTATATTGTGGCGGGTATTGCCCCTATCCATGCACAGCCTCTATGGAGTAAACCTAGTGCTTTCCTTATGACAACATTACTTACAAATAGTAAAAGCAAAAATAAAAAGTTGTTTTTAAATATTTTCTCCAGAAATGCTGATTCCTGAAAGCATTGTCTGCAAGATACAGGGAATAATCAGTTCCTGTTAAGTCTAGGAACATCTTGGCTGTGTAATTTTATAATGTACTCATCAATATAGAAAGTTCCTACCTCATGTAAAGCCATACTAACAAAAACTGGCAAATATTTTTTCTAATTAAAGTTGATAAACACTGTGCCAAATACTCCTTCTCTCTTTTCTATAAATATATACAAAACAGTATTGCTAGTGGAGGGGAATACAGCTTAATTTTGAAAAACAAAGTATAAGATTAAGGCTGAAAAAATGCCAACATTTTCATGTCTGTAATTGGGCTTCTAATTTTGTGTTCAGCTTTACAGACATGAGAATTTAGAATCCTTACACTGGAAACACATTAAACAAGCACAGTCTCTATCATGAATCAAAATACCTCAGCATGAGAAGATGAGCATCGTTTGGGTCTCCCACCCATTTTCTGAATTAAGCAAAAGTGAAATATATTGATGAATATTTGTTCATCTCGGGCAACAAGCAGAAAAAAATGATTTTTTCCTTTGGTAGCTTTGACAAAATCCAGAATGGCGTGTTTCAAGCTCACTGTAATAACTCTCAAAAAGTCCAACTGATTTTGATGAACACTTGTATTTTAATGTTTATTTTCCATAAATCCTCATGAGTGTCCCTTTCAAAGATCAAATTATCTCAATGAACGAGAAACTTGTTGTTTTGGTGAATATAAATTTAAGGATTCATAGTAAAGTTAGTTTTTTTTCTCCTACTAACAATAATAGTTCTGAGTAGGAGCAAATTCTAACAACGTTTTCACCGACAAGGTAAACTCAAATGTAATGCCATATATGAAACCTTGCGGTAAAACGCTGCAATTCAACACGGTGAGCTCACCAGGAGGCTATGAGTCCTCTTGTATTTTGGCAACAATAAATCAGAGCGTAGTCCAGGCCACCTCCTGGCTGGTGCGACTCCTTCCCTGTTTTGCTCCTTGCCTCCTTCCCTCTCTGGGCTTTGGCCGTCTTTTCCATTTGCTGTGCAGCCTCTTTGCTGCTGGGGCCCTCATTCATCCCGTCTTTGCCTATTGCCAGGACAGAGGATTCCCAGTCCCAAGATGGGTCTCTAGGTGCTGCTGTAACACCAATAATAACAAATGCCGCTCTGACTGTTTTTCCAGATATTAAATCAGCACCAGGACTCCCTGTTGTTGTGGCCCCTCAGAAAGAAATGGACAGAAATGTCAGTGTTTCGGCCTACCACGGTTGCCTCTGATCTGTCTGCGGCTCTGGCACCGCGGGGCCCCGTTTAACCCGCTCCATAGCCCACCCGTGTACCCACCTGCACTGCAGCAGGAGGGGAGGCTCGGTCCACCCCCGAACTTACAGCCCAGGCTTCAAGTGATCGATGCTTTGACCCCACAGAAGCGTGGCAGGCGTATGCCCTTGTTAGACCAGTGTGTCAGGAATTCTGGCCAAAATACGGCCTCTTCATGCACCTATTCCCATTTTTCAGAGACTAGCAGTTTTTCCTGAATTTATTATTTCAGGTAAAAGTTGTTAGGTCCATTAGCTTGTCATGAAATCTGTCTCCTCAGCAGTGTCAGCATGAGTGGCTGAGTGGTGACCTCAGAAGGCCAGGGTGTGATACCCAAACTGGCAATTAAATCCTAATAAGATGAGGCAGGCCAAATGTCTCTGATACTGGTTTTGCCTTTCCTTATAATATGCACACCTAGCATTTCTTAGGTCTAGGACTGGCTCAACATTATATTAGGAAATTTTTTTAACATAGTTCAGGTCTGCTGCAGGATATTTCTATCCATGACTGAGTGCTTTAAGTAGCTGCAAATATTACATAGCATCCCCACCATATATTTATTTTTTTAATGATACACATATTATGGGACTGGAGTGAGCTTGAAAGTAAGTCAAACATATTAAGAGCACAAACTTTCAGAGCACATGCTATGCAGGTACCATTTTTGACAAAAAGAAACAAAGGCAACAGTTATCCAAATACAATGAGAAAGAGAAGATGTGACCCTAACTAAGAGCAGGGAACAGCACATAGTCAGTTGTCAGCAATGCACTTCCTTTTCCCTACCTTATACTGAAGCTGGAATATCTCACTTGCCTTTACAAAAGTGCTGTGGGACTGAGGGGGAAAAATAGCATACACAGCCATGTGTTATTAATAATATGGTTATTATTCTTTATTAATTCCAGTAACAAAATAGTATTTTGTTTTCTTATCTCACCATGTGGCGATGATGTCCTCTAGTAGACTTATTGTGATATTATTAAATGACTTTCTGGGCCCGCTGCGCTTTAATGACTGACTGTCTAGCCTATCCAAATGGTGTTGTATAAAAATGACATCAAATGGTGGTTAGTGTTTTATTCTATTACTCTGAAAGGAGGCATCTGGAAAAAAATAATCACAATATCAAATGTTGAAGGCTAACGCATCTGAATTCTACCCATATAAGGAAGAGGTTCTAGTTTATGTAATTAAAACTAAATCAGATTATGGAGATTGTAAGTTTAGAGAAAATATAATCACTGTGATACAGGCAGTGATCAGAGGAAATCAATGAGAACTAAAGGTGCTTATTACTTCTTGCTATTTAGGGCTGACTACTTCTAAGAGTGTTGGGGAGGCTGTGGAACTGTTAAGATGCTCATGAATGTAATTGACTTATAGAAATATCTCTGAGGTCAAACCACACAATAAAAAAATTTATTACTGTGGATCATGCATAAAAAATAGAGAAGCCAGCATGATTAAAGAATAAAAAACTGTCATGTAGGAAAAAAATCACTTTACTTTTAAAGTACTTGTTCTGATATGAAAAACTGGTAATACAACAGCCAGGAAACTACATACTGATCTATTTTTACAATCTACTTTTCAGGACAATTTTAGGCATTAAAAATGCATTAAAAACCCAAGTGGAAAACTGAGAAGATTTGAGGGAAATTATGTTACTAGATTGCAATTTCGGTATTATCCTTTCTTTTATATTTTGGAGATGCTTAGAAGCAAGAAAATTGACCTACTGAAACAATTTAGTGTTCAGTATACATTAGTGTCTTGTTTCTGCAGAGGACTAGCTCCTTTCTGAGGGGCAAGCACAAGAACCCTCATGTCAGTAATTACTGTATCATCTGCCCATAAGTAGATTTTTTTTCCCAGCTCCTCCACCCTCTCATACATCCACCTGCTAACAGATACAGCACAATAGGTATAGCATTTCCAAACCTTTTAAAAATTATTTTAACGTAACCAGAAATCCAGTGGCTCCCAGAAATTTTCAGTTCCAGTTTGAATCATACTTAGTCCTTGTCTTTGCTAATACCTTGCAGCAATAAGTACCAGTGGTTTAAAAGGTATTATGCATATTTCTGTACCTATGAATCTTACATCTTCTGCCATGTGTGAATGCTCTCTCATTCTCATATTAAGAAAAGCTAAGGAGGAGCAGCCCATTTGTCTTCCCTGGGCTGCTGCTGCTGGACGTGGAGGTGTCTGCGCCCCACCTCAGGCAAGGACAGGGAGCAGGCTAGTCTCCCTGCATGTCTCACCAAGCTGTAGACATTCACAATACTGGAAGATGAGACATCTGAAGCTGTGTGCATGCAGTCCAAGCACTGGCTGCCCCAAAGGCTTGGTTGCCTGTCAGTAGATGAAGTCTGCAGGCAACTTCTCCACTCGACACTGGCTGTGCAATGTCGCCAGAAGTGCACATGTGGTACAGAATGACAACACTGAGCCCACATCAAGCGTAGCAAAGAGGAAGCTCATGCCTCCTCTCCCAACACACTGCAGATCTCAGCAAATCTCAGGCTTACACCCATTGAGAGCAACCCCAGCTTCAAGCTCACTATATCCACATGCCCTGTGTGAACCTTTCACCTCTGCTGGCCTGTCTACCCCAGCCACCTGGAGGTTTTATTCACCTGTGTCTCCAAACATTTGCAACATTTACATCCCCCAACTCAGAAGCTGCTTTGCTTCTCCAGGACTTTTTTCATGAAAACATGATTTTTTTTGCTTAGGGGTTCATCTGTTCTTGCTGTTTTCTTGGCTTTCAATAAGGTTATAACCCTGCAAGTGTGAAATCCTCATTAGCTGCAAGGAAGTCTTCAAGGAAACCTGCAAAGAGCTTTAGAAAGAAGGCAGAAGATAAATGCAAACTAGTGTTAGTGTGACAAAGAGTATTTCTGGTTTTAATAACTATTGATTTATTTTTTATTCCCTGTGACTGAAGATGACTCACCACTGTTTCTCCTTTTTAATTAATAGAAGAACATATAATCATAATATTTATTCTCTCCATGAGTAGTTTTGATTATAAGCAGCTACAGAAGAAAAAGCAACAAATCAGATCTGTTCATCACTGTTCCTTAGTCTGAAAAGCATTTTTTTCTAGACTCCATGAGGGGTTTTTCCCCCCATCTAAGCTACACATAAAATGGTATTGTTTACTCAGCTCAAAGACACTAAAAAGCTAACTGAAAGCTAAGGGGAAGTCTCTTCACAGGCTCCAAAAGCTTCAGTCAGTCCCAAAGTTGGCCATTAATTACAGCGTTCAGTAAGGGGCAAGTTCAAAAGAGCTATGCACCGAAGACAAGCAGTACAGCACCAGTAAGAAACCCCTTCATAACCAGTAGATGAGCTCAGGACCACTGAAAGAAATGTCCCTCTGTTGCTTGGTGACCCAGGGGACCTGCCATCCTCCCAAAGGTGTCTTTGCATTCACATCTCATTTTCTGAAAGCTGCAGCAATCAGCTCTAAGATCAACTAGTATTTTGCAACAGGAGACTCGTAAGAGGTGTTGTCCTGAGGTCTGTGCCATGCTCAGAGCTGTGTGTTTTCGTGTAACAGCTGGACTGCCTTTTAACTCTCTCACTTTGGCTCTGAAATTCATTTGGAAAACGTGCACAGGGTAACTAGCAACTCAGACTTGGCAGAGGCACAAAAATTGATCAGGATGTACAGCAAAGCCATTCGTTTGGTGGGCCAGATAACCTCAGTCGCTCACCTATTCATGGCAATGGAGCCCATTTATTCAGATTTGTAACCTAATGATTTTTCAGGCATACTGATTTGCTCACCAATTAAGTTGAGTGATACAAGAATTTTGTACTGTTGTGTGTATATAGCAGCATTAGGAAGCTGAATTGGCCATTCATGGGCTTTTAATCCTTGATTTGCCTCATTGGTTTAATTTTTCATAACGGTAAATTGCTTAACAATCTACTGAGAATCATCTGCAGCAGGAGAAGGAAAAAGAAAGGCAGCAGAGCTTTTGTTCCAAAAGTGTTGAGGAAGCATGAGCCAGAGCAAAAGATAATACCTTAAATTTGCTAAGGCCATAGTAACTGAATTAGTCAAAAGTGGAGACTACGTACCTCTTTGAAGAGAAAAAAGGATAAATAGAAATCTTTTCTGAAAAGGGATCTGTCCTATGTGGACCATGTTCATGAATCCTACTGTCTTTTGTTTCCTGGGTCTTTGTTTCCTTTAGCAGATTACTCGAGGCTTTGAGTAAAAGGATCCTGTCCCCCACACTAAGCTGGCAGGCTTAGACACTCTGCCTTTTGTCCCTTTAGCATACCTCTCCTGATCATTAGGAATGACCAAGCTCAGTTATAATCTGTTGTCTTTGTGCTTCCCAGTGGTTTCCAGCTAATTCTCTCAGACACTCCTGTTCAACCCGGTTCATTTTCGTCATTGGTGATTTTTGCAGGTGTAACTGATGATACAGCTCAGGGGAGGCAGATGTGCACTAGGAGCAAAAACTTGCTTTGCAGCCTTCCTAAGAGGAGGAACTGGTGAGGTGGAAAGGGTTCACTTTCCTGGCTGTCAGCCTTTACAGAGGTACTGTGGGTAACAAGGGATTTTCTTATGTCCCAATGAGGAAAAGTGCTTTTTATGAGAGGCAATGAATGCAAAAACACTTATAATAACCACAATGCTGTGGTGTTGCTTTTCAGGGCAAAAACTGCTTCCCTATCTGCAGTCAAACACATCCTTGCTAGATAAAGTACCTTGTATCTTGTATAACTTATCTGTTCCTATAATTATGTGTTTTGGTCCTTCTTAACTATAAAGCAATATAGCTAATAAAGGGTAGTAGCACACCTGTAACTATGGACGTTAAGGTCTTACGTATATTTAAAAAGTCTTAGTCCTAACAGAGCATAAAAAGGAGGCAGTGAAATAATGCAGAAGACTATTAAAGTTCAGCCCCTGTCTCTTCACCTGAAGGAATAGACAGTGAACAGTGTATAAGGTAAAGAGGAGCTGGAATGTGAGAAGAATGGAGGGAGCCGGGAAAGTACATATCTGTGTGAACCCTACTCTTCCCCTGCACTGTTTATGTAGAAAAGATTATAAGAACCAGAGCTGTAATAAGATACCCCTGGGACCTATGCTATAGAAAATGTTTATGTTTAATTTTTTTGATTTTTGATATGCTATCTTGAAAGGACCATTTCTGATAGAGAACTGTCTGAGCTTCTCAGAATGATGTTTGGCCTAATGATTTGCCTTACACAGAGAAATGTGCTGTAGACTGCTCTACACAGTCAAGCTCCAGTGTCACTGTTCAATTGGTGGTGGGTAAAACTGGAAGGGCTCTCTCCTACTATGCAATTTTACACAAGAGGAGATGACCGAGGTCTTGTGGCTTTTCCTGTTGTGGTATGAATATCCTCCATGAAAGGAAGTGGTTGGTTTGTCTAGACAAATCTCATGGGGGCAGAATATCTAAAAAGTCTAGCCTTTTAACCCTTTGAGGGTTTTGTGTCAAGCACCAAGTTAAAAAGTTTTATTAGATCAAAGACTTCAGACTTTTGACTCTCTATTTTTAATTAATTTAATTTGGCAAAGTTTTTATCTGTTTTGCACTGGTTCTTTACTAGATCACATCTACTCCTTCAGCAAAGGTTATTATTATAATATATTCTCTGATCATCCTCTTTTTCCACAATTATTAATATTATTCCACTGTAGACTTAAAGCTCAGTCTCTGTGATGGATATTTAACTCTTTCTCTTTCCTGTGTTCTGCATCTTTCAGTGCTATGAACCTGTGAGGAGATTCCTTCACAACACTGCATCACCCACTATACTGTGCCACTGTAAAAATGGTGGAAAATAAGTGTTAATCTTTTCCCCTCTTTAAATTTGTATTTAAAATTGTATTTATTATGGGTAGTAGCAACACTTGCAACCATAGAGTTCAAAGCATTCTCTACTTTCAAACATATAGGTATGTTTATATATTTATATAAATATATTCTTCATGCATCTGTAAGTATACTAAATTCAGTTTGTTTTACTGTGGTGTTACCAGGTGGGCTGCAGTATCCTATTTTCTATTAACACCTAGTTACTGGTAATGACTGAGAAAATTTCTGCTTTTATAGGAAAATGCCTTTTTTAGTTCTAGAAATAAGTCTGAATGCATTAACAAAATGCAACAAAAGCTGAGAGGAAAAAATCACAAGGTAGTTTAAAAAAAATAAACATCTAGAACTTATTCAGAAAACTAGAATAGATTTTTTCTTAAAAAGAGAATCTCCTTATCTTCTGTACTCTGATTTAGTATTTTAATGCTTTTAATAACAATACTGGTCTGATATCACAATAGTTATTTTGACAAGTTATTAAAACTGATCCTCTGTTGAGGCAGACTTCCTTGGCATGAACAGAACATTTTTTGTTTCATCTATGACTGCAAAGCAGTGCTAGTTAGCCCTTTCTTGTGGGGTTGTACTTCACATCATTGTATCTGCATTTTGTGAGCTGAGAGAAAAAGGCACTTTTCAATTGCTACCAGTTTCTCTGACACCAGCAGTGAAATGATGAGTCCAGTTGAGAACTGTACCTGTATCCTAGAGGATAAATCTGATGTCCCCAGAAGCTTAGAAGATTCTCAGTGTCAAGAATATATTAGAAATGTGCCTTCAGGGTTATGCGCTAAAAGGGCATAACTGCTGATGGAAAATTCCTATTGAATCAGTTTCAAATATCTCTCTTTCCTTGAAGAATCTGTATTTTGACATACTCCAGCTGTGGATGAGTCAGTAATCCTAGGCCAAAAAAAAAAAAAACTTTCTAATTCCCATCAGACCCACACAGATCACTAAAACAGATGAAAGAGGGTTTGTCAGATATTGAGTCCTGTGTAGATATTGAATCTTCTGTTGATTAAATCCTATGTGCAAGAAGAAAATCCTATGTATGAGAAGAACATTTGGCCCATTACATGAGCAATGTCTTGGATAGTGGCAAACGGGCTCATTGGCACAAGAGTGGATATGCTTCACTCATCTGACCCAGCAGCACTTCTGCTGAAACCCTGAGGTCGCTCCCACGTTTATACATGTCACTACAGCTAAATGCTCTAGGTGCAAACTCACTCACTTTGGGCAGAGCAGGGTGTTAACCAGAACCTCTGCCCATTGTGGTGAATGCTGTAACCATTAGGCTGAGATCTCAGGTAGATGGAGGCCCTTCCTCGACATTCAGCGAGAGACTGTTGTCTGTTGAGCGCTGGGTCACCCAAGACAGCTTTGTGTTCAGAGCAGGCTCCTGTGAGCCCACCTGGGAGGGCTGAACCTCCCCGTGCTCCAGGGACCACCACAATGCCTGACTTTCAGACATCTGCACCCTCTTGTGCATCTCAATGTTTCTTGCAATTGTCTTCTCCCCTATGGATCGCTGCAAGTATTTCTTTAACTGATCTCCCTTTTAAAGCCACAGAACAGGATAACTGCTCTCTCCTTCTCTCTCTCCTCCTTATGAAGATGTTAAACATAAAAGGTGTTTTTTTCTGGAGCCTCGAGGAGGGGATTGCTTACGGACTTATTCGCTGCGGCAGTAGTGTGACTTGGCACACCCTGCAGGAGTGAAGTGGAATAGGAGCACTTGTACGGTTTGAATCAAATGTGGTCTTCAGACAGAGCTCAGTCTATTCCTGTAGCAGAAACTCCTTCCCAGCATGAAGAAAGTTATTAGCCATTGACTCCTGCCTATAAGATAACTTTTTAACTCCGTCCAATTTTACTTCTACCATCTGTAGCTCCTAGAGCTTCATCTTCAATGTGAAAACTTATTGACTGCAGTTTGAAAAACAAGTGGATTTTCTTTATCTATCCAGACAGTGATCTCTTCTATTTAAGCCTACCCTTTCCTGCTTGAATCTATGCTGGGTACTGCTATTTCTTCTAGAGAATAATCCTGGGGATAAAACTTGAAAATAATCCATTTTGCTGCAAGGGTTCAGTAACAGGCTACTCATTTGAAAGCTGGGGAATTACAGCTAATACACTTACACCACTATAACTCCATTGGCTCCTGATGTGAGCTGGTGTAAGCAGGAAGAGAATAAGAACCCAATTATTCTCTATCTGAGTGACACTATATCTAAACACAAGTAGGACACACTGAAGGCACAGAAAAGCCTTGGGGATGTGCTGATCAGTCACCTGATAAAATATAATGACTCGCATAAAGCTGAACTTAGAATATTTCTCCCATCTAGTCTATTGTATGCACTGAACTTTTACTGAAATACATATGAGGTCTAATTTACCATCCTCCCTTCATAGTCTCTTTCACCTCCCTCAAGTGAGTCAGTTTATTCAGAAAACGTTTTTTACTGTACCTCCTGAATCAAATTTGGGACACCTCTTGATGTATCTCCTGAACAGATAGAGCTGAGCAGATGGGTGAGTAAAATCAATTTACATAATGAAACTTGTTATACAGAGGGTGATGATCCTTTTCCTCGGGGGATGGGAGGAAGACTTTTCCCTGTTACCTGAACACTGAACATTGAAAGTAAGTTTGAAATCATTGACTGGAAGGATCACAATGGAAATTCAGCCATAACTTCTATCCCCTGGCATACAAATGGCACCGCACTATTATATTAGCAATGTTGCACTTTGCCACATATCTGTTTAACATGTCAGGTGTCAAAAATGGTTCCCACAGTTCATTAAAAATGAAGCACAACAAAAACAATCATAGCATTTTACAAATCTGGTTCATTGAGTATTACTCTGGAAGGCTACTTGTAAAAATATAATTGTCTTTTTTCTTCATTCCCTGATGCAGCATTACACCTGCTGCCAGGGAACATCCATCCTGCAGGCATTCAGCTGTGTGGCCGCTCCGCAGGTTTCCTTCCACATTGGCCCCTCATTCCTGCCTTCCTCTTGCAGGGTATCACCTCTGTACTGCTGCTTTCTGCCAGGGGCCCTGCTGGGAATCGGATCAGGGGTCTGATCTAGGTTAAAATATCTAAGGGATTTTAACATTTAAGAACTAGTCTGAGAGCATGATTTGGTTCCCAGCAACCCCCGCTCCCAGCAGCTACGCGAGGGCAGGTGAAGGGCAGTGTGGTGTGGTGTCAGGAGCGAGGCATCCAGGAGGAAAAAGGGAGCAGGGGAAGGGACAAGACCTTCTTAAACCTTGAGCCAGCTTTGTCACCAGGTGCAAAAGTCAAAGAGGAATATCTGGGTTTGTGTACAGAATAACAGAGCAGAATCTGGTTTTGATTTCAGGAATGCAAGAACCTAGAGTTGTCTATGTAACGAATGAACTGCCAAATTCTGGAGGCTACATATAATCCAGAGTCAAATACTTCTGATATGGAGGAAAAAATAGAAAAGAAATTTGGATTTAGTTTTAAGCAAGTCTTGCTCAGTATAAGGGAGGAAAGTGGCTTTTTTCTGGGAAGATTTCCAGAGCTGCTAGTGAGAAGTAGTTTCTTTTTGTCCAAGAAAAATAGTGTTTTGTTTACGTTTTCTTGGAACAGCTTTGCTTTAATGGTGATAATTGTCTGTGAGGTTATACTATATGCTAATGAAATTTTAATCTTTCATCCAGCAACATGGATTTAATATAACATTTCAGCTTTCTAGGAAAGGGGGATGAATCATATGTGTATGTGTGTGTTTGTATATATATATATATATATATATCTGTACTTAGGTACATAGATATGTGACTTCAAACTGTGGTGTGTCTGTCAAGCAGTTCTATAGAGTTCCTTTGTGTCATTTCTGCGCAATAAATCCTGTTTAGGTTGTGACAATCAACAACAACTTCCCACAAAAATCATGTTGTTTTCACCTGTGAATTGCAATATTCAAAATTCATTATGTTTCTTCTTCTGCAAAAAAAAAGAGTGCAAATCTATGCTTAAGTTCAGAAAATATCTGAATATTTTAAAATAAATTTAATTTATTTATAAAATAGGATCAGCTCCAGAATTAAGCATGAATTTTGACTGAAATGTATAAATTCTGTCTTCTTTTGTTTGAAAGAGAGAGGATGTTCTTTTTAACTTCCTTTTGTTAAAATGCTATATAGTGCTGAGCTGTTTATAATAACATTGATGGAAATTGACAGCTGGCTTTTTGTAGGGGAATCAATTTTTTGTAAACCTATCTGTTGTGGTGTTACTGGGACAAGAAAATAAATACCAGCCTGCGTCTGTCATATCTTTATCACATTTGCAGATTACTTTCATTAGCTCTGTTTCCCTTATAGTGGGGGTCATCCTCCTCTTAAAGAGGCAATTTGTTCACATTATCAGATGATAATCTAGTGTATGTGCGGCCTACTTCAAAACAAGGCTTAGTGAGAAAAGAGAAAGAAATCATATGAGCACAAAAATAAGAGAGATACTTTGACAAACTTACAGTGAATACAGATTAATTTAGCTAGAAAGGAAAATTTGAATTACGTGCAGGGAGAAAAAGAAGTCCGATGTTTTTAGAGAAGGCGTCCTCCTTGGCTCAAAACACACAAGGCAATGACAGACACAGGAATGGATATTTAAGTGAATTTACAGGCCACAACTCAGTTAACTTAATGGTGCCTAGAGCAGATCGATACCTACCCCTGTTGCACACTGGACATTGAACAGGCTGTGGGGTGGTGTTACAGCCAGTAACCTGGGACACAGAGCACTTGGATGGGAGGGAGGGAAGGGAGAAAGGATACAGGGCGCTACAGCAGATCTCAGCCTGGGACCACGCCATGCCTCTCCTCTGCTACGCACATAGTCCAGCCCTAAAATGAGAGGCCTGAGATGCTCCCTTTTAACTATAATCAGTTTGGACACTGTTGGCAAGTTGCAATGAGCCATGAATTCCTGAGTGACCTGCAGAAGCCTATGTTAGACTTTTACATCTCAGTCTCCTTTACCTCAAACAGGCTTCAGATGAGGTGGAAAATTCACAGGACTTCAGCTCATTTGGTTAATGGGAACTCGGCCTAGTGCCTTCCTGGTGTCTTCCTCCCCTTCCTTCCTCCGCTTCTTCCAGCCTGCCTCAGGCTGATATTTAAAAGCCCCATCAAAACACACAGGTTGGGTCAGGCTCTGGGTGTCAGGAAAAAATATACAGGGAAGGAGAAGAGGGTAGCTGAAGGGTATGAGGGACTATTCTGGCAGAAGAAAAGGGTGTGCAGAGGACTATGGGGGGTGACCACACAGAGGCAACTCCAGTAGCCAGACTGTAGCAATACCCTCTAAAACAGGCCAACCAAGACCTCATGTATTATTTCCTTGTGAAGTAAAGGGACTCTGTGAATTGTGTTTGTATCCAAGGTGTAGCTTATTGGATAGATAATGCAGCTGGGGAGGGGGTGAACTTCTTAGGGTGAAGTGAATATATTTAAAAATTCTGCAGAGTGGGTGAAATTTGCAGTATGGGCAAACATGGCCAAAATGTCAGATTTGTTATAAAACCTTAGATGGATGAGTTTCTTAGTGTTTGTTTTGCTACTGAAAAAAAAAAAAAAAAACTTGTATGTGTGTGATTTTGGGAGGAAAAATGGCACTTGCTGTAAGTCCAGTCCTAGTGCTTAGAAAGTGGATAATCAGTGAAAAAATAGGTAAAGTCTTATAAATAAATTTTGCTTGCTGGAGTCACTTATCTGGTAAGTCACACAAGTAACTTCAATCATCCACTATACATGAGAAGATCAAAATAAATCCGGAATATGGAATTTATATTCTGCTATATATCAAGTGAAAATGGTTTTTTGACACCTGATCTAAAGGCTGCTGCTTCTGTGGTTTGAATTTATGCTTCTGATATCAGCTTTCTCTTATCACAGCTTGTCGTACAAATGAATGAAGGACCTGTGCTGAAAACTCAAGTGTCTCACCACACAGTCTACACCATGTACAGTAATTGAAACATTACTTTCGGCTTTTCATTCTTTGACATGCAATAATAATAGTTGCTCTGTTTTTTGTTTTTTTGTTTTTTGTTTTTGCCACGTGACTGAGTCAGTCTCCTGGGACAGAAAACTCAGCCATAAGCTGCAGAAATGAGGCATCCTGAGTGAACTCTAGACTTTGCAGGGCTGGGCTTGTTGCACAGTTCTAGGGAGGAAATGGCAGACAACATGTTATCGGCACTTTTCATAGTCCATAAAATGAAGGAAGTAGCACGTTTTCCCACCTCTCCCATTCTTCATAAACAAGAATCCTTTGTCCTGCCAAAGATATCTATAAATAATCTTGTTATCTGTGTCCTGCACAAAATCATGTAGAAAGCTAAAGATAAAAACTTATTTGCTAGTTTTTCCTCAAGATTCAATAGATACATTATATATTCAAAGGAAAATATACATTCAGGTATAAACTAATGTCACTGCCAAGGACTTTCATTTGTAGAACAGAACAGAACAAAAATTCTGATAATATTTTAGCAGAGGATGTGAAAAGAAAAAAAATGTTCATGTGAAAGGCATTGCCGAAAGGGAAGAGCAGGAACGTAGATAAATGCAAGATAACCTGTACAAATATTGATAGAGGAAACATCAATCCTATTGTTATGGGAATATGACTCACTGGAAGAAAATAGGCTGACGAAGCACAGTGTGGCCCATGAACTAGTGGGAAAATTCAGGGATCCACGTGTATCCCGAGTGCCCTTTGAGGGACAGGGGCCTGCGGTATGCAAGTGCCTTTGAGAAGCTGACCTTGAGGATCCCTGGTCTCTGCAGTGTTCTGAGAGATGCAGACAGACATCTAGTTAGATCTTAAATTTCAGTTTCACTTTTGAAACTTGACAACGTTTCTGATTGGATACTTTGTTATTCAGCCCAGTTTGTGCCCATCTGGAAAAGCTTAGCTCTTCATCTTGCTTTCTGGATAGAAGGGAATTTATAAACTAGAGTTTATGGAGCTATGGTAGCCAGGAAAATGAGAGTTTGCTTTAGTGACAGCTCTCCTGCAGGAGGTGTGCTGCTCTTGACAAGCTGTGTTGTCAGGTAAGGGAGTTACGGGAGGAGGTCAGTAGGCTGCGCAGCATCCGAGAAGCGGAGCAAGAGATAGACAGGGTATTCTTGGAGACTGTGCAGCTTTGGGAGTCCCAACCCCCCACAGCAGTGGAGTTGCCAGAGGGCTCTGTGCCGTGTGAAACGGTACATCATAACATCGTAGAAGAAGGCTGGAAACTGGTCACTGCTCGTGGGAGGAGAAAGGCTCCTGCTCCTCCTGAAGACTTGCAGCTGAAGAACAGGTTTAGTGCCCTCCAGGATGAGGAGGAGATGGGCATGGCTGCCAGGGAAGTACCTGGGACAACAGACCCTGTGCCTTGCCGGAACGCCCGGAAGAAGCGGCGGGTGATTGTTGTGGGGGACTCCCTGCTGCAGGGGACGGAGGCATCTATCTGCCGACCTGACCTCAGGTCTAGAGAGGTTTGTGGCCTGCCAGAGGCTTGTGTGAGAGATGTCATGGAAAGACTGCCAAGGCTTGTCCATGCTTCGGACTATTACCCTCTGCTGCTCTTCCATGTGGGTGCTAATGACACCAAGGGCAAACTGGAGACCATCAAGCAGGATTTCAGAGCTCTGGGGATGGTGGTCAAGGGTCTGGGAGCCCAGGTCATCTTCTCCTCAATCCTGCCAGTGAGGGGGATGGATGAGAGGAGGAGGAGACGGACTTTCCAAGTTAACAACTGGCTGCGCTGCTGGTGTTGGCAAGAGGGTTTTGGTTTCTACGACCATGGGACCCTGTTTGAAGATCGACAACTGATGGCGAGAGATGGGATCTGCCTCACGAAGCGAGACACGCGTGTCTTTGCCAACAGGTTGGCCAACCTGGTAAGGAGGGCTTTAAACTAGGAAAGATGGGAGAAGGGGAGAGTTATAGTGCCAGGGTAGCTGGCAAAAGACTGCTCAAGTCGGGATGCCTCCAGCAGGTGAATGCAGCCAGGGAAGTGTGCATGGGATGTGGCTATGGAGGATCCTCTTTTACCCCTCCTGGGAAACCTGCATGCTCGATCACCTCTCTGAAATGCTTGTACACCAATGCACGCAGCATGGGGAACAAACAGGAAGAACTAGAGATATGTGTGCGGTCACAGGGCCATGATCTCACTGCCATTACAGAGACGTGGTGGGATAGCTCGCATGACTGGAGTGCTGTCATGGATGGCTATGTGCTTTTTAGGAAAGACAGGCCAGGAAAGCGAGGTGGAGGAGTTGCTCTTTAGGTGAGAGAGCAACTGGAATGTATTGAGCTGTGCCTAGGGGTGGAAGAAGAGCGAGTCGAGAGCTTATGGGTAAGGATTAAAGGGCAGGCTAGCATGGGTGACACTGTGGTGGGTGTTTACTACAGGCCACCTGATCAGGAAGAGGAAGTCGATGAGGCCTTCTACAGACAGCTGGAAGTAGCCTCACAATCCCAGGCCCTGGTTCTCATGGGGGACTTCAACCACCCTGATATCTGCTGGAAAGACAACACAGCTAGGCACAAACGGTCCCGGAGGTTCCTGCAGAGCATTGGTGACAACTTCTTGACACAGGTGGTGGAGGAGCCAACAAGGAGAGGTGTGCTGCTGGACCTCGTACTAACAAACAAAGGACTGGTGGAAGATGTGAAGGTTGGGGGCTGCCTTGGCTGCAGTGACCATGAGATGGTGGAGTTCAGGATCCTGTGAGGAGGCAGCAGGGCACTAAGCAGGATCGCAGCCCTGGACTTCAGGAGAGCAAACTTTGGCCTCTTCAGGGACCTACTTGGAGGAATCCCATGGGTTAGGGCCCTAGAAGGAAGGGGCGTTCAAGAGAGCTGGTTAATATTCAAACATCACCTCCTCCAGGCTCAAGAGCGGTGCATCCCTATGAGTAGGAAGTCAAGCAAAGGAGGCAGGAGACCTGCATGGATGAGCAAGGAGCTCCTGGCAAAACTCAACCAGAAGAAGGAAGACTACAGAAAGTGGAAAAGGGGACAGGCCACTTGGGAGGAATATAGGAACATTGTCAGAGTATGCAGGGATGTGACGAGGAAGGCTAAGGCCTGTTTGGAATTAAATCTGGCTAGAGATGTCAAGGACAGCAAGAAGGGCTTCTTCAAATACATCAGCAGTAAGAGGAAGACTAGGGAAAATGTGGGCCCTTTGCTGAATGGGGTGGGTGTCCTGGTGACGAAGGATGCAGAGAAGGCAGAGTTACTGAATGCCTTCTTTGCTTCAGTCTTTACTGCTCAGGCCAGCCCTCAGGAACCCCAGACCCTGGAGGCAAGAGAGGAAGTCTGGAGAAAGGAAGACTTTCCCTTGGCGGAGGAGGATCGGGTTAGAGATCATTTAAGCAAACTTGACACCCACAAATCCATGGGCCCCAAAGGGATGCACCCACGAGTGCTGAGGGAGCTGGCGGATGTCATTGCTAAGCCACTCTCCATCATCTTTGAAAGGTCATGGAGAACAGGAGGGGTGCCTGAAGACTCGAAGAAAGCCAATGTCACCCCAGTCTTCAAAAAGGGCAAGAAGGAGGACCCAGGCAACCACAGGCCAGTCAGCCTCACCTGCATCCCTGGAAAGGTGATGGAGCAGCTCATCCTGGAAGCCATCTCCACGCATGTGGAGGACAAGAAGGTGATCAGGAGTAGTCAGCATGGCTTCACCAAGGGGAAATCATGCCTAACCAATCTGATAGCCTTCTCTGATGGAATGACTGGCTGGGTAGATGAGGGGAGAGCAGTGGATGTTGTCTCCCTTGACTTCAGCAAGGCTTTTGACACTGTCTCCCATAACATCCTCATAGACAAGCTCAGGAAGTGTGGGTTAGATGAGTGGACAGTGAGGTGGATTGAGAACTGGCTGAATGGCAGAGCTCAGAGAGTTGTGGTCAGTGGCACAGAGTCTAGTTGGAGGCCTGTAGCTAGCGGTGTCCCCCAGGGGTCAGTACTGGGTCCAGTCTTGTTCAACTTCTTCATCAATGACCTGGATGAAGGCACAGAGTGCACCCTCAGCAAGTTTGCTGACGATACAAAACTGGGAGGAGTGGCCGATACACCAGAGGGCTGTGCTGCCATTCAGAGAGACCTGGACAGGCTGGAGAGGTGGGCGGAGAGGAACCTCATGAAGTTCAACAAAGGGAAGTGCAGGGTCCTGCACCTGGGGAGGAATAACTCCATGCACCAGTACAGGCTGGGGGTTGACCTGCTGGAAAGCAGCTCTGCGGAGAAGGACCTGGGAGTGCTGGTGGACACCAAGTTAAGCATGAGGCAGCAATGTGCCCTTGTGGCCAAGAAGGCCAATGGTCTCCTGGGGTGCATCAGGAAGAGTGTTGCCAGCAGGTCGAGGGAGGTGATTCTCCCCCTCTGCTCAGCCCTGGTGAGGCCACATCTGGAGTACTGCGTCCAGTTCTGGGCTCCCCAGTACAAGAGGGATGTGGCACTACTGGAGAGAGTCCAGCGAAGGGCCACAAAGATGGTTAGGGGACTGGAGCATCTCTCTTATGAGGAAAGGCTGAGAGAGCTGGGCCTGTTTCACCTAGAGAAGAGAAGGCTGAGAGGAGATCTTATCAACGTGTACAAGTATCTTAAGGGAGGGTGTCGAGAGGATGGAGCCAGACTCTTTTCAGTGGTGCCGAGCGACAGGACGCGAGGCAACGGGCACAAACTGAAACACAGATGCTTCCATCTGAGCATGAGGAAAAACTTTTTCACTGTGAGGGTGACAGAGCACTGGCACAGGTTGCCCCGAGAGGTGGTGGAGTCTCCTTCTCTGGAGATATTCAAAACGCGCCTGGATGCAATCCTGTGCAATGTGCTCTAGGTGACCCTGCTTGAGCAGGGGGGTTGGACTAGATGATCTCCAGAGGTCCCTTCCAACCTCAGCGATTCTGTGATTCTGTGATTCTGTGACATGGCTCTTTCTACTCTGAATGAGAGTATGCTTTGTGACAGGTTTGCTTTGCCATGGCTGCAATGTACTTTCCTACGTGCAAAGTTATTTCTGCAGTATGAAAAGTTTGCTAAGCTTTCCCTGCTTCCAAAAGGGGAACCTTCTGTGGTATGTTTGAGCTCATTGCAAGACCCTAGCATTTTCCAGGTTTCACACTTTTATGGTGCTGGAGCACCCATTTTCACATTAAAGGAGATCTCGGGAACGAAAAGGAATTGTTGTTGGATTTGTATTCTGTAACACTGCAGCTGGAGGAGTGCAGAAGGGGCAGCAGTGTGAGTGCTCCTTGTACTACATGTAGGACAGGCAGGTAATAAATGTCACAAAGGTCTTTTTCGCTCCAGATATGGAACAAACCACCGTGCTCCCTAATCTTTAGTGGCAGAAGAATCTGTAAGACACTGGGGATTGATTTTGCTTAGAGGAAACTGCTGTAAGTTTAAGATTTTTCCCCCAAATCCAGAGCTTACAGGGATAAAGAATTTATGAGCTCTAAAGTATCGAGTCAGAGACTGAGCAGTTCTAGGCTTTCTTTCAGGGAGCGTGTAGAAATAGTTTGAAACAGTTTTACCAGAACTCTATGGGATAGTATGTTTGTGCTGCTGTTTCTGACTGCATTTATTAGAAAGTAGGCATTAAGATGCACCTAAAGAGCTTCACAGACTCAAAAATATCTATTTCCAGGTGTGAAACCATTCTATATATAACTATTACAAGTATGCTCAAGACCAAATTGGCATCTAATCACTGAGTTTTAAAATTTACAGTATTGTGCATGTCTGTCTGCAGGGATTAACTTGTGATCCGGATTATTTAAAAGTGTAAAGGCAACACAGAAACAAAGTCAGAAACTGTCATGTAAAAAACATAAAGAAGAACTAATTCCTGACTTTCCAGATGAAAGCAGTTATTCACCTTCCTTTTAAATATTTCTGATGTCCTCTGAGGTCTCTGAAAGTATCATATTCACAGACATGCTTATTCTTCTTCTAAATACCAGAACATCTATTCTGATATGTTTGCAGCTGAAGACTGTAATGGGCATAAAATGCTTTCTTATGCCAAAGCTTACACAATATTTAGCTGAACAAACACCTGTCACAAGCCACCACTTCAGTTAATACATCATAAACATACACACATACATGGTTATACAATTTATTTATAGGACCAAACAAAAAATACCTGAGTTGTATTAATGCTGAGAAACACTATGGCAGCAGCAGGTTTCACTGGGACAGCCTGCTTATCTACACAACTCTGAAAATAAAAGCTGAGAAGATATATGTGAGCACCACCCAGTCTTGGAAAGCCATGGCAGGACCCCACCAGAAAAGATTTAAAAGAGCTAAGCCATAGGTTTCTATAGCTGTGTTAGGGATATAAAATTGCTTGGTATCAATTGCAAGTAAAAAGAACAGAGATAAATCCATGGTTTTTGACCACTTCACACTGCAGGCAGGTGGAAAGGGTCAGCCCTGATGCCAGCGATGTTGTGTCATTGCCAGCCAGTCCTCAGCAGGCAGAAATCCCACCCAAGTCCGGTCAGGTTTTCAGGGGAGCCCTGACTTGTACTCGCTGACCTCATGATACTCCGAATGAAATATTTAGGGTTCAATGCACTGGCAGTTTTTATTAAACTTTCTGATCAGCTGTAGCTGCTGCTGCTGCCAGTGCTAGACAACTGACATTTGAAATCTCTGCGAACAGCCGTAATTCAGTCAGAGGAGACCTATTGGCCTCTTATTTCTGACAGCTGGTGATAAAGGCCTGCTTGAACATTCCCATATCAGGATTCTGTGAGAACAGTTTTCTCTGAGGCAGTTTTTGTAATTGAAAACAGAAAAAAAAATTCTAATTTCTACTTGTTTTCACCTCTTATAATTTCTTGAACGCTATAGATATAATTTACTGGGGTATCAGCAATGCTCTTCAATTTTGTTTGCTATAATCAGACAACCACAATTAGAGCAACACAAGAACCTGAAACAGAGAGAATTCATATTTTGTTATCAATGAACTGGGCAATAAAACACTTAAATGCCCAAGAGGTAAGATAGCATGGTGGAAGAGAGGGAGGAAGAACAGAAAGGAGGGAATACCTTGGAAAGAAGAAAGATGCAAAACATTTGGGACCGTTTATTCCAAATTCATCCTTTTGCTCTCCACCACACTTTCTAAATGTAGTTTTTCCTTATCACAGAATCACAGAATCGGTGAGGTTGGAAGGGACCTCTGGAGATCATCTAGTCCAACCCCCCTGCTCAAGCAGGGTCACCTAGAGCACATTGCACAGGATTGCATCCAGGCGCGTTTTGAATATCTCCAGAGAAGGAGACTCCACCACCTCTCGGGGCAACCTGTGCCAGTGCTCTGTCACCCTCACAGTGAAAAAGTTTTTCCTCATGTTCAGATGGAAGCGTCTGTGTTTCAGTTTGTGCCCGTTGCCTCGCGTCCTGTCGCTCGGCACCACTGAAAAGAGTCTGGTCCCATCCTCTCGACACCCTCCCTTCAGATACTTGTACACGTTGATAAGATCTCCTCTCAGCCTTCTCTTCTCTAGGTGAAACAGGCCCAGCTCTCTCAGCCTTTCCTCATAAGAGAGACACTCCAGTCCCCTAATCATCTTTGTGGCCCTTCGCTGGACTTGCTCCAGTAGTGCCACATCCCTCTTGTACTGGGGAGCCCAGAACTGGATGCAGTACTCCAGATGTGGCCTCACCAGGGTTGAGTAGAGGGGGAGGATCACCTCCCTCGGCCTGCTGGCAATGTTCTTCCTAAAGCACCCCAGGAGACCATTGGCCTTCTTGGCCACAAGGGCACATTGCTGCCTCATGCTTAACTTGGTGTCCACCAGCACTCCCAGGTCCTTCTCCGCAGAGCTGCTGTCTTTGCAATTGCTGACAGGTGGTGACTTAGTTATATAAAATAAAGGGAGTTCTTTCAATAACAGAGGAGTGCATAACAAAGCAAAAAATCGCCTCTGATGAAGTTTTCCTCTCCCGCAGTCCCACAAGGAGTAAGCTGGGCTGAGAGCCTGCTGCACATCTAAAGGCAGCAGGGAGATAAGCAACCCCTCCCTTTGAGAGTGTCAAGGAATGGAAAAAGCGATTAAAGGGAGAAGAGGAAGGCTAATTGGAAGTTTCTGCTGGGGAACGCCATTCACTTAGATGCATCTCTCATGGCAAAATTGCCTGGCTTTGTCTCAGAAACCACTGTGAGGGCTTTGTCGGGGGAAGATGGGTGTTTCACACATGGCAGTCCTGAGGAGGTCACTTCTGCAAATGAGAGATGCTGCTCCCAGTTGAGCTGCTGCTGCTGAGATCCTTGTGTCACCCTTCTCTTCTCCAGCACAACAGTACTGCATTTCTCAGCCTCTCCAAGAGCTGGGCTTCTGTTATGTAACTTCTTTCCCTATGCTCAGCATATTTTCTATGTTTTCCTTTGTTATACTTAGAGCTGTAAAAAGCGAGCGTCTGTTCTTGCTTTCTTGGCATGTTTCCTCTCTCTGATATTCAATGAAAAAGCAGTATGGCACAACACAGTTCTATAATATCTTGGGAGACAATTTGTCTGTTGAGCTTTTAGGCTCAAAAAAGGTGCGTGATTGGCTTGGCTTTTATTTTGGTTAATCGGGAATTTTTTGAAAATTAACAAAAAGAACAATCTGAGTGCAAATGATCTTGCCCTGATAGTTCATGATTCTAATAAAAAGGAATGTGTCTGAACAGAAGAATGAGTTTCAGCCATGTACTTCAAAGGGACATATATAAACCTCAAGGAAGCAGGGAAAAGGTTCCCATGGAAAAGAATCATAAGAAGGAAAAGTAGTTCAGGAGAGATGGCAAAGCCTATATAAAGTAATATGAAAGACACAGCACCTCTCTATCCTACTGTGGAAGAAAAATACACAAATACCATAGAGGCTCATTGGGCTGTATGAGGCATACATGGATAGCCAGAAAATTAAAGAGAAATAAAAAGTGAAAGCAAGACTAATAACTATGAATATCTATAATGGATTGCCACAAGTGGAGAGGGGTAAAACTAGTTTTAAAGATAAAGGCGAAAAAATTGCAACTAAAACCAATGCTGGCTAAATGCCTTAGAGGTAATAATGAAGCTATGCTTTCACCCATATATCTCTTACTAAGAAGGGAGAGAAAATAATAATCAGCAAAAGGATTAAACTATTTGGGACCTCTTTGCTTTCTCTTTCACAGAAATATTAATAGTGATCAGTGTTTAGAGAACTAATGAACATTGAGGAGATGAGACTGCACCAGGAGAGGGAAAGAGTAGATAAAGCCTATTTAGGTCAGCTGGATACATTCAGACTGACAGGGAGAGATAAACATACCCTTGATTACCCTTGATTTGTGTGATAAACATACCCAGGATACCTTATGGAATTGGCCAAAACTGTATGTAATTGAATAATTTTTATTTTTAACAAAAAAATACAGTTACAAAAATTGGTGAAGTCCTAGAGGACTGGAGGAGGACAAGTATTATAAATAGAAAGAAATCTTTAAACACAGGAAGAAATTACAGTCTGGAGAATTACAGGTTAGACAGCTTAGTTTTGATACCCAGAAAAACTCTAGAAGGAATTGCATTCAGAAAAGAACAGTAGCAATGATTAGAACTTTAGAAAATATGATTTTATAAACCAAAAAAAAGGTGCGAATTAAATCAGTTTAGTACAGAAATGGGACATCTAAGTAAGGACATAATCTAACAGTATGAAAAGGGCTTGGGTTTGTTTTCTAGGCTGCTGTGGGGGTAGAGCAAGACAAAAATCAGTTTAAATAGAAGCAAAGAAGACACATTTCAAATATTAGAACAACTTGCTAATGACAAATATAGCTAAGTACTATGACTTCCAAAATAGGCTGTACAATCTACAGTTGTTTGGTCCCCAAGGAAGACAATCAGCTGCCTTCTCCTGCATACAGTTTATTCAACTTCACACCTCCCAGCAGTGAAGTTTGCCATAAGACAGAGTTCCCTGCTGACTGACCATCCAGCTTTGATAGGTTGTCTCTGTCTGTTATTAATCAACTCTGAAAAGGGGGTGAACATTTCTTGAAGAAGCTCTTTGATTTCTGTCTGCAAGACTGAGTGTTATGGAAGTCCCCATTGGGAATGGTCTGGACAGAAGTGCTCCTGTTTCAGCATCTGCTCACAGAAATAACAATTGTCCGTCTTATGTCAGAAGGGTAATAGAGCCCAGCACCCATTTAGCACAGCTGTTCAAGTTTTGAACTTAGGAAAGTCCCAAGAATAAGCTCTTGCACAACAGAACATCCCTTTTTGATGGCTTGAGACATTGCTATCAAAATATACAATAAGTGTTCCAGCATTCATCCATGCTGCTAGAAATGACACTGACCCAAAGTTTAAGCAAATTAATGCACCATTTAAAAAACATTAAAGAGTTACAGCTTCTGTTAGATAAATATTCCTACCATACATGAACATACAAGGTAATTTTTTTTTTTGACCCAGACATGGGAGGCAATTGAGATACAGGCACAAAATAAAAACTAAGCCTTGACTGCGGGTCTGCTATAGTAATTAAATAGTAGATCTCCTAGAAGGGATGCTGAAGTTGTTGAGATGAGCAGCCGACACATACATCTGGTAATCAGGCCCTTTTTGCTGGAGAATGTGTCATTTGCACCTGTGAACATGGGGTTTATCAGAACACCAGGCAAACCTGCCTCTGGAGGAAGGCCACATAAATGTGGGATTTTGGAATGAAGGAGATCTCACAGCACGGCACATATGACTGGAAGGCACTGAGTCCTTGCCCACTGAGGAAACCACATCTTCAAATCTCTGGCATAAAAAGCTAATGTCCTTGGTAAAACTAATGAGGATTTTTTTGCCCCCTGTACTGCTGGACAGCTGTTCTAAAACTGCACTTCTCTGATAATCAAAACTGCTTTCTAATTTCTACCCTAAACTGGCCACTATTTGTTTATTCCATTTGTTCTTGTGCCAACATTGTTCTTTGGTTATCATGGCCAGGGAGTAGTCACATCCCGTCTCAGGCTTTGTTTTCCTAGCTGAAGAAGCCAGGCACTCAGTCTGAAGAAGGCACCGTTCATGATGCCTACAGATCCCTGTGCTGGATAGTGCTCCCCAAGCTAACACTCTAACGAGCTCTCTTGACAACCAGGACCAATGCAGCCATATCAGCAAGGCACTGAGTTCAAGCGCCCTGCTGAGCAGTACTGGTGATAGTACTTCTGGGGTCATTCAGTTCTTCCTGGAAGATATTGTGAAACAGACAACAAATTAAGAATGAATATGAGCTGAAGTTATTTGGGAATCCCCTGAGACAGGTTTCCCCAAGGGAACGGGGGAGCTAGCAGCAGTCATTGTGCTGCAGCAGGATGCCGGAAGAGGAATCCCAGTTAGCTGGAACTGGATCCAACACGCACATCCGGAGCAGTAGCTCTATAATTCTTGGAAAAAATACAGCATGTTGCCTCTTCAGTGACTGGCCATCATCACTGACAAAGTCAGACTGGAAGAACATGCAGTTGTACCCTGCATCTAACTCTGCTTCATATTCTCTGACAGGTAACACTCTGGAGGAAATCATTGTGGAAAAAATGCTGTGCTCTCCAGTGGGCCATGGTCTCGTCCTATGGATAGCGCTTTTCTGTCTCACACTGTAAGCATCTCTACAAGACCTATGCTGAATCTGTCCCTTACTAAACCATTTTCAATGAAATAATAAGGTCAGTCTGTCTATTATATCTTGCTGATGACTTTGATGAAACTCAGATTTTCTCCTCATCTCTAGCTCTTGCCAACAGCATTCTTTACATTTCCAAGCTACTCACACTTGACTGCTAAAAATGCATTCCCTAAATCTAGATATAGATACCTAGATAAATACAGGCTCAGACAGAGAGATCTCACTTCTTCAGTGGGAGCTGCAATGTGTTGAAGCTTCAGAAAAACAAGCCACTTTTACTTAACCAGAGGATCCTGAACAGAGTAGCCTAATTTCAGGCATCTGCCTTTGAAAACATTGCCCTATAGAAATGAGAACACTGTTAATACAATGAAAGCATTATTCATAAGTCTCAATATAAATGTTACGGTTCCTGGATTTTTAAACCCTTTATCTAAATTGAAACTTCACCTTTAACTTTATCTTAAGAAAATGACTATGTATTTGGACTGATACTACATATAGTCTTTTTCTTACAGGGTCTGTAAAAGGAGATTACATCTGTGTTTTTGTTCTTTTTCTTTAAAGCTCAGAGAAAGAAGAATGCAACACACATATGTAGAGAGAAAAAACACAACAATCCTTGCAAAGCCATCACAGTTTTTCTGTTCTATAGATCGAGTTATTTATTTCTGGTGATGTCTTTACTGGGTGACAGAAGACACAAAAGACAAACCACAGCAAACAGCACAGAAACTGACAGTTGACTATATGAAATACTACAAGATTTGTGTGACAAACTTTGGCTCATTTCTCAAATCACTATTCAAGAATTGTCATGCACCGAAACTGCATGACTTCCAAGAAAGGCAGGATGCATTCAGGTCATCTCCAGGGGTGGAAGAGCAGGATTGCTAATCACTTGTTTTCAGGATGGCAAGTCAGGAAACTTGTATTCTATTTTCTTCTTGTTTCTTTGGAAGATAACTGAGCCAAGCTTCCTCCTCAAAGTGCCCAGCATCATGTGCTGTGACAAACTATGTGCTTTCTAGGCAATAAGCTCCTAATGTGCATATTTTTGTGCACAACATGCTTTAGCCATTCTCAGACTCACAAAGCACGGTAAACATAGCCAGTGGTGACTTAAATACTGCACTCAGCCTGCATTTCCCTGTTTAGTGTAGAATACTTTCTTATATAAAGAAGATTATTTCCATTTGCCAGTATGATCTGCCTTTTCCTCATCCACAAGAAGTTCTTGGCAATAGGATTTAACTCAAACTGTAGAGTTTCAGTTCCCAGTGAGAATCAAAGCTTATTGCTCCAGACTTTGTTTGGGGTATGATGAGTAGATGGCATTCCCCTTGTTTTTGTGTATCTAATAACATGGAATTACATCCCAAGTACCAAACTCCAGTGAGGACAGGAACTCTCTTCCGTAATGAACTTTATCAGCACTGAGACTTCCCTAAAGGATGAAGAAAGTGAGGCCAGGCCTCACACTATCCTTGCAACAAAATGAAAAAAATTTCTCTCTTTGGAAAGTTGTAGTAACCCTAGCACAACATGCAGCACCAGATGCCAAGACTCTGTGGTTTTATACCATTCTCAACATTGGTCAGGACATGACTAATACTATTTATATTGCATATGAACTGTGGGATCTCAGACAACTTCTCATCTCCTGGGTCACTGCATCTTGACCTTCACCCTCTTTTCTTTCTCCATCCCCAGTTTTCTTGAAATGGAAACTTTACTAGATAGGTGGGAGCCACAGTGCACCCCAGCCAGCCTCTGGCCAGGGCCATCAGGGTGCTGGGACATGCAGCTGACACACTGGCTATGCAGAAGTAATTCAAGCATGTTACTGTGGCTGGATGAAGCATATTTTTCTCAGAGTCCTTGATCCTGAGCCTTTTTTAAATAACACAGTATAGACCTGGCCCAGTAAAATTACTTTCCTTTGGTAGAAAACTCTAAATTCATTTAAAAATCTTCCACATCTTCAGCTGGAATCTCTAATATAATAAAAACTTGCTCACATGAATACCATGTGCCCTGTGGAACAGCTCTAGACTTCTCATTTCCTTTCTGCTCCTGCTATAATTAAAATAAAATGTTTGATCTCCTTTTGGACAACATTTGGGAGCTGTTTTTCTGCCATGGTGTGACTGGATTCTTGAAAACATTTTATCCTGCTGTTGTACAGATGAAAAATTATCTAGGACAATCATGAAAAATTATCTAGGACAATCTTTCAAATTAACAGTATAATGTTAATGTTATATGCTCTATGTTTGCAGGAGACAGTGACTTTTCTATGGCTGGGATAACATGAAAAATGTATCTGCAGCGATAAAACCATGTGCTGTCAGTCATCTGCTAAGCAGAGAAAACCCCGCAGACCTGCTGGGCATGGATAATACTCTACACAGAATGAAAAATTAAGTTTTGAGGTGGGGATGAAGAACAGGTTATGTTTTATTTATGCATTCTCAGGTGCTGACTGATAAATGCTAAGCTTAAGTGTATAAACATCATAGGCACAGGGAAGAGAGTCTAAAACATCCCTGTGTAATTGCCAGCTCTGTTTCCTCTCAGCCATCAGACTCGTGATTGTCCCCTGCCTCATAAGTCAACTCTTTCTTCCAAATCTCTCCAGGCAGCTCCAGCACAGCACGGAGAGCTGACTGATCGCGATGCGCTGAAGCACAGTGATCTTGCCAAAACAAGGTTCATCCGGCCAGCAGCAGCTCCCACTGGTACACTTAGTAAATACCAGAGTATGTCAGCGGATTGGTCCAAATATTTTTTTTCTTACAGAAGGATTTTTTTTTAATGCATCTATACTGTAATGTAAAACAATTGCATTCTCTTATTTTGTTTCCACTGGGTATCATTCAGGCTTGTCCTTATTGCACTGTTAGTGGGTTCAACTGTATCTAAAGAGGTGAATTAATCTTACTTTGTTCCCCTTGAGTCCTAGCCTTACGATGGCTTTTGTGTTAGATGACAAAATCATTGCTGCTTTAAATTTTCTTTAAGGTCAAAAGGTTGTTTTTCTTTTCAGAGTGCTTTTTCTAGGGAGCCTGTCACTCTCTGCTCATGAATCTTTAGTTCTGTACCTATGAGAGAATTTCAACAGCCAAAACATATTCAGACTGCTTAGATGATTAAAAGAACTTTCTCTAACTAATTAGTGGGTCTGATGATATATTCATGCCACTGCTGTAAAATACTCATGCAGTCCAGTTCTCTTATTCCTAGCTTAATACACACAAGTAGTTCCTTATGAACCCCAGTTAACGAACAGAAAAGAGTCAGTCCTGCTGCCTAAGGTAAAAGCTGTGTTGGTCTCAGTACTATAAACCGTGTGATGTGGTATTTCAGAGGGTTTTGGCTGAGAAGAATTATGGGAGGGAAAAGGGCCACAAGGGGATGGACTGAGGAAGGTCAGAACCAGAGAAATAATGAATCATCTCAATAACTTTACGAATTTCTTTTTCTCATTGTCTGCTTTCCCATGCAGAATGAGAGAGTTCGGAGCTCTGCACTCCCAGGATAGCTGTCTTTTATAACAGCTGCTTTTTCCTGTCAGTGGAATTTTCATTCTTGAATGTGATATCCTACTTATTGCTTCACAACTGATTTAAAAAATAAGTCTCTCCTAACTCTGATCCTTTCTCTGAAAATCTAAAAAGTTATCATGAAAGGATCAGTGTCAATATCATTACATTTGACAGTCAAAACTCAAGTTAAGGATATAATACATGTTCTGGAGTGCAGACCCTCATTGTTCCAGGCAACTGAATCATTTTGTTCTCTTTGTGAACTTATTTTTATTTTATTTTGAAACTACTAAGGCTTCTTGACCTATCATTGACCTACCATTTCCCATCAGGAGACTTTTAAGAGTCTCATTTATGCAATGGGAAGGAATCTTTTAATCTCTAGCCTGTCATTTTAAGTACAAATTGAAATAATCACTGATAAGACCCATATTAGCTTGATGAGAGGTTTATAAAGCTGGAAAAATATGTATTTCCCCCACAACCATGGAGAAAAAGTGAAGTTGCTTAATAAATTCTGTTTTTGCTCAGTTCTGCAGCAACATCCAAATAAGCTGAGGTCAAATAATCATTTGGTCTGATTTTGAAAATGCGCACCACAGTAAAAAGGCTCAATTTCCAAAAGAGGTGGAATTCAGAACTTTCTAAAAGTCAAGTATTTTTCAAATATCCTATTTTTTCATACTCTTTCTTTGAAAACATAAACCTTTCCTTCACCAGGATTAGATGCAGCCTGTTATTTTAAGTTTGCTTGATTTTACTGAGTACAAACTTTCTGTTCTTCTTTTTTAATCATGTCTGAAAATGCTGCAACTAAAATTTATGAAAATGTTGCATCCTGGGTGACAAGAAGCATAAGAAAATAGGAATGAAAAAGTCACAGAAGAGAGGAATCTGGTTTTAAAACATTCTAAGACAATTTGTTCGATTCCCTTCAAAGAAGCAATTTCCGCTCTTTGTGGTGACTGCGTTTATTCTGTGAAAGAGAGAACATACCTCACTTGAAGTGTAGTCCTTCCCAGATTTTCCTTGCACCTGCTATGATTTCACTTGTGGTACTTTTCCCAGGTTTCTTGTAACTCTGCAAAGTCTGTGTTTGGGGATACAATCCCTTTACTATAGGATAGTACTTCACCATCCACAGTTTCCTAGTTTGCTGTTCTTGCGCTGTAGGGCATGCTTGTCTACGTCATTGATGCTTGCTCACAACATGCTTGTAAATCTAAGGAAATGGCATTAAAATGCAATATCCAGATCCTGTTTTCAGGTAAACCACAGTGAATGAGCAGTCATTTGTGTTGAACTGGGTACTACAGATTCAGCTCTACACAAATGGGAGCTTGCTTTCTTCCAAGACCTGTAAGGCAACCGTCCTCTGTCCCAGAAGCAGTGAGAGGTACGGTACTCACCCTGACGTGCAAATCTAGTCAGCTGTTTGCTAGTAATACATCCAATAGGTCAACATAATCTTCTCTACACCTGGAGAGAATATTCTCCCTGCATACAATACTGCGTGGACAGTGTGTCAGTGTAAAAGGGTGAAAAAGTGTGAAACAGCAATCAGGTCTAGTGGTAGTATCCTGAAAGTTTAAAGGTTTTGAGTTTTTTCCTTGTTTCTTTCTTTTAAAGAAAAAACTGAGCATAAGCTTCCTTCAGTTCTGTCATGCACCACATTGGTGAAATTCTCCATTTTCTGAGCTTAAACCAGGGACTAGTTTTCTCTGCTCTTGGATAATGGGAATGGAATCCAGGTCTGGAAGGCCAGGACAGCACAGATGAGAAGTAGCTGTCAAGGCTTTGCTGATATGTGCAGGTACACTGACAACTTCCCTTTTGAACTCTGCAGCACCTCTCTCTTATTTTCAAAGATTGCCTGAAGGTTTACTTCTGCCTTATTTAATCTCATTTAATGCAGAAAATCATTGCTCTCTATTTAATGTAATTCACAGTCTCTGTAACCTGACTGTGGCAATAGTGACTCAAATGTCTAATCTTTCTATAAAATTCCCAATTCAGGTTTTATATTGCTTGTATCAGTTTGAATTTTTTTAAGAAACCTGAAAGGAATACCAACTGAAATTCAGTGAAAATTTTCTTGCATCCTTATTCAAAACTTTTTCACATTTTTGAAAGATAAATTTGCTTTTTTAAACTTTCAAGCATCACACATAATTCAATATTAAATATTTAGACATATGATGTTAATATGATTTTGAAATGGACATACAATAAAAATTGAAATGAAACTATGCAATAAAGTTAAAAATGTTTCAACATATTGAAAAACAATTCAGTGTTTCCAGATTAAAATGAAAAAAATAAAAACAGACTGTTTTGAAATTTTCTCTGAGAAAATGCATCAAAATATGATCATCTTCATTCTCAACCTTTTTGTGAATAATGTCAGCTTCTTCTGTGTCACATTTGCAGTAGTGCAGCCCACTGCCTCTCTTGTTCTTCCTTTCCCAATTGTTTCCCTCCCCCTCCTTGTATTTCTAAACAGAACTGGTATTTCTCTTATCTTTGCTAGTCATTCCCCACCTCTAAATATGTAATTCTACCTCTTAACTCCCCTGATTGCTGGCTCCTGGTAGTGTGCTGTGCTCTCCAAATAATAATTCTTGCTGACATTAGCAAACCATGTTGCTTTTCTGGCTTTTGTGAATTCTTTCTAGATGATCTGACTAATACATATCATTCTGCAAAACAACTGGGTTTGTACCATAGCTCCTCTCGACACACTCCCTCCTATGGTCTATATTGCTATAATATCCATCCAGCCTGTAAAATGTTCTTAAATCCTTCACTATTATTTCAACAATGGCCATGAGTTTATTCATTTTTTAAAACAGAAGGGAAAAAAATTATTTATCTGCTCTGTTGACATTAACATTTTCTTCCCTTTTATTTTGCAAAGTGCTTCGATTTCATATTGCTATTTCCCTCTTATTCACTTCTTATACTGTTAGAACATCATCAAACAACTCACTGAACATCCTCCACATTGAATTCAATTTGCTGGAAGCATTGTTTCAAGAGACCTATAAAACTGAAGGAGAAAAGTGATCCCAGATCTAGTAAAAGTAAAAAAGAACAGCCTAAGGATACATCACCACTTGCTAGCAAAAGGGAATTAATTCATTATTCAATGCTGCTGTGACTGTTTTTGTTTGCTGGGACTCTGGAGTGCCTGAGAGCTCTGGCCAGAGCAGGACGGTGCTTTGGGAGACTCCACACAAGTCAGGGGCCAAAAAAACCCAACACCCCAAAACAAAAACCCAAACCCAAAGCCAAGACACACAATAAACCACATACAATCTGCATTGATATAACTGCTGTTTTGTCTGGTTCTGGATGGTGCCTGCATATCACACAAGCAAAGTAAAATGCAAGATAATACAGAGGTCCCATGCCAGAGAGGCATAGTCACTCATAGCACTGGACCTGAACTCATTAGACAAAATATCTGGAGTCTCATATTCCTATCTGAACTGTGAAACCCAAGCATTTATGTTTGTTTTTCTACAACTGCTATCAAGAAGACATCATGAAAGAAACTTGCAGGAACATAAGGAGGATAGAGGAGCAGCAATGCTACAGAAACAAACATAGGAGCGATGCCAAGAAATAACTTCGGTTAGATGTGGACACTGCCATTGTTAGCCCAGACTCTTTTTACAGGACAAGTGTGATACTCTGGCTAGTAGCTACAACTATTGGAGGATATGGTTTCCTGTCTATGAAACAATTTTAACAGTGGGAAATGAATTCCATTTATATCTGGCAGACAATATTATTTTCTTAGGATTTCAAGGTGAGGTGCAATGATAACAAAAACTTAGTCTGGTTCAGTGTGAATTGTCACCTATTTCCTTGTGACCCTGAGGTAGGAATCCATCAAAGAAGGGGACTAATTCCTCTCCAGAGGTCTTCTCAGAGGAAGAATTCAGTGGAAGCAGGATCTGTCTTAGCCTTTGTTTTTTTCCTAATTTATCTCCTTGTTTGTATAAAGGAGGAGGCTCTACTCAGCTTTTCCCTGTGGAAGAGAAAGGTTGAAAAAAGGTTTCTACATGGACAAGTGGCTGAGTGCAATTTTTCTTCACAAAAACTTTGCATCCAAATGTTAACTCTCATCACATGTTTAAGCCTGCCCAGTCGTCAGACACAAATCTAGTGTTTGCATGCCCCTTCCTCTTCCATTTCTGTCTCCTCAATCTTTGGTAAGTGTCACAGCTAGACTAAAAGCAGAATAGTTTAAATGAATGTAAAATAAGAAGGAAAGGGAAGAAAACGTGTTTTCCTTTGCTTGGTGATAATAACCTACTCCTCTTACAAAGCAGCAGTAGGGTATCATTGAGGATTCTGCATACTCTCTGTTTCAGGCACCTTGAGGTGCCTGAAAAGCAGAAAAATAGAGCAAGATTTGGAGGTGTAAAAAAATGTCACTATGCCTGTGTTTAAAAGCAACAAGAATAACAAATTACTTCAGTTTCTAACCCTATTCAGCTTCTGAGATAAACACTGAACAGTCTTTTGTCCATCCCTTCACAGCCATTTTAGATACATTCATGATGATCTGCTTTTGAGACTGAATTCTAGAAATCAGTTGGTACATTAATTTGCTAAATCAGTCATCATTAGGGATTATATTTGTGTTATGTTCAGTTAATCATTTCAATATGAAAATTAATTTCGTCTACAGGAAGATATCTGGAACCTACTTAGGTGGCCAGCTTTCATAGAAGCACAACAGGATTACTGCAGGATTACTTAGAAGCTGAAATTATTTAACCTAAAGGGTTTACTACATTTGAAAACTGAAGTCAGTCAGATGCTCTCTGGAGGGAACATGTAGTTACTTAGAAATACATGTGAAATATTTAGGGTGAAGCAATTCATCTGGCACGGGGAACATTTCATCTCTGTAATTTAATCCTTAGGCTGTAACTGCACTTTGTTTCCCGGGCACTTTTAGACCCTATTTTATTTGATTAACAATGTAGAATAAAACCTGAAAATATAAAAAGACGCTAGCACTGAAGGCATTCACTGCAGAAGCATTAACGTCTGAAATGTGCAAGAAGCGTGACAGATCCTACCAGCAGAGTGTACTGGTATAGCAGCACTGACTTCATAGGAGTAATACAGTGGAGAACCAAGCCCAGGAATTTGTTACTAAGGGTAAAATTAAAGTGCACACACATGGACCCTTGTATCTTTAACAGTGGCTGCTCTTCAGGTGTCTGTGTTCAAATTTAGATCCTCAGATTTCCAGCTAACTTTGGAGATTCTAAAGTCTGCAGACACCCATGTTTTTTTCTCCAGAGATCTTAAGTGAATAAAGATCTTCTTTCAGCCATGGTCAGAAGTAAGTCAACAGCTGACATTTAACCACTCTGATGAGATTTACCAAGTATTTATTCCTTCATGTCTCATAATGATGTAGACATTCTTTGAACACGTATATCATATGAAGCCTTGCACATACAAGGCCCACGGGAGATGGAAGATGAATCGGATTTTAGAATCTGACTGTAAAGCCATTCACTTGGAGAGGCAGAGATTCAAATGTCTGATACTTCCGTTTTTCATATAAAATGTTCCCTGAAGCAGGATTCTGGAATCCAGATCTCTCTTCTTGATATATTGCGTTGGACTGATGATGTTTAATGACATCTTTCTCTTTCAGTGAATGCTTAATTGTGGAATAGTTTCAAAAGGAGAGATTGAGAGAACTAAACTAAAAAGCCCAGCTAAAAGTAGTCTGTACTGTGAAGGCTAGAGTATTCATGTAGGATGTGTGGATTCATAATCTCTTTAAAGGGGAAGGAATTGCCTGTGGGTCTTCCCATCTAGGCAAGGACTATAACCATTCAGCTAATGGATGAAACAACTTGTATAATATTATTCAGTACAGACTTCCCTCCATGAAAGGTTCAGGATTGGGACTCCTGACTAGAATGATAAGCCAGTATTCTGGTGAGACCGAATCGAGTCCCACTTGCAGCTCATTTTTACTGATTACCTGAAATATTAACTTTGGTAGATCCTATTTGCTGTCAGTTAACCTTCTCCATGTACAATTTAGGGACCTTAAGAATGTCATTTAAGTTTACGGTTTCTACCAGGCATCTAAATGCTACAGCTGGTCTGTCATGCGGCTAAGTGATCCTTTCTGTGTTTCAGCCTGAATTTATTTTTTCTTTTGCTTGGCGAATAATCCTTTAACTGATGATGACAAATCTGAACATAGTTAAGTTCTTCTGCACATTTCAAAGCTTCTGCTGCCACCTGGACTAACTCATATCATGGTATCTGCTACTCAACCAGGAGGTCAAGGCATGCAGAGTCTCCCAACCAGAACATGCATAGTGCTCCATTAATTGCTTGGTAGGTGGTGGTAATGCATTTGTTGTCATCTCTCTAGAGACTACCTAAATCAGCTTCTAAATGTTTCCAAATTCTTTTGCTAATCTGACAATAGCTATGAAAAGCAAGCTTCCCACAGGATACTGTATGTCAGGCTGTCATGGGGCCTTTCAACCAAAAAGTATTTCTTGTTTGTTTAATTTTAAGTCTTTACCTGTGCTTTTTGCAGCTTAAAATAATGTTTTCTACTGGTTCAGATCCTTTTAAAGTGTTTGTTTATCTGTTCAGTACAACAGTGAGATCTGAGGTTAAATGCTACAGATAAAAAGGAGATTGAACTAACTTGCACAGAAATGCAGTGAAAACCTCATAGTAAGTGCCATGTTCATGTGACTTTCTCTGGGTAAAATGACATTAACCAAGAGAGTGTCATTTCTCTTGTGTCCTCCCAATCTTTCACTGTTCTTTTCTAACCTGATAGTCCCCCTACTCTCTCGTTCTTACTATGAGTGATGCCGTAGCTAGGCAGAGACTTTCCACTATATGGGAGTACCCTTGGTAGATTTACTCCAGGTGGCCTATTTAAGGATAAAATTAGATAAGAGAACAATTTTAGCCTAGTTTACTTAAACATTTCCTTCCCCCAATCCCTCAACACGTAATTCATTTGAAAAAAACATGCGAGAGAGGATTGAAGAGAAAGGGGCAAGAAAAAATCCTGTTACTTGTCCATCCTTGTAGTATTTCCTGAGATACTAGATGCAGTTACTCAGAAAATCAACAGTTCATGAAACAAAAACAAAATGGTTTAAAACATTTCCTTGCCTTAATGTGTTATTAAGCCACTGAGTCACTAATTTCCTCATCAGCATGAAAACAGTTCCTATATAAATGACAACTATGAACTCAGAAGTTTTGCTAAGAGAGAGATCAGTATTACTGACACCGAAGATATTGTACAGGTCTTCAACTGATTCATCCAGTTGACCAGTGCCAGTTTATAGGAGGTAAGGGTCTTTTCACAGCAATAACTGGTTAACAGTCAGTGTAAGATGTCATGAACCCTTAGCTGTGATTGTTAAGCATCTTAGCCTTGTTGGGTGCATTCATTACAGTCTAATGGTGGTCTGTCTTGGTAATTGTTAGTTATGAACAATGGCCTACACACTCTAAATCAATAACAGGACATGATCGAGGCTTATCTTAAAGTTTCATGCGTATGAAATGTTAATTTCTCCAGAGTACCTGCATACAAGTCAGGGTGTTTCGTTTGCTGCGCAAAAATAACCCCTAAGGCTTTGGAAGCTCTGAAGATAAACCCTGTGGTATCCCTAACAGGCTGGAAGGAGAGGAGGAAAAAATGTCTGCCTTGGCGCGATTTGGATCTTGTCTTCTTGAATCCCCTTTTCAAGCTGCTATATCTCAGTGGCCCTAATAAATGTGGGTTTCAGTGGCATGGCACGCAAGGTAACACACACACACACACACACACACACGGTGTTTCTGGAGCTGGTGATAAACAGCACAGTTTTATTAATTTCACTGTTGATGATCCACCTAACTGAGACTCCCTCCCTCGGGAGAGATGAAAGCAGGAGTCAGCACCTACAGAGCATGTCAGAGAGGTGCCAGCTAGTCCGATTTTGGAGAGTGTAAAGCAGGATTGGGACAGGGAGGGACATAGCAACAATGGGCCCAGGGCCAACCATGCTGGTTTGAGAGGCAGCATGTTCCCCTGAGTTCCTAATCTGGAAAAGAAGAGTACAGCCCAGTCCAGCCAAACTGGAAGGTTTTCAGTCTCTGCACAGAGATAGGGAGGCACACGAAGGGAGCTGTGTGTATATCACCAGGAACTGGACAGCTAAATACTGGTTCTTGGCATATTACAGTGTACAGGTTGGGTCTCACAGAAAATTGGCATTATGGGAAGCTGAAAGAATTTGTACTTTGCAGGAATAGTTCAACATTTAGTGGGAATCATCTCTGACAGTAATGAGCAATGAGATAAATCTGCTTTTTCAATGATTCTCGAATTGGATCCAAATTTGTATTTTTTAAAACTTTTCAGTTAAGCTTCTTGAGTATAATTTCCTATTCTGTTTTCTAGTAATTAGTGAAATTATATCTCATTTCATTGTGGAATGTGTCTGCTCTGTGTGGTATTAGAACTGGAATGAGGTAATAGGAGGACTTCTGTTAGTGATGGGATAAGGTCTGCTCCATAGTGGAAATTCAAATTTTGTGGTTGTCCCACAGTGTCATATGCTGGCCTAACCAAATTCAGTCCAGCATTATTCAAACCTTGTTTCTAATAATACATAAGGTGATCACTTCCTTAACGCAGTCTGTTGCCAAACCCCAGTGGAATGAAAATGCTACCAGAAGAGCTGAGCTTCATAGCATTGTGACAGCAGGACCTGGGAAATCTGAGAGAAACCTATTTCTAAAAGTGCATTTATCCCTCTTTTGAGCCAGAAAAATTGTTTCTCAAAAAGATTAATGAAAGAGAATGATTTACACATGAAAAAGTTGTATTTCAGAAATGATACATTACATCTTTTTGAGTCGCAAAAATCAAAAGAAGAAAAGAAAATGGACAGTCCTCAGGACAGTTCAAAGAAGTTTTTGAACTATAAAGAAAACTTAGTTACAATACCAGAAGACTTATTTTAGCATTCATCCTGGTTGTTACTTTTAAAGAACATTTCCCAGTTTAATTGGGGTTGAAAACTGTTTTTCCATTTTTTACAGAAAATATGTGGGAGGAGTTGTTAAGTAATGTCTGTCAATAATAAAAGGCAATAAAATATGAGTTGAGTTACATGGGTTAAAACAGTGTAAACCAAGAATTTAGGGGAAGCAAACTAATGGAGCTAAACTGGTATGTTTTTCTGAAAGATGTTGTCATCATATATGGTTGCAGTAGGGGATGTCTGAAATCTAAACTGCTGAAGCAAATGGAAAAATCAGATTAGCTAAGAAGGTTTTTAAGCCAAATCCTATATCATGAAGTTAGCCTACACTCAACTGAATTTTCCAATAATTTCACTAGGAGTATTGCCTGGAAAAAGGCTAGAGAGTTAGACTTTGGATAATAAGAACATGGTGGAATGTTTCTGGGTTAGTTTTATGGAACATAATAAAATAGTGGGCTATAAAATCAGAAGCACATAATATAAGCAAACTACAAACACTCTATAAAACAATCTCTCTATTTTAACTCTGGGAGAAAATATGACTTAGGAAGTGAAGGAACATTTCTTGCAAATATGTCTAACTAGCCAGTATTTAATGTGGAAAATCAAATGGGCGACAATAGCCTCTTTTGCACTTCAGTATTTTAATAATTCTCAGTTCTAGAAAATAAATCCATGCTCCTGAGATTATGACTTTACAAGGATAGCCTATTACCCACATTTACTTTTCTGAGTTCATCAGAAAAAGGAATCCCAGTGAGCTCTTTATACCTATACATTTCTCGGTATAATTTGTGTCTTGTGCATCTGTCTTTTAGATAACAGACATTTAGGGACCAGGTTTCTTACAAAACACCAAATAAATTGTTAATCTAGGTAAAAAAAAGATATTCTTGGGCAACAAGAGGAATTGCTGAGCAGATTTAACTTCAGAACAATAGTAGGGATTTCTGCAGCTTGTAAAAAGTGGCCAGATTTATTTTTGCCAAGTTTTCATTTAGGACATTTTGAGCTATGTGAATGCGGCAAAGATATATAAGGACACTCCCACCTGTGATTGCCTATGCTCATCTTACCTTCTGCAGACAGACCAACTTTGCATTGCTTGTGCTGGACATTACCTATCTGCGGTGTGTAAGAAAAAACATTACCTAAAGCCAACAGAACCAGCCTCTCACGCAGGTTATTGGTTTGAGCATTAATACAGTTATTCCTATGCAGAGCTGTCTTTTGATCAGTTCACACAGAGCATGGGCAGAGTGTGCTCAAAACAAGATGCAGGACAGAAAGTTATGCCCTGAAGCAGCCAAGAGACCAAAGGTCTTATCCAGCTACCAATTATAACTACCATAATTCTTCTTTACTGTTTCTGGATACTTGGAGGAAGAAAACAAATCATTTTTCTGGTGAGGAACCCCACTGTGGAACCTCTGCGTGTGCTACTCTAGGGTTTTGGTGCATTTGTGCTGTGTTTATGATTGCAGCTTGGGCAAACCTTCCAACTGGGTACTGGAGGGTCGTAAAACTCTGACGGCAGAGGTAGTGTTGTGTTTTGTTTTGTTTTGTTTTGTTTTGTTTTGGTTTGGTTTGGTTTGGTTTGGTTTGCTTTGCTTTGCTTTGCGTAGGCCACTGGTTGAAAACATCCGAGGTGGAGATGCGGTGTCACAGAACGCGGGGGAGGAGGCAGACTAAACATTATATGTATTACTAGACCCTCTTGAGGACTGGAGTCAAAAGATTTGACTAGCTGAGTTTGCCAGTGGAAAGGCAGATATGGCTGATGCTGCTTGAGCTGCCCTAAAGGGGAACTCCCACAGAGGACAGGAGATGCCACATGTCCTGTGTAATGGTAGGTCTTCCCTCTACAGTGCAAGACTGATTCCATTTCTAGTCACGACTCTTGGCTTTGGGGCCTCCACCTGAGCCATAATCTTGACTTGCTGATATTCATGCATGGCATGTCCCTGTTTCCAGTGGGAAGAGTAATCTCTGGGCAAGAGAAAATTGTTTCAGTGCACCTAGTGGCATGGGGCTACCCTGATGTGCATGCAGTCTGTCAGGAACGAGGGCACACAGTGGGCAGCACTTTAGGAAGAATCTACGCCCCGCCGCTGCTCCATGTGGGATTTGGTTACTGCCCACTTCAGGCAGAGCCTGGAGAGGATGATCTTGCAGGTAGAGGAGGAGTCTAGGATTTGAATTACCCAAAGTGTAGTTTGTTTTCTGCCACAGTCTTTTTGTGCTGTTTTAGGCAAATCAGTTAGATCCTCTGAGATACTTGTAACAAACTTTCATTGACTTCACAAGAGCTCCGGGTCTGACTGCCCTTGAGAGGATGGGCTCTTCTTCTCTGCTCTGTAAAACAGTCACAAAAGTGTTTCCCTCACTCACAGTGGAGCAGAAATAGAATCAACAACGTATCATCTGGGAGGCTGTGCCTTGTGGGTTAGCAGTGTGCTGGGTGCAGAGGCATCTCCAGTTTTTCTGTTGATGGGATTTCTTAGCTCACGTGCAGTGTCACGCGAATCCAGCTTTACTACTGTTTTCAAAGTTTGTTCAGACCAGAAACAGCCTTGGTACATTCATGCAGATCTAAGACTGGGCTAATAACAGCAGACTCCAGCCTGAAAGCCCTGCGAGCAAAAAGCAGAGATACATGAGTTGGCTCTGCAGAATTCTGTTTGGCTGTAAAAGTTATAACACCTGTCTAGTCTGCACTGCTCCATTATCCACTGAACCTCAGCCCCCAAATGTGCCAGCTAATGGGAAGCTGTCTGCAGATTAACTTTCCTAAGTGTTGCACTAATGGTGGCCATGTAAGTTCCCTGAAAGGATTCCTAGGCCCTGTAGATCTTCAAGTGGTGTAATATAGTTTCTTACCTGTATTTCCTACCTGTATCCTCAATCAAATGATCATACTGATTCTTCATCTGCCAGACATCCAATATTTCTCAATGCTATGAGAAGTGTATGTGGACCAGGTATACATGAAGTCCCTGACTAGACTTGACAAAATTACACATGGAACAACTTTTCTGAGACTTTTCATTGAGACTAACTGTTTTGTGAGAATATATTTTTGTGAATAGCTTCAGGGGAGAAAAGAACAAAACATTTTGCTTCCTTACACTCAATACATTTTGATTGGACTTGATTCTTTTATATTTCTTTTAGTAAAAATGATACATTTGAAATGTAATTCAATCTTATAAAGTTAGTCTTTCATTAAAAAGCTGATATTTCTATTTTCTTTGTTCCAGCCCAGCATGGAAGAAAATATTTGGAGCTTCAGAATTACCCAAAGGACAGAAATTTTGGGGTTTGACAAGCTGTGCTGCTCACTGGGCCTGCATTTTGCATTTACTGAGCACTCTGATTGCTTCCAGACTGTGTTCTTGGAAGTTTAGGAGGTTCTTTACAAGAGCGGCTTCTGCCTGATGAATTCTGTCAGTTTGTGATTTACTCTTATTTTGGTCATTGTCAACTATCAATGTACCCATGAACCTCCTTGCTGCTTTATCAGCCTGAGTGGATGTACATGAACCCTAATCTCTGGTCTTTCCCATTATCTGCAACAAGGCCACCCCATTAGAGCTTTCTGATGCAGTTCAGCTGCAGGGAGCCAACGCAAGGACCATTACACAACACATGAAGTGTATATGCACATTTTCCCATGCTAATCTCCACACCCATTCCCAGACACTAACCAAGTATTAGGTGTGACAGAAGACCTTTTGTCAGACCCAGGTAAATGTGGTGGATCATTCATCTTTTTTGTCTTAACTGTAGCATTCATGCCTTTACTCTTTTTTCAGCAGCCAATGGGAGAATTAACTTCTTAGGAACTGGATGGGTTCTCTAGAGATTTCCAGAATAAAGAAGATAATGAAGAATGTATCTAGCATCTTAATTCTCTTTGGGGTGGAGTTTTGATTAAGAAATAATTTCCAGTTATTTCACAATCTGTGCCAAAAAAATGTTAGCAAAAAGTCAGCACCAGAAAATAAAGTACTCCTGGCTGGATGATAGCAAGGATGATTTCCGTGCAGCAGGACCTCCATAAGCTGAAAGGAGGGACAATGTTGGTCCACTGACAAAGACCTTGACAGATGCCACGTGTTCACCTCTGTTCCATTCCTGAGATTTTGTGACATAACAGCACAGAGTCTGACATAAATGGAAAAAAAAACAGGAATAAAAATATATTAAAATAACAGATTAAAAACAGCCTCTTTATCCTGGCTGATCTTCCTGAAATATTAAAAGCTAATTGTATTGTTATGAATAGAATGGCAATGTTTTTCTGTGTACCTTTTTCCAGATCCCCTTATTACTGGATGATAGGAGTATATGAAATCTCAGCTTCAGTCCTCCCCAAAACTATCACTCTTAGTTTACCCTGCTTTGTGGCCTCTTGACACTGTGTAGCTCTCTTAATTGACCTGACAGCCCTAAGTCTTTACATTTTTCACCAGATACTCTCCTGCCCTCATTTCTCCTCCTCTTTCATGTATACAAATACATATATATATGCATGAGCTATTCAACTTTTGATTGAGTTTTAGTGCTCATGAAGAGTCTGAATGATAGCTCTTTGGGTCTTTTAAAGTCTGCACATTGCTTAGTCAACTGTGCTTATGGTTGCCACTTGGAGGTACTTGCAATTTCAGTTTTCTTCAAAGGAAGAGATCTGTTCTCTGTGTTCTGGCCTAAGACCGTCAGTTCAATCCATGTTGTTCATCAAGTGACCTTCAGAGAGCAAAAACATTCTGATATGGGTCTTACTGGGACTGGAAGCTGCAAGTGAAAGGCTGTGTATCTCAGGAATCTGAATTATTCCATATGTCAACAGTATTTGAAGAACCACGTGTGCGTCATGTTCTTGTTTGCAAGCTAATTAGATTACTTGTTTTGAAAGATGGATTAATGAATTAATCACAGGGTGCGGTGGATGTTTTTTCTTAATGTTCTGAGACCAGTTTAATCTGTGGGTTTTTTTTCTTCTATGTATGATTCATTTCAGAACTGGAAAACACAGAGTGGAAATGTGAAAATGATAGACATGTTTAAAAATGAAAATGATAACCACTGCCATCTTTGGCATAGCGAGTTTTCTTTTATGTTATCTAAAATTGTAGATAGTACCAGCAACCATGAAAAGAGACCATGATATGAAAGCTTTCTGTTTAATAAATCAGAGCTGAATGGCACAGGGTGTGGTTTTGGTTACACAAAATGTCAACCGACAGGTTTCTGGTTTGCAAAACTGAAACCAGAGGTGGTTCAGATCTTGGTATCTTCTTGTACTACAGCATTAATGGAAATCTACTATTTTTTTTGCCTATATTCAAATTAATTATATTTTGGGCAGCTGCTGATATTACAGAAGTCATTGACCCAAATTCATTCATCCAAAGACAAAGGCCAGCAGAGATTGGGATCTGGCTGTGGATTCTGCATAGAGGAAGACACTTGTTTCTGGCCTATTCAGCAGCTGTACTAGGTCAGACATTTATATATGTATACGCCTTTCCATTTCTTTTCCTCGTTTTCAGCTTTCCAATTCTAGACAGCTCTAGTGGGTCAAATTCTGAATGTCCTTTTCTTGATCACCTAAGTCCCTGAGCACTGTCTAGTGGGATCCCTGGCACCTGACACACAGGACAGGAAAGAGTCTAAATGTTAGGTGATGCCAAAGCATTCAGTTCTGAGGAGAACAATTCGTATGAACTATGAACAATCTGGTCTTCTATTACCTTTGAAAATGAAAGGTGGAGCCAGATTTTTAAATATATTTACCTAAATAAAGACATAGATACGTGACTAGGGAGGTTTTGAGAAAGTGTCTGGAAAAAGTGTCTGTCTTATTAGATCAATCAGAGTTAGACTGCTAGGCACTTTTAAAAATCCCACTAATCATTTACCTGAATAATCAGGGATCAGGTACCTTTACAAATGCAGTCTTTGTTTTCTAACCTGTTCTGTTTTCACCTTCAATGTGCCAGACACTCTCTATATAGGTACAGGATATGCAGTTCCTTCCCTAACAGCCTTTTTTTCCCCTCCTTTGCTACTGAAACTGAGGAAAGGACAGCCACCAAAGTACAGACTGCAAAATCTGTATTACTAGTAAAGGAGACATTGTGCAAATCAAATACATCCAACACTGTGTCTCTGACACAAGGCAGAATTTCCATAGCAGTTGATTAGGAAAATAACCATTTTTTTCTGAAAACTGAGTGACTGTTAAATGGAAACTAAACAGACAAAACACACAAAAAAATTAAGTCCTCATCATGTTTCAGAATGAGAGTATCCAAGCATCTGAAATAGAATAGGAATAAGTTCTACAACAGTGAATGTACTTTAGCAATAATGTATACCATTGCTTGATTTATCTTTAATTATGCATTGCAATTTCTCTTCTCATCTGTTCAGTCTGAATGCAATAGTGCAATCACTTAGCTGGGGCAAAACTCTTCAAGCTGTGCCTTGGTGCACATGATGGAGCATTGACTCCAGTGTGTTGATATTTATTGCATCAGCTGAAAAACAAAACAGACCTTGTTTCATGTTTTTGTATGTTTGATGGAGAAAAATATTACCATTAGGCTGTTGCTGAGTACAGTGATACACTTCAAAGGTCTATTAATACTACGTGCTTTCACCTGAGAGGCCAGACAGCTATTTGGATTTCTTATCTCTATGTTTGTACATTACCTGGTGTATGATAGTGCTGTATTATGACCATGTGGCCAACAAGTTTTTCATGCAATGCTCAGAGGGTGTAAAACAATGTTATTCTGTACGGTGAAATATGCAGCCTTGACCATAGGGATACAGTGTAATGCACAGAAAGCACAGTGGGATGGATTCGCTGGAAGGAACGGGGAAGAAGGCAAGGCTCACACCCAGGCTGACAGGCAGATGGGATGGCACGATGGGAGCCGGCAGCTCCCTGCGGACCTCCCCAGACCAGCCCTGAGCAACACACGTGCTGCAGCCCTCGCTGTGCCTTGCGTCCTTTGCTCCATTACTCTGGCCCATGTGGCTGGACCGGCTATGGGGCAGGGCTGCCCCAGCGTGCAGCCGGCTGCCCACAGTGCGGCATGGTGCCTCTGTCCATCTGGGCACTCAGCAGGGAAGGGATTTCCCCAGGTAACGGCAACGGGTGAGTACCCCAGTCTCCCCGAAAGATGGACTCACTCGGATCCTGGATCTTTCTGTGGTGTCTTCAAATGCTTATTTGCATTTCCTCAGTTCAGCTGGCCTTACTTCTAGCATTATTTTACTCTTCACTTCAGATGGTCACTCATACTCATGGAATCATTGAATAAGTTGGGCTGAAAAGGGCCTCTGGAGGTCATCTGGTCCAACCCCCACTTCTAAAAAACAGCTTCTAAGCAAACTGTCAGGTCTTGAGTTTTCTGGCTTGCTGCATGAACATTATGCAAGCAGAAACTGTCAGAAAGGGTAAAGCAGGAAAAATGTGTTAAGAGCCAGATAGGGCTCTCTACTTCTTCCAGCTTTGGATTTCCTAGCTATGCACCACAATGAGCATCACTGAACAACTTTAAAAAATGACTCTTGTGAACAGGAGGGAATCTGGAAGAGTTGTGATTACTTTATTTTCCACTGATTTACCTTTCTCAAGGGTTTAAAATATGCCCTGCCTCTTTTCTTTCCATAAAGTCATCCGAATGGGTTCTCAGTGGTTTCCTGACAGGGCCAAGGATTTTAGCAATAAATAGTTTGATGGTGTTTTATTGCTCTGAGGTCCAGAGCCCCACCCTTTGGAGCTGAAACACAGCATGTTTGTGCAAAATGCCTTTTGGTCTAAAATAAGAAAGATTTCAAGACTTTTCAGTGAAAACTTGAGAAAAAATAAAACAAAATGAGCTTTTTAAAGAAGAAAGACTCAAACCTAAACACTATTAAGTGCTCGCTGTCACATTCAAAAGCATAATTCTGTCTGCTAGGTATAGAAATATTAACAAGTCTGTTCAAAAACTGAGCAACAAAGAGTTTGATGTTTCTCTGACAGCTCCACTTCAACGGATTTGGAAAGAGCCTCTTTATTGTATATCTGGAAATCAAGAGCACCTTTCCATCAGCCTAACTACAGAGTATAGTCTGTAATTTTCTTCAGTCTCAATTTTAAAAGGAAAATACAAAAATTGAAAAAAATGATTTAAGTTTTACTTCAACCATCTGTTTACTTTGTTTCAGGTGTTTGTGGCTTTAGATATTCTATGAAAATAAGAATTTATTGAAATTTATAATGTACTTTTTATCACAGTTCAGATTAACTCAGACTAAAAAGATATAAAATTGCTATTATGAGATCAGTTAAGGAGCCCAGTTTAATTGCCAGCACAAAAGTGACACCTAGATTTGATATCTGCTAAACTTTGATATATCAGAAGGAATATTCAAGCTACTTGATGAATTTTAACAAAACTGAGTAGATTTAAAAATTCATCCTTCATTATAAACCAATCTCTATGTATCTCAATATTGCCTTATATTCTGACACTGGAGAGTCTTGAAAATAATGTTAAAGCTACAGATTTTTTAAAGTCAGAAGGAATGATCCCTGATAAAACCTAAACAAGGAAATACATTTACTGTTAAGACAGAGATTTTCTAGTGTTTTTATATCATAGGCTTAATAGCAGTTTTGGTCCTATACCCATTTGGAGATATACTGGAGTAAAGAATCGAGTTAATGTTTCCTTTCCCAAGTGAAACATATTGCTCCACTATAGAACACAAACATTCACATTGTGCATCCAGAAACTGTGTGGGCGCTGAAATAAAGGTAGGAATTTTTTTTTGCACATTCACAAAGAAGAGCTCAGACAAAGCAGATATACATGCTGCTGCATGAAGAACCCTGAACTGTGCAAGACAGCTTTTCTGCATGTAAAGGAGGTTATTATGGCCTGTGGACTTGCTCCAGGTGTTGTTGAAATCCTTTGTGGAGTCCCACGGGCTGGCACAGTGGGAACTGTACAGACTTCTTGTAATGAAGTGCATCAGCCTGTATCCCTGTAAGAGTGGTAAATACCATTTGTCATCAATTTGTCATCAATGATGATTTTTATCATCAGATTTCCCTTCCACTTCTAGAGAGAAAAGAGGGGAAAAAAAATCTTGCAACTCTTGCTACTTTCTGCTGAAGGCATTTCTACAAAGGATTCTTTTTAAACATCAGGAAAACTCAAGATTTCTCCTTATTGACAACTGCTGTTATGATGGCAAGCATGATCCTGGTTTGATAATGAGCTTTTTAATCTCTTTTATCTCTTGACTTCTTAAATAACTTTTATTAGCATAATATATCCTCTTTATCTTACTTCCCACACACAGAGAAAAATACCCCAGAGAGAATAGTGTTCATATGCATTTATTAATTATTGGGAGTTTTATTATTGCATTTCGTACACTAGGCCTTAAAAACATTAATCATGCATTATCCCATTAGAAAAGATTCTGCACACTTGCTAAGTACGTAGCACCTTACCTCCAAGAAAGCTCACTGAGCAAGAAGTTACAATTCAGCTGGAAGATGTATGAAAGAATTTAACCTGTAGTTAGTATGTTAAGGCCTTGACTAGGGATATAGCATGAGAAACTATTAGGCCTAATATCACTGTATGTTCACCAGCTTGAAGTTGGGCCCCACTAGGTGAGAAAATGTGATCTACATTGAGTTCCAGTTGTATTTAAAACCCTTCACACACAAGAGTTAAGGACCTAATAAACTGTATCGAAGAGTGCCCATTTTGTCAATATTCATCTGAAATTACTGTCAGTGTTGCCAGTACAAAAGGAATCTTTATTAAAAGGGACTTGTTTTATTCACACATAATAGATACAATGTTTTACATTACATAACTTAGTCTTTAACTTGTCCGAATGATCTCTCTCTCTTTTTTGAATAGTTCAGACATTAACTGAGAATGCTCGTGTCTCTGGCATTAATTTGGAAATCACAGCTCATGATCACATCACTTGCCTAAAACCTCAAACAGCATGCTTTTGTACTTCTTGTTTACATGGATTTTTTTGATATCATTGCTGTTCATTAGGCTGTATATACTATGATTAACATCCCTTCTCCTCAGCAATTAAGTAATTTCTCAGATGACAGAAAGTACTTTACAGGACCACCATACACTGAAAAATTAGGCTCACTTCAACAGAAGCAAGAATCTCTGTGCTAATTATCACCAGTGATAGTTATGCATAATAATTTAAAGCTTTCTAGAAAGATAGTGATGGACATTTTGCTTTCAATAACACTAATGTAAATGCATAATAATTCTTCTGGCACATCTGCAATGTGGTTCTTCCAGATTTATATCACCATAGTTAGATTGAATTTATCTAGTAGAACAGATTTCTTATAACTATCTGGATCATGAACAGCTGCCCTCAGCAGTACAGCTGACTTTAAAGCTTAGAGACCAAATCTTCCACATGTGTTCCAAGATGCAAGTTCACGGAGTTTTTTTAATGTAACCATTGTGTCTAATAAAAGATTGCTCAGTAAAATGTTCCACATTTTTCAACCTCCGCAGCTGATGAGAATCAATAGAAATGGGGACATTTATAGAAGTTAGAAATCTGACTCAAGGAATACAGTCTGAACTGATTGCCATTTTGCTCCTAAAGTATGGAATTATGAGAAAGTCATTTCTTAGTGCCAGTCATTGTTAAAATGAGATGTGATGAAAGAAACTTCTGCTTGACAGCATTAAGCCTGTGGGTAAAAAAAGTTATGTGTTTCCACATGGATTTTCTTCTTTTCTCTTTATGAAGTTTTAAATTCCACTGAAATATAAAGAAAGATGAAGCCACTCTCCTACTACTGGAATACTTTACAAAGCAATATGAGATTCTTCTTGAATTCCCTGAGTGATGCCACAGACTCAGGTAAAGAACCAGTTTATATTTTCATTTTTGTAAAGCCTTTGATATATTCCTTTGCAAGACACCACTAAGAAAAGAAGAGAAATTATGGATTGGAATGGAAAGTTAGAGAACAATGACCTTATTTGTAATGGAGTTTAGTTAAATCTGCTTATTTCAGCAACTGATGTTCAGTAGCAGGTGTGACTGTCCCATGCAAACCACTAGTCATAAGTTTCAGTGGAAGTTTACCTATGCAAGACAAGATGAACCCTACTGATTGTAATCACTGCTTCCCTCCTCTGCAATAGAAATTTGCACTGTGACACACTATACCAGTTGTTGGACACTGTCTACTACAATAAAGGTTAATTTGCAGGATGGGGTGGGCCACATCAATTTTCAGCATAGCAAAATGCTAACAGTTGACCCAACCTTGGGCTATTGTTGTTTCATCAGCAAACTGAAAAGGGAAGTAAGTCATGAGTCATAAAATGCTGTAGATGATAGAGAATTATTTAGATTAGTCAAAGCCACAGGAGTCTGGAGGGATATTAGAGTAACCTAAGAACATTAAACAAAGCAGTGCAGTGGCAGCTGAAATTCATTGCAGATAAATAAGAGATTAAGGTATTTACCTGGAAAGAAGGACAAATTATACAAAGTGGAATAGCTTCACCAAGAGAATGAAAGAAACTCCTGTGGCCTTCTCCTGTCCCCCCAGTCCTCCAGAACATGGTCGTTAGGGAACCCTGCAAGAATTATAGCTGTTTTAGGCTAAATTCCTGTTTGATATCAGGTAGATAAGGGATTCAAATTCAGACCGCTGATATTTCACTGACTGCCCTAGCAATAAGCCCTCAGATTTTGAATGATGCTTTTATACAAGAAAAGAGAAAGCATGTGGGGCAGCTGCATTATAGAGACATCAGGAAAGTGGCCACTGCTGCATTCTGGAGGGGAGTCCAGTCCATAAAAAATGCTCTCACTGAGCCCCTGAGGTGGAACAAGCAGAAGAATATCAAATTCTTGGACCCCTTCCAGGACAGCTGCAGTTCTAAGCAGAAATGCTGCAGACGTAATTGGTTATGCTTAAGCCGGCTATCTTCACAAATGCTATTCAGATAGCGCAACAACAAACAGGAGACCCAGCAGCAGATAATCAACTTAACTAAGCATCCCTTGAGATCAACTCCTTATTGAGCCAGCTGAGCCATAACAACTGCTGGGAATGAATGAAATTGATGCAATTTACTGACTTTGTTCAAACAAAGACCTCCGTGGGAAGTGATTTAAGAGACAGCTAAACTCTGCTAGAGTCATAATTAGTAAATAATAAGTTTCATTAAACATATTGATCTATGCAACTAATTCAGGATAATTAATAAAATCATATGACAGAACAAGCTCTATTTTTTCCCCAAAACATTTTATTAACTTTTGTTTTGAATTCATAATAGAAAACATTGTAGGTAAAAATAATTGGAATTCAGACATGGCTCAAATACAAAACAAAAGAAGGTGCAATATTATCACTGGAGGCATAATCTAACACAAGAAATATAATAACACCTCAAAAGAAGGATTACATGAGATTTGCAGAAGCTTCTGCTTTTCTGCTGTTCTTAACAGCCCCTCATAAACACAAATATCAAGATCCTCAGAAGATGTAAATTACTGTTGCTCCATTAAAATCAACAGAAATTTGCTGATTTATGCCAGGTGAGGATCTGGAGTATAATTTTGTGGAGATTTCAGGTGTCATGAAAAAGTAATGCCTATGTTTACATTTTAATAGTTGAGTAGCTGATCGATTGTCTTCTTCAGACACAGATTTAAGCTTATACTTCTTTCATGAAGGCTTCTGAAAGCCTTGACTATGAACATGACTATAAAGGATAGTCTACTCATATGATAGTGCCAAAGTATGTTTAATGGCAGAGCTATAAACTTCTGCACACACCTTTGGAAGGTTCCATTTCTTTAGCAAGCAGAAAATGCCAAAAAAATCCATGGTAGGGACCTTGCATTGTACTCTCCTTAGTTATACTAAGAGACTGTAAATTTTTCAAATCTTAATTGATTTGTAACAGCTGGAATATTCTCCCAAGGCAGTAGTAAAATTCCACCATAAAAACATGGAAATTTAAATATTTGGTTTTTACCAAAGTATTACTGCAAATACAACAGAGCAGGAGAATGAAATTTAAGTTCATTCTTCTTCTATTAAATGCAGTTCTTCTTTCTAAAAAGTAAGTTGGAAAAATAGCAGTTCTGAAAGACAGAACTATTTGTTGATGTATTTGTTGATAAAACTGTATGGAAGCTATATTACAAAAGAAGAAAGTTAATTCAAAAGAAGGTGTTTTAAACATTCATATGCACACCAGATTTAAGACTTCAGGTTATATGTCTGAGGTTTTTTAATTAGTTTTCTCATCATTTTTCTGCGGAGTAGATTTCTTGGCTTGTTGATTCTTGGTTTCTGACTCCCTGCTGCGAAAATAAAGGAAGCAGTTAGGGAAACAGTATGACAAAACAGTTACCACTTTATTCTTTGGGTTTTTTTTTCCCTATTATGCTATTCAAGCAGTTGAACAGATAATAACAACCATATTAGAAGTTGTAAAATATGTTCTGGGCTCCCCATTCTCACACACAAGGTTTCTAATATGTCCACCTTTGGCACCGAAATTTTATTTTGCTCCTCTTTTCCTGAAAAATCACAGTTTTTCTAGCTGTCCTAGTGTGATAGCAGAATGGAAGTCAAGATACTTCCACAACTGCAAAAAAAAAAAAAAAAAAAAAAGAACTATTACCATATTTCTTTGAACAACATGGGGACAAAGTTTAAAATATACCCATGGAAAATGAAGAGGAAAAATAATTTAGGCTTCCGCACAGAACTGGGTTTCACACAGAAGCTGCAGAGTGGTCAGAAACAGCAGTAAGGGTTATTTCAGCTTATGAAGGCCACGTGAAACACGTGCAAGTGCAGTTCAGGATACAAGTACTTGGCAAGACTGAATCTTTGTCTCTATGCTACCGATTTGCCTACATGCAGAGCCCCTAAGGTCAATTCCCAATCCCTTCCTTTTCACCACAACTCTTGTGTGTTAAGGTTGTTTATTTTCTTTTCTATTTTTTGTACTTAAATGAATCAGATACCTGTTCACTCCAAAAACTATAATCAGTTCAAACATATTTACACAAGGAAGGTCAACTGAATTCAACTCTAGACTCAAAAAGATAATGGGAAAGATATTAGGGATGAGAAATATGGGAGCAGGAGAGAAGGAGCGGCTTAAGTTGCCTTAAAGATCTATTTAATGTTGCTGGACACTCCCAAGTTATAGAAATGAATATGTATAGCTCAACATTAATTGGCACTAATTATGCCCTTAACTATGGGCTTTGGTTGACCAAGCCCTACTGAATTTTGAAATCTGCAGATTATTGAAAAAGCTTACAACTGACCCCGTATGTTTTGCTATCTATTGCTCTAGTTATGAGACAGATATTTCTTTACTTCTTTTTTCCACAGAAGAAAGAACTGTCAGAGTGGATGTGGCTGCACGCATGTAGGGGCAGAGCGTGCAGGTGAGATGCTGACGAGGTAACTCCCTTCCTTCTCTGCACGCTGAGCTGGAGCCTGGCCTCACCATCATCCAGGAAGCCAGAGATGCAAATGAGGTAGTCACAAGCATCTCGGGTAGAGCTTGCATGCCATTAAAGACTCCATTATAATACTAGAATGGCAGAGACACTCAGACTCGTTGCCCACAAAAATATTGCTGCCATGAGTAACTGGCAGACAATATTTTTACTTCTGAGGACTGTGCTTGGGGTGAAATTCCAGCTGCGCTGAAGTTCTCAGGCCACTGACTTTCAGCTCCAAAAGTTGAAGAATCAGGCTGTTACTTCCACATTTCCTCGCTTAAATCTTTTTACTACACATTAAATACTGCACTAGGGGAGCATATCCCATGTTTACAATGAATTTAATTTTTTGCTTTTTCTTTCCAAAGACACATGCTAGATGCAGCCTCAATTTTTTCCCCTTAGTATCAATTTTTTAAATATTGTGCTGTTTCTTACAAAGAAAGTCTGGTTCCTGAGTACTCCTGGGATCAACATGTTTTTCTCTCTCATTGATTTACATATCAAATTAATTAAACTAGAGTATTAAGCCTCGCACTAGCTGGTATGAACATATTGTTGCAGGTAAAAGCAGAATTGTTTTGACTTACAAGCAGAGCCAGTAGCTGATTTCAACAAAACCATTTAAAAAAAAACAATTATCATTCACTCCCTTTCCCCCCATGGCCATACAAACAGTTGATTCAGGACAGCTGATGAGGCAGAAATCTTTAGTACTGGGAATGGGAAATCGGAACAAGCAGCAGGGAACCAAGAGATGGTAAGCGCTTTAAAATGCTAAGGAAAAAGTAAACTGATTTTTACAGCTCACTCTAGTCCTACTTAAAAATATCTGGAAGAGAGACCTTGATTTTTGCAGGTACTGAACAGTTTGAAAATTGATTCCTTGTGGCATCTAGTAGGTTAGACTTTTTTAGTGTGCCCTCCTCTACCATACATTTTCAAATGGTCTTACTGTCTCACATTGCATGGTTCTTGTCAGAAGGATTTAGTGTTGCTCCTCAGTTTTCCCTGCCCTTTAAAATTACTGAGTCAAAAATGCAAAAACTATACATTTGTAAAAAGCCTAGATGAGTAAAAGAACACTCTGAACAGTAGTTACTGGTATTTGGGTTGGTTGATCCGCTTTTGATTGAAAAAATACAAAATCTTACCTTTTCTACAGACATTGTAGCAATCTGTTTCAGTAACGAAGTTATTGGCATTTCCACCACAGCCGGTATATTTGAACTCCTTACATGTTTTGCTCTTGCTGTCATAATAATAGCGAGACACAGAAGAAGAACACAATCCTTCATCCTTTGGGCTATAGCATAACAACGGACCAGCTAAAAAAAAAAGCAGGGAGAGAGAGAGAAGATTTAGGTAATCTCTGTGTCTGGCTTCTTAAAATCTACCCTACAGCAAATTTTGCAGATAAACAGCTCTTGTTCCCATTGAAATACCTTGACTGTTACCAATGACTTCAGAGACTTGCTACATCTTATTCTCTTCAGTTATGAATTCGCAGACAGCAACAGACAGTCCCCAAAATAATATTACTAGTGCACAAGTGAAATTCAGCAGCTTTCACCACGTGTGGTGCTATATGTTTGACAGCTGAGATGTTCAAACAATCTGGACCAAAGTCCAGTTCCATATATGTAGGAATATAATAATGATTCCAATGGAACTACCTCTGTAGATGATAGAGGTAGTATTTTATTTATTCTTTCTATGCAAATCCTGTCTATAAATAAATCTCTTGCAGCAAAAACTGCAAAACCCACCATTTTCCTCACAAGAATCATTTTACCTTTTGTCTCAACAAAATTTTACTTTTGATGCTAGAAACCTTTTACCAGTTTATTACATGTGCAAGAAGGAAACTAAAAATAATTTAGCTTTCACCTAAGAAAATGTTGCCAATCTGTCATCCACCAAAAATAACTTGTCTCATTAAGCACTAATAAAGCTCAGGCAGTGATAGTTCTGGTACATTCTGGTAGCCCTCTCTTCAAAGACAATATCTTGCACTGGATATTAATCTGGTGTTTATGACAATGTTTAGATATTCTCCCCTGCTTGCAGTTCCTATCTCTCTTCTTTATACAGTTCGTACAGAGAGACAGTGAAGAGTCACTTCAGATGAGGCAAAGAACTTTTATCAGGAGTTGAACTGACAAGTGTCAGAAACCCAAGCAACCTAACAACATCGCTCGCTCAGTCTTGAAATTTAGAAAGGCACTCTCCACTTTATATTATTTCACTTCCCTGAACATGACAGCCACAATATCTCATACATCTGCCTCAACACAATGCATGACCTTATCTCCCTTCAGATTATGCATGTACACTTCTTTAGAAGTCAAGAGATTGGTCGGGTGTAGCTGTGGGCATATTTAAGGTCACAATATTAAATTAACACAGTATTTTTGCTCTTTCAGTAACAGACAGCTGAGACAAGCAACACATGAAAGTCTGCAGACAATATAAACATCTGTTTCACAGAAATCTTCAAAAATACCACTGTAAGGGTATCCAGAGGAAAATATCAAATAAAATATCATCTTCATATCACTTTCAAACCATCTATTTTATTAAAAACTTGGAACAACCATTACTTTTCTCTGGCAGACAGTGGTCCACACAAGACTGCACATTCTTGAAGTTGTTGTCATTTCCATAACAGCCACCATAGATGAACTCCTCACACCTCATCGAGCTCAAATTAAAGGCATATCTTCTGAGATGACTTCTGCAAGGTCCCCCGTCAGCCTCCATCCGGCAGAATTTAGGCACTTCTGCAACAAAAAGAATTTCGCCCTCAGTATAATCCACCCTTCACGCACCCCATACTAAACAACATGGTAGGTTACATAAAGTGTTAATATTCTGGTCGTACACAAGGCTCAACTTGTCCAGCTGCCTCCGTTCTTTAACAAAGTGGGATAAGGTATACGGGGAGAATCCAATGCATTATTAATTAGCAACTAGTTATAATATTAAATTTAAAAGTTAACACATAAATCCCCCATGCCTCCTCTAATACGACTCTCTGCGTAGGCTTGAAAGCAGCGAGGCAGCTACCGCAAGCAGGGGGTAGAGGAGCCCCTCGAGCAGCGCAGCCTCCCCAGGCTCTCGCAGGCCCCCCGGCTGCCCCCCGGCCCGCTGCGCGCCCGGGGGGAGGACAGCCCCCCGCTGCGGACCGCGGCGCACGGCGGGGCCGGGCGGCGGCGGGAGCCCGGGGGCGCCCCGTCGGCGCTGGCCCCCGGGGGCGCGCGGCAGGGCCGGGCCCGGACTCACTCTTGATGGTCCAGCAGGTCTTCTCGCAGTCGTCGGCGGTGAGGAAGTTGTTGGCGTTGCCCAGGCAGCCCCCGTAGCTGAACTCCTGGCACGTCTGCGTGTACCTGTCGTAGTACCAGCGCGGCACCAGGGCGCGGCAGGGGCCGTCGTCGTGGGGCAGCAGGCAGGCGCGCTCCTTCTCTGCGGGAGACACAAGCGCCGGGGCTGAGGCCACCGCGGCCCCGGCCCCGCGCAGCCGCCCGCGGGGGCCCGCGCAGCGCCCGCTCCTACCTGTGAGGGGGCGCGGGGCCAGGGCCGCGCAGGCCAGCGGCAGCAGCAGCGCGGGCAGCGGGAGGCGGCCGGCGGCCATGTCGCGGCGGCGGCGGGCGCTGGGGCAGGCGGCGGGGTCCCGGGAGCGGGCGGCGCTGCCCGGCCCGACGGGAGCGCTTTATATGCGCCGAGACGGCTTGCCCGGGCCGCCTCCCTCCTTGCGCATGTGGTGGGAGGAGAAGGTCTGATTCAGCGGGGCCGCAGTCCCCGCTGACCCGGCCGTCACCCGGGCGCGGCAGGCTGCGCGCCCGCGGAGCACCCCCGCCGCCGCGGACCCGTCACCCGGGCGCGGCAGGCTGCGCGCCCGCGGAGCACCCCCGCCGCCGGTCCGCGGCGCCCCGCGGGCGGCCCCGAGCGCTGGTGCCCGTCGGGCTGTGCCGCTCCGTCCCGGCCGGCGGGGGCTGGCGGGGCTCCCTCCCCCCCCCCCCCCCCGGTCGCATTACGGGATGACAGTCGAAGAGCGTTTCCTGTTAATCACGGAGAAATCCGGGACGGGGCGTCAGCGAAAGTCCTCTGTCCCCTCTGCCGCGGCCCCGCGGAGGCTGCTGCTGGTCTGCAGCCTCCGGAGACAGGGGGCGGCAGGACCCCGTGCACCAAACACGGCACCGTTGGCAGGTCGTAATCAAGTCGGGTCAGGCACAGGCCACTTAGCAGGTACCACTAGAGATAACACTAATTAACCCGGGTTATTAGTTTAATAACACTATGTATAACACTAATGAAAGCCAGGGTACTGTCAGTGGGCTTGGATTCCTGGAAACCCCGAGGGACTGAACGGATGAAACTTCTGAATAGCTCAAAGAGAGCTGGATTTCAGGAAATATCATGATTTTGTTTATTCTGTAGACTTTCAACACTGCCAGGCAATCCACTGTGATTTGGGGGAGGAGGGCTGAACAGTGAGCAGCATGCTTTCCCTGTCTAATCTATTAGAGCTATTACATTAATTAATGTTTACTCCAGGTTAAATACAGTAACAGAGATAAGAGTAACTGCAAATTGGGCACCCAGCTCTCTGTAGATAACAATAAACTAATCTGATCCCCTATTGTTCTCCTCCACTCCCTTTACAGGGAGTTGGACTTCAATCCTTCAGGCAGCCACTGCCATTGATGTGATTGCATTACAGTCCCATGGAAATCTGTGGCCTGCAGAAAAGAAGCCACAGTCTGTACAGGCTCTAAGAAGGAGGAACTTCCTAGCATCCTAATTTCTTTCAGGAATTGACTTTCTCTATACTTTTCTATATTATTCTATATTTTTCTTATATATCGTGGGAGATTCTGACCAGATTTTATGTTCCATAAAGGCAAGAAAGAGGAGCAAACTTCTATAAAACCCTATGAACTAGATAGCTTCTAGGGGGATATGAATAGCACCTTCACCCCTCTCTTTCCCAAAAGTTCCTTTTTCAGAATCTCAAATTGACAAAGGATAAGTGAGTGTCTTAGTGACAGAAACCAAACCCTGGTACAATTTGAGGTATCACCACAGGACGAATCTGCCAGGATTTATAGTCTTATTGCTACAACTGTTAATAACAGATGTCCTCATTTTTTTAGTGGTTTTGTTAGGCTTATTAAGCACAGTGGCTGTAATACAGCTTAGGTCCCTCCAGTAGAAAAAAACACATTTTTAATTTGCAGAAAAATCAAAATGCCATCTCTCTAATATTAAGAAAGTCTCAGGTGATTTTAATATGACTAGGCTGATGTCCTTTACCATTCATCGGATTTTGTTAGAATTGCAAAGAAAGGCATTCAAATATCATTTTAAGCAAAAGCAGCAAAATGAATGCAGTCACGCAGATGTCAACTTCCATTTTCTCTGTACACACACATACAAATCAAAGTCTGAACTAAACATAGCTATCCATCAATACTACGGCACAATGCAAAATATTTACTTAGCTGCTGCTTTGCTATAACAGCAATGAACTTCACTTAGAATATGTAAGTATTTGTAAAAATATCTGAAATAGTGTAATAGTTAACATCACAAGTGGTCATTTGGCTTAAAGTATTACAGGCTGTTGGGAAAAAGTCCTTTATCAACTGCAGTCAGCAGAGTTAGACATGTCAGTAATGTTCTGACTCCCTTCTAGATTATCAGTACCAAGCTGCTGTTGTCCTTCCCATCCTCACAGCGCTCTATGTATCACCCTCGGGTCACTGTGGCCCCACATACCCCCATCTCACCCATGTCCTCTGCCTCTCTACACTGCAGTATTTCCCCTCCCAGCAGCAGCCCCTGCTGCCCCGCTGCCCCTTGCGCCCTGCCATCCCTTCCACGCAGCGCTCATGGCAGCCACGGGCCCAGGTACTGGTCTGCAGCACGGGCAAAGGCCGCGCTGATCAGCCACCAGCTGGTTCCAGCTGTTTTGACTGGCCCGAGGACCAACAGCTGGCGGGGTTTGGGGGTGCAGCTGTCAGTGTAGTTTGTGGTGGTGTAGAAATTGGATACCAACAGCTAGGGGGTGCGGGGAGATAAAAGCTGGAGGGGCGGGAACAGGAACTGTTTTTAGTGAACTGGCTAAAACAAAACAAAGACAAACCCCAAGAACACTGTAGGAGCAGCACAGGAGGAGAAAGGGCTAAATCTTAGTGCACCACTGGCAGCTGCTTACATCTGATGGGTAGGGAGAGGAGGAGGAGAAAGGAGGGTCTATATGGATATAGCCCGAGGTTGAAGGAGAAGGGACTGCCTGCCTTTGAAGTGCCAGAAGGACAAAAGGACGCACTCACGCAGGCCTGTTTTAAGGGTTGCTCCAGGCCTGCAGCTTTGCTCAGTGTAAAGGGATGTGGCTGTGTGGCTGCTGCCTCCTGGTTTGGTATGAAAGTGACTGTCAGGATCAGAGACGCCAAGTGCTGTACAAACATGCATGGAGGAAGGCCCACACATGGGCCCTGTTCCAGAGCTTTTAGCCTCTTATTTGGGATCTTAGACCTCAAAAGTACATGCAGTAAACCATGGAAATCACAGGAGAATTTCTTAGTTCTTTCTTGTGTTTTCTGAATCCATCACTTCTCTTACAGAGTGTCCCGTTCTCAGCACCCGTCATAACTCCATGAGTCCAGAGATACTCTGCACAGGCTGGGCATGGCAGCCCTCTCACGCAAAGCTGCAACTCTAATTTACAGATATACCTATCAAAGAAAGTCGGCTGTATCTGCCATTAATGGGCCTGGCTGGCTGCCTGGATGCTTGACCTGAAAGCGGTTCCTTCCCCTCTCTGCCTTTTAGTCCAGTCCCTTCACAGTTTTACTGCATAAGTATCGGGAACGTGTCTGAGCAAAACACCTACTGCTGCATTAGCCCAGCACACTGTGCGAGAAGGTTCTGGTCCATGAGCATGGATCCCAGGAGCTCTGGTTATACATGTGAAGAAGAACCATTGTGAGGGAAAGGGGGGGCAGAAGAAGGCGACAGGGGAGGAAAGACTTAAGTGCTGGGCCAAAGCACTCGGCTGAGCTCGCTGCATTGTCCCTGCAGCAGCCGGGGGCGAAGAGGGAGTGGAGGGGAGAGGCGGCTCAGCGCCCCAGAGCCCCCCAGCTCAGCGCCGTGCCTGCAGGCTGCAGCCGGGCAATGCGGGGGCCGGGCCGGGGCCGCCCAAGCCCTGCCCGTGCTCGCAGGGCCCCCGGGAGCGTCCCGGCGCCCCGGGAGCGGGGCCAGGGGTCGGGCGGCTGCGGTTAATCCGGTTAGGGGGGATTACCGCGGCGGTTTAAAGGCCGGAGCGGCGTGGAGAAGGGGTGCCAGCAGAGGAAGCCGCCGCCGCGGGGGAGCGGGGCAGCCCGGACGGCACCGTGTGAGTGAGCGCGAGCCCGGGGGCGGGGGCCGCCGTCCCGCCGTCCGTCCGGGGGCTCCGCGCCTCGGCGCCCTCCTTGCCCAGAGGTAACCTTTTGTCCTCCCTCCTTCCTTCTCTCCCTCCCTCCCGCCGCGCTTCGGCAGTGTAGACGATGCCAGCGATCAACATAGAGGATCTGAGCGAGAAGGATAAACTGAAAATGGAAGTGGAGCAGCTCCGGAAAGAAGTGAAGCTGGAAAGGCAGCCGGTGAGTGACGGCGGCGCACGGGCCCGCGGCCGCCCGCCCGCCCGGTGCGGCTCGCTCGGGGGCTGCGGCCGGAGCGGGGAGAAGCCGGGTCCCCCCCCCGGGGCTGCGGGGGCCGCGGAGGGGCAGCGGGGGCACGTCGAGCCGCGCGGCGGGGCGAGGCGCGCCGGCGCAGCGCGGAGCCCGGCCGGGCGCAGCCGAGGAGCCCGGTGCCCGCGGCGGCGTGGGAGAGACACGGGCAGCGGGTTTTCGGCAGCGGCTTTGCACGCACCCCGGGCGCGGAGAGCCTCCGCTATTTTCAGACGAGCGCCCGGCCGACACGCAGTTTGCGCCGACGGTCCCTGCCGCCCCCTTTGCGGCGCTGGTGAAATAGCCGCGCGCGCTCGCACCGCGAGGGAGTGCGGGTCCCGGTCGAGGGGTGGCGAGGGGCGGAGGGGCGCTGCCCGGCGCGTCGAGGTTTCTGCTGGGTGCCGGGGCGGCGGCGGGGCAGAGCCGGGCCGAGCTGCCCCCGGGACAGGCACCCCGGCCGCCTGGCCGTGGTCGCCGGGGATTTGGAGAGAAAACGTGCATTTCGGGCCCCGGAGCAGCGGCTTGACGTGCTGGCTCCCGGGACGCCAAAGAGAGAGAAATTTGGGCGGCAGCGCGACCCGGAGGGGGGCTAGCTGCCCTGGGCCAGGCCCCAGGATAAAACTCTTATTAAATTGCATGCTAGCAGAAACGAAGACTACATCTAAATGACCACTTCTATTTAGGACTATAAATGCGCTTATGTAATGGTATCAGTGGAGCTACTCATGTGAATTACATTCTTCAGATTCAAAGTTTGCAGGTCTAGGAATTTAAACCAGAAAATAACAATGCCACAGTTATGTTTTACTTAAAGATCAGTGATGTATAATGGTATGGGCCAAAGCTCCAGCAGTACTGATAGCCAGACACTGTCTAAGCACTATAGGCATTTAGATCATCCCTCAGAGTCCCCACGCAACTGAAATACACTCTGCAGGATACATAGATTTCGATTTTCCTTAGGAAAAAAATAAAAAAAATAAACTCTTGCCTAAATATTCTGAATAAACCAAAAGGCCGACCTTTTTAGGGAAATCGATATTTTGGAATCATTTGTAGTAAAGCACAAACAACATTCTCAATTTTACCATTGCACTATATAACAGTTTCACTGTATGAGAATGAAGTTTGGGTTTTAGATGTCACAGTTCCCCAGTATCTGTATAGTTGTTATGAATACATGGAAATTCAGATTCCACGCTTCTGTTCTTGACAAAAATATAAATGTTTAGCCAAAGTCTTCCTGACCCCTTTCTCCTGCATCCTACACATTTACAGCACAATGAGGAAATGTCCTTTTAAATAGTTTTTTAAATTAATAAAAATATCCAGATGGGTATATAAGCAGACTTTTTTCGTTATGCATGAAAAAGATACTGAAAGTGTTGACTGAAGTAAAAGAAAGCCCAGTCCTGCATATACTCAGGAGCACAACTTACCTATAGCAAAAAGTGCCCCAGTTTGAATTAACAGGTTGGCTAAGAGTAGAAGAACAAGGCATATGTGTAATAGGATTTGCAGGTCCAAATTCTTCTCTGCTGTGTGATAGATATAGGTAGTCAGATCTTATTTGATGCACCTTTCAGTTAGGAATTAACTTAGAGTTCTTTCTAATGGCTTAAGGCATAACTTTTCACAGGCCATGGTCTGTTGGCCTCTCATAGAGCAGGTAAATTCATTGATTCTCATTATAATTATACCTAAAGAGTAAAATACAACTAACAAAGAAAACCAGGGGCCTTAAATTAGAAATAATAGCCATCTTCCAACCAGGTCAACAGATGGTTCCTTCTGCTGACTCTGCTTTACTGTGTCTCTGCAGGTATTATTAAACATGAAGGGAGGAGGTGGGGAAAGAGCTGGGAACACGTCCTCACACATTTCAGATATTTGAGCATCAAAGGACAGATTCTGCTACCTTAGGGAAGAGAAATGAGATGTGATTGATTAGGGATCTCCGGGAGTCTGTGGATCTGCTTGTCGGTCCTCATTCTCCACAAATAGTGTTACAACACTTGCATTCCCATTTCAGATAATGCAAACTAAACCCATTTCTCCACTCATGGGGTTTTGTGGAGAAGCACATCATTGCTATTTTGCTATGAATGTCATGCAAGATACCATCCATATTATATTTTTTCATAACACAATAGGATATTTTATTAACCATTGTTTGAAGTAACCCCAGGTAACCTGTAAGTAAATTGTCTTTTCCATTTAATTCTTTACTCCCATTCAGCACATAGTTGCTACTGTATAACTACATGGAGACAATTTCTATCACCTCAGTGAAAAATCATTATTGAATGTTTTCTTTGGGAAAGACACAAAGTTATACTTATTTGGAAAACAGATACCACACTGTTGATTGAAATTTTACTGATCCTGAAGCAGGATGTCATGATGGTATTGAGGGGGAATTTTTGTGATCCTCAGTTTAATATAACTATATTGGTTAATTTAAAAAAAAAAATGGAAAATTACCTGCCTAGCAACTGCTGTTTCACATGGCATATAAATTTCCGGTGATATTCACACATCCTGTGAATATCAGTCTCTGAAAAAGTGTTATCTTAAGGAAGCTGAGTGTATAGATGCCTAGTGCTTGCCATGTGGTCAGATCGTTTATATTTAATGGGAAGGTAAATAAGAGGGGGGGGGGAGTATGAATTAACTATTTTGCTATTCTGATGTGCAACATAAGTTGTGGGTATAATGCAGAAACTTCTTTGTTCCTTCACTCAAGGTGTCCAAGTGCTCCGAAGAGATCAAGAATTACATCGAAGAGAGGTCCGGTGAGGACCCCCTGGTGAAGGGTGTTCCCGAGGAAAAGAATCCCTTCAAGGAGAAAGGCGGCTGCGTCATTGCATGAGAAAATAAACCCATCTGCAACTGGAGCAGACAGTGTTGTACCTTTAGTGAGTCACTAGCGTGTCCTCAGTTCCGCTGGTCCTTGTTGAACAAGTACAGGAGCGGATTTTTTTTTCTTAAAAAAAAAGAGGAAAAATCTTAAAGCAGATGAGGCCCTCGTGGGTCGCTCCCTAGGGTATGGCTGTATCCTGCTCTCCGACATCGCTGTGTTCCTCCTCCCGCAGCAGGGACAGGCCCTTTCGCTTCGTGCCACGCTAACGCCGTTCGCTTTCATCGTCTGTTTATCGGTTGCTTCTTGGCTGTTACTTGGAATTAAAGAAACCTGCCTGTAACCCGAGCGCCTGGGCACCTGCTTGCTGCGCGGGAGAGAGGCCGGAGTGGGGGCGGCGCGGCGCGGCGGGGGCGCGGGGCAGCGGCAGGGCGCGGGGCGGTCCCGAAACGCCCCCGCGCGGGCGGAGCGCGGCGCGGCGCGGCGCGGCGCGGAGCGGGCGGCCATGGCGCTGCTGGCGGGGCGCAGGCGGGCCCGGGCGCTGCTGGCCGGGGCGCTGCGCGGCGGCGGCGGGCGGCGGGCCGGAGCGCGCGTGGCCGAGACGCCGCAGCACGGCGCTTTGCGGGCGGCCCTCCGCAAGGTACCGCGGGGCGGCCCGGGCGGGACCGCGGCGCGGGGGAGCGCCGCCGCGCAGCGGGGCGGCCCGGGCAGCGCGGCCTCGCGGCGGCAGCGGCGGCGGGTATGCGGAGAGGTTGAGCGGAAAAGACGTTTCAGTTTCTGCTTGTCACGTCGTAAGCGGCAGCCTGGCGGGCGGCGCTGCCTGGCCGCCTCTGGGCCGCCGCTGCGCGGGTCTGGGAAGTCCTGAACGCCTCCAGAGGTCTTCAAAACTTTGGTCTGTCAGTGCCTGAAACCAAGCCTTGTGCTGGCCCTGCTCACCACGTGGAATAGCGACGTGGAAAAACGCTGTTCGGCTGTGTTGGAGCAGGCTGGGCGGGTGGATTGAGTCCCGCACGGTGACATGAGGTGTGCGGAGAAAGTGTCCCAAAGCCTGTCCCGGGTGTGTCCGGGGTGACGGGACCTCCCCCCGAGCTGCTGCTAAAGGCGGGGGCAATTCCTGGTTTTTCTGGATGCAAAGCCCGAGAAAAGGCAGAATAGAGCCACTTTGTCACCGTGGTGTTTCTAGGACAGGAGTAATAGACAATTCCTGTAAAACTAAATCCCCCCTCGGGAGAAATGGAGACATTTCTGGTAAGGTAACATGCAAATTGAATACCAAATGACAATCTGGTGTTGGTGAACCCTGTATATTCCTAATGGTGAGGTCCATGTAACCTGTAAAAGGCTGTGATAAAATTAAGCACATCTGTCAAAACTACATAATTTTTTTTGTTGTTTGTTTGTTTTTGGTGGCAGGAAGCCATGTGGGTAATGGAGTATGCTTGGGGGTGGAAAAGCTGTGGAGGAAAAAAGCCATGGGTATGAGAAATTCACCTTTAAACTATGGACTGATGAGTAAAGTGCTGAAGTTCAGGACTTAATATAAGGAGCAAACAGCATTATCGTGGCAGTTGTACACAAACAAGCAAAATAGAAACAAACATTCAAAGGTAGGCTTCCAAAGTGTAAGGCACTGTCCCTGATTTGACTATAGATAAACTTAAAAGTCCTAGTTAGTGTTGCATTGCTTTTAGGTGTAGGATTATGTATCTGTAGCTTTCTAAAATCAGGACGTATTGGGTTGCTGAATGTTAGTTCATTCACCTGACTTTGGCCTTGTGCTGTCATAGCTTTGATAGATGCTTTTTAAAATTATTTTAGAATTACTTTGAAATTACTCTTATATTTTCCTGGATAAGTTTAACTTTCCCAAATTTCCTATCTTTCCCAGTTCACTGTGGAGAAAAGATAATAGAGCAACTTCTGATTCATGTGGTTTTTATTTTCCTTCTGTTTTTTTGGAATTAGCTTTCATACTTCCAGTATTAAAACAGGATATCCCAAGGGCCATTTAATTAAACAAGATTTTTATGAATAAAAGGCCTCTTATCCTTGAACTTCGCAATTGTGTGTTCTTTTTGTGTATTTTAAGAAGGAACCTGAGCAATAAGGAAAAGATTTGTGTTGTGACTAGCCTGTTTCCCAAAAAATTAATTTAATTAGTCTAAATTTCTGGACCTTCTGAAAAGCAGGAATAAGCTGACATAGAAAGGATCAGTAGGAGAAGCTGGAAATGAATCCCCATCTCTCACCTGGATTAGCAGCAAAGGATTTCATGGCTAATACCATGGTGTCAGGTTTGTGCTGATCCGTTCTGTGGAGGGAACATTTGCCCTCCGTGTCTGCGAAAGTCTTACGTCTGCTAAATTTATTCCCTTCGCATGCTTGCTGTTACTCACTAAGGCGCAGCGCTGTGTTTGGTGGTATACGGGGACCCACGGCCTCCTGCCTCCGTCTGTGCCTGTGCCACAGAGCCTGTCCCAGTTCCTGTGAGTTTTCCATGTGCATGAGGAACAGAAGATACCGCTGGTAATTACACTTTACAACTGCATAACTTAAAAGCAATGTCATTCCCAAATGCAGAGGGTAAAGGCAGACCTTTAGTGAAGGCAGTAGTCTACATCTGAGATTTTTAAAGCTCCTATTCTGTCACAAAACAGTGTGTGTCTTAATCTAGCTGTATCCCGGGTTTTGTAGTTGAGTATTTACTGAGGAATCAAACAAAAGGCAGGGGGAAGGGGCTGTATTAGCATCTGCCAGGGCTGTGTATGCTGCCCTGTTATGTGACACAAACATGCTGACTTTTTTTCCCTGTTCTGATTTGGGCTGTGTCCTTTCTTTGCTCAAGTGCAGCTAATGGTATGTTCTGACATTCTGGGTTTAGTGAGGATAACCGCATTAAAGACTAAGCAGGATGCTGATGCTACAGTTACACATAAATACCTGTGATGAATATATTGTAGAAGAAATTATAGTAAGCAAGATAAAAAACATTTCATCCTTGTCCTGTATTTTGCAAAATGCTTATATAGCACTTATTTCAGACTCTACTTGATTATGTATTTTAAAAAAATGTAATGAATTTTTCTCAAATCCCAGCTAATGTTATTGTTCACCCCAAAGCTTCTAGCAATCACTGTTTATTTTGGCTTAAGTTAAACCTGTCTCCAATGCATTTAAGATAAACTGAAAAATAAACTCTTTGGGAGAGAATGACTACTCAGGATCTGTAACCCATTTTAAATGTAACTGTTATTTAATTTGAGGCACTCTTTCCACTGGATAAATCTAAATGCAACTACCAGAGAAATTGGAGAAATAAGCAAAGTAATTCCATTAACAATGAACTCTTATTTTTTGTCTCCATACATTCTATTTTTTTAATCTATTAATTTAGAGTATTTTAAATGGTCTGTACTTTTCCAATTGTTCTGAGCAGGATGAGGAGGAGACTCCTATAATTCCAGGGAGCTGTTTTTAGCAAGGGCATTGAAATAAACTTGTTGAGTGGTTTCCTTTACAACTTTATAGGTCACCACCCTTCCTCTTGGAAATCAAAAATGTAACTTTTTCTTAACTTGTTGAACAGTGCTTGCAGCGCACTGGCATCCTGCAACTTGTTGCAGTAATTAGCTTATAGTATTACTTGCTTGCAGAGAAAAGATTTAACCTACTGTGTGTGTGTGCATAGCTGTAAGCATATGCATTTATATTGTATTTACTGTCAATTTTTCTTTCCTCTGGCATTAGTAGTAAGAAGCTTTGGGAAATAGGTTTGAAATGTGTTGGCACATATTCTGCTGGAGCTGCATCTGATATAAATGAGATTAGTTGCGATGACTTGCTCTAGTTAGTGTGTTACATCTCTGTAGGCTAAAGGCAATTCCTGTGAAAGTGAGACTCCACCAAAGGACACTACCTTATTTGCCGCTCTTGGTTTGTATGTCAGAGCTAACTTGTTGACAGTGTCATAAGTTTTCTGCTTATTAATAGATGAATCTTTACAAGAATTAAAGCTCCTGTGTATTAAAGCATGCAGAATCTTAATTAAACAGAGATTCACTATAACTTTCCAGTAAAATCACTGTGAATTCTCTGTCAGAAGAATATGACTCTTTTTGACCTTCTGCAGAATACTGAAGGGTGATGGCTGTTGTCACTGGAGCACCTTGGATGGAGTTAGATTTTTTAACTTTGTAGCAAAGTATAAAAGTAGCAACAGAATAGCAAACTGACTGCTGGTGTTATAAATAAATCTCCTGAAAGCAAGTTTCTCACTAAACTGAGAGACAAGGAGAGAGGAAAGACAGCAGAAGCTGCAAAATATGTGACTTGGATCTGTATTTTTAAAACATTTATCATATACCTGAAGTAATTTTCAGGAAGGAGACATTTAAAAAAAACTGTCATTAATAGGCCTCACAGATTTTGCACTGTCTTTCTATCTAAGGGAACAAATTGTATTCCCAGATTCTGGGGTATTTGCAGTGGCCTTTGTCATCTGACTTATGTTTGACAGAAACATCATATAAACATTTTGGGGGCAGATTTCTGATATAGAAATGGTATAGATAAACACAGCAATTTCCTTTACTACTGCCAAAAAATCTTGGCAGTAATTTAACAGAGAGGAAACTTCCAAAATTGATATTGTTGTTATTGGAAGAGCTAGCAGGGATATACCAGTGTAATAAAGGATGCATCCAGTGCATCCATACCAAAGAGTTGCTTTTAAACCAGAATTTAGGAATGTGGGAGAGAAAAAATGAACTTTAGCACAATCAAGCAAGCTTTGAAGAAAGTTTTTTCTGATTATAAGAAAAATGTCATTTAACATAGAAATGCTTCATTATGTAGCAAAAATGCAGTAATGGCAATTTTATAAGCAGAATTGTTTCTTATTTGTTGCTCAGTGTCAGAGTAGTTTGCATACATCTGAGATTCCAGTTGCTGTATCCAAACACTGGATTTTTTGCCCAATTATTCATGTCAGAACATGTTTCCACTGCATTTAGTTACACTCCTCAATGAACATCTTCAGGCAGGAGAATTGGGCCTAAGAGATATATCTGTGGTTCAGGTCTAGCTACTATACTGCTTTTTAAATGTCACACCTGATTGGATTAGACAACATATGTGTGCACTTGTGACAACTAAAATTGTATCTTAATAAGCAGTTTACAACTGTGCAAATGTCTGTGATGATTACAGATTTTGGTATGAGAGCTCAGAAAATGTAACTTTGCTTACATCACTTTAGATCATGTTTGCATGGAAATGTGACATCAAATCTTTCCTTCTGCCCCCAGGCACACAGTGATCCATGTTACAGTTCCCAGCCAGTTGTCACTGTAGTCTTAAAGATATCCTGTCTTTCAGCTTACTTTGTTCAAGACTTTGGCTTTCTGTGAGATTTTTTTTTTTTTTCCCCCATTTGAGCTCATAGGGAGCTTGAAAGCCTACATCTAGCTCCAGTCCCTGAAGATCAAGCTTGATAGATGAACACTGATAGGAGACCTTCAAAATACTTAGTGTGCTTCTTAAAATTATTTTCTGTCACACAGCTGGGCTTGTGTATACATAGAACGGTTGTTACATTTTCGGTGTATTTAAGAACTGAAGATTCCTGGTTACTAAAGCTGCTAAGACCAAATGCTACCTAAGCTATATGTTCCCTGAGATTGTTTTTAGTAATTACTTTTTAACTGGTCACAAGAAATTAGAGCATTAGTTTCTCTACAAAAATAAGTCAAGTTTAATAATTATAAGTATTTCCAGAAATGCCATTATATCTGCAATTTGCCATGTTATTTACTGCAGTCTTCAAAATACAGCATGTAAACTTGAGACTGGGCAAACTAGTACAGGCAGCAGAATGCACTAATCATGCTGCGTCACTAAAAGTGCCAGAAATGTCTGAAACGATGAGATCTCTCTGATACCGCTGCAGAACAAGCTCCTCACAGCTGCTGCGAGATTTTTTCCATTGTTGTGAGCCCTTCTCCCCTGCTGGCACCCTCACGCCTCCCCCAAGCTTGCTGATGGATGAGAAACTGAATTGGAGAAGTGCTCTACCACATGTGTGAGAGTGGAGCTCCTGTACAGGCGTGAGGGTGCTTCTGCTATTCTGATTGCATTTTCAAAGACATGGTGGGGGGGACTGGAAAGAAAATTATAAACAGCTCCCTGTTATTCTTGAGAAGAAACCAGCCATTTCCAGGGGAAGTTGATAAAAACCTGGAGAAAAATCACCATGCTCAAAGAGAAATGTGAAGCTTGTTATTTCAGCTTAGCTTTCTCTCAACTCCTGGTGTCCCGTTTCCCCCCCCCCCCAAATATAAATGGAGAATAGAAGGAACTAAAGCATACTGAATTTAAAAATGTTTCCTGTGATGCTGGAGCAATAAGTAGGTAGATCTTGGTAAGCTTCTTGTGGTTGAGATGACAGTCCAAATCTTTAACTAGTGATTCAGTATTGCAAACTAATAGAGCTTTCAGTGAGGTCTCTGTCAACTGTATTAATCTTTGAGGGTACCTCAAACTTACCAGGTACTTGGCTGATATGGTGATGAGCATGGTTTAAGTACCAGCAAATACATAAAATGGCATAAGCTGCGAGTTTGTGATGGCTTCCCATCTGTAGTTTAGCACATGCAGAGCCATGATTTGGATAGCTCTAGAGAATATTGTTCTGCCTCTTAGTGATGAGAGACAAAGAAAAGGTGAAGGCAATAACTGCATTAAGATGAGTTCCTAGAAATGAATATTTTCTCTTTTATCTAAAGGATTCAGTCATGATCTGGGCCTCTTGGGTGCAGTCAGTAAGCTATGTCTTATATGCAAGACTACCTCTCTGGGTGTAGTAGTGCACCTCTCCCTGTCTGAATGCAGCCCACTCGTGGGCTACAGGAAACCCTGGTTGCCGCTTGTGATCCTGGCTGGTGGGAAAGTACCGTGAACACCTGGAACCTCTGCTAACAGATCTCCTGAAGGAAGTCTGTCAGTCCTAATGAACCATATACCACAGCCAGCACTTGAAAAGCATTGCTTAAAACAGCCATCCTCTCCAACTATTACCCAGTATTGAAATTCCACCTCCACCCAGGTACTGCATTTGGTGCTGTGCCCAGTGACAGGGAACATTGTGGGTGGCGAAGAGGGATGAACTCCTGAGGCACAAACATTTGAAGTTGGATACTGTCAAACAATTTCATGAAGTCAAATTCATTCCTAATACCTTGCAGTGGAGAGGTGGCCTGGGATGGTGTGGCTCACAGTGTGATAGCTTGTTTTGCTCCTTTTGGGATGTAACCCAAAGGCAAAAGCAGACTCTAAACTGTAATATCCAGACCTCTGGTGGGCTTTACATTGTACCTCAGAAAATATGAGTCGGGGGGACAAAAATGCCACAGTTGTGTAGGTAATACATTGCTTTCATAACTGCATACAAGTAGCAACAACTGCCAGCCACCCTAAAGACTTGTCTGAGATCAGCACCTAGACTGACTTGATCTGAAGCAGAAATTTTTGCTCCCATGGGATTGCCTCACTTTGAATGCATTTGCCCTCAAATTGTAGGAATAACCATACCCTTGTTCTCACCAATTCTGGTTTCACTGTACTCTAGGCTGGAAAAAATGTCTTTACATATTGTGTTGTGAAAACAGTGTGGTTTGTACTCATTCTAATTTCTTCTGGAACGAGCCCTCCAGCTGAAGATCAAGTTGCCTGGGACAGTCCTATGTCCCAAGTTTCTAGGTATGTTGCACTTGTGCTCAGTGAAGAGATTAGAAGTGTGAAGTGCAGTGAGACTTGCAGAGCACTTGGGGAGTTTGCTTCCTTACGAAATATAAAGAATCGCAATTCTCTTGAACAGAATTTCTGGTCTCTGTAGCTGAGCCTGAATCCAGTCAAATGAGGGATGCAGTTGTCTGGCTAGTTGTAGGTGGAAAAGGGAATTTCTTTGACCTAGTTTTTCCCCACAGTGACACCACATGCATAAAAAAATCCTGCTGACTGAAGAAGAGGGAAAGAAAATGAGTTTTGTGTGTTCACGTTAATAACTATGTAAGTCACAAGGACTCCACAGTGGTGGGCTTGAAATAAATAGCTGTTAGGGGTAAATGTTCTGATCTTCTAAGTACTCTTCCAAAAATCTTTCTGGGTTTCCTAACCAACTCTGTTCCCACTATTCTTATTTTTAAAACTTTGATGTTCAGAGATGCATGACTTATCTCTAGCTGTGAATGGATATTGGAGAAATACTGTGACAGTAATGGCAGGGGGAAACCTTATTCTCTGCCCAGGTAGAAGTTATGTTTATTATATATCTCTCCTTGGATACCATAAATTGCTTATGTTTTTGTATATAGTGTATATATATCCATGAATACCATAGAACTTGAGGTGTGAACATATCTTCTAGATCCCCAGGAGAGTTTTCAGTTTTTGCAAAAACATCACTGTAACAATAACTTTTTTTTTTTGTCCAAGTAGAATACAGGGCCCCATGTGGCTTGAAACACGTGGTGTTGAGTATTGGGAGGTGAGAAATGTTCTTTTGATGGCATATTGCTTTGTTCATTGTGGTTTGGTTAATGGAAGATACAGTAGCTATTCCCAACGAGACAGAAAAATAGCATAGGTGTAAAAATCTGAATGTGGTTAAAGGAGAAAATAAATTCTATGAAACTAAATGTAAATACATAACCAATTTTCTAATTTCAGAACTCTTTGCAAATGTATTTGTCTATCCTTTGGGCTGGGGTAGAGGGATGTGGTGAAGGAGGAGGAGTAGCCTAGGCTTATGTGGGTCCTTCCCCAGTTGTAGCTGGTCTTTCAGCATCTCATTCCCGAGGAAAAGGTTAAGTTGGACTCAGTTCCCCAGTCACTGGGCTGGATCTTTTATTTTCTTAGCAGGGTGAAGGTGTGTGCCAAGGTGACAAAATACCCAGTGGTGCAGCTCGTGGCTGCACTGGCGGTTTGGCAGAGTGGAGGCAGAGCATGTACTTCTGCTCAGCCCTTCGCTCCCTGGAGGGCTTGAAGGTTTTTAAGCTTTCGTTAAGTGTGGCACAAATTGTGTGGTTCATTTTGTTTCTTTTTTTTTGTTTCTTTTTTTTTTTCTTTTTTGCTTCCTGGAGTGAAAACTGCAGCCAGACATATGGGACCAAAAGATTTGCAGTACTCAAATTTCTGAACTAATAATCAGCTTTACTTTTATGTATTATGTATGTTGCAAGGAACTGTGCCTCAGTGAGAGGGAAGAAATGTGGTGATTTAAACAGAAGCGTGCCCAGTTGCTGCCAAATGAACAGAGAGGAAGAAATTACATAACCCTCATAATGTGTGTGCCTTTCTGCTGGAAATCAGATTTTGTAAAAATAAATGAGGACAGGTCTGTTTCATTATATAATGAGATCCTTCCAACTCTTACGTTATAGAGTTTTTCCCTCCCCCATTTTTTTTCCCTTGAGAATGGGAAAATACAATTTCATTTAGTAACTATTTGTTCCTGCATTTGCTGATCACTGCAGTCTTTGCATCCCCAGTGCTGTAGCAAATCACATGATTCTTCTGTTGCTTGTAACATGGCTAAATTGATGGTACAAAAAGGAATTGTGGTGCTGTAATTAGTCAGTTTTAAAAGTATATCTTTCCATTTCAGCCATGCCTTTTCCAGTGGTGAGGAAATTCTTCTATTTTTCTCTTATATGAGCCTACTGAGGATTGGTTTTAAATCCACTGGAAGTTCCTCTGGAAGCTCAGCCCTGGCCACAGCTATGTCTAATGGCAGTGGGGAAAGCCAGATGTGAGCCAGGCCTCTTCACCCTCATTTCGCAGTAATGAATAGAAAAGCAGAAAAATCCTAAAGATATCCCAGGCTCTAGCAAAATGTGTCGCCTGCCCCTTTGAACCACCTTCATAGTTCTAAGCTTTAGTGACTCTCTTTTTCTCCTTAATTCTTACAATTTCAAGCTTGCATACCACCCACTGGGAAAGGAAAAAGCAGGGGGAAAGCTAAATAACCTGGAATCTGTATGTATTTATGTCTAAACATACACACGTGCACACAGTAGGTTGCGGGGGTATACATAACATACCTGACTAATGTGATTGATGCTTCTCTCTCATTATCGTGTGAAATGTTTAGTACCTTTATATGCCAAATAAGCAGATTGCATTGCTTATTATTTAAATGGTATGGTGAGCAGAAGTTCCTGCCATGCAGCCCATGCTCAGCAAGGTACTTCAGTGTGCACCTAACTTTAACTGTATGTAATCCCACAAAGTCAAAGGGATTGTCAATGTGTTTAAACAGAGGAGGTGAAGCCATTATTTTGCTGAGAAGTATTTCATTATGTAAGACTTTTAGATATGGAGATTAAAAAAAAAAAGTCATATTTTGACTTATCTCTCTTTTTTCCTTTTTGGTGATATTTTCTGGCTGGCTTGAAGTGTCCTTTTTGTACAGCTGTTTTCTCACCTGACTGATCATGTCTTGCTCTCCAGATGTGGTCATGTCTTGCTCTGCAGATGCCATGCAGAACAAGTGGGTCAGGTTTACATGAAAAGTTGGGGAGACCAAAGTTAACTGAAGGATAAAGACAGCAGAGCATGGTCTTGTGGATCTTCCCAGGTCCAGACCTTTTCAAGGGGAAGGAGTTGGCAGACATCCCTGCTGGTGTATGAACATCTGGCACATTCATGAATTGAGGGCAAAGTTTCTAGAGCAACTTTCCTACCTTCTGTTTTTAAGTACTCCCTCAGTCACTCAATTCCTTGCTCAGAAGTGTTTGCTTATAGTTCAAAAGGAGATGATGACAAGTAAGAACAGCCCATCCTGCTGTCTAATCCCATTTATACAGAGCTTCTGTCCCATTGTTTTTTAGTCTGCAAATTTCAGTCCATGCATCTGTTTTATTTATTGAATGTGTTTGGGGTTATATCAGTAAGTTTGCTTACATGGGCTAGGTCAATCTTTCTCTTTTCAAATGAAGCAAAACAACAAAAAAACCCCCTTACAAATATTTATTGCTGTAGTTGACAAATATTTCTAAATTTGAATTCATGTTTCAGGACCTATTAGTCCTCAATTATAATGAGAAAAAAAAAATGTGATAAAAAGAGATGAATGGTAAAACAATGATACAATTTGGGGGGGAATGTATTTCCTTCAAGTGTGATAAGGTTTTTGGAAAAGAACATGTGGATACATGTGGTAATTCCTTATTTTAGGTTTAGATAAGGGGAAAAACAAGATTGAAAATCTTAAATAGAATAACTAAATACTTTGAAAAAATGATTCTAGTACTTACAGAAAAATATGGAAAGAAATCAAAGCTTCTTTTTTAAAAAAAAGTTTTTGTGAATTGTTAAACAATTTTCTCTAAATTAATTGCTACTGGCTGTAAATTTTGAGTTATACATATTAAAATATGGGGGAAACAGTGGAAAAAAACCCACAGGACTTAATGTGCTGTGCTCACATCGTTATTTAATATCTTGATGATGGCTTGAAAATATTAAGAATTTAAAAGGAATTTCCTTCTAGATTAAAATTTCAGAACTTTTTGGTTTGGGGTTTGTAAAACTAATAACACTGCTTTAAAAAGCTTAAGTCAAAATTACAACTTTTTTGTTCTTTATATTAATTATCTGAATATTCTGCTTTTAGGACCTTTTTCCTGCCAACTGTTTTTTGCAGAGTTATGAAACAGATGTCTACACTTAAATTGAACTTCTTAAGTTCAACCTTGCATCATTGTGGAAAATGTTTTCTTGATTTCTTCTCAGCAATAGCCTGATGACAGCTCAGAGCACGGAAGTTTCTTTATTGTCACTGAGGCCCAGTCCCAAATCCCCTATTCTAAAAGGGCAAGTTCTTTAGCAGTAGTCTGTAGACATTCATTAATACAGATGTTGCATCATAAATTTGGCTCAATAGTCAAGTGTGAATACAGAGTGATAGGCACAGACTGTATCCAAATGCCACATCTTCCACCTTGTGGGCAAGAGAGAGTCTTCCTCATGCAAAAGTTTAAGATTTTCTGCAGAGTCTAGGATGTTCACTACCTTTACAGAACCCCTTGTATAGTCATGGGTCACCTTTTTTACATCGATTTTCCAGGTGAGTCCTGACCAAGAAGAGGAAAGCATGTTTTTATAAGAGAAGGAGAGAGGGCCAGAGGCTGAGAGATAAAATCCCTGGTTTTGGATGGATATTCCCCTGCTTATATTAGTACTGAAAAAACAATCCCTTTCAAAAAAAAAAGATCTGTAGAACTTCCTGAAAATCTGCAGTGAATCACCCTGTTGTGGTATGTATCCTGAAGGAGGAAATGGCAGCTTACAGCTTTGCTGACTAGATCACTTCAGACCTCAGGCAAGCTTGTAATGTTGGATTTTGGTTGCCAAAAGACTGTGCTAAATAGCTTCATATGAGAAGCCTGGTTAAGCAAGGAGTGCTGCAAGGAGTGTTTTCTGCCTAACATGTGGTTAAATATAAATGTGTGATGGGGTTATTTTTAAACTGTTGTGGTCTTCCAAGTCATATACTGCCTTTGCTTCTGCACGTCATGTCATCAGAGACTGAATGATGGCCTTTCTGTTTGCGCACTGGCTGCTGCAGGTCAAGGCTTGTCACCGCAGTGTTCATCATCACCAGACTGGGTGATCCAGCCACCCCAGGCCCTGGCAGTCCATGGCTCCTGCCATGGCAGGATCTCCTGGCGTGTGTTATGGGGACCCTCAGTACAGAAACAACTGCTATTCAGAGAAAGTTGCACAAAAACGTATATGTCTCTTCATTAGAAAAACCATATTAGAATCAAATAAATCCTTTGGCAAGCTGTAGAATTGATTGTCCTAATTTTCAAGGTAGGTGACCATGCTACCAACACTGGAAGGGATCTCCTAAGTGCAGAAGGACAGCAGGACTCCATTTTGTCCATCATACACAGACAGACATCCTTGTCAGCCAGGTGCCATGTGGCAGAAATATCAGACTCGCCACAGTCTCTCAAGAGGCAGGAATGGTCAGAAACCACCTGTTGGGGGAACCTCCAAAGGAACCTCCTTTTTCAACCCCCTTTCCTCACTCAGCTGGATTTGCTCTGATTCTGTCTTGGGCAATTCAGCACTGAATGTATTTCCATATCCCAGTCTCCTTCCCTGTTGCTTTTCAGTTACCTTTTTTTTAAGAATATTACTGAAAAGCTTTGCCTAGAGCTCAAGAAGAACTGTGAGAGAACTGAGGGAGAACCGTGGCCTCTAAGCCCAGGAGCGAGAAGAAACAGGGAATATTTGTGGGAAAACCCATTCTACTGTGCTGTGTCTCAGATGTGATCCCAAATGAGAGCAACATGTTGGAAGCAAACAACTATTATTTAGATGCATAAATTCCTCCTTAGTCCCTGTACCTGGTCAACAAAGAGAGCTAGATACCTCTGAGGAGAAACTGGGAAGACTTGCAGAGGGTCCTGAGCGGTAGTCACCAAGAGCTCACCAACAGGAAACTCATTCCCACGACAACTTTGATGACTTTTATAGGGTCGTTTTAGTAGTTATGAACAGTGTAGTGGGTTTGGCTACATCAGCTCTCCTTAAATTCTTACTGCTTGCTAAAATACTGTCTGTCCTGAACACCAGTATATGTAGGATGGTAAATTGTTTTATAGTGCAGTAGTTGCTGCCAGAGATTGTGTACAAAATTGTAAGGAGGATTGTTGTAATGCGAGCTGTTAATTATTTTCTTTAATTATTGATGGTGTCAAGGCCAAGTTTTTCTGATCTGTTTTCTCTGTTCTTTCAATTCAGTCTTTTGCTGATTGTCCAGATATAATCAGTGAAAAACTATCATTAGTGATTTTTTTGCTTATTTATTTTACTTTTTTCATTACATTAAAGACTCCATTAGTTGTGTTATTTTAGTTATTATATTAATAGAGCTAAGTTCAATTACTATAACTGGATTTTAAAGAAAAAAATGCTCTCGTTAACATAATGTGATAGCGTTATATGGCACCACTGAATGCATTTAGTCTTCTTAATTGAAATATGCCTTTCTCATACGTTTTCTGATGCTTTTCTAGTAAGTCTAATCTCAGCTTAAGTATAACTCGCTGTAAGCTTTAGTAAAAATTCTGCCCTTTCGTAAGAATTTAGTTTAATGAATTCATTTCAAGATTCAGGCATTATATTGTCCTGCTTATTGTGCACTGAAATATTATATTACCACAGTATTATTAGAGATAGATGTAGGAGATAGCACATGTAGAAATTGTTACAGTCTTTAACTTCTAATTTGAATTGCTTGATAAAAGTTAAACTTGCTGGTGAATAATGGAAAGAAATCTTTAATTCTTGTGCAGGACATCTATATATGCTCTGAGTACACAAATTAATTCAATTACATATTCTAGTCTTGTAGAAATAGCATACTTGTTATAGAATATAGTGAGAATTAAATGCAAATCATTAATATTTCTGGCTAGGTGCTGATATGATAACAGGGCACTGTGCAAAGGAAAATCCCCCAATTTTTTTTGTTTCTTTTCTCATTTAAATAGTATACTATAATTTCCTCTGGAAAATAATCAAAACATACAATTATCTGGCAATATTTTGGGGAGCTATTTCCACCTGTCTGTTTTAGGGAGAGATTAGAATAATCTATAACAAAAAATCTGCATCTCTCTGTCTTTTCCCGCTCTATTTCCCTTTTCCTGAGCAGGTAGTGACAGGTGCTGTTTTTCACACAACTTTGTAAAGACTACTTTAAATAAAAACTTTTATTTTTTTATCAAAAATGAAATGAGTTTTTGGCTTGATTAGTTTCCTACTGGGCAAATATCCACATTGTTTAATAATAACAATAATGACTTTATTAAAAAAAAAAAACAGGGTTGATATCAGCTATTATACCCTTCTTTTAGACACTTCCCAGAGAGCAGCTAGAGCTCACACTGAGATGTAGACTAAATCAATGTTGTCTCCAAAGCTGAGTCCTTTAGATTTGAGTTTGTATGATTTGAATGGAGCGGCCTGAGAAAAATACCAGTGTTGTGCATGAGGCTTACTATGCCCTCGTCATCAGGAAAAGAACAGAATTCCTGTTATTGTGGTTTACTAGTACTTTATCAGCAAGCAGAAAAGAAATATGGCTTCCAAATCAACTATATATATATATCCCAAATTCTGTTGAGATTTAGCCATCTAGATTAGGTAAAAAGATTACCTTTGTGCTTGGGAATATCTGTCAGATAGCATTTATTGTTCCAGATGCAGTGTTAAAATCTCTGAGAGGAGTTTTAGGTCTTACTACAGTCAGTATCCTAGTAATGTAAGTCTAAATGTTATCACCCATGTTTTCTACACTTCTCATGATAAAGCCTATAAAAATAAATAGAACTGCTGCTCAACTACTGCTGAAAGCTTGCTTCTGTATATTTGCCAAACACTGTATACCTGTGTATATGATTTAAATTAAGGTGCTTGCATAATTTGTGCTGACAGTGTTTAACATGCTGTGTGTATTCACAAATTAAAGTTAACTCAAAATTAATCAAGATTTAAATTAATTCAAGCTTGAAATATTTCTTTGGGGGCACGGATCTGAGAAACTGGCCAAAGCCAAAGGAAGGGGCACATCGAATAGTTAGGTATGCAGCATATTTGACCTGCATCCAAATAAACCTGTCTTTAGAAGTGTTTGAAGTACGCATTCTGTAATTGTACATGTTCTTTCAGTCAGGATTGCTGACTTGGTCCTTTGAAAACACATCTCCCTGTTTCCGTTAACTTATGTGTGAAGGGATGATAATATCGGACAATTGGTGCTAAAACACCAGCCAGCTGCCCAGCATTGCAGTTCTGCAGCGATGTGGTTTACGTGTAAAAGGGGATGTGCCCCCCTAGGTGCCCTCTCTACCTGAGCTTTTTGTCCTCCGATCGCCCCATGGACTGCTCCTCATGCCTGACTGATGCTGTACAAATTACCTGAGGATGTATGTTTTCTGATGACTTATTTCAAGGAATGATACTTTTAAAGGAATGAGTTTAAGCAAACTAACCTGTTTTCAGGCATGTAGAATCTTATTTATGATTGTAAATAACGTGTGATTTTTTTGTATTTGAGTGTCTGAACACTTTTGACAAGACCTATTTCATCTGTTTAAAAAAATACAGCTTATGGTGGACAGCGAAATGACTAGATAACAATTGTGGATATCGGTGTCTTGACTGAGATTTTTATTTTTTCTTGATATTAGAAGCATATGCTGTTTGCAGTTTGTGCAGTGAGGCTTTCTTCATCTTTTTGTTGTATCATGCAAGATAAACCTTGTTTTACTAGAAATTGCAAGTTTTACTTTTCTTGGTAATAGCTAGCTTTTGGTTCTGTTAAATAATTTGAGTTTTACTCAAAGGCACAGAAGCAAGCAGGTTATAATCTGCAGGAATGATGTAAAAAACTTATGAGTCTAATGCCTTAGTCATTCTTCTGCCTCTGTTTAACTTCAAAGGTAGCTTTATATGTAGGCAGTGAAACGCTTGGCCCAGTACCAGCCCTAATAGGCACAAAGCTGTTACTACACTCACTTCACTTTTGCCAAGATCTATCAAAACATTGTGATAACTTTCTGTGCACATTTTATAATAACTTTGAGGCATTTTCCTGGATGCTATCAGGTGAACATTACCGAAAGTTACTACAAACAAAGAGTGAAGTCAAAAAGGTATTTCTTTGCCTGCAACTCAACATTAAGGGTCCACATACTAGAATCTGAGCATCTGGGACATGGCAGTATAGAAACTTATGTGTAGACTATCCTAGATAGTGTCCTAGGGAGAAAGAACTACAGCAACATTTTGTTACTAGTGACCTGGGGCCTACATTATTCAGTATAAGAGAGGGAGAGAGGTGAAAATTATTGAACAAGTTACACATTCAGTATAAATGTTTCTCAGAATTTGGTGAGAGAGATGAAAAAGTGATTTTGTGCTACCTGAGAAGAAGCATCCTTGTTTCTTTGGCCAGCTGGGAAGCAGAAAACAGGCACGTATGGGCTAAAATTCTCTGAAGAATGTGCAATGAATAGATACCTCAAAAGAACACTCCACAGGCTCTCATCAGCTTAGCGGTTTGAGAAGGAGAAGAATCTTTTTCGAGTTTAAGAAATAGTTAGCACCACAGGACTTTTGTTTATTTGGTGTGGAGAAAAGACTAGTAAGTACTTAAAATAATAAATCCTGTCTTATAAATCTGCGTAAGAATAAAATGATGTTCACAGATTAAAGGCAATATATTAACTTTACATTGAAAATTGACATTTGTTTTGATAAGGTTTGGTTTTGGGAAGAGAGGGTGGCTTTTTTGTTTTGTGTTTTGAGCACCTTATGAGTTCAGTGTTAAAGTGTGCTGAAAAAGATGCATGGTGCACCTGGAGGCCCAGCAGAAGTAGTTAATGCCCAACCCCCGGACTGGCTTGCGGAGGCAGACAGAGATGGGCCGTATACAGTCTGAAATATCTTGAAAGATACTGAAAATATGTGCTGCCCAGTAACAGATTGGTAGGGTGGGCTCAAGGAACAAGAAAGAGTTGGCAGAAGCCAGAATCTGCCCCTGTGGTACGTAATGCAGGGCTACGAGGCACAGAGCTGGTTTGTTAGGAAGTTCAAGTGCTTATAGATAGGCTGAGAAAACTGCAGGTTGCCCAGTTTGCTCTCTTTGCACAACTACTGAAATTTGGGGCTTGTTGGATGAGATGTACAACCCTTGTGCTCTGAAATCCCAGAGTGTTACTGAACGTGGCATCTGTGTTTTGCTCATGATGACTGAGAGAGAAGACAACAGCCTGAGCAGAGCAAGGGCAGTAGTCAGACAGCTCAGGACATTGACTTCTGCAAGGTGTGTCTTAGCTAAGAGTTGCCCAGGGATTAAACTTGAAAATGCATAAAACTTGGAAGACCATTATTTCTAGTGTTATTAAACCCTAGGGAAATCTAAATTCAGACAGGACTTGAGTGCCCCAAACAGCTATGTCCTTGATAGCATTTCAGGTAAACAGTGAGGAACTGAAGCCCTTCAGAATTGCTTGTCGCCTGTGTCTTGTGTGATCCCTGTGAACTGAATGTCATCCCTCTTTGGCAAGGTTCCTCTGAGGACATGCCAGCTTTCCCTTCCTGTCACTGTCTAGAAGCTGTATCCAGAAATATAAATGGAAAGGGGAAAACATAACGAATGGAGAGGGGGAAGTGCTATTTTCATAAGCCTTGGAGAGCCTTAAACTAGCCCTGATGATTTCCTACTGTAATATCTGTAACTGCTAAAAGAATAATTTATATTTGCATCATTGCATCTATTACATTAATTGGATGGGTGGAGAATAAGAGCATCTGACAGAAAGTAAGCAAATCCATGTGCTTTCAAAATGTCATGTCACTTTCCCTATACATTTTTTCTCTTTAAATTAAAGTATTTAGACAGAAGTAGTCAAAGGTGTTTCTGTAGGAATGTCTTTGTTAATGACTTTTTAAATGTATTTTTCAAATCTAGATCATCAACAAGGAGATTAATCCATTTGTGGACAAATGGGAAGAAGAAGGACAGTTCCCAGCACATAAAGTATTTAAAATCCTAGGACAGGCTGGATTCCTTGGTGTGGATAAGCCAACAGGTAGGAGAGTGTACAACTCTTGAATATTGATGATGCCGGTGATAGAATTTTTTGACATTATTTCAAATCACTTTTGTTCCAGATCAAAACATGCTTCAGAATTCAATGCAAAGCTTACTTATATTCACAAGTGACAGGCATGCACCTTACAAACTGTACAACTACAGAAAATGATGTAGCTAACACAAGTTGATATTCTCCTAAAAATAAATATTCTTAAAAAATGAAGTAATTGTTATTGAAAATCAGTGAAATTAATGCCATTTCAATTCTCATGTACAATCTGTATAATGAGTTTTCTTTCTTCTGTTTCCTGACACATATTGAATAATCTCAGTCTTCATTAATAAAACCACAATTTGAGGGCATTAAAAGCTTTTTATGTTTGGGCCTATTATACTTAGCCTATCATCTGTATCGCATTATAATGTATTTTGCCTCACCATTCAGAGAATGAGCTTTGTGTGGGTTTTAGACCATTATATCCTAGACAGACCATTATATCCTAGACTGTCTTTAAAATACGCTATTCTGAAGCTTCCAGCCCACAGAAGCATGTACAGAACAAGAAGCTGATGATATACACAGCAAGAACAGAGAAAGTTGCATGTTTATATATACACATTTATGAAGAAAAAAAAAATCAGGAAATCCGGAAGAGTAGGAGGAGTTTCAACTCTTCAGCTAAAACACATTCCTCAAGTTTTGTTTTGTTTGTGTGTGACATAAGATATACTTACTTTCTTTTCAAACACTACTGTAAGGTCTTCCTGCCAGAATTCTCTGTTTTTTTCCTGTTTTCTTATTTGTGGCTAAAAACTTTAAAACAAAGGTTTGCGTAGGCAAGCCTGCAGCAGTCTTCGTGAATTCAGAGCAAGCTGAAGTAAAAATGATTAAATAAGTAACTGCAAATAATCATCTTTGCAGGGGAGTTTACACAACCTTAGCTATGCCACACCACATCATTATGTTACTAAGGGTCAGGGTTTGAACTGTGGAACAAATTATGTCTTTTTACAAATTTCTTTAAGAGGAAATTTTTCATCTTGAAATGAACTTTTAAATTGTCATATATTCTGACTTGGAAGCTTTTTCTTTAGCTATTCAGTTGTTGGAGTTCACAGAACTGTTTAGCTGTGATTGTTTGACAAATCCAATTAGGTCTGAGCTGGTACTTTACAAAAATGCTGACAGTTTGAGATTGCAGTTAAGATTTCTATAAAGGACAAATAGGATTATTGGGTGAAGGAAAAAACACCTCCACTTTCTACTATAATTGTTTGATAGGCAGATTTGAAATATGTCTCAGTGGGGTCCTTCACACTGCTAATATTCATGTTGCTTTTAATAATGGTACATTTTATTGCTGTCAGATTACAGCCCCATCTTTGTTGTAATATGCATCTGAGGACATGCAGAGGCCTCAGCTGGGACAAGGAACCTCGCTGTTGGGCATGCCGTGCATAAAACGTTGTGGAGGTGGGGACTTTGTATAACACTCACAAAATAACTAGAACAAGAGATAAATTGAGTGAAATCTAGTGAAGAAGGGACTTACAGAGGCAAAGATGGTCACAGAGGTTTGCATATGCTGACTTCATTTATATTAATGATTGGGAGTATTTTTTCCTTGGCTTTGACACTTGTGTCTTGTTTTTAATCTAATTTATTGGGCCTCTACAGCTGCAATTTATGAAACCTATAAAACACTGGATGAAATTCTCACTGACACTGTTCCATCCACTTATTCATATTCTCTTCCATAAGATATTGTTGGGCACAAAAAATGCACTAACTCCTGGAAGATTCTGCCTTTGCCGCAGTTGTGCAAGGGAAAGTCCCCACATCCACCTTTCACTGTGTAATGGTACAGTAACATCAGGCACAGCAGAAAGTCCTGAAATTTTCACATGATCTGTGAAACAGTCAGATGTGTAACAGGCTCAGTGGGAGTTCCTTTGGCAAATGCCTGGAATTTTTAATTCTTCTGTGAAGTGCTTATGCTTGCTGTATGACTAGCGGGCACTATTAGCAGTAATTTCTTTTTTGCAAAAAAGAGAGAGGGATACCTTTTATACCCTGCCACACTACTTTTACTATTTAGCTACCCTGTACAGAGAATGAAAGATCCTGGGGGATTTGAGGAAGCAAAGAGCAGCCTGGAGTTTTGGGGTACGTGGGGGAAGTCTGAAGGGAGCTTAACTGATCTGAGGAAAGTGTTCTAGTGCCAGAGCAGCACGATTGACAGTGTACCCTACTTCCTCTTTCCAACACAGAGCAAAAGTATAACTTTTATGTTGTATTCCTCCAAACCCAGCTTATAAAGCATTCTCTGTTAAAGAATGCTATATCTTTAAGTGAATTTATTGTAGTGGCAGCTACAATTTTGAAACAGAAGTTCTTCTGAATTTAATTTCCAAAGTCATTCTTTTGAATACAACCTTCCCCCCCGCCACAGTATAATTAATTTTGAAGTGTTTTGATTGGGTAGAAATGGTTCACAAGCTTGTTTTGCTTAGATAGAAGGAAACATCTGCTGGATTTCAGATTTGTTGAAACTGAACTTTGTTTCCTTTGTAAACACCATTACATCTGTGAACAATGAACTGCTTAATGGGAGCCAGTTTTAAAAAAGAACATACCTTAACATGTGTATGTTATCACTGGAAACTTTCTCTGTGTGGAGAACTGATTGGGGTACTATTTGCATTGCAAAGGCTGCATCAGTTTCCATCATATGCAGTAGTGGTCTACAAACTTCAAAGTGTTTTTTCCTGTATATTTTTTTCCCCAGTTGTTTATGCTTGTACTGAATATTAGCTGTACTACAATAGTTCAATATGTTAGTTGAAGGGATTATGTAAACACCGTGGGCAAGGCCAAGCCATATAGATAACTGGAGAATCCTGGAGTTTAGCAATGGATTTAACTTATTGCACTGTCCCATCAGTCCTCTGCTAGGGAAAGATATTTTCTTGAATCATGTATTTCAGTTCTGTGCTCTGGTATTCTTTATATGATTCAAAAAATAATGTATGTACCATTTTCCCTTGGAAAAAAATGTATATTGTTCTATTAGGAAATTATTCTTAATAGTAAAATACATGGTGAAAACATGAACATCATTTATGAATAGGTGTCTTTTTACTGTATACAAAATCTGTTTTATGGAATTGCTCAGTTCAGCTGTGAGTGTTTAGTCTGAGGGGGGAGAAAAACCCAACATCTATATATACTTGTTACTCTTAATTTATATTTACTGTGTGTTTCTCCTCAAGTTATAAGGTTTCTGGGCTAGTGAGCTATTGACAATCCCAAAACTAAGGACAGAAAATATTAGGTTAGGCAGCAAAAATATTTTAAACAGCCTTGGAAAGTGGCCATTGACCATTTTGCTAAGGGAAGTGGGCAAGACACATTCTCTGGGGTATTTTATTTGCAGATTAGATGAGATGTTGAAGTAAAAGCTGAGAAGATCCATGTGGTTCTTTCTGATCTTATGGTTTATGAATCAAAGTCTCAGCTGTGACTAAATTTTAGGAAGCCTTGCCAAAGACACAGGCCTATAATGCCCTGTTATGTGCCTGCATAACTGTGTGTGCAGATGCAGATGATTATCGGTTGTTTTTATCAGCTGATGCAACAGCATGGGAATTGTCCTGTAAAGACTTGGTGAAAACAAAGAGGTAGGCGGAAGAGACGTTTGCAAGGGGGCAATGTCTCCTGTGCTGCACATACTCATAGCAGCACTGTGAGACATGAGTGATAATTATGGCTGCTCTTTTACTAGCAGCTTCACTGGCAGTCCTATAGGAATATTTAACAGAACATATTTGCATGTACAAATAATTATAGTATGTACAGACAATAGCCTTCACTGATTCCTAGCAAGCACTTAGCAGTGTGCTGGCAGAAACATGTTCATAAACCTAAAATCAGGAAAATATGTTCTAAGACTCATACGTGGGAAAGTATATTTTTATCCTTCCCCTACTGCTGGGATATACACTGTATACTGAACTGGATGAAATAATAAGCAGTATATTCTTGTCACTTGGGACAGGTAAGCATCTGATGAAAGATAACATACGTTTCAAGTGGTTGATTGCAGTGTTGTGAAATTGGAAAATGATGCAACATTTTTCCTTAAGAAAGCCTGTTTGTTGCATGTGTCTGTTTTGAACATGAGAATACAGATCTAGACTATCCTCTAACGTTAATTTTGTTGTTTTATTCTTGAGTACACTTTTGTCTTGTAAGATGGGATTTTACAAGAGTTTGCTAGTGGAAAATCACTTGGAAAGTTGTGTGTGTGTTTATTCTCTCCCTCTCTCTCTTTCCCTCTTCCTCCCTCCTCCCCATAATACTGGGACTTATTATTAGGTGGAATGAGAGAAAGATGGACCTAGGAGGAATAGTGAATTCTGTCACTGGAGGAGGATTTAGTAGTTCAGATGAAACAGGGTTTTACAGCTTGTCAGAGGGTAAATGAAACAAATTTTTAAGGGGTTTGCATGGGTAGAGGCTAAAAGGGATGTATTTGTCAGAGGAGACTTTGCTTGCCCAGAAACATTTCTTTGTTGTGAGGGTGAACCAGCTGTAATAGTTGTGCTTGATTTAGTAGGTTTAAACGTAGCCAGCTGAACTAATTGCTTGATCTCCTTTTTCACTTACAAAACAATGCAATAAGATGTTAATAATAGTTGTGCTCTGAAAGTTTGGAAGAGAGGCCATTGTGCCATGTGTTGTGATACCAATGAACCAGTAAATCAGCACTCTGAAATATTTACTGATTATAGGGTCCATCTGTTCTGCAATCAACACATAACTTGGTAAGCCTTTAAAGAACAATAGACCAAAATTAGTCACCACTTTATTTGATACAAATTCCTGAAAAAATTAGTGATGGATGGCAGTGGTTTGGAGACCTATTTCAGATAAGTATAAGAATTAAGAGGTGCTTATCTGACCTTCTTAATTTGATGAATTGGACTGAAATCTCAGGAAAATGGGTTTTTGTGTGCATGCATGAAAGTTCTATGTGGATGACCCTTTTTCTTTTTTTTTTTCTCTTGTGAAGTGTTGACAATTCTAGCCCTTGTGTAGCATCCTGCAAGTGCAGGATGAAATGCAATTGAAAATGATAAGGGGGAGACAATTTGTGCTTGCTGGACTTCACAGATCAGGTATCTGAGGTTCTATTTTGAGTGAAACAAGGAAATGAGTACTTAAGCTCATCTCTGATTTTCCTGACTCTGCAAATGACTCAAACAGGAGTGCTTCATTTTTTGTGCCTGATTCAGTAGTATACCAGTGCCTTGTGAGCTTGTGATAGCTTGTACAGGTATCAACAGCAGTTTTGTAGAAACATCCAGCAGAAAACAGTCTTACTGAAGGGCAGCGAGTCTTTGTGGAAGAGATAATCTTCCTTTAAATAAAAGGTGCTGCTGAGGGATCAGATTAGTCCCTGGGATTCTGCTTTGTACTTGAGGCAAGGCAAATCCTCAAACTTGTGACTTGTAACACAGTCCATGGTATTAAGCCAACCAACCTTGGAATCCATATACCAACACCATAGGGGTGTGCCAGAAACTTCTGAAATCTGGTACGTGTCCCCTGATAGTTACGAGTTATGTCAAAATAGCATTGGGGGAAAAAAGTTAAAATTGCCTCTCTGCTGGAAGAGGTTAGAAGAGCCTTTAACTGGGAACAAACACTCCCGTTGTCCACTTGCAGCCTGACACAGAGCACTGCTGCAGCTGCCCCAGTGCAGTGCAGTCCTGCTGTGATAATGATACTTGAGCCAACAAGGTTTAGGAAGCACCGTTTCACACTTATTTCAGTCTGACATGCAGTGACAAACAGTAGCTATGTACATGCAATTAAGTGCTTGAGCTCTTGATTGTTGGTTCTCTCACAGCATACGCAGGTGCGGATTTGGCGTGTTGGGTTTGACAGGCTTAGTGCAAGCTGATAGATCCTCATTGTGTCCAAGCTGACGAGGAGCAGTTATTCATCATTTGCAGCTGAAAGACAGTTAAAGGAAGCCGTTCCTTCAGGTACCGTTTGCCATCTCCCAGCTGAGAGGTGGTAATTAGCATGCTGCTGTGCTGTCCCACCTCCGCATGGCATGCCAGGTTGTGCTTCAGGCTGTGCTGGGCTGCAGCTGGGGGAGAGCCTGTCCTTTGCTCTTATGCTTGACTTTAGGTTAGACATGCACCAGCTTGAGTGCTTCATATGGAAATAAGGCTTGTTAATGAGGTTTCAAGGTTGTACAAGATTGTAGATATTCACATATCAAATATTTGTCTTTTGAGGAATACAAAAACAGAGACAGAAACATACAGGAGGAAAAAGAAAAGATACAGCTGTAATGTTGTTTGAAGGTCACACTAAAGAGAGCATCAGAGTCAGAAACAGCATCTGAGTTTCCAGAATCCTGATGGTGCTCTTACCTACCACCTAACTGATCCTGCCTTTTCTACAGGTACTAATGTTGAGGCTTCAAGACAGACAAATCTTATCTCTAGCTAGTTTTCTCTGTTCCCTAATGCTGAAGTTGTAGCAATAATAGTTTTCTTACTGCAATAAAAAGGAAAGAGGAGGGCCTGCATGTATTACTCTGAGGTACAGGTGCAGAATCAGGGGCCAGATCTAAATTGTGGAAGAACAGAACTCATCTGACTCACTGGCACTGAACTGGATCAACAGCCAAATGGCATTTCTTAACGTAACCTCATGACAAAACACTAGAAGCAACAATCAAAACTCCTAGTAGTATCTCGTGATGGCCCTGTTTTAGAAGCTGTAGCCTAAACACACTTAGGTTAAGGAGCTGAATATTTGAATTAAATTTTTTGACTTCTTTATTTTATCTGTGTGTGGAGTGGTCTTGATTTTGTTTTCCTCTTGCTTCCATGCTTCTGGAGGTCTTTGTATATAAGTCTCGTTCGAATTTCCTTCAGTTTTGTAGACAAGTGTTGGCTTGGGGAGTGGGGGGCTTAGGCAGCAAATCTGCTAAAAATCTGATGTTCTTAATCTTGTGATTGTGAAGAGGAAAAGAATACACAACAAAGAGAACAGCTTAAAGAAATACGAAGCATTACAACACCTGAAAAGAATACAGGGGTTGAGACTTTCTGAAGTAAGACATATTGTTTGGGGCTTTCCTTTAAAGGATTTGAATTTATTTTTGTACTTCTGTGGATTAAATGGCAAGTCTGTCACTTGACAAAGCTTAGACCAATGAATGTGCTTATACTAAAACAACCTTGGTATTATAAGTCTCTTGAATTTACGTGTAACTGTCTTTTTCCAGTCTCAGCCATTTGACTCTAGATTCTTGACATCTATCATATATCTGGATGGCATGATCAGACAGCTTTCAGAAAGGTATAAAGACACCTTCTATGCATTGAGACATGTCAGTATACCAAGTGTGGAGGATGTGGGAAAATTATTTTCGTGACATGTAGGCTTGATTCACTTTTTACCACTCACTTTTACATTATAAATTTTGGAGAGTGAAGTTTAATTTCTCTCCTGGGGCTGAAATGGGGAAAATTATTGTGAAACAGCCATTCTGAGGTTGATACAGAAAACAGCTGAAGAGCTGTTGGCTTGTGAATGCATGCAGATCCCGTAGGTCAATAACTAAATCAGACCCTTTGAATGAGAGCTGGCTTGATGAGGGGATTACTTCCTGCAAGACTGAAGTAAATTGTGTTGTTCCTAGATATGCGGGTCTGTCCCCAACATTTGAGCAAGATAAGAAGCTGGTGTCCAGGCTGTGCAAACCAGAACAGCTGAATAAAAAGAAATGGGGAGCAAAAAAAAAAGGAAAAAAAAAAAGAAAAGACAAGAAACATTTAGTTTTGGTTCTCCTGTTCTGATCTAACATTTCTAATCCCTAGTGACCTAGCTGATACACAATTGTTATTTAATAAGCCTTATTAATACTATAATCCATGGCAATCTTGCATAAGCCCTTAGTTGTTCCAACATCCATAAAGAAGTTCAGAAGGCTCTGTACAGGTAAAATTGCCTTTCTGTGCAGGTGGAAAACAGGTCTCAGCAATATCTTTCTCCGTTTCTGACAGGTGGCTATCATTGCAGTCACCTTGGTGGATTGTGTTGTTAGCCTTGCAGCACAACTGTAAGGCTCCCTCTGCTATAAACTGGACTCCTGGGGATAATGTTAATCCTTTTTGACATTTATCCCAGAAAGAATGAAGGAAGGACAACAGTACAGGCCCAGTCATTGTGGATCTGTGACAGGCAACCTGCATACGAAATAAGTAATGCGCACAATTTAATAACTGCAAATGTGTTGTAATAATAAAAAGATGTCAGGGAAGGATACTGATTATAAGGAATTTAGCTCCTCTGTGCTTAACACTTAGATATGTTTAGAGGTGCTCCACTTGATGGAGTGGAACGTTTGAGTTTTGAGTTTCAGTTCTCTGCAAAAATGCAGAGAATTGAGATTGCAGTGTTTTAATCATGCTGTATTGTGTGGTGTGGAATAGACACCACTTTTTAACAATAAATCTGAAAGTTAACACAGTTATGTGATGTGGGGCTCATACTTCTACTGCTCTTCAGGTCTATTTTGATTTCATTGTTTATGCTCATGTAATACTGATTGACACATCAGGAACTGTATGATATCCTCTAGTTAGTGAAGTAGGAAATTAAAAGATTGGTTTTATTCTGAAATACTTCTTAAGTCTATTAAACTGGCCTTAAAAATACTTGAAATCTTCACTCTGGTGTGTGAGCACAACTACGATGCTTTATAGGCCTAAATAATGCACTGGCAGTTTCGCACGCAGCGGCCGGGCCAAGCTGCAGCAGGAGCGTCGCCCTGCCAGCTCCCTGCCAGGGGGAAGCTGTCTGTCTGTCTGACCGCTCACTTTTCTGTTCCTCCCTGTGCCCAGTTTTTTTGCCCAGCATAAATGTCAGTTATTTAATCTGGAGCCTTCTGTAAACCCTTAAGGAACAATCTTTTCTCTGGCTTATTTTCACATGAATAAGGATTATTGATGTTTGAGAGAGTTTTCACAAATAGGTTCATTGCCCTTTTTCTAGAAACTTTAAACACTCTGTCAAAAAGACTTCTCAGCAAAGCATTTAAATATATACTTAAACATTGCGCTTTAAAGAAGGTAAGATTTGAGCAAGCAGTTTGCTAAAAGAAAGGTTAAATATAGAATGCAAGTTTATCTGGTCTGTGTAAATCCTTTGCAAAAGAAGTATACAGGCTCTTTTTCACCTGGACAGCATATTCCTGGTGATTGATGGAGTCAAACAAAATTCTGGTGCAACTTGGCCTACCAGCTACTCCTCAAATCTTTGATCATGCAGCATATGATACTCTTTTTCTCTTATATTTAAGTATGCTTCAGTCCTTCAGCTGGTCTTAATGCTTTGGTCCATAAGGGATATGAACTAGTTGCCAGTCGATATCAGGTACTCCTGCTTCTGCTGTTTTTCTAATATAATTAATAATGTCTGATGAAAACAATATCAAATATTGTTTAAGGCAAACTGAAATCCAGTTAAAAGAGGATGGTGATAAGATATGATGAATTGATAGCTATTTTTCTTATCATTTTGGATAACAGCAAAAAGAAAGGGTTTGATTTGTTGTTGAGTTTTAGGGTTTTCATTTTTGGTGCATATCATGGGACCTAGAAAGAATATAAGCAAATGTGCCTTTTTGAAACTGCTGAGATATTTTTTTTTCATGTCAAGTTAAACTTGTTAAGATACTGTCTCTGAAGACTAGCATCGTTGTGCCAGAAGTTTAATGTAGTAGCCTGAGTGGATTTTTTTTTATTTGTCTTCCTGCATATTTTAAATTATGATCCTTAAAGAGAAATGCACGCCCTTAACTTTCAGAGCAGGCTGAATTAAGTATCGCTACAATCTCAGGGGGGATTGGTGTACAAAAGAATGTAAAAACTAAAGATGGGACATATCATAACCTGAAGGCTGTGTGAAATGATATAAATCTTTAGGCTTGAAAGGAGCACTGAGCAGAATTTCTCGATTTGGTGCGCCAGGCAGGACAGAGTTGATTGCAGCCTTGCCCCTACATTGCTCCTGCCCATGAAATCTGAGCAGCTGTTTCAGTTATGTTGTAGCTAACCTTGTGGGTCTCCACCAACACCCACCTTGAGAGGGAGACATCGCAGAAGTTTAATGGGGCAAAGGCAGAGGTTGGGGGGAGGAAGGGCATGAAATAACAGATTTTAGGAGAAAACAGAGGAAAGAAGCCAAAACAGGGTGAGGATTTGTTTAACATTTTTTTTCCATGTGCGTTTGGTTTTCTGTTGCCATTTCACAGCCATGATCATCTGGAAGCAATACAGCTTTACCCTGTTTGAACAGTAGAAAACAAGAAAATAGAAAAATATGCTTGTTGGCTTAAAAAAACATGAAAAGCAAAAGATGAATTAAAACGTGAGGGGTTTTTTTTGTTTGTTTGTTTCCTTTCCTTCCTCTCAAAGAAACCCTTCTAATACATTAATCTTCTAATTTTTTTCAATATCATAAAGAGCTGGGAGCAGTTTCAATGTTTAGAATTGTGAAAAAATATCTGTTTAAACATTTGAATTGTTGGCCAACTGCTAAGGACAGTGTGATAAGGGAATTTTTATAAACACCAGAATTATTTGTACACTGAAATTTAATATCACTGTTTTGTTCTTACGATATCAGCTTTGACATCAGACTTCAGTGACATTTTTTTCTCTTTCTCAAACAAAAAAAAAAAGTACACCTCATCTTGCTTACTAATGCATCCAGCTGAAATAATAAAATCAGAGGTTCCTAACCCTGGCTCAAACTCTCTTTAGTTAGCTCTGCTCTTTCCTGGGGCTATTATCCTGCTATTTTTTCTGCTTTTGTTACCAATAACTTTTTTTTCCCCTTCCCTTTTTTAAGCAGATACATAGGAGACAAGTCAGGAAAAACAAAGTATTTCTTGCAGGGCAGTGGTGTTTTCTGAAGAATATGTTCATTTGTTACCTATTCATTCTGCCTTCCTTGGGTTTGCCTAGTAGAGTCGATTACTTCGTTGCCTCTAATGTAATAGCTAAAGTTTCCTGTAAGAACCCAAAGCCACTCAGTGGCCTTGTCTACACTGGCAGATGTCCTCAGTTTGGGGAAGCAAGGGCCAGTCACGTGGCGCTGTGCTGGGCTTGAGCAGTGGCCCCTCTTGGGGGAGGCCAACGCTGCTGTGAACTGCCACGAGCAGCACGACTACAAGCTGTCCTTGCTTTCCCTTATGTGACTTTGCTAGCTGATGGACACCACGGTAGCAAATCTTACTGTACACACAGGCAACTGGCAGGATGGCAGGACAGGGAACTTGAGTAACAAGGGACATGAGAATAAAATGATTATTTAAGGCTAAAGAACTTTCTCCTCAGTGTTCCTAAGAGCTACTTTTAATTGTGTCCGAGCCACAGTGTTGCTCATTTTCAGATGAAAATGAACCCAGAAGTGTAACAAAACCATAGCTGCTAACATCATGTAAAGTATACAGAAAAGTTGGTTCAGAGCATATTTCAGGTGTCTTTCCAGTTTCTTCATAGTGGAATAGCTGAATTTGGTTATCTTCTGACTGTATATCAATATTCATTTCAGTGCCAGAAATCTTTTTGGTGTTGGCAGACATTCTCAATAAAACCTTTTTTTGTGGGGGATCTTTGAAACAACATGACCTGTGTGTGTGCAGTTGCCTGCAGCATGTGAAGCTAGCTGGAGATGTTCACTCCCCCAAAACCTCAGGCATTTACAAATTAGTATCGTTAGCTGAGCTGGGAAAACAAAGGGCAGAATTAATGGAAAACTTCCTTAAATGAGTATCAGAGAAGCAGCTGCTTGATTTCTTAATTTATTATCACTTAATGATGTTATAAACATATCTGAAGGTGACTTTAGTCAGCTTTTTTCCCCTCTCCTTACTCTGTATGTCAATGAATACACTGTTGAGTTCGCTCTCTCTATTTTTCGGGAGCCAGGGTCTCCCAGTGGGATGGAAGATCAGTGAGTAATGTGTCTGTTGAAACTCATTCCACAGAAATCAGCAAAGTTTAATATCAGTCAAAAACTGTTACATATTTGTGTAGGTGGTGGGAACATCCACAGTTACTTTAAGGAGAGTAATTGTATTTCTGATCAGAAGTTGCTCACTGACTCAGCTGGTAGCTAGTCTATTCCCTATCTTCCTGTGCTATCTGGCCTGTACTAGCTCCCTAAAACAACCTGTATGTCACATCAAATACTGTACTGTGTGCTGAGGCCAAATTCTAGTATGCATAAAGTAGCATGATGGGTTGATCAGAGCTTTAGTCCCAGGAGTGAGGTTGTAGTTTCAGAACAGAGATCTGGACTTCATCTTGAGGTGTTAGTACCACTCTGGGCTGAAATGCGATATGGGACACCGGATACTTCTAACCTGCTTCAGGGCAGAGCTTAGCAATTGCGATTAAATCACTACTGGTTAGGGCAAACACTGCTGAAGGTGGTTGGGGATCATCTGTTTGGATGGAGTTCAGTGCTTCACTGAAATGTTAGCTGCAACCCTGACACTTAGGATGGACACTCCCGGTATTGTTATATAGTCAATGGAGAAAGGCAAGTGGCTCTGAAGAGCTATGGAAAGAGATCTTATTTTTTGGACTGAAGCATTTCTCTTTACCTATGGACTATGTAGGGAATTTCACAGCTGCCAGAGTGTGATCTAATCCACGTGTGTTATGCAGTGCTGCGCAATTGCTGTGGGAATAGAAAGGGTAAATGCCTGTATCCACCTGAGAGCTTTGTGGTCTGAACCCCATCTGAGGATGGGGTCATGAGGGTCTTCTGTCAGCACACCCTCTGCTTTCTCGGGAGCCTGAGCTGCTTTGCAGCCAGGAGTGCAAGGGTTAAGGAAACAGATGGAAGGACAACAGGCTAGAGTGAGCTCCTCCATAGCCTTCAGTGATTAAAGCCATCAGCCAGATGTGCCGCAGACCCAGGGTTCTGGTTCACATGAAAAGAAAACTACCTTCTGGGTAATTTCTAGGAAAAGAAGATTCACTCTGGATTCAGTTTTGTCAGCAATGCAAAGTTCAAGTAATTAAAAAAAAAAAAAAAGTCAGTGGGTGCTTCAGTTTTTAGGATCTTCCATCAGCCCAAGAGAGGAAGCCCTTAATTTTGCACTTCTCTGTTTCTTAATATATTAGATTTATTATTATCACACTTTGTTAGAGGTCCTTACTATGCATATTTCTTTCCTGAATGTTATCAGTATTTTTCAGCCACATCTGTCTACTACTGTTTTCGCACTGAGTGCCTCTTCTCTCTTTCTTGTTCCATTTTTTCCCCTCTTAGGAGGATTCAGGTGGCTCCATATGTTACTTCTCTAACAACTACTATTTGCCATTTCTTCTTTTTTGACTTTTTGGGGAGGAGTAGAGGGAATAAAAATACCGATTTTGATTTTTTGTGAAAAACTGATGAAATTCTAGGCTTAAGGCAGCCTCAGCAGATTTTATGGTAAGATATTCTTGGTATTACTAAAAACCTGAAGGTATTTAGCACAGCTAAAAGCTACAGCTTTAGCACTTCAGGACCTACAGCTCCTGAAGGCTGAGGAGATTGAGGGGTTTTTGTTGTTGTTGTTGTTTTCTGGGTTTTTTTTGTCATCTCCTTGTTGTGGATTTATTCTTCAAAGCCAGTGCCATTTAAGAGAAATTAGACAGATGGACTTTTCTTTGTGGGAAAAGCTTAGTAAAGATTAAATAGCATATTTTTTTTCCCTCGAGCTGGTAACATGCTGTGTTTCCTTTACCTGTTCTTCTGTTTGCTTTTGCTCAATAACCTTTTCAGAAGTTTCATTCTGAAGATAATAGAATATCTTACTCCTTTGGAATTCTAATAGGGAATTGTTTTCCAAGTCTCTCTTCCTAGAGCTGAGCAATTCAGGCTAAATCCAGGTATCATGGAAGTCTGTGTTCACAAAACAAAAAACCTCTGATTCCCATTTAATTTGTTTTTTGTTTTCTTAGTATTGATTCCATGTTCAAAACTCAGTACACTGAGTTTTTCTTCCTTTGTTTTTTCTTCCTTTCTTCCTTTTTTTTTTTTAAAGGAGGGCAGATGAGTGGACAGAATAAACCAGATTCTCTCAAAAGTAAAGGAATTTCCCTATGCTCTTTCCTTATCTTCTTCCAAACACAGAGTGGCTGGAATCCTTTTCTTTGTCTCTGCCTACATGGGAGCAACTGATTTGCTGTTATGTAGCTGACAAAGTAACCGTTAGCTCAGCTTGTCACTTGCAGCAAGACAGGAAACTCTTTCCAGTGTGTCCAGATGCTTCCTGTGCACCACACTGTCATGCTTGGCCCATGGTTTAAAAGGGGAGGAAAAAAAAATCACATTCAGGCTGCTTTTTTTTTTTTTTTTCATGTTTAGCCAGGTCCTTTGGCACCATGGAGGGAAAACAGCCTTGCTGTTTGACCACTGTCACTCTGCCCAGGGTTGCTCTGAAAAACAAAAAGGAACGATGTAAAGTAAGATTAATGTTTAGCTGTTGAAAGTCTCCCTCAGTTTTCTTATCCATGCCACCTCTCTGCTGTCCTCCTTGAAATAATAGGTGCCCTCGTATTCCTGGCATGGCAGGTTCTGCATTACAGAAAAATAAAGTTATAGTGACTGAGGACAGTACCACAGTTGCATTTCAAAGGGGACGTAGACAAGGTTTTTGCACTCTGATGATCTTTGCACTCTGTGAGGGATTTGACCTGATCAGGCAACATCCTCTGACTCTTTGTACATTGTATTTTCCTCTTTACGCATCGCTGTGTGGGACAAGTTGCATAAACCATATATCCTGGTTTATGCTTGTAAAAACTGGAGGCTGTTGGACCTGTACAAGAAACTGTGATGCATTTGTTGCATTTGCACAGGTGCTCTCCTGGTCTTGCAGTCATCAAGCTAATGAGGCATCAGAATAAACCAGAGTCCCTCAAAAGTTCCCTATGCTCCCTGAGTATCATCTTCCAAACAGAGTGCTGGGAAACCCTTTCTCTGTCTCTGCCTAAATCGTGGCTGGATGCCATCAAGTCCCATAGTCCCAGAGGAGGATATGGAGGGAAAAGAATAAAGGATGGAACTAATTCCAGGAGGAAAACACTTTATTTAAAGCAGGAATCATTGCCACAGGAAATGTTCAGCTTGTTCCAGCAAACTTACTTTGTAACTATACTCAAGGTGATAATCTCATTTTTTCCAAATTTAAATCTATTTCTTTTCAGTGAAAATCCAGTTCCATCTTTCCTAGAATATTGGCTAAAAAAGACTTTATTTTGGTCTTTAGAAACTTTGTCTGCTGTTACCAATCGTCTTTGAGTCACCAGCAGATCTCTAATGTAGGCAGAAGGTATTATGAGTTCTGCTGGTTATTTTCTTGAATACTGAGAATTTTTTCAGTTTCGAGATACCCACTGAACATTCTCATGCAAACTGATGTGCATGAGAAGTGATCTGGCCCATGGAGTCCCCTGTGAAACCCCTAAGCAATTCCAGGGATTTCAGAGTTGCACCTGTCTACGATAGATCAGAATTTGCACCTCTGAACATTTTGTACAGTACTGCCCTCTAAATGAGGGAAATGAGGAAAAAGTTCCCTTGGTTTTCTCTTTACGAGAATGGAGTGGTACAGAATGGAACAACATGATTCAGACTTTCTCAAAGGATATTTTCAAGTGTTTCAGCTAGGCTTCTGAAACATAACATACATAAGAGTACAGAATTTCAAAACCTTCTGTCTCCAATCTTGTTAAAGCTTTAACAGTTTTTGTTTGTTCTCAGGTTTAAGGCAAATAATTTTCGTTTTGGAATCTTAGATTGTTTTAAAAACATGAGATTATTAAACTTTGGTATTTTTACCATTGCAGTGACCATTACCTAGGTTTACAGTGTAGTGTGAGTTCTGCAGTTGCTCACAAGGAAAGTGTAGAGCCTATGGCAAGGTGAGGAGGGTGGAGAGGAGGGGATGTGCCATGTTGTACCTGCATGACGGGAACATCAGGAGACAGCATCAGGTCTCTCTTCCCACTTCTAAGCTATGGGGACTGCTGGATACTGTGGACGTGGCTACTCTGCAAAGCTTTAAAACATCTTGCCTCCATTTGGGGTAGATTTGTGTTTGTCCCTTGCTGTGTGATGCAGATCATCTTCCCCTGATAGATTTATTCAGAAGAAACTAGATAGAAAGTGGGTATGTTGACATGACTAGTTGTTTTGGGGAATGCCCCTGGCTCCCCTGCCTAATGCTGCAGTAAGGGCAAGCTTGTCTGTAATGCAGGATGGAGAAAACTGCAGACAGAAACTTGCAGTGTCCTGATTTGTAGATGTGAAGGGTGATGATCTCTGATCTGATCCTTAACACCCTTTGCTGTCTTTTGAATTAAACCTCTAATAGTGCTTAAAGGGAAAAAATTAATTGACGCTTTAAAATAATTTTCAGTTCCTTTGAGTATTTTATTGATTCAATGAATAGTAGTGAGCTATGTTCTGAAAATGTCTCCACATGCTGAATGATCTCATTTTCCATGTGGGAGTACAGAATAAACTTCAGAACACAAAAGATTGCATGAAAAGGTGGCATTAATTATACAAAATTACCTTCAGAAGGCAGATTATTATACAGAGCATTATTTTTGACATTGTGAAACAGCTTTTAATTTAATGTTAAGTTTAATCCATGAACACTCAAAAATAACCACAAAGCTCTGCAGTTCAATTTCTGGCAAGGGAATATCCTTAATGTAAGTTATTGAAGCGTACTAATAGTTTTTGGGGAACAGGGATTCAAATATAAGTTCTGCTGAATAATAATGAAGAAGGGCTTAATTTAAATCTGTAAGCTTTAGCCACAACATGGCTCAATAAGAGAAGGTAAAATGGAACAACACTCAAATTCTTCTCACAGTCTCAAATATCTACTAGCTGTGAAGTAGTTAACATCAAGGACATGTAAATGTATACATAATGGCAACCCATTTTTTCATGAACTTTTTAGTTGATGTATTGTTTAAAGAGAAAGAAGAAAAATGATGTAGAAAACATGAGGAGAAATCAAAACTTCATGTAGATAACGGGCATAGATTTGTTTGAGGCCACAGTTGCAAAATGCACAGTAGAGCAAACACTGGTGAAGCAAGGTTCATATTTTGCAATTATCCCTGACTTATGAGCTGTGCAGGCCCTTACATGATTCCTTTTTATCTCAGTCTATGGCAGGGAAACACTGGCTTATTTTAAAAGGCAAAAAACAATCCAAGAGCTACACTTCCAGGGCTATGAAAGTGAGATGGAAAGTTGAGGTCACGATTATTTTTACTTGTGTCTGGAGACTCCAGCTGAGGCCAGGGCTCGGTTATGTCGGATGGTTTGTAAATGCCTACCTCGAGACTGTCGCTGGCCTGACAGCGTGGCAGTCGGGGCAGAGGAGGAAGGAGGGAGCGTAGTCATTGCTCTTTGGATGGGAAGCTGAAGTGCAGAGGTTGGGGCAGAGCCAAAACCCGAACCCTGCTTTTATGAGTCTGTGTCACTGTGATGAATGTGAGAGGCAGGGAAAGTTCCTCATCAGGATGGTTTGTTTGCTCCGTAATCAGAAAAGCTAGGGGGAATTACTGTAGCCCAAGGCTGAAAGAGCCCAGTAGATGACATGTGCAGAGAAGTACTTACCTCCAGTATCTCCTTATATACCCACTCAGCTCCTCACCTCTGCCCACAATTGATTGTCAGTGACATTCTTCAGTCACATTTTTTTTGTGAGAGTGGCCAATTTCAATAATGTGGGGAATGTTTTTAATAAATATTTTAAAAGGTTCTTAGTGCTGTGACATCCGGGTGTGAAATCACTTGGCAGTAAAATTTTTATTTCATTTGACCTTCAAGAATATGAAGGATACCAAAAATGTGTTTTTAATGATCATCTATAATTTTACTCATAAGTAATGAATTGCAACCAAGCAGAGCATCATTTAGGGAGAAAAACAGAGCAGCAATATGAAGTCATTTTGAAGTGCTGGGCTTAGATGCAAGCATGTATCTAAGTTTAACATAGGTTTTGAACCCATCATTTTTGTGAAGATGGGCAATAAAAAGCAGAATCAAAGCACTGCTCCTTTTTTATGAGGACACATCTCTCAACTTTCTCTGCAAAGGACACAGACTCAAGGGATTGTTGTTAAGTATGTTTTCAAGACGATACTCTGGGGAAACCATATGTCAGCATTCGTATCTTGCTCTTGCAGCAGCGCCTTAAACACTCGTATGACTGGCTGAGGTTCTCAGATACCAGAATATATCTTCCCTATTGCTTACCTATACCTTTTATCTGCTCAGAGGTGAATGACACCTTTGTCTAAGTGATCTTTGTGAAAGATAAACTTTCAAAGACCTGAGTCCTGGTTATTGTCTTCTTCCTATTGAACATTAATGAGAGTTGGGCATGTGTTTAGAATTTTAGTTTTTTGAAAACTGACCTTGTGATTTTTTAAAAAAAGAAGTAATGTGATAAATATTATGCTTTCTCTTTGGTTACTTCATTAGCACATCAGTCATTCTTTTCTTTTTCACTTGATTTCTAACAAAGCTTTCAGTTCCTTCAAACTACCTTAAACTGAATAATTAGATCAATCAGTTTGCAGTAACTGTTTAATGTCTGTAGATCTAGCCTCTCTCCCAGTACGATTACACTGGCACAAGGTAAAGTAAGGGAAATATGAGACAAGTGGCAAATCCTTTCTGCAGTGATGTTAAGGGCAGTATCCTCATTGACTTAAATGAGCACTGAATTAAAAGGCAGGAAAGGTGTCTCACTAACTTTCCTGTAACTGAGGGACATGCCCTGAGCCATCCATGTATGTACCAGCTTTGGAAACAGGCAGATGAGATCTTACCCCACTTTTTGTCCAGACTAGCTTTTAAAGGTAAGGCAGGATTTTACTCATGATGAAATAAAGCTATTGCTACCTGGGGTGAAGCAGTTGTCTTTGGAAAGAAGGGGGGACGCTGAATACCATTACTGTGAAGCCATGATGTGTTTTACCAGGGTTTCCTAAGAAACAATTCTGACATTATTAGGTGCTCAGTTTCCTTTAAAACTTTTGGACTGTGTAATCAAGGTTGACCAAATTAAGTTGAGGTCCCAAAGGTAACATGGTTCCTGCGTGTTTGAGAAAATCATTAATGGTCAGAGGAGAGAGAAAAGGCGAGGTGTCCCCAGTACGAGACACAGTTGTATGAGCTGATGTCACGGGCTCCCTTTGGGCTGATACCTGCATATCTGCTCTCTCTATCTGATGTGGACCATGTGTAATATCTATGTGCTGGCTGCTGTCAGCTTCCTGGGAGCTGGTTACCTGTGTGCTGCCTCTTGCCCAGCTGCTGACTGGACGCTGGGGAGGGACTGGAATTACTGGAAGGGGAGGAAGGAAAAGCTGGGGAACATTTGGAAAAGCTGGAGGTGCTGTTGCAGGAGGGAGAGAGGAATTCATGGGATAAATGTAATGCACACTGGAGTTAGCGTGGGGGATTTAGGCACACAGGACTGCAGGAACGGGGGCTTTTCCATGCTCTGGATTGCTGGGTACCAGAAGCTGAAACAGGACTGGAGATGTTTCTCATATATGTGCTGAAACCCTGGGTCCTCGCAGCCTCAATGGTGCTAGCTCCTAGCAAGGACATGCTACTGAATTAGGGGGGAGGAAGAAACAGGGAGCCATCACCTGGGTCTCTGCTTTATTTGAAATGATTTTTCTTGATATGATGGTAAAAAATACCACTAACTCTTTTCACTATCTGACTCTTTTACCCTGCTGCGTTGTGAGGCAGATTAATGACCATTATTAATGCCATAAATATTTATGGAAAAAATTTGCATTCCATCTTCAACTTTCAGTGATGTTTTTTATTCTTATTGGTTCACTGCTCACTGCTAAATTACCTATTTAATTTATTCTTTCTCATGTACACTCATCACTTTATACTTGTGGGCTACTGTAATATCCATATATTCAGGTTATTGTGAGAAGAGTTATTCTGCTATTTTGGAAGAGTTTTTTTTTAATAGGTACTGTGTGTGTTGGTAATACAGTGTTTCTGTATTGCTTTGAGAATTGTCAAATGTGTTTTTTCTGTTATTTATACAGCAATGGAAATTTTCTGACATTTTAGAAAAGTTTTCACTGGTTAGTTGTTTTTTCTAAGGCGTCTTTATAAATCTGTTTCCAGTAGCTGTGCTTTAAGTATTCATGCATTTATGCATATTTTATGCATATGTTAAAGAAAAACTAGGGGTCAAGCACAAGCTTACAGAGCCAGTTAATATGAGTTTCACTAAATGTCCTTAAATCCTTTATGTACTGGGAGTGGGGCACAGAAAAACCTCTCCTGATGCTTACTTTCACTTATTGCTTCAACATTTAATTAGCTTAGTTGCTGTAATTTACCGTCAGTTTTTAAAGATTTAATTAGAAACTAATTGGACTAATGCATTGACTATTAACTACCCAGGCCTGCAGATATGTGACCTGTAGGAAGTCAGTGTCTGTGAGGACACTGGGGCTGCGGTTCTGAGTCATGACTGAAGTTCAGCTGTTGCTGAGTAAACTTGGACGAATCTCTGCACCTTTCTTGGTACCCCTTTTTGCTATCTGCAGAGAGGGAAGAGGTAAGTGGGGTAACCTTCAGCCTCGATTTTGTGCTTTGCATTTATCCTCCAAGGAAAACCAGAAAAGTCCCAATTGGTGCTACTTAGTTACGTTGGCTATAGTGTGAGTGATAGTGATAAGGCAGGTTGCTGGTATGCATGCATATATACACTTTATACATACATACATACATACATACATATTCACACACACAGAAGACACATGTACACATATTTCTCAGGTTTTAAAAAAATATTATCGAACAATTTATTTTGCCATGAATTTTCAAGGGGAAAACAATTACATTACTTGTAGAACACCATGTATCTTCTGAAGCCTTCTCCTAACAGGATTGCAGATATGAATGATCTGTGGGGGAGACCTTACTTCTAATAGTATCGGGGGCTTTTTCTTTTGCTAGTGGAGGTATTGCTAACTGGAGATTCTCCTGTTGTTAGTTGGCTAGTGAATGTCAGTTAAACAGTGCAAACTTTTGTGTTTCTCACTACTGGGCAGATGCATGTTATTGTAAAAATTTACAATAAAAGTGTCATACTGAAATTTGAGAACTTGTCAGTTTGATTGATGTGAGGAAGCTTACGAGTATTTCATAATTCCTAAAGTTTTGTGTGAGCATTTCTTAAGTAATTGCAAATTGTCATTAAGAGCAGACACCTGAATCTCCTGTTGGTTCGGAAAGATATGAAGAAAAGACTCAGGTGTCTCTTTAAAAAGAATAAAAAGTAAAATTGTGTATGGTTTTTAACATATTCCAAAGTAATGTTGTAGGTTTTTTCTGCTGATAACTGGGTTCTTGCCTGTGGCATTACTAAAAAGTTGTAGTCTTACTGCATGTTCAGACATCATCTGTTAGCACTGGATTTGTGGGCCCTGGTAGCATTACTGCTCTGTGCTGTGAAAACCCAGCTTGGCTACACATTCTCCTGCTTAATTTTTGTTTTCTGGCAATGTTACAGATACAGATGCCAGAGAGCAAGCTTTTTGAGAAACTCTCTTCTGCTTTGTGATCTGATTACATAGTGATACAGGCGTTATTTTTTCTGTTTATCTTTTTGCTCCAATGGCAGTATGAACCAACCTTCTGTCTGATTTAAAAAAAAAATACAGTAGTGACTATGATGGAAAAATATTGGCAAGACCCATTTTATTTTTTCTGCATGATTACAATGTTCCTCATGTGGTATCAATACATATTTCCAAGTGAATTATTTATTATTTGGATGTTTAGATTTCTGAGACCCTTGGCTGCTGTAAATCAAAGCAACAAAGTTCAAGGGCTTGTTCTCCATGCTGACATCAAAATCGTGGTTGCATTTGCATTTGTCTGTTGACCTCGCAGTGTATTTCTCCCATCGCAGGAGGGAATGAAGTAAGCAGAGCTCTCTTCTAAAGTATGTAGAAGACCCTGTGCAGCAATTTTCACGTTTCTTGGAGGAGCTGAAGGCTGGGCAACATAAGTCTGTAGTAGAAAGAATGATTGCAATTTCTGTCACCCTTCAGGCTTAGAAAAAAGTAACAGTAACATTGTTTACTTGCAGTAAAATTAATTATTGGATCTCCATTCATCAGCCACTCCAGATCCTATGAAGCAGCTGTTGAGGATATTCCTAAGGGAATTCCTAAGTCTTTTAGCTAATTATCTGTAGTTAATACCATGTAAATTATTGACAAGAAAAGCTGTGTTTTATTTGATTACTAGCTTAGAAACAACAGAGCACTTTCCCTGGCATGTGCACTGTCTAGTGGCAATAAAAAGAGCTGTAGAACTGGTTTCCACCTTTTAACCTAGTCAGCTTAATTTCTTGTGCTTCTTTTTTTTTTCCCCAATAAAAATATCCAAAAATGTCGTTGTTCTTTTTCTTTTTACATGCTGCCAGAATATGAATCAATTTAATCTATTTTTATAATTCTAGATGGTTTGTGATCTTGATTTCAAATCTTTTTTTTTTTTATAAAACATTTTTCCATCAGCAAGAGGTACATTTTTGAAAGTTGATCGTGTTTGATTTGAATTAACTTTGCTGTGGTGCTGGCTTGCTCCTACCAATAAAGACCTCTGAATTCAGTAAGTAGCACTAAACTGCATTCTGCTCTCATTCAGAGGTTTGCAGTTATGCTTTTATGCAAGAGAGAGGAGAATTTGATCCTGTGTTTATTTAAAAAGTTGATTTCTTATTTCTCTCTGCTATGAGACTGCTTTCTGCAGCTGTGTACTTCATGTAGTGCAAGAGTCATCATCGTAATTCCTAGGGTAAACTCAGAAAAGGTGATATCGACTTTTTCTGGGTTACAGGCAATTTTTATCTATGATTTTTTACCCAGATGCAAAATCCAGACAGATTTGGAATGGGAGCTCTCATTTGGCTTGTCTTGGCCTGAAAGTTGTTAGCAAACTGACACTAGTTCAGGGAAGGATCAAATAAACAAAAGAAAGCTCAAAGGATTGATTTGTAGGAACAATTAAAGGGCTCAATAGCTTATCTAGGGAGTGATTAATGGCATGTGATTACAGGGTATACGTGTCAAGTATAAACGAGGAAAGGAGGAACTGTTTAGGATAAGGGGAGAAAAGGAGAAATATAACTTGAAGAAGTGCTAGCAGGGAAAACCGAGATTGTCGCATATTCATCAAAAGTTGGAAACATTACTGCTGAAAACATATCAGTTATTTTAAATAGGCAGGAGAATATATGCAGCTGGGACTCATTCTTCCCGAACTTATGGGATTCTTTAATTTAAGTCTTTAATTCAAATGTGGTGGAAAGCAGGGGACCGCCTGAGCATGTCATCTGACTTCAGGCTTAATATGGGTAATTAAGTTCCATGCAGTAATCTACTAATCAAATCCAATACCTGTGGATAAATTAGAGAAGTAGTTTTCAGCCTGTGGATCTCTGAAGACCTTTATATTACTTCTAAGGTGAATGCAAAAGTTACTAAGGAAAGCAAACTATGTGCCAGTAGGCTTGAATTTTAGTTGGAAAAAATTGTGTCCGTGAAGGGAAAAAAAAAAAAAAAAAGCCCAAAGGAAAACTATTCAGATATTGTATGTCTGCATATATTTTAACAGACATGTGGTGGGAATGCTTACGACACTGTTCAGCAAGATTGTTTTAACGGTTAGTTATCCTCACTGATGCAAATCGATGTCTTATTTCAAGACTTGTGTATTATCCAACCTGTCCTGAATCACTCGTTTGGTCGTGCAGCTGGGGTAATGGCAGGGAGCCCCAAGCTCCCCCCCCCCCAGTCACATCAGGAAGTTCTGTACCAGAATGCATTTGTTAACAAATATTTGAAGGGTAACACCTCCAGCAGGTTTCATGTCAGAGCAGGTAGCATCTTTCCTTTTCAGAGTCAGCATAAAGCTGACTTTTTTTCTTTGGCTAACATGACAGAAATGTGATCACGTGCTCATGCTTGATGTAGGTTAAATTTGTACTGCTATGGACCAGGTAAAGCACTGGCCTAATACCAGTTATTGTGGAATCTTGGCTTTGAACAACTCTCAGTGATGCAACTATCTATGATGCTTTCTATGCTACGAAGTTATCTAATTGTTGTTGAGGGTTTTTTTTTTTCCTTCCAAAAAAATGACTTTTAAATTATTTTTTACAGGTATATTTTTTCCATGAAACTCAGGAAATACTGTAGAGGTTTTGCCTTTGAAACAGCAATAAAGTAACAATGCAATGAGTCATTCCAAACGTCCTTTTCATAACTTAGTGTAGGAGTGTAAGTTGAGATAAAACCAGGAGGTTCTATGGTCAATATTATTACTTATATTTGAAGTATCTAAGTAAGAATTCAAGACATGAATATTTAAATTGTATACAATCACTTTTACTATATCTATAGAATTTCCTGGCTTCATTTCTCATGTCCTCAAGTACTTCTTGTTTAATCATCAGTAAGACTGTATTTTGTATAGATACATACAAATATAAATATCAATAAATAGCAATTTCACAGTATGAATAATGACAAGTGAATGTCAGGTTGTTACTGACAACAGATAATTTGTCTTCAGAATCTTCATAAATTTGTTCAGAGAAAGTGTTTATTAAACAGTTTCAAATAGATGTTTATAAGTTTATTCTCCTTTGACGGGCAGAAAGAGTTGGTTTATGACTGCAAGTTATTTGCCATGAACATTTCAATCATATATGTAATTTCAGGTATAAATCCTCACTAGTGGTTTCCTGTTCTCTTGTGTTTCTTGCAAATTTCATTGTAAAAGTTTTAGGTTTCTTTTTGTTCTGTTTTTGTGTAAAAGAAACCTAATTCAGGGCATCATTGAAAGTAGTGAAAAATGTGAAGTCATTTATCTTGAAACTAATGAGAAAATATTCTATTATAAACACAGAAAAGCATAAACAAGAAAACCATCAGTCTTTAGTTTTCTTATTACTCCCTTCAGGCAGCTAGTTCTGTCAAATGCAAGGGGGACAGTGAGTGGGATGGAAAGACTTTTAGAACAAACTTTATGGAACAAACCACCAAAAGGCCCCCAGATCTGTATTATTTTGTTCACGTTTCTGCTATTCTGTCATCTAAAAGGCCCAAGCAAGGTATTAAACAGACAAACCTGAAACTTTTTACGGAGTTTGGGTATGGAATAGGAGGTTTTGAAAAACATCTGCTTTGATTTTGCAATATTCAGATAGCCCTTATGTTGCAGTTAGTGAGACTCATTGAAGAGTGCACAGTGTTGCTCTTAGAAGTACTTGGAAAGAGAATTTTTAAGTAGAAGCGTATCTTCTCACTACAGAGATCTTTGAAAGCTGATGCATTATTGCAGATATTACAGGGTGCTTTTTTTTAATTCTCCTTCTAAGAATTAAAAATAGGGGCCTGCTGTGGTGTGCAGGGAGGCAGAGTAACAATTGAAATATGCTTTATTATAATTTAAAACAGTCCGGCTGCTCTTGGGGTCATCTGCCATATTTTTAGTACCGCCTATTTCCTAGTGCTCTTTGCTGCATTCAGGTGGTTGTGCTTGTATGACTGAGGAATGGGGAAATGAGACTAGGCCCTGCTCGGGGGCCCACCCAGACCAGCTGTGCCTCCACCATTTCTGCATTACTCTACCCTTCTGTGTGCATGGGAGCCAAATGATGCTGAGGCTCAAACTGTGGCAGTGCTGCCAAACACAGGTGTGACGATCGCTGCTACTTCAGGAGTCAAAAATTGTCTTCCTGCTGCCTTCTGCTTGCAGAAGGGACACTGGTTCATACTTGCTTAGGGATAATCCATCATCTTCAAATTGACCTTTACGGTGGGAAAATTACAGACCCAACAGGTAAAAGTTCCAAATCTGTATTTTGGATGGCAGTCTCTTACAGGCTGTGTGCCCTCACTCCTGTGGCTGGACTGGGGGCTGCGGTGAGCACCAGGTCCCATGTCTGCCAGGCTCCAGGGAGACCACTCCTATTACCAGATAAGGTTATGAGATGGCAATGAAAAAGCTTAATCTAGTAAAGGCTGCATTTATATTCCTGGTGCAAAATTGGAAATGCAGAAAAGACACTTCTTTATTTTTAATCCTGGATTTTACTTAGCGACAAAGATCTTGGTTGCATCAGTAAGACAGCTACAGGCTGCGGAGACTGGCAACTTACTCTCTTCCCCTTAGGGCTGGGATGCTGTGGACACCTTTAGCTTATATCTTCCTGTGTTCTTTGTAAAGAGTCCTTCTGGGTTACACAGAGTGATGGAGCTGGGCTGCCTTTCTGCAGGGTCCCTACCTGCCCCTCCAGCAGGCTTCTCGTACTGCTTGTTTTTTACCAAGAGGAATCTTCAGTCAGAACATACACCAAAGAGGTTGTGAGAATTCATGTTTCCTTCCGTCCCTTGCCTCTTTGAATTAGATTTAAAAATAAAATATAACATGCAGGACACTTCCTTCTGCTTTGTTTTCCGTGATGCAGAACATCTCTCCTCCCATCTGTCTGCCTTCCTTCCCCATGAGCTTCCCTGAAATTACTCTTCTATTGTTTTCCTTAATGAATTACATTCCTGCTAAGTTCACGCTTTTTTTCCACCTTGTGACTTCTTCAAAAATGTGGCAAAATTTTGCAATCTGTGTATCAAGGGACTTATTCTTTAGACCTCTGTTAGACTTGTAACATCTACTTGTCCAAAGAGTCGATAAAATTCATGGTAATTTGGATACAGGCATCACATCTTTTTCTAAATTACTTTTTTCCTCCATTCTGTCCTCTTCCATGCCTTTTATCAGCTTTGTGGATCTTGCTGGCGTCATAAAGGTAAAAGAAAAAAATATTTACTAAGTTGTAAAACATTTTACAAGACAGTCCATAGCATAATACCTTTTGAAGGCTTTGTTGCCTCACTGGCCATTTTAAAGGCGTACAAAATTCTTGGCTGTTTATGCAAAGAGAGTGGAAAATGAAGGTAAATGAGCGATAGATGAGGAGTAAAGGTGTGGGTGGTTCACCCCTCTCTTTGATATATGGTTTTCTCAGTAGAAGAGACCTGACAGTAGGTAGCAACCTGTATTCCCAAAGTGAAACATGACCATCAAGAAGCAGGGACAGCAGCAAGGAGGTGCTGGCCTCTTGCTCAGAGATCAGCAGGGAACAGTACTGTGGCTGTTGTTGGCCACAATGGAGAAACTTAGCTAAAGATCAAATTAAAACAGACCAAAAAAAAGTATGAATCAACAGGGAAACATTAGGGATAATTAAATTCCAGATGATTAGTTTTTATATAGCCTTGTTGTCACACATTCTCCATTGCTAGCAGGCTAAACAGAGAGGTCTCCTCATCCAACTGCAAAATCTGTATGAATTTGTTTTGTTTTGTTTTTTTCTATCTTTTCTTTGTTTATAGTCAACATAACAATCAGATCAGCAATGTCCACTCACTGGGGTAGGATATTCCAAAAGCGTCTTGAATGTGACGAAAAGAAGATAAATCTCCACTAGCATAAGGAACAGGGCTGGGGCTGCACAGTGCCCCAAAGTGAGTTCACACTTAAGGGAACCTGTCAACTAGGGAGAAATTAGGAGGATTGAGTAATTTATCCATACTTGTCTTCAAACAGAGTAACTGATTTCTTAAAGTTCTTCATTTTAATATAATAAAACTTTGTGGGTTTTTTTTCCCCCCTCTAAGTTATTTAGTTTAAGATTAACTTTCCTGGTAGTTGACAAGTTGCAGACATCCTTTCAACTTGCAGAGCTGGTTTGATGAGGATTCTGACAGTACCAGCCACTCCAACGCAAAACAGGAGCAGACCAGAACTTGCAGAGTGAATTGCATTTAAGTTGCAAGGGGGAAACATTTTCCAGTGGTAAAGCGTTAACCAGGGTAAGCTGGGTCCGCAGCAGCAGAACTCCCAAACACAGGAATTTCCCTGAAATGGTAATTGAGGTGGGGGAGGGCTTTTTTTTTTTATTCATGACTATTTCTATTGAATAAGAAGAATCTGCACAATGAAGAAATGGATCTTATATTTTATTTCATATAAACCTCCCTAAAAGGCAGAGAATAGTGGCTTGCTTTGGTTTGAAAGTGAAATTGTTAGGGTCAGTGTGTTCTAGCATAATATTCAGGAAAGTTTGTTTGGTGCACTTGCTATATCATCTTTAATCAATCACTGCTCAGTTTAGTCTATCCTTTATCAATGTTTTTCTAAAATCACAGAAAGCAGGAGTAGCAATGACCACAACTTGAGAAGGATTTCAGACAACGAAAGAACAGACTCTTCACCAACACTTAGCATTATAAGAGAAAACAGAAAATCAGTATCTCAATCACTAAAGTTACCATGTTTGCATAAATGTGGGCAAAGCAAACGGTCTTTTTTTTTTCTTTATATCTGGGGTTTTTGGAGTAAGAATATACTCATTAATTCATGTTTGACTTTTTATGCTTTTGTCTTGAAGTGATGAGATTGTAATCTAGGAACTGCTATTTTCTTTTTCAGATAGAAGAATTTGTCCAACTTTTTTTCTTTTTTTACTTTTTCTGCTTTTTTTACTTTTTTACTTTTTAAACTTTTTTTTTAATGGAAAGAGAATTTCAACTTTATACGCAGCTTATGTAAATTTCATTGTTTCAGTGAAGTGTGGCATGATATAAACTTTATTACTAACTTTGAGGACATTCAATATTTGAACAACATTTTCTTTCTTTCCTCCACTGTTCTAAACATGAGCATTGGATGTGAAAGGATGTTTTGGTGTGGGTTTTCTCATTCTTTACGGTTCAGTATAATGATGTAATAGGGAGAAAGAAGGCAGAGCTACTGGTTTGTTACTCACTGTTAATTTATAGTTGCTAGAATGGCTCCATTTGAAACCACGTAATGCTGGGAGATGCTATAAACTGGCTGTTCATTAAGCATAATGAATTAGCAAATGGTTGTAGTCCCTAAAAGAAAGAGGGAAAACACAATTATGATGCAGCAGTGAAAGAATACACAGCACTCTTAATACTGTGAATATTATTTTGAATTGTAATACATTTATTATATGTCATGCTGGATGTTGCAGAAGTTTCAGGATGGGGTTGCTGAGTAAAATCTGTGTGGCTGCTGAAATATCACTTCTTCTGCAAGTAGCTCTGGACTTGGATCATGCTAACATTGAACCTGCTGCTTCACAAGTTTAAACAACTAATGTGGCTCTTGGATAGCTTGTGAAGACAGTTTAGAGTCAGGGTGCAACTGGTATCTCCACCAGACTAAAGGTACCCAGAACTGATGAACTTGCACCATGTTTTCATGGGGATGTGAGATACAGGGTTTGTGCAGGAGAAGCATGTTTATGCTGGAGATGTTCAGTAGGGCGGCATCGTAACTGCGGATAGGCGCGGGGGCCTGGGAGCCAGAGGCTGTGCACACAGCTTGTACGGGTGATACCTGCCGGCCCGGCACCTCCTGTCTAACACACGGCACCTGTGTGAACCAACAGGCTCATGTCTTCAGTGTGTCTCTGAAATACTCAAAAGCTTATCGGCCAGCTCCATTGGACTTTGGCTTAGGAGTAGCAACAAGGTGAAGCAAAGTATTTATCTTTTTGAGCAGAAATAGCATGTAGGAGGCCATGGGCATGGAAAACGAAGGTTGCATCGTCAACCTCAGTAGAGCAGCTCAATGGTGAGCCGTGTAACCACGGTAAAACGTGCCCATGGTAATAAAATCCTGTTTGGTTCTCTCTGTCCCGGCTCTGGGCTACCCATCAGGGGCTCGTGTCTGGAGAAACCCGTTGTGCTGCAGTTGGGTGCATGGAGGCATGTGAAAACTGGACCAATATTTTTGTGACTATTGGATATGTTTCTAAAGAGTGCCTCTAAAATATTTGGCATAAATAGTTTATGAGATAGAAAGGAATGTAACTCTCAAACACATGCTAAAAAGCGTTAATAACAACATAATTTTATAATTATGTGTTCTGTTTGTGGAGATTATTACACTTACATACTGATAAATTGGCTGGGACTTTCTTTTTGGTTTCAAATGTTTCACTGACTCATTTAGAAACAGTACACACAACACTGTAACAAAACTAGTTATCCGATAGATGTTTGCCAGGTCTATCATGTTTCTAAAATTGTTTGCAGTTAGATGGATCTAATGGAAAGTGCACAATACAAGACAAACTTAAAAAATAATAGTCATAATATGTAGTTTTGGCAAATGCTTTTTCCTTAGAGAAAAAGCTACCTGCCCTCCCTTCCCGCTCTGGTTTTTATCAACTTGTAAATGTGTTGGAGAGATGGGAATAGCACTACGGCTCTGAAGGATTTTTCTCCTGGGGAGACAGAGAATATTCTAGCCTCACTGGTATTTTTCTTCTAATTTGAAAGGAAGCTATGTTATTGGCTAGATTATTCAACAGAGAAGATAATAACCGAAATATTACTTCTAAGTTTGTTTTTCAAACATCTTTTGGAATAATTGTCTAATTTCTGTGAAGAAGGATTTATTTGCATATATATGAACTCTCTGCTGCTTTTATTTTTGAATGTGAATATTTAAAACTCAGTTCCAGAGACATCCCATAAGCATGAATATATATGATACAGTATATATGTTGATTTAATATACTTTATTTTTCAGAATTACTTGGCATAAGCAATAAAATTTAATTCCTTTGCAGATGTACTGTGTAAACACAACATACCAAGGCATTATTTTCCTGAAGAATACGTTTATTGCTTTGTGACTCTAGTGTGATATTTTAAGAACAAGAATTTAAGATATAATTTGTTGTATAGCTACTTAAAAAAACCCCCAAACATTGAAATGAATAGCTTCTGACATTCTAAAAGCTCTGCAGTGGCAGCTTAACGCATGAATAGCCCAGATGAGGTTCCTAGAATGTTCTGTAAATTGAGGTAGTATTCAAAATTAGGAGAGGACTTTAGCTGTACGTGTTTATACCTTCAGCAGTGTAAATATACTTATATCCTTTCATTTGCTGAAGTCAAATTTATTTTCTATCTATGATGCTCTAAAAAGTTAAATTATGTAGTAAAAGGTTGTTTATACTACTGGATGCCTAAACACTTGGGGCCAAAGTTGTAATTCAGTTGGAGTGGGAGTCAGGGGAAAGCAGGGAGGTGTTGTTGCTGTCTTGTGTGTGAGTTTTTTGTTGTTGTCCCTTTTTATTTAAACTCATCTCATTTTTCTATGGATAGCTTTAACTATGTCATTATTCCCCTTTTCCTAGATTATTCTACAGATACGTAACAGAACTCATCCTGTCAGTAGGATGATTATGTACATATTAGGCAGTTTGTGTTTTTAGTAATAAACTATATTATAATTGTATCCTCTGTACAGCCGGGTGCTCTCATTCCCACTTGGAGTATCCTGCTTTTCAAGGTTTTAACTTTACTTCTTTGAATGCTGGTTTGAATGCTGATTTAAGAACCAACTCAAGGGGGACAGATCATCCTGATAAATGATATTTTCTTGGAGAGTATCACAGGGGATGATGAAATGCTTATAGAAATACTATTTTGAATAGAAACTTCTGAAGAAAATAGTCTTGGGTGGGAAACTTCATTTCTGGCATGCTCTACACTGTGCTGAAACTCTATTTGTTTGTGGCCAGCATCACATATAACTCATACCCTCCACTTTCGACATAAATAAATAAAAAAATAGTATTGTAGCATTTTTTGCACTGAAGACTGCAATTTAGATTAGAATCCTGTTGCGTTAGCTTTTTATAAGCAGAAAGGGACAGTCTGTCCTGTGAACACAGCTGACAAATCCTAAGAGAAAGGATCCACACAAAATCTTGGGCAGAAATGAGAACTAAACTAGACATTTCGAGTTCTAGAACAGTGCTTAAAGAGTTCCCCCATACTCCTTTAACCAAATAAATGTTGTCAATGAAATGCTTTTCCATTTAAATGTATCAGTTCATCAAGAATACAGCAAGTGTGGGGACATGCCAATTTTACTGAAATATCAATTTTGTTGGAGAAAAGAAAGCGAAATGCATTGTTCTGACATTGAAAAATCTTCCATTTTCATTCCAGAAGGATTTTTAATTGTGAAATTTCATTTTAAAGTAAATCAAAAAACAGGAATAAAATTTTGAAATTTTCTTGGGATGAAAGTTTTTTGATTGGCTCTCAGATTTTTTTAGAAACTTGTTGTCATAAAAAACACAGAATTTTACATTTTTTTTGTTTGACTTTTTTTTCTAGTCTGAGATCAAACTCATGACACTTACTGGAAAACTGAAAGTCTGATTTTCGGCTTACACAGCTAACCACAGTCTGTTGCTCAGAAATAAGCCTGCTCTTTTATTGCTTTACTTTTGCTTTTACTTTTTATGCAAAACCATTTCAAAAACAATCAGCTGATGTAAAATATACAACAAGCTCTCCTTCTATCTGTGCTCTAGTCTTGAACTGAAACATCTAAAAATGTCCCAGCCCCGTGAAAGCTGTCTCTCAACGCAAGGGCGTCGGAGGCACCTGGGGATGGGGAGCTGTGCAATCGGCAGCCCTGGCCCTGCCCCGCGCTGGCAGCGGTGTCATTTCTGCGGATGCAGATGTTGTCAGTTGAAGAGAATTTTGGCTGCAGATACTCATAAACAAGGAAATTACCTAGTGTCAAGGGGTGTGCTTATAGCTGTAGCATTAGTTCATAGATGTCTCTTTAATAATTTGTTCACTATAACAGCGCTAAAAATATGTTGATCTGCAATGTGACACATCTTCTGGGATGGTATGGTGTTTTTTAACATCTGGCCCAGCTTCTCAAGGTCTTAGAAGGTCAACTACTGGAAAATCATTTGGCCCTGTAAAGCTGGGCTGATTTACGTGGAAATCTCCTGCAGTGTATTTCTGCATTGAGTTCTGTGCTACTGAGGCTAAAACTCTTTTGCTAGCTAGACTAGCTCCAGAATGCATGCAAAGTTCGTTAAAATATTTGCTGGGCACATTCAGAAATCTTTTTTTATTGGAGCTTGTTCAAAACCAGCTTTTCTCAAATTTTTTTTCCCCCATAATTCTAATTCTCAGTTTATAACCTCATCTGGAGATTGCAAGTTTCAGAACTTGTGATCTCATAAAAGTTACATTTATGGTATGACATCTTGAGCTAATTAGATAAAGGTTGCCATCCCAGACAAATCTGGGTTTCTGATATTTATATAAATTTTTTATACATTTATATTTATTTATAAATATATATATAACATATATATAACTATATATATATTTATAAAATCTCTTCTAAGAATGAAAGTTAAATATAGGTTTTGGCTGGTAAATAGTCAACCTTTGTACTAACTGATAACATAGCAGTTTTAATAAATAACAAATTTAATTTAATAAATAATTAAACTAAAAAGCAATGCTATGTGATCCAGGGATTAAATAGATTTAAATGAAATACAGGAGAGCAAGAACACGAGTTAGATCTTTTGAATGTTAATTTTATATCTTGATGCCTTTAAGAAATGAAAGTAATCAGTCTGCTCTTCAGCCATAAGGTTTATTACAAAATTAAGTACAATTTCTTCTGATTTCAGATGCCCTTTTTCATCAAACTTCTAAAAATTCTTTACAAGTGCATATACTTGTATTTAGTCCTGTCACTCATCTTTTCTTTCTATTGTACTTGAATAGGAGAATGTTCTTTGGGGTCTTTCTGTGTGTTATCTATTGTTACATCTATTCTGATTTTCTGTGACCTATTCATCTACAGGATGTTGCATGTCTGTGTTTTACTGTATATTCCTTTTAATTCCTTTTTATGTATTCATACTTCATCAGATCCTGCTGGAGGAAAATTTGCCTTGATGCAGAGTAGCATTAACTTTTTGTGTTGGTTTGATAGTTCCTGTGAGTTGTGTATAGGAGCAGCAGCAGTGTACAATGTTGCTGTACCTACTTGATTTTTTACAGGTGTGAGATTAATTGATTTATAATCAATTCAAAAAGAATGAACATATTCCTTGGCTGGCTGCCTTCAAGCTATTTCAAGCTTCAAGCTGCAGTCATTTTCTTGGGATGAGGAGCACATTTTACATGGGTTGACAGATGTCTCATTGAGTCTGAAGGCCGATTTCAGTGACTCCGAGGGCTGATTCACAGTGATGTCAGTAGGGCTGGCCTGTATGCACCATTTCAAAAGATGTTGGTGCAATACTTGTTTGTTTGTCAGAAGGATGGCAACCTTCAAGATGGAGAGTAGCCTTATTGCCTGCTAGATAAGCCTGACTCAGAGAATTAAACTGAGCTTCAACAAACAGGACTTAAACTAGGGGAACATGCAACAGGTTATAGCAACGTGTTCAATGTGCATCAAGGGTCTTTTTTGTATTTGTTGTAGCTACTGATTGCCTGACCTCAAGCAGCAAGGAGGTTGCAAAAGCACTATTCTAGAAACCTGTGCTGTACTTTGTTCATGAGCTTGCCAGAAGGAAAACCACGCTAGAAGTAATATAGCTTGGCAGCAGAAGTTCGGGAGGTGTGATATTCAGCTTACGCACTTCTTGATTTCATTTTTCCTTGTGTTTTTCTTTTTCCTCTTTTCTTCATGCTGAGGTATTTATTTTGATTGTCATTTTCAAATATATAGTAATTGAGATCTGTACTTTTTAACCTTAGAATAATTGTAGGATGGTTTATCTAGGCTTTCATGAAACTGATATTGGATCAGAATTGCTGAGGGGAAAAAAAACATATTGGTTTAAAAGCAGACAGAAGAAGACTAACAGAAAGAGACTGAATCTGTGATCAGTGAGTACATCAAGTTTTGTCTGAGTTGGAATTGATGCAATAGGTGGTATTTGGGACTGTATGCAATCTTTTTTTTTTTTTGTCTACTTTGTTTTTTCACAGCGTTACTGTTTCTTTTGTTGCCATGTGGACATTTTATACTATATTTATACTGTGCAGCTTAGCTTTTCCTTCCCCATAACATTACTTCTATGTAATTTTTTGATTTTATGGGTATTTTAAAGAACTCTGATACTCTTCTGAGCTTGAAGATTTGTGCAGATGTGTTTGCTGACCCATAGGTCACTTGGTCATGCTGCATGATCATTTAAAAAATCAAGCAATCTTATAAATGTGTAAGAGAGAGTTTTTTGGAAGTCAGAGGGTACCAAGTGCAGCTGCTGTCAACCAGTGACTTAAACTATATTACTCTGGCTTCCCAGAGCAGAATAGCCTAGACAGCTTTGAACCCTGTTTAAGTGCATTCATGGCCCCCCAGCTAGGACCAGGCCTGTGTGATGTGTTTATCTGCTCTGTGGCAAGTTTTGCAGAGTTCATATATGTATTTTTTTTAAAGGAAGTTTCTTATCCTTGCATTGTGAGGAAAAATTCCTCTGTATTTTCTAGGATAGCTCTGCCTGCATCTAAGACAGTGCTAGGCAGCTCTAATTACCTTATTCATCTCAGTAATTTGGTTTCTGAAGTGGTAACAATGATGTCTTGTAATACAGAGTAATGAGTATTGCAGGAACACATAATTTGCATCGTTAATTGGCCTAGGAGTATACTTATTCTGGCTAACTCTGCCTGTTTGAAAAGGAATGAACAGCAAATTCCAGTTTTTCCTTTTCCAAAGAATACCACGTCACAAGAGTAACATTGCTGACTAAAGCTTTAGAACTAGAACCAGAAAAGGTCCTTATCTGCCTTTGTTTTTTTGTATCATCTAGTGTGTATCTGGGAGAGACCAAGTACTGCATGTGGTGGTGAGCTTCCTAGGATCAACCAAACAAAATTATAAAGTACTGTAATTTGTCCTAACTTGGTTCAAACTGAGGGAGCTTGACCGTCCTGCTTAAGATAATACGTTAAGGAGCAGTTTGCATCTGGTACAGGGTCTTTTAGGTGTTGTTTTTTTTTCTTCTTCTTCTTTTTTTCCTTTTCTTTCCCCCCTTGGCTTTCTGTGGATTGATCCAGGTGAATTAGCGTCCGTGTCCCCCCCCCGCCCCCTCCCGACCCCCCCCCCCCACACACACACTTTCAACTCAGGGAGGCTGAAGTGGAATCACAGTGTTCTGCTGTATGAAAGGAGAGACTTTTTCACTGCACCCACAAAGAAGCAGATAACCGAGAAGGCAATAGGTATTTCCTGATCTTGATCAGTCTAGAGTTTTGAGAAGGGATTCCTGGCATTTGAACATCAAGGAGAATACACTTGGGAAAATTCTTTAAGTTGCATTCACCTAAGGAACAGGAAAGGAGTTTTGGTAGGATTTAAATACTGTACTAACCAATGGCACTTACAGTTATGTAACATCAGGGCTCTTTGTAGTCTTCTGGACTTGAAATTCTTAAACTATATTTATGACAGATGAGTAAGGTTTGAACACTTAAACTTTGCTTCTGTTGACTTAAAATTGTAGGCTATGGTGAAAACTGGCAATTAGCTCTGTCATCTTGGCGTCAGATGTAGGATTCTCTCAGACCTATCTTCAAAATGGGAGTTGATTCATGTTTTACTTTTCTTTCTGCAGTCATTAGAAATAAGAGTGCATTGTTTTGCTCCGAGTTATGTGGCAATACTAGAACTAATTCTGCATGATCTCCTTTGGTAGATATACTTTGTGTGAATTTTGGCAGCTCTGTAAGCAAACAAGATAAATTATATAAGTGTTAAAGATTGAGTAACCATGCACCTGTATTGTGTTTTCACTATTTCTTTTTCCAGGCTAACTCACATTCTTAAAACACCCTGCAGACCCCCAATTTTTCCTTGCTTCTACTCCCTTATAAACGCTTTTCATAACAGATGATGTCATTCCAACTGAGAGCTGCTAGATGGAGTTCAGAAGCTGAATTCTAAACAGAAACACGCTTAAACTCTTGCCAAATTTGGAGTAGAGACTTCAGGTCTGTCTGCTCATTGAACAGAGTCGTATTTGAACAGGGAGCCTGTAGCTGAACAAGTCACAAGAAATGTGTTGGTCTTTTCAAAAATAGAGTGGTCATACGAAAGACCTCAGCTTCTCCTTTGCCTTTGTAAGTCCCTTTGTACAGACTCTTTTTTGTCCTTGGCTATTTTCCCCACTGATTTTCTTAGCAGTGTTTCTGTTTTGGCTTGTTGCAGCTGAGAATCAGATAGTGTCTTCCTCTTTTATTTGTATTTTTGGACATCATGTTTGCTGTCTGTATTTGCTTATATATAAATGTCCTGATACCCTAAATCATTTGATTTAGGAGAAGAATGTACATCTGCATCTTTTAAAAAAATGTTTTTTAAAACTTGTTTTATCTTGAACTCCTGCTTCACAAATTAACTGTGTAGAAACAAGCTGCTCTATATAAAATGAGGAGCTTGTTTCCTCAGGTTCAAATAATATGGTTGTGGTCAGCAGAAAACCACAGAGGCAATTAAAAAAAAAAAAGTTAATATACTGACTGTGGAAATGTAACTCAGTTCCTTTACTAAGAGTGTTGTGTAGTTAACTATGCATCTACAAAATATGATTCTGAATTTTGATGGTGATGATGGTGATTCCTTTGATAAACATCTCATAACTCTGTGACTGGAATAAACTTTAAAGGTATAATAAGGAATTTTTCTTTCTCTGTATATTCATGTATGCTTGCTTTGGTTTTTGTCATTTAATTTCTTTCTATAAGAACCTGATAACCATGAATAATGGACAAGATATCAGATGAATCAATGTTTAACAGATGGAAGTTGTTGTGCTATTGTCAGTAAGACATCAACAATTTGAATATAGCAGTGTTGCCTTATTCTACTTGTTTTGAGTTATTAATGTGCTAGTGCATTAGATTTGTTTAGTTTGGCTTTGTTTTGTTCTTTCAGTATTTCCTGCAAATTAAAAATGGAAATGTGGCTAAACATTTCTCTTGAAGCCATGCACGTCAATTTAAAGTTAAATGAAATATTTACCCTAGAAAAGCTTTACATTTGAATATTTACATATAGCTTGTTGTTTTTAAAAATCTAGTCAACTCTGAAATTTATTTGGTTTCTTTCATTATGGATTTTTCATCAAAAATTATATCAGGCATAGTGTTTGCTTTTCTGAATGAAAACTAGGTTGAACTATTGCACTTGGTTATTACTTCATTGTACAGATGCTTCCAGGAAGTGTTGCTGGCTGATATGACTGGTTAATACAACCCTCTTAATGGAAGCTTATTCTCTTATTCCAAATAAACCTTAAACATTCATTCCATAAAACGGTCGCCCTTATCACTCAAGCAAATGGAAATAAAAATGATCTTGTTTCCTTGTCTCAGCTTTGAGTTCAGTACTCGTGGTAGAGAATGCTGTGGGTTACTGTGTGTTATCACAACTGCAGTAAGGGAAACATAGGCGTAACACAAATGGGACAAAATCGTCTTTAGCCATGACATAAAGTTACCCAGGTTAGTTTGGGATATAGCTGCACAAACTGCTCTAACGGGCTGAATATCTGTCTCGATCAAGTGCTGTGTCCAGTGGGCATGGCTGCAACCTTCAAAAGAGGCTTTTCCTGTAATCGTCCATCAAATTACCACTCTCCTTTCTCCATTAAACCTTTTTCCCCTTGGGTTCTGGAACAAAATTGATGGAAAATTAGATGTTTTTGTGCTGATTAACGTTCTTGCAGTTTGTTTCTGCCTTTCTGCCTATCTCCATCTATTGGTCGTCTCCTGTGCCATCTGTTCCCCAATTGCAAGCTGGCTGCAGTGTGCATCATTGCTGCGCTCTATTAGGGCTTCCCCTCCACCTCTTCAACCCCTGAGACTTCATGCTAATTTTTTCCTCTCTCTCTGGTACTATTTATCTTGAATGACATCACTTTGTCTTTTGCAGCATTTTGTTTTTAAAACATACAATTTAGTAGCTAATCTCAAAAGAGATCCACATTAGGTCTATTATATAATAACACATAATGAATAAGGGCATGAACAAAGAATGTATATGAGCTGCACACTTACAAAAAATGATCCTCCTTAGGGTCAGCTGTGTCGATAAACTGCCCTTGTGAAATTACTTTGGGTAAATCAAGAACTAAAGTTTTGATTTGTGAAAAAAATTGGAAGACAAAAATATGAGTGGCTGGTAGACAAAAGCAAAGAGAAAATTAGTAATAACTGTGATTTGGCAATAAAGTGATTGGCTGTTTAAAAAAAAAAACAAAAAACTTTCAAGTGGAAAGCATTTGTGCAATGCCAAAACTAAGGTTATAAATTGTAACCCTGATGTTTTTCCTGTTTGTTGAATATTTTCATTTCTAAATTGTAATTTTATAATACCAAGTTTTCCAGCACACCCCTCACTATCCCATGCCAACAGTGCTGTACTGTTACTAGCTTTTATGTAGTTAGAGGAGGGAATAGTATTTCTTTATTGTCTTCAATTTTGTTCGCACTTGAGTCCATGTTGGCCGAGCACTTTACAGATGTACATTAAGTACTAAGGCTGGGATCCCTCAGGTGTGATTTCCTTCTGTTTGTTTCAAGGGCAGGAAGGGGATTATTGTGCGATGATGCTGAGCTCTGTTAAATGTTTTGCAGTTTATGTCTGGTACATCCTCCTTCCAGATCTGAACTGCTGCTATAGAATCGTGCAAAACTAGCCAAAAAAGTTTCTTATACCAGCCAGATTTTTAAACAGCATTGCCTTTGTGTGTGCATGCATTGCTTACTGTTCCTCAGGCCGTTTATTTATTGATGGGGCCTTTGTAAAGACAAGAGAATTGGATTAGATATTATGCTAAAGACATCTCCATATTACTATCATTTCACTGTATTGTATAAGCTCCCAATAGGAATTTATATTTAAATTTTATATGTATATTCTCAAGAAACATGCTTTATTTTCATGTGGAAATTTTGAAAAGTAGTTATTTCGTAATTCTGACAGTCCAGACCATTCAGGCTGTCCTAAGCAGAAATGTTATTTGAAAGTTAAACTTCACACTTCATCTTTTCAATTTGTTGTGTACCTTCTCTCTGCCGAAAAAGGATGCACAAAAACATTCCCGTGGGTTTAGGAAACAGATAACAGCACACAAAGCCCTATATTTATATGCACTATGTTGCTTTCATTTTTAATTAGCGGTATTTTTTGAAAATTTCAAAGGAGAGCAGTATAGGGGTGAGCTCAGGTAGCGTTTGATGTCAGCAAGTACGCTCGCTTGTGAAAATGGCAGGTGCTCATCTGCCCCATATGGGGTGCGATTGTGGGGTGAGGATTGCATCCATTTGCTGGACATTTTCTTAGCTGCTCTTCAAATGGGTTAAAAAAGAACGGGGCAGGGGGAGGGGAACGTTATCTAATCAAAACTGTTCAGTCAGCTAACAAAGCCAAGCGGTAACCTTTGATTTCTCACTGTGTTTCCTCTGGAATATAAACTGCTTGCTATGGCTAGAAATTACCTCATCTATCATAGAAATGCAGTGCTTTCCTGTGTTTTACTATGTGGTGGTTTATCAGTCCTGGGCACTGCTGTGTGACTGGGGAAGGAGCTGAGCAATAATATCCTCTTTAACTGAATGTGCGGGATGGCATGTGGGGAGGAAGAATCATCTGTGCTGGCACCTGGCCACCACCACATGCTAATGAAAAATGCTTTAATGATTATGGCATCCAGGTGCTAGGATATGAAATATGCACATTTGGTACCCTACTTCTGTCTAACGCTGATTTTAAGCTACAACGGTAACTAACCATGGGGATACCATATGTGCGTGGCCTTGCTTTGTGCTGGCATCAGTACTCAGTGCAAGGACGATTAGCTCCCGTCCAGCGTCCTGGGGGTGAGAGCATGCGTGTGGAGGGCTCTCACGAAGGAAGAGAGGCACGTCTTACCTTGTGGTAATTTGTTCATGTGACCATACTGCAAGAAAGAGTAATTTTACCTATAGAGGTTGTTTTCAGTAGCACTTCAATTTTTCCTGCTGTTTCCAGTAAAAGTAATGATGCTACTTAGCATATCCAGAGGTGACCTGATATGCACATGCATAGTTATAGCAGATGTAATTTTAAGTTCAAAAAAAATTTTTTTACTTTTCAGAAAAGTGTGGTATCATTTTCTTTTGAAAGGAAAGCTGATAATAGTCAAATATTTAAAAATTAGTAGTAAAATTCCAGTTTGCAAGTCCTTGTGGTAGCATTATTTTTTTTCCTCATCGCTTATGACAGTCTTGAGCACTGATGTCACAGATATTTTCTTTTTCTCAGAATATGGTGGCATGGGCTTGGACTTCTCTTATAACATTGCAGTGGCAGAAGAACTGGGACATATCCGCTGTGGAGGTATTCCGATGGCTATTGGAGTGCAAATTGGCATGACTACACCCGCTCTAACCAGGTAATTTTCTGAATGTTTGGTTTAGCCTAAAACCCAAACTGTCATGTGTTTAGAAATAGGAAGAAACATTATTGCATAGATTTACTTTCTAGCTGCTCTTCAGAAACACTTGAGAAAGGAAGCTGCCCTCTACCCTGTCCTTTAGACAGGTTAGTTTTTAGGGGAGAGAATAAGTATTTTTTAATATTGGAATGTACGACTTTTTTAAAAGTAGATGATGTGTTTCCAAGCACAGAACATTGGTGCCGCAGCTGATAAAACAGTCTTAATGCCAGAATCCCCCTATTCACAAATCTGTGTTGTTTGCAACTTCTCTTAGCCAGATGTCCCAGTGCAATCATACTAAGGATGCATTTTGTTGTAATGATTAGGATCAGTCTAATTTTATTTCACAATTTACTTGCTTTTTTCCAGTTTTACAAGGTGCTCCTTGTTGTCTGTGACTTTTCAGAAATAATGATCAATATTGGTGTAAGTCCTCCTAAAACTGTAGCTCATGTATCATGCTGCCTACATATGCCCATAAACTTTCCATGCGTTTACTCACCTTGCTTTTTCACATTGTATTACATCAGTGTTCACCTTTATTATCATCTGCTATCATTCAGACTCCTGCACCACCTGAATCCAATTTCTTTTTCTTTTCCCTCTTTTCTTGCTCTTCCCTCCCCTTTTCCCTCTTTTCTTGTGATGGAGTGTCTTGTAGCAGTTACACTCTTGTTTTTCTTCTTCCTATGGTAGTTTCACATTCTGCATCCAAACAGCAGCTTGCAAAACTAGAGGGAGGCTACAAACAGACCAGTCCAGCAGTTCACCCCTGGAATATGGATATGCCTAAAAATTCTGGAAGGTGGTGGTGGTGATTAAATTCAAATAATGATGATGACATCAGAAACTTACCTGCACAAAATACCTATACAATAGGGTGATTTTGAACAATACAGTAGGGGCATTTTAGTTTTTTTGCCATTCTGAATGAACATATTCGTAATGTAATACAACTGCAGAGCCTGGAATTAATGATTTATTCTCACGATGTCAATCCATCCTTCTACTAGGTGTGTGCAAGTTTGGAGGTCTTAGCCATGGGAAATATTTCTAAAAGTTTTCTTCTTCTTTATGTGATACACCAAAATCTTGCTGGCAGTATGGAGTTCATTACTTGTGTTGCAACAGTAGCTTATTTATAGTTCAACAGAGAATAAAGCTAGTTTTTAAAAGACTTTAGAGAATACTTCCTCCCTCCTGTGATAGAATTTTATTCCCAGAGTTTTAAAAAAATCAATAGGTAGGAGAAGATAGGATTTCATTCCCTTGCAGTGTTTTGGTAGTATGTTACTGCTGTAGTGAAGCAGTGAGATTCTTCAAGAATGCCAACGCATATGGGGTAGGATGTCAACTCTTCAGCCCAGTGAGAGAAAATATTACATTTACTGCTTAACTTCTGGAGAAGAGTTGGGGACAGCTTTGCATGAAAGCAATTGCTGCACACTCTGGAGATGAGTTTTGGAGGGTATGACAGCAAACCAAAAAAAGTACAGGTTTTAACTTGAACATTACAACTAAATGTGTAGTTGAAGCTGCTAGGTCACATACGTTTCTGCTAGATAAATTTTAAAGTGGATGTTCTCAGACAGTGAAAGAAAAAATGTTGTTAACATGGTGAAATTTGTAACTGGATTTGCGTCTGTATTAGTGAACTTTTTTCCTCCACTGCTGAGCCAGTTCCATTGACTAGTTATTCAGTACAGTGTCTCACTGTAAAATGTAAAAGCAAGACTCTGTATTGAAAAGACAAAGAGAAAGTTGTTGTTACAGGAAATTTTATGCTGGTGCAGCTCACCTAGATGCAATCCAGGAACAGGGCTAACTGCTCTTCCTGGGTCATGGATTCAAACTGCGTTCATAACCTGCATGGTTTCTTTAAAGATGTTTGTGTACTATGGTGATCCTAACCTAGTTCAAAGAGATAATCCAGTTTCGCATCTTGACTAGTTGTTCATATAACAATGACTATTGTTATATGTGTTACATGGCTGATATACATGGTAATACAGGAATCAACCATGGTCAAACTTGGAAGCAAGCCTGAAGATTTTGATTTACACACACTTCTTTTGTGTAGACAAATAATGGGGGAAAATATTTTTGCTTCACTTGAAGGAATCTGGAAAGAATGGAGCAGTCTGGGCATCTTCAAGTGAAGCAGTAGGACTTCTAAACTTGAAAATGAAATGCAAAATGTTCTGTCAACAGTGATCTGGTCTTTGATATATCTGATTTTGAACATAACTTTCTGTCAGGTATTCCAAATACATTCTAGATGTAATGATTTACTTGCTTTCATGTGGAGAAAGCAGCTGTCAGGTGAGGCAGTGAATGAAATACATTGCCCCGGGTTTCTAAACAAACCAGTAGTGTGACATCCATTGTGATATCAGAGCAGTGTAGATCTTTTATCTTAGCAGTAGCCTTTGCTTGAATTTTTCTATTATTTCTAGCAGATACTGAGGATACTAAGGTGATCAGTTGGAGGAAAGAGGGCTTTTCTATTTGATCAGCTTACTCTGCTGAGTAAACTGAACAGTTAAAAGCCCTAAACAGTAGCACATCTGAGAATTAATGTTTTCTTCAAAAAAGTTAAAATTTTACTGTTACTGACAATCAGAACAGTAGCTTTGGAAAGCAGAATCATCCACTTAATTGGCTGGGAACAGGATGAAAATGGGAACAGGTCTTTCAAGAGCTGGATGGCTTGCCCCTGGCTTAGTGTAAAAGAAGCTTGTTCTGGTGCTTCTTTGGAAGTACTGAGTTGTCCCTCAGTCACATTTTGTGCCTAATTTCTTAGTGCGCATAACGGAGGCGAGATCTTGCCCTGAGCCATAGTGTAGGCTGTTGTAGCTGAACTGAGTAGAAACAGATAAAGGTTTGGTTAGTGGAGGGTGACGAGAGCCTGACACAGAAGATCTGAAATGTTTGTAGCACCCACGTTTATTGTCCTCTGTTTTTCCAGGTCTCCCTTCAGTTGGCTTCAGCCAGCTGTAAGCAAATTCCCTCCCTCTCTGGACCTGGCACACGCCAGCCTTGGCCAGGCGCTGCATGGTCACAGCAGTGGGAGACCGTGCCTGCATTAATAAGCCCAGTGGCGAATCGGAGCACATTCACACTGGGTACAAACATGCTGAAAGAGCTTCTGGGCTGAAGCTGGTGCTTTCCAGATGGATTACAGGAACATGTATTCTCGTGACTGAAGCCTTGCTTTATTTCCATGTTTTTCCAAAACAGAAATGCCTACAGATCTGCACTTGAAAGTTGTTCAGAATTATGTTTTTCCAGTGAATCTCACTGTTGTGTATCTGTGCTGTTTGTTGCATTTGTTTAAGCTACTTGCCTTTATAATTAAATGCTGAGAGTAGTGTTAGAACTGCCTGCAGTTGTTCATATTCAAAACTTCAGTTTGCACTTGGTAGTGTATCATACAATGTCAGTTGTACTCAGAATCTTCCTTACTAATTGAATTAATTCACTGCAGCTCAGCTTTTTTTCTCCCAGAAGCATAAGAAACAAAAGTGAATAGGATCTGTGGTTCTAACAGGATGATTATCAGCACAATTAAGGCAGAATAGTGATGTGCTATAGACATTATTTTCATTCAATGTAGCAATCTAACCTGTCAGAAACCAGATTTTTATAGCTATTTAGAATGAGTAAAGGTGACTTTCAATTTCTAATTGTCAGAGCACATAAACAGATCTATGTGGATCAAGGAAAAGTTCTTAAATCTGTATTTCACTGTGATTCTTTTTCCATTTACCAAATTTAGCATCATTTACAGGATCATATAGCATTGTCATTTTTGTGTTAGTATTCATGACATTCCACCAATGTTACTAATTAAGTGTGGAGCGAAAAACAATGAACTGCTTCCATGCAGCATGTTTTAAAATGTCATGCTTGGGACTTCTGGTTTACCCAACATCAAGGAGCTTCAGTTTATTGACTTGTGTGTGTGTCTGTCTGTCTATATACATGAAAATGTATTCTAGAGGGTTGCTAAGGCTGCACAGTTAATCATGTGGGAAACTATGCTCTAAAGTATGGCCCCAGCCCAGAAAGCAGACATAATCTAGTGAGTCTAGGGCCAGAGCATAATCTAATTGGAAACAGAACTTTCTAATTCTGGACCCATTAAACTGGAAAGAAGTGGATATTGTACTTAGGCAAACCTGAGATTTTTCTGGGATGTGTTTAAGATGGGTAGAACTTTACAGAAACAACAATTTCTAACACAATAGCCAGCCACTGGCTGAGCATGTCCTTTCCACAAAGCATAGAGATACATGATCTTCTGAGATAGCCTTGCCAGACTTTTTTTTTTTTTAATGGAAAAGTAACATTTTCCCAGCCTCATTTTTGGGAACAGCTGAACTGTTTTCTGGAACTTAATACAAACAAACAGAAATATCAAACCAAAACATTATCTTGAGGCAAGTTCTTGTCATGAAAATCCTCTGTTGAAATACTAAAGGTTGGCAAAGTTAAAAGCATCAGAAAACATTGCCAAACAGCCTTAATAGGCAATGCTGATAGCTCCTCTCATAATCTGTGTTTTCATGGTTTTTTTGTCTGATAAATGTACAGCTGGCTATACTTGATCACGTTCAAAAAAAAAAAAAAGAAAAGAAAAATGTATCCTGCGTAAAAGACCAGGAGACCTTGTTCCAGTATGCTGGGGGAAGGAGTAAATGCTCCATGCTCACTGCTTTTTTTATTTGGGATTAATACTGTGATTGATGTCAGCAGGGGCAGGAATATGAATTGAACTGCCTACATGCACACAGCAAAAATATCTGCCAGCTCCTGCTCGGTTCTCTTGCCTTCTCGTGTCCTTTGACTGTTTTGTGTCAAGGTGGAGGGAGGGCATAAGGGTCATGTTCTTAGCTAAAATGCCATTGCTACTTTGAAAATAACAAGCCAATATTTTTGAAGGATGGCCCAAGTAACTGTAGCCTGCTTAGCAAGCCATTGAGCCTAAGGAGAATAGTGGAAATGCTGACCTAGAAGCCTCTTAGTGAAGAGGAGGCTGAAGAGTGGCTTGTCTTCTATGGATTCAATGCTCATGGAAGATATCTGATGGCCTGAGGAATTTTTCAGTCTTGCTGGCACAAGAACTAGACCGTGAACTCACCATTCACACTGCAAGACCAAATCGGGGGATGTTGATTAGAAAAAAATTAACCTTGAAATGAAATAGACCATGTTCTGAATCAGTGAGGGTAACTAAACATTGGAAAAAAATCTTGTTCAGGGAAAGAATCACTGTTGCTTGTAACCTTATTAATACTAAAGAAGGCACTATTACACAGTAGTTCTCAAGCTCTTTTGCTGGCATCTCTCTGGGGAGGAGGAACATCTTTGGGGGAGAGGAAGCTGCTCCTGAGCAGCCTTTTATGCTTTTTGTGGCAAGAAGGGGTAAAGGGGAGATAAGCATTGCTTCTCTAGTGGGCGTGCTAAAGCCATCTTTATATTGGCAATTTACTCCTGCTCTTCTGTATGAAGGTGCTTTTCCATTTCTCCCCAGGACTGCGACTTAGTGGCTCCCTTCTGTCCCCAGCAGGCACCAGCTAGTTGTCATTCCTGAGCTATCTATATCTTCACAAAGAAATAGCAGCCTTGTTACCAGGCGCTGCTTTTCTGAGGCCTTTGGCAGGGGTTGCTGCTGGTCTGCTGCTCAAAGAGATATTTAGTCCCCCTTTTCTGGGAAGTGCTGTGGTGGTGTGTACAGGGCAGGCAGCTGGTGACGCTGATGTTGGCTTTAGGTGTTAAAAAGTGGTTGCTTATTAGTGGTAATTAAGATTAGGTTATTAGGGGAACAGTTTTATCAAATACACCTGACATTTCTTTTCGATCAGGTGACAGCTTTGGCTAGTAAAATCACTGTTTTGACAAAATACACTGTGATTTTATATTATTTAATCCTTGTAAAATTCTGATCTAAATCATAGCCTAAACAAAATGTGCATAGCCAATATTAAATGGATTAAAATATGGCTATTTTGTGTTAAAATACCTTCAATAGTATGCTTCTTTCCATTTTTATTTTTGTGGGGAGTAGAAGAGCAGCTGGTAAGAAGCTGTCTGATTTCACGGTAAGATTTAAATGCAGATATTAGATATATCAGTACTGGAAATATTGATATTTGCAAAGGGTGACCATCACCTATTACAGCTTCTCAGCACAACTTCTCACCTCCTGTCACCAGTAAAACCTGGCAAAGACCTGGTACAAAAGTCAGCAGATATGCAGAGGGGAGGTCCTCCATCCTGGCTGACTGCAGACTGGAGAAGCATTGAGAGGAAATCCTAGAGACTACATTTATGTAGATCTGATAGCTATCAATGCAACAGCCATAAAGATCAGATTTTGGGCATCTAGACCACACATATTTCTCTGAGAGTAAGATGCCTGAATACTTGTAAAAGCCTCTTTAAAATGAACGTGGCTACCCTTCCATTGAAGGGTCTGGATCACAGATTTTGAGGATCTCTTCTGTCTTTTGGCTCTGGGATAGATTTCACCACGTCATAGGAAAGTTATTTGGTCCCTATATGAGTAGAACAAAATGCATAAGGGTCCTGTAAATAAAATTTACCTTCAAAAAATTTTAATAACCTATCTTTTCATTATATCATTGCAGGTTTGGTTCAGATGAGTTGAAAAAACAGTTCCTTGTGCCAACTATAGCTGGAGATTCTGTGGCTTGTTTGGGAATCAGTGAAGCTGGAGCTGGATCAGATGTTGCAAGTAAGCTAACCTAGCAAACTGCCAATTTTGGACATCCTGGTATTCTAATGGAAAGAATATGATTTCACTGAAACTTCCCCTGCCGCTAGCATATGTGAAAAGTATACAGGAAGAAAAAGTTTGGTGAAAAGTCTGGTCTATTTTTCTTGCAAAGATCATGAATGGAAATATTCAACAGGTTTCATCCAAAGACTGATTTCCAAGAAGGACCTCCATTACTATGTTCCCTGAATGTAAGCACTTCCTCTTTTAATACAATCTGACGTGATTTTTCCCCTTGCCATGTTTCTTATCCACATTTCTACTTTTGCCCTAATTCTCATCTTGACAAAATTTTAACTAATAATTACCTAATAATATCATATTTTAGTTTGTTTGGGTCCAACAGGGTCTCTTTCCTATTCTGGTTTTCTCTAGAAAATCCAGTTTCATAATGAACAGATCAGGTTAATTTGAGCTACCATTGGTAAATTGAAATCTCTTTTCTTTCCAAATGTATGCTGAAGCTGTGTAGATTACCGAAACCAACAGCCTCCGCTTTTACTACTTTTAATTTCTGTACACTCTTTCCAGTCGATGTCGTGCTTTGTCAGTTACATTATAAATCTTTTTTTTTTTGAATTTCATGGGAAATACTTGCTTTGTTTTGAGCCATCCTGTAGAGATGCCTCATGTTTTTCCTCATTCTCTTTTCGTTTCTTTGGCTGAAACATTTTGGTTTGCCTTCTTAGTCTTTTTGGATTTTGTCATTGCTCATCTGCAAGGTTTAACTCAGTTTCACTTGTGGCAGTTCTTACCGTCTGACCTCCATAGCTTACTTTGATTAATCTCTTTCCTTTCCTGCAGGCCATCTCCTGTTTTTTGAAGTGATTATTAATTCAGTTAGATTTGGAGCCATTCCATGCAAGTTTTTTGTTTTTTTTTCCTTGGCTGATGATGTAAATTCCAGATATGTTTTTTTCATTTTTGACTTAAAGGTTATGTGTTGACCATCTCTGATAGTAAGATTGACCTTAAAACTTGAAACCAACCTTACCTTGTGTCCAATTTATTTAGAGGTATGCCTGCACTCAAATGCCCAGTGGAAACTTGAGTCCACATGACCGTACTACCTGACCAAGTATGTCACAGTTTGGACCATGAACTGACCAGCCCTGGCTGCTTAGTTGCCACTAGATATCTCATATGCCTTTCAATACCTTGCGGTCTTTTGTGGAAGGGACCGGCACAGCGGGATCTGTGAGCTATCAAGATATAGGCAGCACAGGGCCAGTGGTGTGGACATGCCAAAAATGTTATGGAGCATTCACTGAAGTGGCCTTTTCCCAGAGTCATGCTCTATCAGGGAGCATAGTTATAGTCAAATATTTCAAAATTTCTTCACGGCAGTATCCCTAAGATTTTGAGTGCACTTGACTTGAGTAAATAATTGAGTAGATTTTCAAAGCCTGCGGTATTTTAAACATAAAACTTATTTATTGGTCATGATTCCTTTAATTTAAATTAAAGAGAATCAACTCATTATGAGTTGTTTTAAAATAGTGGTTCCTCAAGTATTTGATGCAAACTGTCAACTGTCACATCTGGGAGTATTTGGACACTCCCATTAGTAACGGCATTTGTTCTTTAATCTGTATGTGGGAAGTTAGTCCCTGTGACGCCATACTTGCAAGTACTGTTTATCTTTCCGATAACATTGAAGCTCTCAGTGTTCCCCCTCAGACCTTCCATGAGACCTCAGCAGCAGCTTTGCAGTAGTTGTTCCATAACAAAGGGATTTGTGAAGTAAATAACTGTGTATGCTCCCATCGCTTTTCACCTTTTCACGCTACTTCGGTACAGTGTTGTGTTTCTTATTCCAGCTCTTATATGTGTCCTCCATATATTATTTAGTCTCCATGTATATGATTGCCCAGAGTCTGCGTCCATGTAAAACCAACATCAGTACTTTTGATTACTTTATTTTGTTAGCCTGCATTATTATACAGAGTCCACATCAAGTCCTTTGGACAGATTTAGCATAGTCCTTTCACTGACTGTATTGCTAGATGGCTATTGTTTTTATCAACATTAGTTACCATCTCTTTCTCTTGCTATTCATCCTTATGCTCCTGTAAGTTTCTTTATCCACAGCTCTATCCACAACTCCCTTGTCATATACAGTTGTATGATTTTCTCCCACCATTTTTCCCCAGCTTTTTCATTAACAAATTTCCTTTTCACCAGTGCTGAACTCAGTCCCAGGTAGCAATGAGGTTTACCTTGTAAAGGAATCTCAGGTTCTTGGTTTTGCTTTGTTTTGAGTTTAGAGCCTTTGGGAAGAAGTGTCATCTGCAGATTGAGGTGGGTGTGTATGAAGATATAACGAACTGACTTAAATGTGCCTGCCAACTCCACTTTGTGTCTGACTCCTACCCTCCCAAGTCTACTGACTCCCTCAGTAGATTTTATTAGTTCAGTCTGGTAAGATGCACTCTTATGGACTTTATAGTCCCATTAGATTTGCAGGTGCTGTTGGGAGTGTGGTTGGTTTCTCTCTTAACATCACCTACTTACAGCTAGGCATGTATTAGAAAGTGGAGACTCTCAACTAGGGTTTTAGTTAAAGAAATTCAATTTGCAATGCTTCTATGACATCAGTTTGTTCAGGGGAAAGAAGCCAGCCCTTCGAAATCCTACTGAAGTATAAATAATAACTAATGATTCACTCCTGCTGTCTGTTGCATCTATGGCTACTTGAAGGGTGATATGAACACTAATGAATGAAAATAACTTTGTTTTTTATGGCATGGTACAAGTAGGAGGTATTTAGAACTTTCATGTATAGATGTTCTTAACATTTAAATTTGGGCCCTGTTAAAGTTTACTGGCTTTGAATTATTACGCCATTCTGACCTAGAATGTGCAGGAAGTGTGTGTATGTGTATCTTTATGCATGCACACGTATTGAGGCTTATGTTTGTTTAAGTTGGGACTCTGAAATTATTGGCCTCCTCAGTGACTAATCTACACAGTAGCAGAAACACATAATAGATCACCTCAGACTGAAATACTTTTGGCCTGATTTTTTGAGGGTCAAATTTACTTATGGAAGGCTTTGTACTTTCATCTACTAGGATGAAGATTCCACCTAAAGGAGGGTGAGAGAAGTTGTATTATTTCCTTGGTTTGTTCAAAGCGAGTTGTAAGAAAGGTCTGCTTCTTGCAGCCTGGAAGGCTTAGAGGACTTGGAGGGCTTAAAGTGAGGAGAGAATATTAGTTGTCTCTCTGAGAGCAAGGAAGTGACTCTACCACTCATACAGGGGTCAGCTTATCCCTCCTTCACAAGAATAACCCTTAATTTCCTATGTTTTGAAACAGATATCAAGACAACAGCTGTGAGAAAAGGCGATGAATACATCATAAATGGTGGTAAGATGTGGACTACGACAGGGTGCCAAGCAGACTGGATGTGTCTACTGGCAAATACCAGTAAAGGACCTCCCCATCAAAATAAATCTCTTATATGTCTGCCAATGAATCTACCTGGTAATAACACAGAACTCTTTTTCTTCTAATTTGATTTTATTGTGTTTTTGTGTGTGTGCACAATACCAGGATGAATGTGTTTGAGAGAAAGGAATACATTCCTAAATGCTCTGCTAAATTAAGTGTTACATTGTCATACAAAGTCAGTTCCAAAATGCAATTACACCCACATTTCCACAAAAAGGGGGGGAACAAGAGGAAACGAGGAGGAAAGTAAATATTTTGCAGATTTCAGCTTCTGGCTTCTAAATAATTTTATATGGAGAGTTCTTTTTGCCAGAATAACTTTAGAAAAGTTGTTCAGATACATTTGCATGGGTGTATTTCATAACCTTCTGTGAAAATGAATAGACAAGTTAAGCCACTGCCAAGGACAAAATTAATGCCTTAAAGAAATCATTACAAAGAGAGCCAAAAACATTTTGAAAATTGTAACATCCAGCATCTTTTAATTTTGAAGAAGTTTCACAAAACTTCTATCATTTTCTGTCCCCAGAAAACAATAAACTGCAAACGGTACTCAAAATAAGTATTACCTTATTTACATAGGGAGCTTTGCTACATATGAACTGTAAAATATTCTCAATTTATCTTTCAAAAATAGTGTTGAACTCTTTCCTTTTTTGAATGAGGATTGGTGAACAGAATATATACTTTTTTTCAATAAATCAAGATGTTTAAGCTTGCTGTCTTATTTCTTCACAGAATGTTTAAAAGTGATTTTCAAACCTGTGAAAATAAAAGGATAAGGAGTTTGGAGACTTCAAACTTTGCAAATACATGGGAAATGCCTCCCAACACGATCTTAATCCCACATCCCTGCACCTGCCTCCCAACAGCCCATGGGAAGCATCTCACTTGGTCAGACTGGGATTACTGACCAGCTGTATTGAATAGTAGAAGGCTGCCAAGCCATGCTGTGATTGCATTGAGTTGAGGGCCCTGGTCTTCCTCAGGTAACCATGCTCCTCCATCCAACCTGGTGGGCTTGCTGAAAAGAAGCACAAGTGTATCCAGGATGCCTGTTTCAGCAATAAGCACTGAAGTCTCAGGGCATTGCTCTACAGAGGGATCTTTTTGCCAGGGGTTTATCATCGTTATCAGTTTAAATTACAAAATGATGTGAGAGTTAAATGCAGGCCAGAGTGAAAGCTTCTACGATTTTGGAAGCAGGGGCTTGTTTCTGAAGTATGGGCTAGAAGTCCGAGTGAAGAAACTGATGAAATAGAGCCTGATCTAAGAGGTACAAGTTTCAGCGCTACAGACCACATAGGGTCTGTTCCTGAGTTATCTACACAGCTTGCAGCAGTAAGGTATTGTATACATAAAGGATATCACTCAAAGAGGGTATAGTTAAGGTTATGTTGACAGGGACTTTTACAGTGTATTTATTGGCTATCAAAATTTAATTTTGAACAGTTTTAATTCCTGCCTGTTTGGTTTTCAGCATTCTTGAAGAACACAAAACAAAACTAGATATCCCTAACTGTCTTATTTAAGGGGTCTTCCAGTGAGTTTTCTAATTCCCAAGTTTTCTAATTTCTAAGTCCTTGTGGAAGGAAACTGTGGTAAATAGACTGTGAGGAGAAAAATTGCCTAAGCCACCTGAGGCTGATGCACAGAGATGTGGAAATCTTCCTAGAAAAATAAATTGTACTCCTCAAAGTGGGTATGTTTACATTCTTCGGTGTGATGAAGATGTGAACCTTCGAAAAGGTCACTGTGCAAAGACTGGTGAACTTCTCAAATGAAGTATTAAGACGGTTGGTTGTGCTCAGTGGGTAAGAAGTTAGATTTTGGCAGGGGGGGAAGGAAAAATTTGAAAAAGGCTGCCATTTGACACAGATGTGAGGAGGAAGCTCCAGCTGTTTTGATACATCCTAAGAACGTCTTTTTGCCAAAGATCATGTCCTTTAGAGGGCAGCAGACCAAGGCTGTACAGGAAATGTCTAGATGACATCACAGAATGATGCATGATTAAGTGTCTATAGACGTACGTATGTCAAAGCTCAAGAGTGCGCACAATGGAGAACAAGCTTGTTATGTCTGACTAACTGCTGCAGTCACTCATCTATACAGCAGGGGAAGGAAAGAATCCATGGCACAGCTGCAAAGCATTTGTTGCTAGCAGCTGGAAGGATGTGGTAGAGTAGTCCAGCATTTTTCATGAAAAACTTAATTGTGTTTCATACATGCATAATGTAATGTAAAGAAAAAAAATTCCAAGTCTGTAAGTATTAACTTCAACAACCAGCAGTTTATTGGAGATCTGAAGTGGGGTTTGCTTCTTCTAATTTTAGGTTCATACAGTGTCTACTTTGGGGTGAAGTTAATGATAGTCTGGTTTTGACAGACACTGCTGAATGCATAAAGGAATTTGGATAACTGTAATGTGGATACATAATAGATATTCACATTAATCAGATGAATACCCCACATATTAAAGATGTTTAAAAAATGCAGCACTTAGTATGGGATGAAAGAGAATCTAGGGGGCTATAAAATGTCTGTGTATAAATATGGCAAGATAAGGTATGGTAAAACAAATGGCTTGCTGCCCTAATCTGGGATGTAGTTGTACACTACTTTGTCCTCTGAGTTCTCAGATAGCGCTAGGATAGATTGCAAGGAGGAGATAATAAAGAGAGGAATGTCCAGGAAAGGGGAAAGAGCATGTTTCTCAGGCTGCAATTTAGAATGTGTCTCTTTCCATTTGTAATGACACTAAACTGTGGCAGGAGAGAGCAACTGCCTTTCTCTCAAGATGGAATAAAGGAAATAAAAGAGATTGTCAGAAGACTGAAGGAGTAGGAGAAAATGAAGAAACAAGGACACCTGGGAAAAACTGCCCAGGAAGAGATATAGCAATCCATCTCAGTGATACTAGAACAAGTAGCACAAAGGGCTCTGTTAGTGATATTAGAAAGTCAGGCACCTGACCTTGCTAGATTGAGATTTGTGGGTTAGTGGATGGCTTGTGCTTTAATACAGACAAACGCCAAGATTTATCCAGGAAGATTTCTACTTCTGCTGGTAATTTTTAGTGTATAGTACCCCTCATGAGGAGAATTAAAATTATCAAATTAAGTAAAGGAAGATTTTGATGCCCCATCATAGCCAGAGAGATTATTATGTTTCAGTGTGTTCAAAAAAGAAAACAAGTAAAGTGTACACTGGCAAAAGAGGGGGCACTGTGTGAGGCTGACACAGTTTGGCCTCTTTCTGAATGAGAAATGTGAATTAATCTAGGAGCAAGTGAAACTGATAAGCCACAACAAACGAGGAATGTTGCAATATTTAGGAAATTTGAACACGCAACCCATCTGTAAAAAAAAATATAGATATGAGAAATCATTAACACATTAAGCTCCTCTAACAAAATCATTAAGAGTTTTCTTTCATAGCTGCCATATGTGGGTGTTGGGAAATACACAATAGGATTGATTTAGCAAAATAAAGAACTGTTGACTGTTGCAATTGTTTCAGCAGAGTCCTCAGTAAAGTGCCCAGTAAAAAGAACATTAAGTACATCTTCATATGGTTTGGGAGCAGTGATTACATAAAAACAGCTGGAAGTAGACCAAAGACATGATCTCTGAGACTCTCAAAGAAAACAAGTGGTAATATTCCACCAGGAAGAGATGTTCCAAAAATCATTTGGGCTTGTAAATGATTCAGTGCATATTCGCTTTGCTCTGATTTTACTATAGAAACAAACCACAAATGCTTTTTTGGCCTGAATGGATGCAAATTGCTGGATAATTTTCAATCCAAGAGTCAAAAATTTTTATATGGCTGGCCTGATTTTCTTTCTACATTGAACATGTACCAGAAGAAGTATTCGCAACATAATCTGTTTGTGTATTGGCTTAAGTAGTCACCGTTGATAAAGAAAAATACTGAGTGGAAGGTGTAGAAGTTAATGTGGACCTTGCCCTGAGAGTAGTCTTGGCATTTGGAAACAGCCTCAGTATTTCATCTCTAATTTGCTAAGAGATGAAGCTTTCTATATCTTATTCAGGGCTGCTGTTGAGGATAAATTTAAAGGAAATGACTGCCAGCTGCTCCTGCCTGCAAAACCAAAGTAATTTTCACAAGGCTGAAGGCCTCCTGTCAATAGGATACAAGGCTGAGATGTCTGTATTAGTTCAGAAAGAGAAGTTCACTGAAATCCGTGAAAGATAGCAAGGACTGAATAAGTGCAGAATGGGACCACAACAATCTGTATGTTAGCCAGCTAAGCCACATTACAGACTAGTAAAGGATTGCAAAAGATAGAATAAAGAGGAAAAAAATTACCCAAATCCTGTTTCATCACAAAATTGGTTAGAAGACCATGTCTGTAGGTAGCAAAATGTTTGTTTTTCTGCAAAAGACATATATGCTGATTTAAATGATTCTTTTTCTACATATATTGACTTGGCAGATCTAATAGCATGTTTTGCGCAAATCCTCATATCTGGCTGTTGGCCTCAGTTTACCTCTGAGGCATTCTTAACTGCCACCTAGAATTTTCATGTGTTAATCCCAGAGCAACAAGGAGGTGAAGACCGATGAAGACTTCAAGGAAATTATTACAAAAATCAGTGCATGTCTGTTTAACCCTCATGGCACAGTGATAAGCAACGCTTGCATCTGAACTATGGCAAGCAGAGCTTGTGACAGGGAAAAAAACCCCCATGAAATTGCATCTACTTGATGTGATTATGTAGCTTAAATCTTTTGTGGCCAAAGCTGAAACAATTTTGAGATCTTAATGGAGATCCCAACAGGATTTCTCTACAGGAATCAGGTTCATCTCCAACAGATCGTTGCACATTGGGTGAGAATCTATGCTGTATAGGTAGGCCTGTGGGAAAGCAAACCCTCTCTGCAAGGGTGTCCACATGAAAACTCAAAAGGAGTGAATCTTGATCATTATAAGCCCTTCTGTGACTATTTAAATGGACTAAGTAGTATATTGTAGGCCATCACAAAATACATAGTTTTAACAAAATTTGCAATTGATTTGGAACAGTTGGATGTTTGTATTTGTCAATTTGTCTAACCTTTTTATTATTAGGAAAGAGAGGTGTGTGTGACTGTAACTGTCTCTTCAACAGGTACCAGAGAAGATCAGGATGCAGGAGGGTAAATGTGGAAGAGAGAGAAGGAAGAGGATTTCCAGGAGTGGAAATTCTCTAGTTGCAGATTTATATAAACATAACTCTGATGTTAGTCATTGTTAAATATTTCTTTACTGTTTCACTGCAGACACTCAACAAGTATTCTTAAATTGAATTCCAGCATTTTATTATAGTGCATTAAAAATCAAATGTAAGCAAATAAATAGTGCATGATTTCAAGAGATCTATGAGGTAGGATTATTTCTGGTAGCAAATAATTTTTATTTGGGGATATTCTGAAAAGTAAAACCTTTAAAACTGCATATTCTGATTTGCTACTTAAATAAAAATGAAAAAAATCATAAAAATAGGATGTGGGCTATTTTACTCTTAAAGCCCAAAGTACTTTCATGTTTTCCTAAAGGTGTATTTTCACTGTAGCTTTGGCATACATCTTCACATCTAAAAGCTTTACTTTTTTTAAGATGCCATACTTGTACGTCTGACTCCTACTTTTTGTGGCCTTTCTAATATCTCTTTTTCTTCAGGCATTCACATTGCTAAAAAGATAGACAAATTGGGCATGAGGTCATCAGACACAGCTCAGATCTTTTTTGAAGATGTAAGAGTCCCCAGCAGAAACCTCATTGGTGAGGAAGGAATGGGTTTTACATATCAGATGTTGCAATTCCAAGAAGAGCGGCTGTGGGGAGTAGCCACTGGTAAGTCATCGTTTGTGCTTCTGGGGCCCAGCAGGGACACAGGAGTCACTCTTACAGAATGACTAATAGCACTTTCTTTTTATTGTAAGTTACACCTATTTCTTTGGAATTGTTTTTACAATCTGTCATAGCCTGAAAACGGAGAACCTTCCCTTTCTGGAGGAAAACCTGAAATAGAAAGAAAATAATCTCTGAGGCATCATAAGGGCTGTTTTTGCTTTGTTTCTTTCTCTTGGTGCCTTCTGCTGATAAGAAAATGCAGTATCATGTTGTGTGGGCTACAAATGTAGTACAAAGTTTATCAAAATACTGGCATGAAATAGATGGAAGGGGACTTTTAATGTAGTACAGTCAGCTATGATGTTTACCTTTATTCTAGATTTTTTAAAAGGAATTTAAATGGCTGTGTACAGACAGCTTTGTTTTTGCAGATCTGCTGTTTTACCTCTATACATATCAGATGTATGCAGTACCCCATCCAGTTCCTTTCCCTGAAGTTATGCTGTCACAGAATTCCTGTTCTTCTGAACTCAGACCATACTCAAATCTGGACGTTTGAGATATCCAAATTCTGGATATTCCAGATTACCAGATCCAAGTCTTTATTTTCCATTCCAACATTTTTTTTCTCATAATATTTACTGCTTTAATTGAAGTATAATGTGGTTCAATGTAAGAAGGCTGGTCTTCTTTACATTTTAGAGTTGTATAAATAATCTCGTCATATTTGTACTCTTTCATGCATACCTTGTCTGTTACTGTCTGTGTTGTTTAAGAATTAGGAACTGTAAGAACTGATTTTCTGATTCAGTGACCAAATAAAAAAAATATTGTCTGTTATGACTTGGTCCCAGACCAAATATTTTGGAGTTCAGATGTTTAAAAAATGTCTTTGTTTTGGGCCAAAATTCTTAGTTCAGCCTGAGCTAAATAGCAAATGTGGGGCAATTTCAGCAAAGAGCAAGAGACTGGATTTGTAGGGGATGCCATTCCAAACTCTGGGAAGATGTGGCATTACTGCTGGTCCTGCTTTTGCACACTGTTTAGGACACTTACCAGGTGGGGGTGAAACTCTGTTCACTTCAGTTTGATATGAACTCACTCTGTCTGCCTACCATTAAAAGCATGAATGGGGACTGCTGTATCAAGGGAAGTGTTCTAAGATGCTCTGAGAGCAGTCAGCCTCTCCTGTTCTGCTTTGCTTTAAAGGGTAAATGTTCCCTGGAGCAAGGGCTAGAAGGGGTAGATCTCTTCTAGATAAGCACATGGCCATCCGACTACATTCAGGCATTTTCTCTCATGCAGGGAGCCTTTTGTTTCAGCATTTCTCAAATTTGTCCCCATATTTAACTTGGACTGATTCTGGATGTCTAGAAACTGCATGCAAACAGCTACCGCCCATGCACAGATCAGCTCTCCAGAGTGTGTCTAGCGAGACTGGTGCTTCTGACAGCATCGTGCCAGCTGGGCTGGCCCAGGTCAGCAGAGCAGCGCCTGTGCTGCAGGCTGGGCACTTGTGCTGAAGAGCTGCTTGCACAGGAGAGTAGCTCCTCAAGCCAAGATCCTTGCATGCCTGGCTTACTCTGCAAGCAGAGCTCATCTATGTGGTGCACATTCAGATAGTAATCTCAATTTGAAGGGACCTCTGGAGGTCATCTAATCCTACCTCCTGGAGAAAGCAGGGCTGACTTCAAAGTTTGATCAGGTTGCTCAGGGCCTTGTCCAGGCAAGTTTTGAAATCTCTAGGAAAAGAGTATTCCTGCCTAGGAAATCCTAAGCAGAAATGTAGCAAACCTGGTAAATAGGGTACAGTTAAAATGGTTTTCCTTCCTAGAGGATAGATAGTACAGCATTGGCACTGATCTAGAACTGCCTGTATGCTCCAGAGGCAACTGAATTGTACCTCAAGTATCCATCAACATAAGCCCTTCAACTATCTGACTTCAGAATTCTTTGCTTATCACTAGCATAGATTTGTCCCAAACTTGTAAAACATAAATGAATCAGAAAATCGGACAAAATCAAACAGTTTGGCAGAAGGCTGTTTTTCTGTAGATATATTTTGTCATGTCATTTTTCTATAAGCATCATCAAAATGAAAAAAAAAGTCTTTCTTTTTCACTAATCATGACTGTGCTATTAAACAGTAGTTACCATGCCACCTTAGGAGAGCTTATGAAAGGAAGAGAAAGTTTTGCCTTGCTGTCAGGATCTGTTTTAATTTACATAGTTCTTTTGTGTCTTGTGCTAATTACCTTCCAGAGCAAGTAGCTGCATTTCACCTCTTCTTGTACACATAATTGATCACCTCAAGCATTTATTACTGGAAGAGCTGTTCAAATTTTAACTGCCTTCCTGCCATATCAAAGCAATAGGGGATTTTAATAATAATTGCCCTCTAAAACATAATCAAGGCTAATGTAGATGGTAAGGACTTGGCTGCATATTTTTATGCTCAATTTGGGATCTCAACCAAACAAAATGATCAGACATTCCAGGTTCCAGTGATATTCCCTAAGCATCTCGCTGCCAGGCAGTGGAGAAACCTGCTGCCTTAGTCATGCTCCTAGCAAGTCTGACACACACTGACCGCATCAAAACACAAAGCACAGCAGGTTAGATCACTTGTATTAAAAACCACTGGTAGCTTGGTACTGTCCAACTTTGCATAATAGCCTGGCAGTTAAAGCGCTCTTTCAGGAAGTGGGACACCACATTTCAATTCTCCTTTTCAGCCAGAACAACACTGTAAGAGCAGGCTAACCTCTCAACTAGATGAGCAATCTGGGAAGGGCATCTTTTTGCCCTCCTGAGGAAGCCTGGCGAGCACAGCTGCAATGGAAGAGCCTTGGAGCTAGCAAAGGAAGGGGAAGCCTGATCCTGCAGCTCAGTGGTCAGTGTATTCAGTGGCAAGGAACCAGGCCTTGCTTTGTCCCCCTGGGTTATTTTCATTTTTTATCTATTGAGTGTCTGATATAAAATGCATGAAGATCATGGAGAGCAGGGACAAGGCCCAGATTTTAGGTCAATCTGCCAACCTTATAAGAAACCAATTGTGGCAAACAAGAAAAAAGAAAGTAACTGATGTTCAGAAGGGAACCAGGTGCTTGATGGACATGATATATTACACCACAACATTACAGGTACTGTTACACTTCAGTCTGACAAACAGTTTTACATACGCTTAAACATAAGTGTTTTGTTGAAGACTCAGATATTTAACACTAAGTACATGCCTTAAGCAGTTTCAGGATTAGGTCTGGATGTGTATTCCTAGCCCTCATTTCTGGCCCTCAGAGGACATTTCTATTCCTTCCCCAATCATAACTACTCATTTAACGCTGAAAATCATCAATCTGCTTTTAAACAATTTAAGGACAAATCCTGGCATGCTTGCTTTGACTGCTTCCCAAAATCTGACAGAAAAAAATGACTACAATTCTTTTCTTTCTTTCTTTTTTTTTGTTTTAAAAAGTATTTTTTGTATCAAGTATCACATGCCTTCCCTTTGTTTATTAATTTTCTTTGTGGTCAACTCTTAGAACGTGTGTGGAGAGTTCCCTTCCTTCTTCACCTTCTTTTTAAATGAATTTTCAGTGAACCAAATTTAAAACACAAATAGAAAACAAATTTCCTGGAAGGGTTTTTATTCAAGCTTATATTTTTTCAAGAATCTTATTCTGCCAAATCAAAATTTGGTCACAGATATGATCTTCTTTACTGAGTGACATGTATCAAAGGCATTGGTAAAAACTGCTGTGTTTCTTCCTTCACTGAAAAAAAAGCAACTGCAACATTTCTTCTCATGTTGTGACACTCAATAAATGCAGTTAGTATGAGGACCAGTTACTCTGATCACAGGAAAAGGATGTTGCTGTGGTGAGAAAGTGAACAATTTTTTTTGTGAATTGCTTAACTTGGGGGCAAAGAGGGAGTTTAATGCATATGAGAGAGTAGAATGGCACTTTTCTAATTACTTCTATCTGCTTCTGTAGTCTCATTTTTTGAGTAGCATTGAGTCATGGCCAGTAAGCAGGATGACAGATCATTTTGCATGTATAGCCCACATCTTTAAGAGATAGATTGTTCAGTGTGGGGATAGTAGTCCATTGTGCATCTCACTAGACAGTGATCAGCAACATTGTGAGAAAAATATTTTAATTTTCTTTCATTTTAAGAGGAGACATAGCAAGGCAAATTATGTTTACAGTGAGCAGAAAGCTCAAATGGGAAAATATAAGTTGGATGGAAGTATATAAGGAAAAGATTATTTCACATTTGGCAACTTCAAGGTCTTTGAACTTGAAGATCTTCAAGATCTCTGGTGTCTAGAGGACTGTATTGTCCTTAGGCCACTCCAGAATGATAATTCCTGCATGTGCTGTCAGTCAAAACCAATGGATTCAATATTACCTGAGGATATGGAGAAGATTATATGACAGAAGAGGAAACAAATATACAAGTACACTAAAAAAAGATAGAAGTTCAGAGAGAAAATGAGTTTCACTGTTAAGAATGACATTTCTCTGTCTGTACTTATATGATTAACAAAGTATTGTATGCTATTATGTTGTAAAAGGCTGTTGTCACTCATGGTATTCATGGCATGCTGCATGTCATTGCTGTTTGCTGCACAGTTAAGCCTTGCCTTATTAGAGCTATGTTCATAGCTCTAATACCTGTCCTTTGAAGATTTCCTGTTTATTTCTGTATGCAGATGACAGCTTCCAGAAACAAGTAGAAGGATAGAGATGACAGCTAAAGGAATATTGGAGAAACAGGGAGGATGGATTAGCTGAGACATGGGGGCAGGAAGGAGGTAGTGAAGCACATGCAGACACTGTGAGAGCTCAGGCTCCCTGCTCCCAGCCCCATGTGTTCTAGCAGCCTGAGCAGAGATGGGCCAACCCCCCCTTTGTGACCTTCAGCCTATTTGCAATCAGGATCTAAATAGGTGCTGTTTTGTTGCTTCGCAATCAGTCCTGCTCCTGCCCCTTCTTGGACATTCCTCATTTCTTCTCTCCCAGGTGCTGGCTGCTGGGAACCACATGAGCCAGGCTGGATTGCCTTCTTCTGATAGACCAACACAAAGCGAGGGATTCCTCATCCCTCCCACCTCACTTCTACTTTCCTAGCATTAGCATGTACTGTTTAGTTTCCCTCCCAGCAGCTCAGACTCTGCTATACACTTCCTAGGTATCAGGTTGAGGGCAAGGGACAAGAGATTCTTAGACACCATTTTCTATAGCATCTCTCAAGCTAGAGACCATAGAAGTACAAGGAAAAATCTGCTAATGTCTTACATGTTATAGCATTGTGTAACATGGTCCTTCAAAAGAACAAGGTTGTTCCCTCTGAACAAGAGCTGTCCCTCAAAAAAGCATTTTTTTTTTCTTGTCTAGAGAACCAGCAGTAGAGTAGCAGCATAGACTAGTGTGTTAATACAGATGAAACTAGAACATTATTCTGTATTCTCTTTTGCAAAATAAGCATTGAGGGTAGTTGTTTGTAAAAGGAGGGGAAATATTTAAGGAACAAGAAAAGCTGATCACATTCTGGAGTGTGGGGACAGAATGCGAAAAATGGTGCTCTGTGGAAGAGTTGATAAATGGTCATGTAGGGGAGGAACCGGTGGGATACAAAGTTTGTATATGAGCACAGAAATATAAGCAGAGGTGGTCTTGAAAATGATGCAAAAGAGAATCTGGAAGCACAGAGGGATCCTGTAAGGCACTGTCATGTGGATAAACTGGGAGAGCCATGGTAGATGGGAAAAGGAATTTTGTAGTAACCAAGGCTTGGTTGTATTTTGCATTTTGGATTCCAATTTTTGCATTTCAGATTGTAAATTTCATATATATGGATATGCATACTTTCAAAAGAGAAAATGTGACTCTTCTCATACGGATGAATTTGTGAATTCTCTCCACTCTCCCTATGGTTTGCCATAACGACCATGATTCCACATTTGTCAAACAAAATTCTTCTGCGTTGATTCAGTACCTGATGTTACCCTAGCTAATTTGCAAGAGATGATAACCTAGTCCTCCATTTCAGGGCTGGTTTGTCTTAGAAAGCAAACTCTTTTCCTTTTTCTTTATGTTTAAAACAGAGTCCCTCTAAGGTTGCTCAAAACAATTGCAATGAACTAGTCATCTTACTTTAAAGCAGAGTTTCTCCTCTCTCTCTCTTTCATCTGTCTTCCAGCAGTCTTCTGCTTTGGTTCTGTTTCTGTGAGAAGCACAGTTTAGAATTTACTAAACATGGCTGTGAAGCTTAATATTTTTCCCTTCCTTTATTTATTGGGATTTTGGATCACAGAATGCAAACAGTGAACAGCCTATTCATGCTCTTTGAGCTCTGAATAGGTTTCTACCGTATGAAAGCTTTCTTGAATGTATATTTCTACTGCATTCCTCAATGAGCAGACTGTGTGCCTTCAGACTTTCTTTTGAGATTGTAACAGACCTTTTAGAACTCACATAGCCTGGAAAGCAGGAGTTGTCACAAGCTTTTGATAGAGCCCCAAATGATAAAAAGCCCTAAGGATAAAGTATTCATATTTGTCATTAGAAGTACTTCTCTCTTTTACTTTTCCTCCCTGCTCCCCCCCCCCCACTCTCCTCTGAATTTTGTCATTTTGGGGTGTAAAAATCATCTGTCAGGTGTAAAGAATCTGTCTTCAAGGTACATGGGAATGACAGACATTTTGTAAGAACTTAAATTAGGCCTCCCAATCTGAGCATATGGAATAATTTACTTCAAAAAACCTAATGTACTGTTTGTACAATGTGTTGTTTCCCTTCTTGTTGAAAAGATCTGAGTAAAACGATGTGTTGTTCTGTGCTTTGATTCTTGAAGTCCTGACACCACTGGAAAATATAATACAAGAAACTATTGACTACACTCGTCAGAGAAAAGCCTTCGATCAGTCAATACTGCATAACCAAGCAGTGCACTTCCGCCTGGCAGAGTTAGCAACAGAGGTGGAACTCCTTCGCTCCCTGCTCTACCGGACTCTTGGTGAGTTTCCACGTCTGTCTTCTCAGACGTATTTTTCTTAATGTAAAGAACCTTCTCAGGTTCTTTAGAAAGGAATATGGGGAGACAATTGGCAGTGAGACAGGTGGTGATTAGAGACTCTGTGTACAACTGTGGGTTTTGGGGGTTTTTTTTGTTGTTTTTTTTAGCTCTTTATGTAGAAGGCAATGATGTGACCAAACTTGCTTCCATGGCTAAGCTAAAGGCAGGTCGTCTGGCCCGTGAGGTGACTGATAGTTGTCTTCAATTTTGGGGAGGAATGGGATTCACCAGTGAGGTCCTGGTGAGCAGATTTTACAGGTAAGCAAATGAGTGGTGAATATGGGAAATTCCTTTACTGATGTAAGAAAAATATGAAATGAGAAATTATGTGGGATATTTGTCCTCTTTAATTTCATGCTAAAAAGGCCCTCCTCTAGGAGAACCAACATGGAACTTTCATTTTCTTACTATAACAGATTTCAGTTCAGCCCTCATAATACAATACCTAAACAAAAGTTAGCAAAATCAGTGCTTCAGTTAGGTCAAAGTTTTGATAAATGTTATGTCTGTGTAAAGTGAGAACAGAACATTTTTAAAAAAAAATCTATAACTCATTTCTTTATAGCATGTTGATTTGTTTGGAGTAATGAAGGTTATTCCAAAAAAGTAGAAAACAGCAGAAAAGTAGAAACTATGCTAGAGAGTGGCATATAAACCTGTCAATAATTTCCTGATATGTCTCTTCTGTTTAAACCAATACAACAGGGAGAGAAAGAGAAATACTTTCTGATGTTTAACTCCTGTCCTTTTCCTAGTTTGTCTGTTTGTGGGGGGATCCAAACTCTCGGGTCATACTCTGATGCCTCACCCATGTAGCATAGGTAATATGGTCTAAGAGTCACTTTCCCTTCTGGCAAACGGAAAAGCTAAGCTCTCTAGTCTCAAGTATGTCTTTCTGCAGCGTTCACCTTCTTAAGTGACAAAACCATTGACATTGGAGTTGCAGGGCACAGTTCATCAGAGTTAGAAGTTATTCTTTCTGCTTTTAATATCATTTTATGAACAAAAATACTGTTGTGGTAGGGCAGAGAGATCTTCAACCTTTGTTGATTTGTGGATTCCTGAAATTTTCCAGTGAAGGTGCAGACTGTTCCATGGTGGCTTTAAGCCAGCTGTCAATATGATGGGTTTTTTTAGCTACTTTTTTCACAACCTTTTTATTAGCAGCTAATGGTTCCCAATGATGCAGAAGCTGCAAGCAACTGCAGTAGGCACTCTGACTAAAATGAATCCTGTCTCAAAGCACTTACTATCAAAGTAGTAATGTGTAGAGATGAATCCATGTGCATTTATATAGCTTTGACTTTTCTTTAGATTTCCTACCCCTGTATATTATTGCTAATTCTGGGCAGAGCTTTGCTATATGAATTCCAGAGTAATTTCTAAGCACACTACTACGGTCACATTTTTGCTTTCCTGAAAAGAAATACAGAGTATATTTCCTATTAGTATCAACTATGTCAGCTGGTTAAAGAAACATATCTTTCTGCCTCTAAAATAAATGAGGTTAAAAGACTTGGGATATCCACACACTAACATTTTCTGTGAATCAATAAAATTCCATTACTGACTAACCACAAGCTCCAGGAAGACTGAAGTAGAATATTACCTAAATAAACAATTACAAGTTCATGTTATAATCCTGTTAATCTCTAATGATAAGCAAAGCGGCAATTTTCTTAAAATAGTTCTTTTTTGTGCAGCAGTCTGAGTAACCATTCACGTCACTGTGATGTTGGTAAAGTAGCAAGCAGCACTTACCATAACTGCACAGCATGACATTCATTCAGCCATAATGTACAAAGATTTTTGCAGCATAAGCGTTACCAAGTTTCCAAGGAAATGTTAGTGTCTGACATGTCAGGCTGTTACTCCTCAAAGACCACACAGCATAATGCATGGTTAGTACATTATGTCTTTGAATTGGAGTTATTTATCAGTGTTGGTGGGGAGATATTAAACAGATCCCACACAAAACTATTTGCCAATTTACTTTATTCACAAACATCATTTTTAAATCATTAGTCTTTTATACTTTGTAGAACATGCGACTTTTCTAAAGTACAGTATTCTCTGGAAGGAGTAATTATAGATAGCTGTTTTAGGCTGATTTTTTATACTTCTTAGATGTTTCATCTTCAGTTGGAGGGATTCTGAGAAGGAGAATGAGTTTGGAAAAAGTTTTGAGCCCAAATATCAAAGGATTTAATAGAAATATTTTATACAAGACAATATATAAATCAATAGGAGTGGACTGGACTTTCCAGACTTTACTCTCCTGGCATGATTCTGGAGAAGGAGAGAGACAGACTGGCATTTGTGTTTGTTTATTTTTCTCTCCCCTCTAACAAATGCCTCGAAGATATCAAGACTTAGGGAAGATCAATTACTGAAGGAAGTTATCATCTATATGAAAACCCCAGGTTATGAGAGACCAGAGGGAGGGAAAAATTTTGTAGTAAATATACTGCAATTTTTCAGACTTCATCACATGATTTTTTTTTTTAATTTCAGCTACTGATCTATGTATTTTAGTAGCAGTTATGTACACTTCCAGGAAAATGGAAAGAATTTGTCACCTTACCCTCTTAAAAAAAGGTGGTTTTTTTATTTTAATTAAGATCATTTCAAGCACTAAACACTGTTTCTAACTGCTGCTAATTCTTACAGGTTTTATTCTTGTGGGGGTGTAACAGAAAGAATGCTAGACTTCTTTCCTTGCTGCACTGTGAAAGGCTCAAGAAAGCAAAAGTAGAAAATATTGATCAGTTACTCATGTGAAATAGAGAAAGTGTAAAAATAGCATTGCCAAATACATAGAGTTACAGAAGGAAACAGTTTTTTCCCCTCTATGGTCACCTAGGTATTGCAATATGAGTTTTTATTTTTAATTAAGGATAAGTAAAAATCAAACTTCCATATAGCTTTTAAGTTGAATTTCTTTGAATAAGTAATGCATTTCCTTCTAAATTATTTTTTATGTTCCTCAAATGTTTAAAATATGAATTGAAATATTCAGTTTCATTCTTTATTTCATTTTTTTATTCTTTCATTCTTTACAAAGCATGACTAAACTAGCATGAGTCTAGGCCTGGGCTTGATGTGGAAGGCAGAAAGGTTCACTCTCTCATGATTTCTGTGGGACAAGGAGTAAGGGGAAAGAGCACTGAAGGAAAAAAAAAAAGGGGGGGGGGGCAAAGACCTGGTCCCAGGCTTGCATAGCAAACTCTGGAAGTCTACCTTTGCTGTATCATGGTCCTGCATGTCCAGATAACTGGGGGAAGAGGGATTTTAGAAGATGGAGCACATGACATCTAGCTCTAATATGGGAAATCAAAGTAGGTAACCATACAATGATGTGACATTAAAGTGAAGCTATGCTCCAGAACAGGCCAAGGTCATACCCACTCCTGCACAGATGTTTCTTCCAAAATCCCCATTGGAGGAAATGGGCAAGGTCATGAAAATTGTTGTGCGCAACCACTGGTTAGCTGTTCTGTGCTAGTTTGGCTAGAGGCTGCCACACTGGGTAGTACCAGATCCATTTTATCCCTCTAGATTAAAGTATCTTCTAGATTATGTTTAATTTTGATGGCCTATAAACAATCTAGCTACTCTGAAAATGGAAGAGACCACAAGATAATAATCTTGAGGGTACATCAGTACGTTTTATGGAGAAAATCTTGCCACTAGTACAAATTTAAAAAGATAATGTTGTAAGAAAAAAGTGTTAGCCTTTTGTAATCATCAAGTGCATGTTGTGCTGAAAGGAAGAAGCATTTAAATAGTCTTTTCAAACACAGTGATATTCTGAGCTAAAAAGCTGTTGGAAGGATTTAGCAAGACACAGTACCAATGCCCTCCCAACCAGGGAAGCAGGGAACAGAATCTCTGAGAAATCACTGCCATGAAGTCAATGCTAGGCTGATGCAGAAAAACAGAACCCACACAGCTGCATTAGCCAAAACTCACTCTCAACAGAGTTCTCAGTTTCTTCCCCACATCAAAGGAGCGCTGGTAATTCCAACAATTCCTGCCAGAAAAGGGGAAGATAAAGACTTCATTTATTTTCTCAGGCCTTTAAAGTTATGTGAAGATAGTGTAGCAGCCTCCTTCACAGTGTTTGTGAATAGAAGGGGCTTTTCAGATCATAATACCATATGGCTTTCAAGAGGAAAATATAATTTAGAGTGGCTACCTGAGCAGAGGCAGATCTTTGATTGTAGGTAGCAAATGGTTGTAGGATGCAGAGCTACAAGATGCTGTAAGGTTTTATTAGCTTGAGGCTGAAGAGAGTGGTTTATAGGGTGGTGTTAACTGCAGTCTCTGTGCTTGTATAGCATGTTACAAGTTCAGAAACTTTACTGATGCTCACTGACCCTGTGTTCACTGTGAGTTAGGTTCACGTTCCTACTTTATACCTAGTAAAATTATGCTGAAGGAAGACCTCAGACTCAAACAACTACCAGCCCTGACTTTTAGAATGAGTGGGGATCAAAAGGTTTATAGACAAGGTAAAAAGACAGCTTGGCTTTTGAAAAACAAAGGCTGAGTTGCTGTCTATGGGTACAGCAGAGGGGTAAATACCAGCCAAAAGAGGGGAGTTGAACTGAAGGATGCCAGTTAAACTGGCATCGGAATAAATGGATTATACTAGTTAGGAACATGCTTAGGCTGTAAATTAGAGAGTTCTTAATCATTAGAGTAAGTTTGTTATGTGACAGCTTCAAATTAGAATAGTGAAATATTGAGTGGAAAAAAAACACAACAAACTCCCTTAAAGCAGTGCCTGAAAAATTTCTGAAGGAGGTTATATGTTATGGTACCTATGGAGACAGGACATTTGACAGCCTGGAGGGTCCTTTTTGTGCCCTTTGCTACCTAACCAGAAATTGTTGATAAAATGGCTTGAGTTTGGTGGGGAGAAAGGGTTCCTCACCTTCCCTCATAAGTATAATTCTTAAATTCAGCACTGATGACATGAATGTTTTTTTCATCTGTGAAAAAATGATTGCTTCTTAACATTTATATCTCTTGACTTGGTTGAGGAGAAAAAATCTTATCATCTAAAGTTGATGTTTCAGGTGCATGGGATCTCCTGAATGAGAGGAAATTATTTTCAGGGAGTATTTCGGGAGGAACAGAATAAAATAGTTAGAATTTATCTTTTTCTTCAGGCAAACTGCTTGAGCATTCTGATCCCCACCTCTACTTTTGGAGGAAAACAGAATTCAGCAAATAGCTAAAAGTCCAGTTCCTCAAAATTATACCTTACTTAACTGCTTAGTGTGTTACAGACTTGTTCCTCAACGGGCTCTTGACAATATATTGTATAGTACCCCAGCTGCCACAGTGTAGCCTTCTCAAAACTACCCTATTAAGGCCTAAAAGGATTCCTTTGCCTTACCAAGAGCTGGACTCATGATCCTCTGCCCCCCAGATAACGGTGAACCATAGGTCAGTGATCACCTCAGCAAAGTTGAAGATATTTCAAAACATGCAGGTCTGTCGTGGGGGCAATGAGGAGACTACTGAGTAATCAGAAAGCAAAGCGTTGCTTTTTCAGAGCAAAAGCATTCCAGAGGAAGCCCATCTGAAACAATATATTTATTTATATATATACATACACACACACACGTATTATTGATATAGTATTAATGATCAAAACATAAACTTAAAATAAATAGCTTATATACAAGCCTACCATCTTTTGTCATCTTCCCTAGCTTCCTCATAGAATTCCTGGCAGGATAGTTAGTCCCATGTTTTTGTTTCCTTATGTTGACAGTGATTCTGTTTCCCAAAAGAGGGCTGCTAGATTAATATCATTCAAGTCTTTTGTCATCTTGATCCTCTTAAACTAGGTAAAACATTCTGTCCTTTCTCCACAGGGAAGAGATTTGTATTGGTTGCCTGTTTGTCAATGCTGGAGGCAATATTCCTTTTCTTACCCATAGATACAAAAATAAAATCATCAGCAATTCTATAAAGACACACCTGCACACCACTCTTTTTTTTTTAATATAAACACAAACACATTTATGTAATGGCTATTAAATAGTCTTACTTATCTGTCACAGCACCAAAGCCGGATCTTACCACTGCCTATTTATAACTTCATATAAACAAGCTGCATGTGTCCAGGATTCCTGCTGCAAATTGAGGATTTTTATCTGCATTACAGAGGAGTTTTGAGGATTAATTACTTACTGTTGAAACAGTGCTGTGAAAATGCAAGATGCTAAGCATTGCCGGGGGTTTCTGCAGCTTGAAAAAGCAGAGAGCACCACAGCACAAAGAACAAATAACATATTGTTGTTCTAGCTCTGTTGCCTTCAACAAAGCCCTTAGGAAGGTAGGAAGTTTTCAGGCTACTGAATTAAGGAGTGGTAGTTTAGAACTGTTTTGTTTGGGGGGCTTTCTCCCCAAAGAGGATGAAGTTTATGAAGAAAACTGCTTAAGGTGCACAGTAGTATGTAATCTGGATAGCACAGGGAACTTGGGCAATACTGTTAGGGATGACTCTGTGATATAAATGGCAGCTTTTAAATGAGTCCTGTTAGAACCATCAAATCAAAATTAAATAGGCTTGGAGCAGCCTTTCCTTTTTAAAGCAGAGACCTGTAATACTGATAAGGATTTATACTAAAGTTTTGCCAGATCTCACATAACTATTAGGGAGACCAAGATGCTTCTCAGTCAAAGAACATATAATTCTACAGTGCCTTATGCATCGAAGGACAACTCTTTACCACACAGTTGAGCACAGTTTAGTGCTGCAACACTTTTCGCTGCTTGCTCCCCAAACTCTCCCTCCACTCTTAAAATCCAACTGCAAGGGAACACTAGGGATGTTGCAAGGGGCATTACGGACCATCTCAGCAAGAGGAGGCATAGTAGATGAGGCATTCTGCAAACAACTGGCATAAGTATGTAACACATAGGTAACCCGAGCAAGCAGTCCAGCAACTGTGCCAGAAAACCATGGCTAGAGCCAGTGATACATTATATGTAAATGTGATGGGACCTAAATAAAGTGATGGGACCTAAATAGAAGTCTCTTCAGAGCTCAGCTGCAGGAGCTCTTGCTGGGCTTAGGCAGGGCCAATAATATACTGAGAAAAGTCTTAAGCATAGTGGTTTGACAAGTTAATGTTATTTTGGAAATAATCTGAAAACTGAACATGCCAAATTATATCTTAAGCTTTCTGATATTGAACTAGCAATGTCCTACTACACAGAAGGGTATTTACAGTGCTGGTAACACCTGTATATAGTGTATGTGCTTCTGTAAACAAGAGGTTTCAATGTAATAAAAGCAGCTCCATATTAAATGCATAGAACAACAAATCTGTATTTGTTCTATCAATATAGCATGCAAATGTATTAATTTGTCCTTTCTATTTCTACAGAGACTTGAGATTAATGTCAATAGGAGGTGGTACAGATGAAACCATGCTTTCTATCATATGCAAATACATGGAAACACTTCCCAAAAAATAGCACATCTCCCCTTTCTTGAAAATTTAATAACTCAAGAGCATGGCTTTTCCTACCTACTGAAGGTAACAGGGCAACACACATTTCAACGGTAAAATAAGAAGAAAACTTACCAGTAATTTTGCCAATGAAATGCTTGTCATGGTCTTTGATCAATATTGCATGTTCTACATATTTGTCAATATGTTGATGAGAAGCAGTTTGAAAGCATATGGCCTACTGCAAGATTTTTTTCATTTAGTAGAGTGGTTACTGCTTTGAGTGGTCTACTGATCCATACTAATCACCCATACTAAGCAGCTGTCTTCTTTAGTCAATGTATACCTACATTTTAGAGTATCTAAGCCACCAATTAAACATACGGCTACAGCTGGAATTTCCCTAGTAGCCTAAACAAATTTCAGGGTAAAGCTATATTAAATTATTGATCTTGAAAGCAAAGTATTATGGCACAAATTATTCCCTTCCATAGTCAAATATGGGAATAGTAATTTTGCTCTCAATTAACTGTACCTTCCACACTTTCACTTTTAGCTAGTAATCATCAAATTGAGTGCCTTCAACAGAACGGAGTCAAAATCCCAAGTTTCCCTATAAGATAGTAGCATAGGGAACTGTGATCTTCAATTTATTCACTTTGACTTGTACTATGCTCTGTCGTTGATGTTTGGTAGTGGGAGCAAGAGTTGACTTTTGCTTTTAAAGTCTACAAACAACTGTTTAATTATACGTGAAGCTTTTGGAGGTCTGAATTTCCTCAGTAAGATTATCATGTTTTGTCTGTAATCATTAAGGAAAAAATTAAAGCTAAACATGTTAATAACAAAGTTGCTTGTTATTGCTTAAACTTATGAGAGATGGTGCAATTTATATTATATGCTGCAATTGCCTTAAAGCAGAAGTGTTTAATAAATGAAATATTTCCAAAATTAGTGTGATGTCACAAAATATCTCACTGAAATATACATCCACTATAAGCATCAATTCTTAACTTGTTATTTAAAAATTATTCTTTACATTTACTTATATATCAGCCATACCTTCAAAATCAACATCAGCAACTCTTCCTAAAACAGCTTTTTAAGTCAGAAGATACAGCCTGTCTTCCTGCAAAAAAAAACTTCAGTAGAATTGTCCTTATAACCAAACAATAGCGTTAAGCATTTTCTAAGAAATTTCCATTGTACTGTAAGGTTAACAGTTTAATATTTAAAAGATGACATTTCCTTTTGTATGGAAATATCTGTATAGCTGCTAGGAAGAATCTACATTACATTAAATTGAGAAACAATACATAAATATTGTGTTAAAATTGTGTAAAATTTTCAAAAATAAGAATGGGCATATTGCAGCGTTCTCATGCAACTGATACAATAAACCACAACTTTGTAAGACTATTTTTCTATAACATCCCATATATAGAATATTTTACTCTACAAGGCCATATTATAACACCTTGAAATCTTGCTAACCACTATTTGTGAATTCTAAAGACTTTTAGAGTAATAGTTTTCTACCAGAAAACCACCACAAAACCAAAAGCAGTTCCAGAAGAAAATTCTGAGGTTGCAATGCATGGTTCTCCTCAATGGCTATTTCCCTTTCTTTAATGAAATATCCTCAAGACAGTTCTATTTTTACACAAGTTATCTTAACTGTTCTAAGAAAACTTGTAGGATTTTTCAGATTTTATGCTGAAAATTAACCTTTTCCTGGAAGTGAATTGAAACATTTTACATCCTGTACTTGCTTCAAATGTAAAATAAGGTAAAGACATACAGAAATGTGAAACAAAGTTTTGAATACATAACATTCACTTATCTGCCTTTCAGTTCAAAAAGTTCATGTTCCAAATTAAAACAGCCTAAAGAAATTATATCTATTTAATTAAAAAGTCCTTGTGCCTCTTCTAATAAACAAGTTATTTAGAGTCAGATCCATCCTTTAAAAATATAGATGTAAAAAAAACTGTTTGAAGAGTTCAATATACTACTTGTGCTTAGATTTTCTTCCTCCCACTCTTCTCCCCCCCAACTTAGTACTGTCTAGATAAATAAATAAAAAATTAAGACACCCATCTTTAAATGAGGAAACAGAGAAAGGAAGATAGAGATGTAAGATTTTTACCATTCCTTCTCCCTCTATCCCCTCCCATCCCACTACTTAAGAAGGTTGGGAAAAAACAGTGATCGGAATGTGAAAACTAAGTATTCTTTCAGAAAGCAAGGAAGATTTCCTATTCTGCACAAATTACCTTTTAAATCTGTTTTTAGATTTAAAACTGAAATCCTGTCTACTTTACACATGACCTGAAGGACAGGTAAGAGACTTTATGATTAATGTGTTCTGTCAAGACTTAAGGGCAACAATAGCATATTCTTAAGAGCAAAGATAAGTGCATCAGCCATGTAACTAGTTGTATCTATGCATTTTCTACTTAATATTGATAGTTAAAAACTATTTGTATTTACTAGTAAAACAGCTTGATTACTAAGAAAAAAAAAATGTCTAGAAATTGTTCAGGCATCATGTTTGAGAGCCACAAAGAAAAAAAGCTGATGTGAGATGACAACTAAATATATTTCTAGAAGATGATCAACTGTCAGAGTGCGATTGTCAAAGAGTTATGTCAAAAATTATCTATCTCACTTACTAGGTACCTTCCACTCCACAGTTTCATTAAAATTATAAAAGTGCATCAATTTTGGATGGCAAATTATATCCTATGGGTTGGCTTTGGGAACATTATACTTGCTTAACAAGCCTAGTAATTCTTAAATGAAGAACACACATTATTCTGGTGTTAATATTCAGATTTTCTGTTTTTTTGCAGAAATTTTATAGATCTTTTAACAGTCAAAGATTAAATCAGCTAGAAATACTTGCACTTTATTTACTTTTACACATTCAGTATAAATGTATTGTATTAGACAAGTGTTTTATCTGCCATACACTTGTTAACATATGAAATCTAACATGAAAGAACCATGTAGCTTACACCTCCATTTCTTATTTTAATAGTGATCCTCTCACAATTCTAACTCTTTACATGCAGCAACACTTCCAAAAAAAGCCTGGTATTCTGCACTAGAAAAGAATGCGTATAAACAAACTACATACTAGCTAGAGTACTCCAGGACGCTTTATTTATCAGTTTGTAATTAAGTTATTCAGGACAAAACACTATACAGTGTTTCTAGAAAAGTTATTCAAAAAATTTTAAATACAATTTCAATTGCTAGGAAACTTGATTCTGTAAATGTTGAACTCGGCAATGTAATAGCTTCATGTATAAGAAACTATTTGGTGAGCCAAAACTAAGTCATAAAAAAAAGGTTAACATGAGAGTGCCTTCAACAGGTGCATCATTATACACCTCAATATAAAAGTCAAAATATCTGATCTCACATTTCAGATATCATGCAGCTTTAGAGATCATTATCGATGGAAAAGTGAACATACTACTGACAAAAGTTCTAGTGATTCAATGGAATCAGTAAATTTCAGATTCTTTAAATATAAAACATAAGGAAAACATTTATATTGTGTCCATATTGGTTGATCTGAACGACCCAAGGCATTTGCTTAAAGGAATAGATGTGTAAGCATTACTTAGCCACATTAAAAAAAAAAAAATCCAGTTTTACACAGCTTATCCCTAAAACACAAAGTTTAAGCTTCCAGAATATGCAGACTATTAGCCTTCATCCCTTTGGGCATCAAAAATAGTCCTTGGTGCACCATTTTTACATTTGTTAGCTTCAGGCCAATCCTTTAGAAATCCATAAATAAAATTCAATTCAGTAAGATCCAAGTATTCTTTGTGCTTCTACAACCTAAAAATTACTATATGCCTGAAACTGGAGCTGTAATTTAGAGCATGGTCCAGAATGAAAAGTAGAATCAAAGATAAAGCTCTGTAATTCTGTGATTCTCCACATCTGAACAATCTTTGTTTTGGAGGGGTTTTTTTGTTTGTTTAAGCTAATTTTAAAAAAATATTCTGCCCTAAAAAAGGCAACCTAATGTGCTAGTGGTTTCTGCATATTTACAAATAATCCAGCTGAAACAGAGGCTGATGGGAAAGATTCTAATACCTTAAGAAAAATATATATAATATTGCATTAAAACAATGCAATTTACAGCAGTATCATGTTTTAACAGAATATGCCAGTTTAGACCACTGTATTCATTAATTCAGACTGTTTTATGGTTGAAATTACGCAAATTAAACTGAAGATAACTTTCATCACCTCAGTTTAATAATCCAGTATATTACAAAAAAAACAAACAATGCAAAGAGCATCATGTAGCATAATAGTTTTGTCTGGCTCCCTCTGGAGAGTGTTCTCAGTCTGCCCATAGTTGCACCTAGAAGTCCGCCCGTAGAGTCAAAGTCATTATCCTACATTTAAAAAACAAAGCAAAACCAAGTTACTATGAGAAAACAAAGTACCCTCATTGTTAAGTGTAGTCTTTCTGTTTTTCCAAGTCTTCTGAAAATTAACCAGGAAGAAGTTTAGCCCATTGATCCAATCCCCCTCTCCCCCCAACAAACAAATTCACTTTTAAGCAAAAAATGCATTTGCGACTTCCTTCCCCCCCCTCTTTTTTGCTTCCTTCTTCTATTATTAAGTCCAAATAAGAGAACTGTCTTTTATAATACTCTATGCTTGCTGATACAAAACGAATAGTCAGATCTGGAGCATAATAACCTTGGCTGCTCCTTGGAACACCACACTCACACATCATTCTCTGTGAACAGAAATCTTGCTGCTGAACTGGTTACATTTTATGAACAATAATAAGTTGTCAACATTTTTATGCAAATGTTTATACTAAAAAGAAGGAACATTTTACATTAACTTTGTTTAAATATGGGGCAAGATTAAGAAGTCAGTAGTAACTGAACACTTACCATCTCTGATAACATTTTATTTTGATTTTTAACTTCCGTTCCAATTTCAATGGAAAGCTATTAAAAAAAAGCATTAAGTTATCACATATACATAAATAGATTAGAGAATCCATTCTAAAAATACTAGACATTACTAGTCAAACTAGTATTTTCCCAGGTGAAGTGTGGACAAAATACCTAGTATTTTCAAAAAATAGAACCAGAAGTTATAAAAACTGGATGTACAATATTCTGTCAACAATCCTTAAGAATGTAAATATTCATCATTTGACTATATGAGTCTAGACAGTCATAGAAGGTATTCAGTGCTCTTCCTCCCTTTTTCTTCTTGAACTGAGAATTCCTTATTAGAATTATTGTACAGACTTTCAAAAACCTTTCAAGTCTGAGTAACAATAATCTGTTTTCTGGAACAACTGTATAAACTATTTAAACACAGCACAGAGATTCAAGAGCACTCTTTTTGACTCAGTGTTGCTAGAGCTGACACCTGTAACCTGCTAACACATCTCTTTTGACAAGTTGCTGCTACACTATCAACAGGATTTCTTTTGTGAACTTGCCTATTCCTTCCCTGCTTTGCATCAGGAAGCAGCAAGAGCAAGCTGCTCCTCAAGAAAGGCAAGCCAGGAGCATAGCAGGACAAGGAGCCAGCAAGGAAAATCAGGGTCAGTCCAGAGATAGTAACCAGGGTCAGCCACAGTCCAGACCACCCAGCCAGTGAATAGTGATGAGACCGGTCCAAGGTCAATCCAGAAAGGCAGTTCAGCAGGTCAGGGTCAGAAGCCAGGAGGTACAAGACTGAGCACAAACAATGCAACTGCTGCATCTTGGGGGGGGGGGGGGGGGGGGGGGGGAGTTGGGAAGGGGAATGTGCTAACAGGCCCTGATGCTTTGGATTAATCAAAGCCCATATATCTTTGTGCTACAACCTCAATCCCATGATTTCTTACTGCTGCATTTCACAGGAATCTATAATCAAGTCAAGACTGAAACTCATTTTACATGAGTCTTCTAGGTAGATAATTTCAAGATGATTCCATAATGCAAGGTCATTCCATTGCAGCAGAAGATGAAACTGCAGAAAGAGCACACATGCTACTCATGGAGCACTATCAACTGCAATGCAACTTATTTGCAATACAACACACTAGGGAAAAAGCAGCAAAAAGAAATACTGTAACAAAGGCCAAAGCTTTTCCTTTTATCTCCTTAACTTATTTTAAATCATTTAGGTGAATAATTTCTTAATTTAAACCAAAGGTTTTAAATTCTATTTGAGCCTAACAAATTACTTTTAAGCCACAGTATTAGCAGTAGGAATTAGAATGAGTTTAGGTCTATAAAATTCATTGGCTTGTACTACATCTATAGAAACAGCATCTACTGCTAATCTTACAAACTGTTGCTTAAAAAAAAAAAAAATTATCACAGAGTTGTCTTTCAGTTAGACTTTGGTTTAGATTTGCTTGGAAGAAGTTCTCAATCTCTAGAAGGAATCAGAATCATTAAAACAGGAAGTATCTCTTACAGAGGACATTAGCATCTATTTCTGACAGCTGTATTACAGATTACAGATTTATCAACATATGCTTTTGTTATCATCATTTTGGCTTATCAACTTCTGCTGAAGTAGTCCAAATTCTAAAATTAACCAGAGCCAATTTATTGGCAGATCACTCATTGACCTAAAGTCAAGTTTCCAGTTTCTGCAGGGACAGTGATTCATTCTGTAGAATAACCAGTATGTAACACTGTAGCTGTCCTCAAGATTAGCCAAAAAGGACACCTGGAGCTACAATCTAATTAAAGGAAAAATCAGTTACACGAATCAATGCATTGTGCATTTTGGCTGACAATAATTCTTTCTTGCATTAATTATGTTCTAAACTAAATCTACTGCTTCACTAGTCCATGTAATTTAATTCAATGAGTGTGATGATAATACTGTAATTACATACTTACTGATTTAATGGCACTGACTTTTGTACGCAGACTTTCTGTTAACCTTTCATTTTCTTCTTCATATACACTGTATCCACTATTGGTATAGCCATAGTTACCAGTAGGTGCTCCATCACCTATAAACACAATAGCCAGCAATTACAGACAGAAAACACCATTGAATCAAGTGCTCTTCATATGGGGAAAAGCACACTTGCTATTTCCAAATGTATTTCCTGAGATTATTCTCTAACAAAGGCTTCCAGCTTGGATTTTTAAGCCATTAGTTTTCAAACATTTGATCACAACCACATTTGAAGAGAGCATAATACGATCCTTACATGTGTACCTCTACAAACAGGACTTAGACAAGAAGCCAAGTCTGCTAGGCAGCCGAACACTGTGCCACTTCTATCATCATTCTGCAATTCTACTCCCACCTGTGCCTTTGCTTACTGGGTGATGGAGCCTCAGGACTGCTATCCAACCAGCTCAGCAGACAGACTAACCAGAAGAGAAGGAAATCAGTTCCTCCAACCTCTAATAAAGATCTCTTAAAAACAGCAGCTGGACAGCAGCACTGGGACAGAAATTGAAAGCTACGTCCACTCTAGTTAAAAATCACTGTGCGACTCAAAGCTAACATCTGCGACCAAAGAAGAGAGTCCAAGTCTGAGAAAGGCAAGCAGAAAAGAACTATTACAAGCTTTATCATAAAGATCCTACCAGATTAATTCAACTATCAATCCAGTTATAATACTAATCAATATTAGTATTATAACTAGTTAGAATGCCACACAAAATTCTTTGAATGCTTTTGGTTATTTCCTCTTCAATACACTTCTTTATGTTTTTGTTCATTTGGACACCTTTTTTCTTTTCCAGGAAAAAGCGAGATAAGAGAAAGAGACACCAATCACATTCACAGATAAAGCTACACCTCTTAACCACTTTCATTGTGTACCTTAGGTACTTCACATTAAGATCCTAAAAGAGAGAATTATGATGCTATGTTGATAATAGATACCATTTTATACTAACCTATAAAGCCATTCTTTCAGTCTAAGGAATGGAAATTTTTTAGTTTGCATCTGTAAACTTTATTTTGTTCTGTAAGTTTATTCAATGACAAATTCTCAGCAAGACCTGGTAAAATGCATGTTTCCATTTCACCACAGCAAGAGGAGAGTTCTGTTAGTTTTTTCTTAATCAAATATACTCATGCCAAGTGCAGAAAGTTGACTAAAAGAAACCATTTTAGAGAGTTAGGGTTGTTTCCATGGTCCTTGTTTTACAAATGCATCTAACTACAGTATTTCCTATCAAGTGATTTAAGATTTAAAAATATGTTTATAAGTGAATATACCATACAGCTTAAGACCAAAATACCACAATTATATGATTTTTATATAGACTGTGACATAAAAGATATTAACAACTGTCCCAAAGCTTTTAAATAGGCACATCTACTTATATATGTTGCAAACGCTAAGGAGAAGCCTAGCTACTACTGTTTAAAGGAAGAGCAGAGATTTCAGTATGGTAGTTCTATGGACCATCTTGCAACATGGCTCTTTACTGTACTGACAGGACATGTAATATAGACATGACCATAACATAACTGGAGGTTAAAAAAAGGCAAGATGTAGCTGGAGACAATGGTGGAAGCACTAGTGCCCAGCTTCTATCTTCAGCCTAATTAAAAAAATATATATATACACATTATTCTAGACTGATTGTTGAAATGACAAGGCAAAATTTAATAAACCTGCATGCAAGCAGCAAATTTTACTGCCATTGATAACAGTCATACAGGACACAGTAAAACTTTAAGTCTTCTTCTTGACCTTCCAGCATTTTTTTTAAGACATATTTTCTGGCTGTTCCCTAAGCCATTGATTGCCACAGACATATTAGAAGAAGACGCATTCTTTATCTTGTGTTCTTTTCACAAACATCCATTATTTCACACTTTCAGATACAGCATAATGAGCTGGTTGACTTTCAATCTAGCCTCTACATTTCCAAGATTTGCTTTAACTTGCACATATCCTATTAAAAACAACAGAAAAGTGGAGAAGTAAATCGAGGGCAGTATGATGGAGACTATGGGTCTAACTATGTGGCATTCATCAGCCCATAAACATTCACTTCAGAGAAATTTCTTTCTAGGAAGAAGTAATAGAACTTGATCATAAACTTCTGGGGCATGAACTTCACCACACTATCTAAGCTTTATGGTGAGGTAACAGCATCTACGAGGTCCCAGAACATAGCGTAGGAGTTCAAAGTTTCTTTCATAGTCATTGACGTGGCTGCAGGTTGAAAAACGGGCCCCAAGCTCCTCAAAACTCAGCAGGCACTCTCAGAGACTTCTGCATTTCCATCAAATGTTTTTTTTTTTTTTTCCAAGCATACCAGGAAAACATATAGAAGTAATAAAATTAAAAAGCAGCTGAAAACTTGGGAATGATTTGACTGAAGAGCAACAAATCTGTCCATCCATGGAAACATGGCTCTAGTTAGCATTGCATTAGAGCCAGAGCAGAATCACGCAAGAGCAGTATTAACTGGAAATCCAAGTGCAGTTCTGTAAGTTACGTTGATCTAGAAAGTGAAGAGAGCCAGAAACTGGGTGACACAGTACTTTTCCGCACTTAGAGATCCCGAGCCGCGTTGCACGGCTGCGCCCACACAACACACCACCGCCTGGGCGGGGAGGCGGGAGGGGGAGCCCGGGGGCACCAGCGCGGGGGACGGCACTGCTGCCCGGTCGCCTCAGCCCCGGGCACCGTGTCCAGCTGCGGAGCACGGCCTCACCGCCGCTCCCGGCCGCGGCGGCCCAGCCGGGCCTGCCCCGGCCCGCTCCCGCCGAGCCTCCCGCCCACTTTCCTCTCTCCTGAGCCGCCGAGCAGCAGGAGGCGGCCGAAGGGGCGCCCCCGCCGCCGAGGACCCGGCGCTTACCCAGCCCCGCGCGCCTCATGGCCGTGCCCGGGGCTGCTGGAGGAGGAGGAGGAGGAGGGGAGCGGCTCCCGCGGCTGCGGGAAGTGGCGCTCGGCGGGGCGGCCGCGGCCCAGCTCCCGCTCCCGCTCGGCCGCGCGGTTCATTCACCCCGCGAGCGCCACGACATCGCTCCGCCGCCGCGCGGCCCGCTGGGTAACGCGGGCCGCCGCGCGCGGGGCTTTCTGGGTAGTGTAGTTTCTCCGGGGGGGGGGGCGGCGGTGAGGTGGCGGTGCCGCTGAGGGGAGCCGCAGCCCGGCCCAGCCCGTCCCTAGCGCCTGAGAGCGGCGGGCGGCGCTGGGGCCGCGCTCCCTGACGGAGACGCCTCCTCCCAGAGCCTCAGGCCTTCCCCTGCCCGAGGGGCGGCTGCTCCGCCATCTTCTGGCGTGCGCGTTGTCCCCGGCCCGGGGCGGCTCCCCCAGGACTCCGAGGCGCCGCGGCAGCGCGGCCTTTGCCTGGATACCAGAGTACGAACGGCGCTTTGGCCGCAGCACCGTTTGTTTTCCCAACGGGCCTTGAAAATGGCTTTATTTACCAGAAGCGTAAATTTTAGGGAGCCCAAGTTGTGAGACAGTCAGTTGGAGAGGCAGAAGAAACCGGCTGAATAACACTGCAGGGGGAATAATACTCCCCCTAACAAGGGCGGGTGACTGAACTAGGTGCTGACAGAGCAGATGCCTTACTACTTTCCTGTATCTTAAAAAAAAAAGAGCAACTTCTACCACATATAACCAATTATCATGAATTTATGCAGTACATTACTTCTTTAAGCTTGTGTTAAACTTTAAGAATTGATCCTGAAAGAAAAAACCCTCAACTTCATTTTAATAGGTCATCACTACCCTATCATTTTGTTAGAAAAGGAAAGAATTCTCAATGATTGTCTTCAGTTGTAACATGCAGTCAAAAAATTGAAATTCAGGACTGAGTTGAGCCTCTGCACCCTTCTTTTGATTTGTTTATTTTGTAAACAACAGACAAGCTACTGCAGCATACAGCAACTCAAACTGGAAAACTCCAATTTTCATTATTATTGAATCTTCAGTGCTCAGAATGATTCAAATTTCACTTGCAAAGATAATTTTTTCTCCACTATACACTTTAACCTCTTGTAATGCTTTGTCAGAACTGGGTTTTATCTCCTTTTATTAAAGATGTGACTCATTCTTTACGCCATTGGATTGAATTTATTTCCCAGGATGAAACAAGAATGATTTATCAGTCCTCAAGCATAAAGCAAACAATGTCACGGAGTCAATTTAGAGTTTGCTGTTTTAGGTGTTGCATCCACAGGATTAAAGAAGCTACGTTGGCTTTTCCAATTATAACGAGCTACCATCTCCTTGATTCCTTTGCTATTTGTGTTCTGGTAGGGCCTATGAGATGCAGTATTGGACTAAGACACACTTGTATCTTACGAGCTGAATAAACACAGACCAAACCTGCTTTCAGAAGTTTGCAGTATAACAACTCTTTATCTAGGTGGGTAAAGGTGGAGAAGGAAGAGTAAAATAACACTGGTCAACATGAAAGCCTATGCTCTTCAGCTGACGTTCTATGTAATTTCTATATGACAGCTCATGTATCCTTTTGCCATAGGTAAAACCCAAATAATTGCAACATTTCTAATTTTTTTGCTTGTCATAGTTGAACTGAGATGCTAGTCTTGTATCAGCCAAACTTTAAGATAAACATTGAGAAGCTGATGTTCATTTATTTTCTTCACAGTCACAACTGAATGCCCATATCTCAAAGAGCGTTATGAAGAATAAAATGAGTATAAATGTAGAAATCTGCCCTACAGTTTATGTAATATTTGCTAATTACTTTGAATAGTCTACCCAAATTTTCAATTAAGCATTATTTGCATGTAGAAAATGGAGGAGAAGGAAAAGGAGAAGAAACAACCTGCAAAATTGTCATTCATACCAGGCAGTATGAGGCGAATCTCCATGGAATTTTGTCTGAAACTCAGCAATTCTTATATGAGTTTGCAAGCTGCCACCACTGATGAACTGAGACCTGATTTACATCAACTCAAGGAAATAAATCAGTTCTTTCAGTAAGGGAGAAGTACCCCTTCCACTACTGTCACCAGAAAGATTCTGTTCATGATAAAACCATCTGAAGTACACAGATGGTGCCATTTCTTAACTTTGCTAGAACAAAGAGGTCTCTTAAAGAATTATATTCTAAAAACAGCAAAACTGAGATGTAAAATTTATAGAAAATGGACAGATTCTGAGAAAACATTCTTCATGAGTGCTACAAATTTAAACTAGGGCTCTATTACGAGCAATATCCTGTTCAAGCACAGTTGAAGTAGAGTTAGGGTGAAAAAAACAGTCTTTGCAGTAGCTAAATTCAGAACCAGAGAGTAAAACTGTGTCCAGAAGGAAAGAGCAAAATGTCTTTTTTGTGGTCTGGGCTGAGTCTCTCATATATGTATAATTTTATTTACATTTTTTCTTATATGCTACCCAAGAAAATTGTAATGTTTGGTGACACTGCTACATGAAAAGAATTTCTTTGCAATACTTGCATACTGTATATCACCTTTCTTTTTCTCCCATTACTCTTCTTTCTTTTTTTTTTTAAAGAAATATGGATTTATAAATATCAAGGGAAAAAGATACATCTCCCTATTAGGATTGCAATTGTAAATCATTGTTGAGGGGCTCGTTTTTCATTTTCACTTATATTTTCTATAAAATAAAAAGAAATTCAAATTAGCCTTACATAAGGTGTTCACAACTCATAGTATTCGTGTCTGTAACTTGCTTATAATGTTTTGAAATAGCATATTAAGTCTTTATATGTGATTTATAAATGAAGTGATAAAGTGTGACAAGCACATTTAATTCCTCACATTTTCTTACAGCAAAGCATGGAAACAATACTGACATGATTAATGTTTCAGATACATTTTATCATATTGAATTTATATTTTTTTATACACTGAAAGTGCCTTGTAGAAAAGTTAATTTTATAATTCTCCTGACATTAAACTAATGAAATCATGGTTCCATCTCACAAGCTGGGCACAGAGGTCAACAGGGTATCATTAAAAGTCACTTAAGTTTATATTTCCATCAATCAGTTTTATTCATGTTAATCATTTCACAGAAAGAATAAATAAGATCAGTATGCTGACATGATTAATTTTACCTCTGTACACTTTCTGGCCCATTCCCTGGAAGCTCTCTCACATGTAGACTATGACCTAGACTACCTCACTTTGTAAATCAGCCACGCTTGATCAGCAGGTGTCATTGCAGATGTTCTTAGCACCTGCAGTTCTTCCTGTCAGGAAGCCTAAATGAGTAGTTAACAAGTGGTTTTAAGATGACTGACTGATTAAAGTTTTGTTTAGCAAAACAGCATAAGAAGAAAAAGGATGGAAAAAAAATTACACTGCCTGCATTCTACAAGCTTGCTGTCTTAAGTGTGTTTCTGTGATCTTTGAATAGTAGCCTAGGCAGGTGTATCATCTTCAGATACCCTTTTTAGGGAATATGTGTATCAGTCTTCTTTCCCCAAAATGTTAATGAACAATTATTTCTCTTTTTCTTTTTAAAACATCTTTTATAAAAAGGGTGTCCCACATGTCCTACCGGCTGGTGCCCTTTCTTATTGTTACCATTTGTTGGTTCTCTTTATTGCCTCTGATTAAACTAGATGAATACATTTACATTGCAAACAGCTTATTTATTTTAACAATAAATTACTCCATGACTCCATCACAAATACCATAAAAAGAAAAAACAAGGAAGCTATCTGAGAAGAGCCTGTGCAATCATACTTCCAGTACACAACTAAAAGCCCAGGAATCTTAACATGATAATAATAATAATGGCATGATTATCATTGAATTATTAAATAAGTAACCAAAATGTCAGTATTCTTACATGTTTGATAAACAGATTTTCACAGTCATCATGATTAACTTGCTACTTTAACGACTAACAGGCTGTGAAAACAACCTAACGAGTCACAGGCATCATTAGAGTTGAAAAGATGATACTGCATGATATTATGTTAGTATCAAATGTTTCAATCACTGTTTTGTTAAGTAGTAAGTTACAATTATTAAAAATATATATATTTGCTAGTTAAAGCTTGATCCATTGTGCAATTAAGTAACAGCTGACAAGAGATTTCTAAATAAAACTATTATATTAATCATGTAAAAGCAGAACTAGATCAAAGAATATTTCTAATTATGTTCAGTATCTTCATAAAAAGATAATGTCAGCATCTTTCATCAGTGTCCTTTTCACTTAATATTCTGGTTTATTCTAACATTATTTAGCAACTGAGGGCCCTAAAATACTCTATTAAAACAAAATCAGTCAAATCACTCAGGCATCACCTCCCATATTCTGAAAGCTGACAAAACTGTTGCTGAACTTAGAGATATCATCAGCCTTATTCTTATTGGGGGTACTCTCCAATTACTGCCATCATGAAAAGAAGAAGATGCCATGTAAAACTCTACCTTCCATAAGACCTTAAATGTTTGAAGGAGGCTGAGCACAGCTGCTACTCATTGCTGCATAGACTGTCAAGAAAAGAGATAATCACGCAAGTCACAAGTAGAATCGTCATGTTCATTCATTAAACTTCTTTAATGATGGGAACACAAGTAAATCACCTCAGGTACAGACAAACTGTGGAGGAATGGTTAAGCGAGAGAGGGCATGATCTGATTGGGATGAGCAATCCCGTTCTCAGGGTAAGGGAAGGAATGTAGGCCAAGGCGAGCGAGCCTTGCAGCGGCCGAGCAAGCCTTGCAGCGGCCTTGAGCACTACAAAAGAAGGTATTCATGAAACTGGTAAACAAGTCTGGACGGAACTAGGTTCCATAAATGTCGATGGAGCGCGGACAGCAACCTTGCACCAATCATGTATCCGCTTTATAGGTATGGACAGAAACTGTAACCAATCATGTAACTATTGCTAGCGCATGCGTATTGCTTATCGATATATATACTTTGTGTAAGCTCTAATGAAGGGAGAACGACCATACTCATATTGAGACTCATCGTTACTCCGGGGTCCCCTCCCTCACTCCAACATCTGGTAGCAGAGGATGGTTTGCCGCGTCTACCAAGAGGCTTGACCTCGGCTGATGGTCCGTGACTGCGGTAAGCAGCGAGAGGACGGGAGTGGGGGATAATAAGAAGGGGCTGGGAGAAGTGCTGGCTAAAAAGGCTGCCGCCAGACACGGTCCGGGGTCGCGCCCCGTCTCCCAGACAGCGGCATGGAAGCAGACGCCGCGGCCACCTTGCTAGCCGGTATACTCTCCAAGAGAGGAATTGACGCACCGGTGAAGCAGTTACAGAGGTTGATTAAACTGGGGCAGCAATGGGAACATTTTTCGGATACACACTTGTTATTTTCCGTATCGGAATGGCGAGATTTCGGAGAAACAATGTGGCATAAGACCATCGAGGGTGGAGACAAGGACAAGAAGGAGGTTAAGGCGGTGCGAGCTCAACCGTCGGTCCCTCCGCCACCGCCCCCCCCGCAGCCCTTGCCTCCGTCCGCTCCTGAGGGAGCCGGCAGTGCGCCATGCCCAGGGCCCTCGTCGCCGCCCGTACCGGGGGAGGGCAGCACAGCCCCGCCGAGGTCATGGCGGGAGCCCCTGACGTTGTTATCTCCGGAGTCGTCAGGCACAGCCTCGCCTACCACCCCCATGGGGACAAAGCCGTTCACGGCTCAACTATTAAAAAGGTTTGAGCAGCTGTCAGTAAAACTGGAAAAGCTGGAACTGAGGGACGGGAAAGCTGTTCGCGCACTTTGCAACACCGTACTAGAGACTTTAACGGCAGTGAGCCGGTCTGTCAGGGAGGCACTGCAAAGGGCGCGGGAGAACTCCGAGGGGGGGGCATCGTCAGCGCCGTCACCCGCTGCGTCCCAGAAAGCGGAGGTTTCCCCAGAGCCGGCTGGTCCGAGCTCCGAGGCAAACGCGGAAGTGCACCCGGAGGAGGCTCAAAGAGGGGCGGTGGCCGCGCCCCCTGCTGACCTCAGAGACTCGGGCGGAAAGGAGTGCCGACCCCCTCCTAGTGCTCCCCCCCCGCCGCTGCCTAGCAACAGTCCCCTGCATCCACCGTTGCCGCTGCCTATGCCACCTCAGCGGCCGCCTCTACCCTCCTTCAACGAGACCACCCGCTCACGCCAGACTCCATCAGAGTACCCCCCACTGCTTTCGTCCAGCGAGTCTTCGGGGGACAACACGCCTGACACCAGAAATAAAGTACCACCGTCACCAGAAGAAACCGTAAGAGTGCTACAGGAGCTATCGGAACGCCTGAAAAAAGTGGAGCTGCAGGCGCAAGAGAAAGAGGGAGGAGTACCTCCCTGCTTAATAAATCCCCTCGCCGGACTTCCAAGGGAGTCCCGCTGGAGTGGTTTTATCAAGGACGCTATAATAGAAGGACAATGGAAGCCTGTTGCGGGGTCCGAGGGCCCCACAGCACTGGCATTCCCCGTGCTACAACAGAATGGTCAGGGGAAATGGGAACCACATGATTGGAAAATTTTACAACAAGCCGCCAAGGGTTGGGAGCCCTTGGAGCTGAGGCAAAAGGGGGGCACCCAATTTGGAACAATGGTACTCAAAAAAAAAAAAAAAAAAAAGGCCTTGCCAGACGTCTTTTTGATATGTGGTGAGAGGGCCTGGCAGGGAATTCCAAAAAATGTAATGGGTGGTCCATGTTATCTTGGCAAAATGACACTGCTGGCACCCAACAAAAATTGGTGGAAGGTTACCCTACGCAGTCCTACTGAAAGAGTGTTTTTGTCCTTCTTGACATGCTATTCTGCAAAATAGGGCTGCAATTGATTTTGTTATGAGCTTAAGATCATGGTTGTGAGGATTTTGAAGGTATGAGCTGCATGAATTTGTCTGATCATGGTGAATCCATTCACAAACAATTACAATGGTTGAAGGAGCACGCAAGTAAAATCCGTCAGAACCATGGGCCATTAGACGAATGGCTAACTAACCTGTTTGGAAATCTACCGTAGTGGCTAATAGGGTTGCTTACTGAAGGCTTACGCATTCTACTAATCCTTGTAGTTGTATGTTTATGTTTATGTGTAGTATTAAGCTGTATTAAGAAAGCTCTGCTGAAAGTAGTGAACCAAGCCTGGATTGCTCATAAACAAGAAGGGGGAATTGTGGAGGAATGATTAAGCGAGAGAGGGCATGATCTGATTGGGATGAGCGATCCCGTTCTCAGGGTAAGGGAAGGAATGTAGGCCAAGGCGAGCGAGCCTTGCAGCGGCCGAGCAAGCCTTGCAGCGGCCTTGAGCACTACAAAAGAAGGTATTCATGAAACTGGTAAACAAGTCTGGACGGAACTAGGTTCCATAAATGTCGATGGAGCGCGGACAGCAACCTTGCACCAATCATGTATCCGCTTTATAGGTATGGACAGAAACTGTAACCAATCATGTAACTATTGCTAGCGCATGCGTATTGCTTATCGATATATATACTTTGTGTAAGCTCTAATGAAGGGAGAACGACCATACTCATATTGAGACTCATCGTTACTCCGGGGTCCCCTCCCTCACTCCAACAACAAACCTACCAGTTTCACCCATCACAGTAATTCAAAGCCTTATTAAACACTGCCAAGGAGAGCCATAGCTGTTTTCAGTTTTAATACGCTTCCATCACAGATGGCACAAAAACCTTTACCAAGTTTCTGCCAAACTAGCCTTTTACCGATTTAAGAAGATATCAGCTTGACAAGATTCAGCCCCAAGGAACTCGTCTTATCCAAAGATAAGACTGCATTGCTGGGAATCCTTGGGGCTTCCTTGAACAAACAGAGTTGTGCTCCTCCATTCCTAACAATCCTAGGCCTATCCATGCAAAGGTTCAAAAGATGATTAACACATTGCACCTATGAAGACTTCCTCTTCCATAGCTTTGCACACGTACATGATTACAGTTTGCAAAGCTATTTAAAATCATAATAAGATTTTACAACTCACTAAATATGCTTAGAACAAAACTTACAGTGTGTATTTATATACACTTGTGACTGTAATGTGTATCACTGTTTTCTTGTTCTTGACTTCAATATCATCTCAGTTTTTACAGTCACAGTAGCCTTTGCTATCCTCAGAGAGGCCTCATGTTTGACATCTTGGTTGGTCAGGCACACTTCAGAAACGAAGCACTGTCTGAGGGAAGGAGAAGCAGTATTTATGTTAGCATCAGCAGAAAGCATCTAGTACAAAAAGAAAATATTTAAAGTAAGAAATTACAATCTTTTTGACTTTACAACTCTGTTTTTTTTAAACTAGCAATGAATGCTTCTTGCTCCTCACTGATATAAGCTACATTTGGGTAATATGGAGCTATCTTTGCTCATGGATAATAGCATTTGAAAAATTATTAGTTTTTACTTAGTTGTTGTTGCTAAATACTGCGATTTTGCTTATTCTTTCCTATGGTTACTTTTTAGTAGCATAAGCTGCTGCATCTCTTGTTTGATTTTGCAGTGGAAACACTCCCACAAATCTCTGCTGTATTATTATAGATTTATTGTCAGTGCTGTTAAATTACATCAGAATAGAGAAGGACACAACTCCTGGTCTCCCTTCTAAATTTCATTGCAAAGGGCTAGAACCAAAATTTACTGAATTCATGGAGAATTTTTGTATTGATTTTGGACCAGGCTATAAATTTTTATTAAAAATAAAACTCCACTGATTCTTTATCTTCCAAGTAGTGTTTGCTGTGTAATCTATGAATAATTCTAGTCATGATTTCTTTCTCTGATATTAAGGTACCATTTCTGATGTCAGCTTTGACTGGGTAATAATATCGGTTGAATGAGTGATAAGAATTCTGAGCCATTGCAGCAGCCTGAACATTAATAACTGTAGTGTCTAAAGAGGAGGATTAATACAGTTAAAATAAAAAATGGAAGTCAAAGTAATTTTTCATTTCAGTAAAACAAATGTATGAGATGAGAGAAGCATACAGTTCCAATGCTTCATAAGATGCAGTTAAATAATAATTTGATGATTTGAGTTGTGTTTATTTTGACCTCTCAGACATGTGGGAAAGGTTTTCACCAGTCAAAACAGAGACTTTAATAAAAACAAAGACTTTAAATGCAATGAATTTCAGGGAGGGGAGAGCTAATTTTCAGACCTGTAGCTAGGCTGAGCATTTTCTGAAGACAAGTGTGGCAGGCGTAACACTTGTTTCATTGAAGATGAATACAATTATTTGGCTGACTTTAGTTTCCTGGCATTCTGGTGCCTTCACCTTAATACTTCCACCTTTTCCAGAAAGGCAAAACAGAGAATGTGAGTCAAGATTCTTGGACTCTAGAACCAGCTTTGTGCTTTGCCGTTGGAGAGTTACTTAAAGAAATAAAAATATCATATGCTTCTTTAATCTCTTTAGTTTCTTCATAGGTCAACAAATCATGCACAAAACCAGATTTGCTGGATGATTAATTAGAGAAGCTAGTATCTGAAAATAAAACTGCAAAAGATCTTGCAAGTCCCTTGTTTTCCAGAAGGGCCATCACAGAGCAATTACCCATTCAGAGTGCCTTTATAAAGATCATTTTCTTAAGCTATTACATGGACTGCAACAGCAGGGCTGATTACCTCTACTGGAGAGCTGTGCTAATGGGACTGTATGGCTTTATGTACTGTGCTGGCCAATTCAGAATTAACTTGGGTATTTCTGCAGAAAACTACATTGTGCCACAGGAATATATATTCAATAAGTTCTATATTTTCTTTTTTTGTCAGATACAATGTAGCAAATGGGAAGAAATTATTACATAATAGTACTCCATAAAGATGCATCAATGCATTTATAAGAGACAGTTCTTTTAACTTCTTGAAAATTTCAGGACCTAACCTAGCTTTTAATGAAGTCAGTAATAAAATTGCTTCAATTTTTATGGCAGAGGATCAAAGACTAAAGTAACTATAATGTAGAAAAGAATATTATATTTCAGAATTAAATGTCACATGTTCTTTTCATGGCTTTCTGTAATGTAGTTAAAAGCAAACCCAAGTTATGTTTTATTGTATACCATGAAGACAGATTTCAGCTCCCACAGCCCATTCACTAACAGAAATAATATTATTCTCTTGAAAATAACATGAAAAGTCCTTAGTTCACATGTACAGGCAAAAAAAGACATAATATATGAATCAGAATTAAATGACAGTCTACAAATTTATGCCACCACATATAAATGTCCACTGTATGGATACAGGGAATGCTCCTAAGCCCCATGATAATCAAAATCCTCTCTACCTTTAGGGGCTGTGTTAGGCAAAAGGTTTGGAGAACTGCCTGCAGGATAAAAAGGTTTCTGCCTTATTTAACCACAGTTCAAGGCCACCAAGTCTACATCCTGTTGTGGATGTCTTAAGGTCCAAAGGTGGATTGCTCCTTGGGTCAAGGTCCACCGGCTGGTGCTTTGTTGTGTATTGGAGCTTGGCTTATAGGTCAAAATCTGCCAAACTGCTCTTGCATCTTTTATCACTGAGTGGTGGCAAGTTCAACATGCTTGTGCACATGACACACTGGATCACCCACACTCAGATCTGTCTCATGACCTTTATGATTCATAAGAGATCCTAAAGAGAGGAAGGAGAAGCTGGACCAAGTCCCAGAGGGAAATCTTGGTGACCTGCCGAGAGAGCAGGTCTAGCTCTAATTCTAGCTCTGTACCTCCTAACACAAGATGTCAGATTCAGCATAGGCTCACACCCTATCACTACTACTATGAGAAAAAGGGCAGTATTTTCTCATATCTCCTGTATCATACAGGGTAATTTCCTCCTCAGAAGGTATGAGTAGAAAGTGATATGCAGGATGGAGAATGAAAATAATTGTATTCTAAACTTGCAAAATAAATTCGGTGATGGAGCTAGGTCTTTAACATCTCTTTTGCTCAATTGCCCTGTCACTAAAACGTTGATTTCTTGCAAAGGATGTTAAAAGGCTTATTTAACCATCGTTACTAATATGTTCTTAAGATATTGAGGTGCCATGCACCTTAGGAAATATAAGTATTATTCAAAGTCAGTGGAAGAAGAACGATCCATTATTTGCATTACAGTAGAGTCAAATGACCTGGTCCATCATGTAAATTATATGCAAAGACATGATACATCCCCCAAAGTCTGCTGGGAGAAGATTGATTATTATTTGCATTACAGTAGTCAGACGACAGGTTCCATCATGGAAATTATAAACGAAGACATGATACCTCCCCCAGGTACTTTGTAACACTTGCAACTCCTGTCATATTTATACAGTTAAGTCATTGTGAGCATTACATTTTCTGCCACTTTTTAGAAGCAAACAAGCCATATGAAAGAAAAAAAAATAGGAACACAAACTTAATTCCATAAAACTATATTAATTTGTGTAAGTTTTTAGAACAGAATGGAAAAACTTTTAGTTAGAAATAGTGTACATCCTGGTAAAATAAGCTGTATGTTTTGGTGTTGTTGCACTGGATTTTCCAGTTGTGTGAAAAAATGCAGACTGTGTAGAGAATTTTGCAAAGTGATGCTCTCATATCACTGAACAACTACCTATAAAGAAGGAAGCACACTTTTATGTGACATTGTTCAAGATCATTATTTACTCTGGACTGAATATGAGTTCTCTGTATATACTTACACTGCTGGAAATGAGAATCTGTTCTATGACCTGCATAATCTTATGGAACAAAAGTCCATATCAAGAATTATCAAGAATATTCACTACTTAATATCCTTTCAAAATTCATAATGAGCTTTTTTTTTTTTTTTAATTTAGACAGAATCACGTTTGGTTAAAAATAGGCATACATGTATTCTACCCATTGATTTCATCAAAGTTTTCTCCTGATCCTTTCCTTCTTCCCACAACCACAGTGACCATCACACTAAATGCAGAAATTTATCTCTCCCATACAGCCCCGAGGAACTGGACTTTCAGGAGGGAATGGAGTAGACAGCAACATTCAGAAGGATCCCTGAATCCCAAAATGCTGGACAATATAGGGATTTTCCTCTGTGGAGAACTGAAAGCAGAGGAGATGCACAGATCTGTGGGGTGGTGCTGCTCTGTAACAACCAAGAACCTAGCTGGAAGCGTCACTGCTCTCTTAAGCATAACCTCTCAAGCATCAATCATCAGCTTGGGAAATTCACATTTGCTACTCCTCCACGGCTCAGGTTAAAGCACTGGGACTGAGATGAGTGCACCCACTGCACCCTCTGTTGGCCAGATCACAGAGCAGTCTTGGTGCTGTCTGAAAGGCACGGAAAGCAGGGAGGAAAGGGTGAGGACAGCCCTTCCGTGGGCACCCCGTGTCCCACTGTGCGTAAAGCCGCCTAGGAAGTAGTCAGCTACAAGCACTTCCATGAGCAATGAAGCCAATGAAACCTTTCTCGTCTGGATCTGAAGGGATTCTCTGCAGATTCTCTGGTGCCTAAAAGAGCTTAAGAGCTTGCATAATGGCTTTTCCCCCACTGGGGCAATATAAGGGTTTTTTCACGCTGATCGTTTATTTTCAGGATACTTGTAGGAATTTAACATTTTGAAGGCCTTAACCCTTCTCAAATTGGACTGAAATTAGGTAGTGCTTGATTTCAAAATGGGTTCAAGTTACTGAAGGCAGTCTGTCTGGAAGGCAGACATCCTAGTACAGTTGGGCAAGCCTCTTCTACTGTGGAAATGAGGAGAAAAAAAGAGAGAGACCTTTTTTGGTTGGAAGAAAAAAAGTAGGGAGGCAGAAGCAGAAATAATTTAAAGTCTGTATTTGATCAATACAATTACAAAAGCAGGGAGGTTACTCTGTTTAGGAAATGTGCCAAGGGAGCTGAGCTATTCAACTATCTTTACTTGAAAGAATTCAAAAAGATGTTGAATCTTTGTTGGATACTCTCATGGCATAAGAGTTGCAAATATCATGAGCCTTTGAAAATGGAAATATAATCCTTTGTGGCTCACTTTTTCTGCCTATAACTTGAGATGTTCATTAGATGAGTTAGTACAGCTGAACTTTGAGGTTCTTCAGTGAACTGTATTTTATATTACTTCACAGGTTTTCAGTAATATCACATATGACCTTTGGTCATAAGTGTTAGCCAACTTTTTAAAACCAGTCTAAGTGTTCATCTTCAATCTTTTAACAACTTAATTTTCCTAAAACTTTGGAGAATACAACCTAAAAAACAAGTAAAATTGTTTATATGCGCTGTGAAGAATCAGCAAAACAATTGAAACTCTTACTGAGAGACCGTAACACACAGATGTGTAAGACTTTATTTTGTGGAATACTAATGAGTATTTTAAAAGATATTTAAGAAGGGAATATGAAAAAAATGTTTTCTTTCTGGAGCTGAATTATTAGTAGGTTTGTGCTGAGTTCCAGGATATCATTATTATTTTTACATCAGCAATGCCTTTCTAACCTCAATTAGCATGAAACCAGAAGCCATGCTATGAATCTTTCACTGAAATGCAGTTGTCAGCTATGTAAATGACTTCATAAATGTGTCCTGAAAATGGAATTGGTTTATGCAAATTAACTTGAACTACAGTTTGCAAGATGTGAAGTATAAGAACTGAGTGAATAAACTCAGTGGCATTCTGAAGCATCACTGGGATCCATCTGAAGGAAAGAGCATCACTTGGAGAAGCAACTGCAAGTTCACCAGGAATGGGAGAAAGAGAGTTATTTAATGTTATCAGAAGTGCTAGGCAGGAGGGGACATCTGCCCAACTCACTCCTTTCACTTGGAAAAGTCACTTTTCACTCTCAGAGTGTTTCTTCTCATGTGAACTGAAGCATAATTTTAAATAGATGGTGGCCACCTGGAAAAGCCCTACTACAAATGGAAATAGGTTTAAAAGAAAAGATTAATGTTTTGTATTCCTTACTGGTAACTACCTCTTGAAAAGGCTTGGGAAGAAATATAAGAATCCTTGAAACCATTCCCTTTGAATTATTTGATTGCTGGCAGCCTGACAAAAAGAAATATAAATCTCTTCCATCTTTCACAAGCCCCTAATATTTGCTAATATTTGATATTTTACCCATTATATTAAGGGTTTATCATGAGCTCTTTGCTTGAACCTTGATTAACAATATCTCACATACTGTTGTTATCTTTGCTTACTGATACAAAACTCATGTCTTTAATAGATTTAGCTCACTAAATCTGCAAGTACTGCTCCTTGGACAGTATTTTGTCTGTGTTCATACAGCCCAGGTGGAATTCCTCACCCTAGAGATAATATGGGAAGTGCCAACGTTGACCTTAAGGGAGGCAGAATTTCAATCCCGAAATCAGAATGAATAGCTGACGGAGGATCAGACAGCCCAGAAAGCTGTCTGACATGATGTAGATTCAGTTGTTAGGTTTGGGGTTGTGCATATATAATAGTATAGATTAAAAAATGTACCTTCCTCAGTTCTAATAGCCATACTTTTCTTCCCTAAAAAATAGGGACCCTGTGCTAACTGCTGTCTTGATGTTTTTACTGAATTCTTGAAATTCATTAATTCAAAAATGCTGATCACATTTTGTTAAATGAATTATGGTTTATATCAAGATAAATGAAAGTAACAAACCACAGTAATTTAAGAAGTTGGCAATTGCAGTGTCTTCTTTCCCAAAAATATAAGCTCTTGCCATTCAATAAGCAATTCTTACCATTTGTACAAATATATTTCTTCTTTAACTTTATTCTTTGCATTTTTAGGAAAACGCCAGTGCGCTGTTACAAATGCCTTTCATGTCAAGGCATCCTTTATTTTCAACCTTGAAAACTCTCAGACAAAATGAGATATTACACAGAGTACCCCAATTCATTTGTAGTGTTAGAGTTTACCTAAGTATTTGATCAAAAATTCTCCAGGTGAAGGGGCTTAAAATCTAATTTTTGCAACCAAAATACAGGCCGCTTACTTCCTGATGAAGTAAAATTAAAGGCTGACACCTCCACAGAAGAAATCATAGTTAATCTACAAGCCTTGGGGTGCATGGGTAATATGTTGTGATGTTCTTTATTCTCTGAGGTGAACCGTGATTTCTAACAACTGTGCAAAAACAGAGTAGCTATTTATAGTCTGTAATAGGAATACTTGTACTGTGATAAATATGGAGAGTTTCTTTGATCTTCATCTTGTTGCCTTGTCTGTCAGTTAAAGAAAAAAAAACTAGCAAGGATAAAGCAGCAGGAGGGACCAGGAAACCAGCTAAGCTAGAGTTATTGACAATAAGCCAGTGGAGAATATTTATACTTCTAGGTCTACACAGCTATAACAATCACTAGAAGCTTCTGAGGCAGCTGTTTTCCATTTCTAGGGTTAGTTATAATTAAAGGTGTTGTTTCAGATGATACCTACAAAGAACCCAATCATTATATACCATACATAAGTAGCTATTGGCACATGTTAGAGACTGTGCTTCTTAAAAACAGTATGCTGTTCGGAGTGGAGTAATGGGAGGGAAACTGTAGAGGCAAAATATTCTATGTGCTAACAGAATGAGTGGTGTAAAGATATGAAGAAAGATGATATATAGGAAACAAAGAGGAGGAAGGAATAGACCTTTTTGTTTGTTTGTTTGGCATCCTGCTCTATCCAACATCTTAATTTCTGCTAAAACCCTACTCTTCCTTCCCAGAATAAATTTTTCTTCCTGAAAATCAGGCCATCTCTAAACTATTGACTTATTCTAAGAATCTGAAATAACTTCAGGCTCCACATTATACTGGAATATTTCAGAATTTTGTTTTAACATACAAATTCAGCTGTTAGATTTCTAAAGATCTGATCATCATAGTTCATCATCTACAGATACCGCAAAATCAGAGAGTCTTTCTGAGTGGTTTAAGGCTCAAAGTTTATGACATTAGGTTTAAAAATCCAGGTGGTGCACAGGTCACAATTATGAGCAGAACTGGAACAATAGACAATGTAACATTTTAATCTGTGGTCAGGCTTCATAGCAATGGATATCCCATTCTACACTGATGGAGACCAGAAGCAATATAATTTACCAGTGTGGAATTAGTGTAAAATAATTCCACTGTAATAAAGGAGGCACTAGATATGTTTCAGACCATGGTCTAGATTTACTTTCTGGGGAAAAGATCCTAGAGATTGGTAGGTCTTTAGCAGATATGGCAAACTGGAAACTGAAGCTAGATCTATGTAAATTGCACTAGGTTCAACTGTTAGTGGAAAGGACAGGCAATAACACAACTTAGCAATATGGAATCTGTTAGTTGAGACTTCAAAGTCCGAATTACATGGCTTTACTTGACAGTTTAAATAGGAGTTAGGATCTTGATAAAATACTGCTGCTATAGCTTCTACTGTATTAATTCAATGTGATTATCATTTACTTCCCTCTGTGTTTGCCCCTATAAATCTGAAAAAATAGGCTATTTTGTAGAACTGATAAAAGCATACTGTGCATCATTTCAGCTTGAACTTGTGAGTTCCTTATCAAAATTATTAATGAGTTATCTTGTGTCTCTTGTTGTTATTAAAAACAGTCTGAAGCTGGCTTAGCATTTTTGAGAAAGCCCATAAGGCTATTTTAACTACTTCAGAGCTGTGAAACACGCAGTGATGCTCACACTGCTATGCAGAGAGCTCAGCTGAGAGACTGCATAGAGATTAGTGTTTTCCTGAATACACTGGAATGGTCCAGTTATGTCTTAAGCTTAATACTTGCTTCCTATTGTGTTTCATTTGTGTCACTGGGAGAAATTTGTTGGGGACAGTTTCATAAGCAGTTATAGCTTTTTAATGAGTTTTCAAATTATATTTCCAGTCTAGCCTCTGTATCAAACACGTGACAGTTTGCTGACAGTATTCCCTGCTTCATTTCAAACACTCCACTTATCACCTGGTTTCTGCTGGATGCTTTTTCTGTTTTTTTACGAAAAGCTTAATCTGAGATACCAGACAGCTCTCTTAGTACTGAGTACATAGTAATCAGTATGGTGACAGATGAAAAGCTTGCACACACCTGTTATATCAGACAAATCTGCAAATGGAAAACATCTTCAGCAGCAAATTCTTACAGCATCATGAAACAGCACTGATTTTAAGATGGCAGTTTTCTTTAAAATGGATAAACAAATAACTCTTAATGTTCAATTCTGTCATATATAATTAACTATTGTATGATTTTATTACATTATATCTATTGGGTTTATCATTGAATAATAGCACATTAATAGGGAAAATCAGACTGTTAGGCTGCTCATTTGTTATGTAGCACAAAATTAGAGCTCCTTTTTTTTTTTTTTTCCAACTGACATATTTGAGCCTTTTATGCTACATGTATAAAATCCCAGTGGGGATGTGTCTTTTTATACTGCATGTAAACAACTGTATAATTGCCATTTGCTGACTGCAAAGATCAATGTGGTCACTGCAGGTGTTAGGAGTGAACAGCCCTGTTGAAAACTCACAATCTAGTTGTTTCATGTGTCTCCTATTAGAAAGGCTGCCAGATCTGATGCACTACCCCATACGAAGGGTCAAGGTACAAGGCAGAGTATCCAGCAGTTGCATTGGCACTGAGAATCTAGTAATATTCAGAAAAGGCTGCATTCACAATGAGTTATGTGTATGCAGGTCTTTAAATTTGCACAATTATAGTGCTGTGTTCTCTTGTACTATCACAGAATGGTTGAGGTTGGAAGGGACCTCTGGAGATCATCTAGTCCAGTCCCCCTGCTCAAGCAGGGTCACCTAGAGCACGTTGCACAGGATCGCATCCAGGCAGGTTTCGAATATCTCCAGAGAAAGAGACTCCACAACCTCTCTGGGAAACCTGTTCCAGTGCTCTGTCACCCTCACAGTGAAGAAGTTTTTCCTCATGTTCAGATGGAACTTCCTGTGTTTCAGTTTGTGCCCGTTGCCTCGCGTCCTGTCACTGGGCACCACTGAAAAGAGTCTGGTCCCATCCTCTTGACACCCTCCCTTAAGATACTTGTACACGTTGATAAGATCTCCTCTCAGCCTTCTCTTCTCCAAGCTAAACAGGCCCAGCTCTCTCAGCCTTTCCTCATAAGAGAGATGCTCCAGTCCCCTAATCATCTTTGTAGCCCTTCGCTGGACTTGCTCCAGTAGTGCCACATCCCTCTTGTACTGGGGAGCCCAGAACTGGACGCAGTACTCCAGATGTGGCCTCACCAGGGCTGAGCAGAGGGGGAGAATCACCTCCCTCGACTTGCTGGCAACACTCTTCCTGATGCACCCCAGCATACCATTGGCCTTCTTGGCCACAAGGGCACATTGCTGCCTCATGCTTGACTTGGTGTCCACCAGCACCCCCAGGTCCTTCTCGGCAGAGCTGCTTTCCAGCAGGTCAACCCCCAACCTGTACTGGTGACTGGGGTTATTCCCCCCCAGGTGCAGGACCCTGCACTTCCCTTTGTTGAACTTCATGAGGTTCCTCTCCGCCCACCTCTCCAGCCTGTCCAGGTCTCTCTGAATGGCAGCACAGCCCTCTGGTGTATCAGCCACTCCTCACAGTTTTGTATCGTCAGCAAACTTGCTGAGGGTGCACTCTGTGCCTTCATCCAGGTCATTGATGAAGAAGTTGAACAAGACTGGACCCAGTACTGACCCCTGGGGGACACCGCTAGCTACAGGCCTCCAACTAGACTCTGCACCGCTGATCACAACCCTCTGAGCTCTGCCGTTCAGCCAGTTCTCAATCCACCTCACTGTCCACTCATCTAGCCCACACTTCCTGAGCTTGCCTATGAGGATGTTATGGGAGACAGTGTCAAAAGCCTTGCTGAAGTCAAGGGAGACAACATCCACTGCTCTCCCCTCATCTACCCAGCCAGTCATTCCATCAGAGAAGGCTATCAGATTGGTTAGGCATGATTTCCCCTTGGTGAAGCCATGCTGACTACTCCTGATCACCTTCTTGTCCTCCACATGCTTGGAGATGGCCTCCAGGATGAGCTGCTCCATCACCTTTCCAGGGATGCAGGTGAGGCTGACTGGCCTGTGGTTGCCTGGGTCCTCCTTCTTGCCCTTTTTGAAGACTGGGGTGACATTGGCTTTCTTCCAGTCTTCAGGCACCCCTCCTGTTCTCCATGACCTTTCAAAGATGATGGAGAGTGGCTTAGCAATGATATCTGCCAGCTCCCTCAGCACTCGTGGGTGCATCCCTTTGGGGCCCATGGATTTGTGGGTGTCAAGTTTGCTTAAATGATCTCTAACCCGATCCTCCTCCACCAAGGGAAAGTCTTCCTTTCTCCAGACTTCCTCTCTTGCCTCCAGGGTCTGGGGTTCCTGAGGGCTGGCCTGAGCAGTAAAGACTGAAGCAAAGAAGGCATTCAGTAACTCTGCCTTCTCTGCATCCTTCGTCACCAGGACACCCACCCCATTCAGCAAAGGCCCCACATTTTCCCTAGTCTTCCTCTTGCTACTGATGTATTTGAAGAAGCCCTTCTTGTTGTCCTTGACATCTCTAGCCAGATTTAATTCCAAACGGGCCTTAGCCTTCCTCGTCGCATCCCTGCATACTCTGACAGTGTTCCTATATTCCTCCCAAGTGGCCTGTCCCCCTTTCCACTTTCTGTAGACTTCCTTCTTCTGGTTGAGTTTTGCCAGGAGCACCTTGCTCATCCATGCAGGTCTCCTACCTCCTTTGTTTGACTTCCTACTCATAGGGATGCACCGCTCTTGAGCCTGGAGGAAGTGATGCTTGAATATTAACCCGCTCTCTTGGACCCCCCTTCCTTCTAGGGCCCTAACCCATGGGATTCCTCCAAGTAGGTCCCTGAAGAGGCCAAAGTTTGCTCTCCTGAAGTCCAGGGCTGCGATCCTGCTTAGTGCCCTGCTGCCTCCTTGCAGGATCCTGAACTCCACCATCTCATGGTCACTGCAGCCAAGGCAGCCCCCAACCTTCACATCTTCCACCACTCCTTCTTTGTTTGTTAGTACGAGGTCCAGCAGCACACCTCTCCTTGTTGGCTCCTCCACCACCTGTGTCAAGAAGTTGTCACCAATGCTCTGCAGGAACCTCCGGGACCGTTTGTGCCTAGCTGTGTTGTCTTTCCAGCAGATATCGGGGTGGTTGAAGTCCCCCATGAGAACCAGGGCCTGGGATCGTGAGGCTACTTCCAGCTGTCTGTAGAAGGCCTCATCGACTTCCTCTTCCTGATCAGGTGGCCTGTAGTAAACACCCACCACAGTGTCACCCATGCTAGCCTGCCCTTTAATCCTTACCCATAAGCTCTCGACTCGCTCTTCTTCCACCCCTAGGCACAGCTCAATACATTCCAGTTGCTCTCTCACCTAAAGAGCAACTCCTCCACCTCGCTTTCCTGGTCTGTCTTTCCTAAAAAGCACATAGCCATCCATGACAGCACTCCAGTCATGCGAGCTATCCCACCATGTCTCTGTAATGGCAATGAGATCATGGCCCTGCGACCGCACACAGATCTCTAGTTCTTCCTGTTTGTTCCCCATGCTGCGTGCATTGGTGTACAGGCATTTCAGAGAGGTGATCGAGCATGCAGGTTTCCCAGGAGGGGTAAAAGAGGATCCTCCATAGCCACATCCCATGCACGCTTCCCTGGCTGCATTCACCTGCTGAAGGCATCCTGGCTTGAGCTGTCTTTTGCCAACTACCCTGGCACTATAACTCTCCCCTTTCCCCATCTTTCCTAGTTTAAAGCCCTCCTTACCAGGTTGGCCAACCTGTTGGCAAAGACATGCGTGTCCCGCCTCATGAGGTGGATCCCATCTCTCGCCATCAGTTGTCGATCTTCAAACAGGGTCCCATGGTCGTAGAAACCAAAACCCTGTTGCCAACACCAGCGGCACAGCCAGTTGTTAACTTGGAAAGTCCGTCTCCTCCTCCTCTCATCCATCCCCCTCACTGGCAGGATTGAGGAGAAGATGACCTGGGCTCCCAGACCCTTGACCACCATCCCCAGAGCTCTGAAATCCTGCTTGATGGTCTCCAGTTTGCCCTTGGTGTCATTGGCGCCCACATGGAAGAGCAGCAGTGGGTAATAGTCCGAAGCGTGGACAAGCCTTGGCAGTCTTTCCATGACATCTCTCACACGAGCCCCCGGCAGGCCACAAACCTCTCTAGACCTGAGGTCAGGTCGGCAGATAGATGCCTCCGTCCCCTGCAGCAGGGAGTCCCCCACAACGATCACCCGCCGCTTCTTCCGGGCATTCCAGCAAGGCACAGGGTCTGTTGTCCCAGGTACTTCCCTTGCAGCCATGCCCATCCCCTCCTCATCCTGGAGGGCACTAAACCTGTTCTTCAGCTTCAAGTCTTCGGGAGGAGTAGGAGCCTTTCTCCTCCCACGAGCAGTGACCAGTTTCCAGCCTTCTTCTACGGTGTTATGATGTACCGTTTCACACGGCACAGAGCCCTCTGGCAACTCCAGTGCTGTGGGGGGTTGGGACTCCCGAAGCTGTACAGTCTCCAAGAATACCCTGTCTATCTCTTGCTCATCTTCTCGGATGCTACACAGCCTACTGACCTCCTCCTGTAACTTCCTTACCTGACGACATAGCTCATCAACAGCAGCACAGGAGAGCTGCATCAACTGCAGGAGAGCTGGCTGCCAGCCCAGGCCTCCCGGAGAGGCCCCAAGCACTCCCTGCAGCCTGAGACCTGTAGAGCTGCATCTACTGTCAGAGGGTCGGTCTGGGTCCCAGCCCGACACAGCAACTCCAACAGCCACTGGGGAATGCGCTCTGCGGCGTGTCATGACCATGCTTGAAGGGTACACCAGAGGGATCAGAAACAAAGGTGCCTTCGTGTGCCCTGCTGCACAAACTGCTGCCTCTCTTCACTGCCTCTGTTGCTGCATGAACTGCTGCCTCTGTTCACTGCACTCTAGGAGCTGCGCTCTAGGCCTGGCTCTTATACAGGCCTCTCCCTAGCACTGACTCACAGGGTGCTTGACCTGCCCTAATCAAGGGCCACCTGGATCAAAGACCCCAACTCCCTCTGGTCAGGGGCAACCAAGAGAGCT